>NC_086378.1:60408341-61608341 GCF_036588685.1 Mytilus trossulus | reverse complement strand
CTTCTTAAATATTGGTTACTATCAGGAATGCTATTATCAAAACAAAATTAGAAAAACTATTTTTCTTTAGTTGTTTTCCTTAATGGTAAATAAGCTTTTAGTGTCCTTAATAAGATTTGGTTTTCCATTATTTTGGCTTCGTGACATTTTTCAATATAGGATCGAACATCCGACGGAACTGTAACATATTGCAATTGTATATCCTGGAAAAGTTGGCTGGACCCAGCATTATGTATTTAAATGACAAACCCAATATGCCGCAATAAATTTAAGATGTAGAACAAAATAAAACGTACTGAAAATTTATTCAAAACGCGAAGTTTCTTTTAATATGGCAAAGTCAAAGCTCAAACACATCAAACGAATTAAAAACAACTGTTATATTGCTAGCTTGCTACGTGCATTTCCGAATGTATCAAAAGGTGGATAATAACTTGTTTTATGGCTAGCTAAACTTCTCACTTATATGGCAGTCGCATAAAACTCTATTATATTGACAACAATATTTGAACAGACATATTTGTTAAAGATATCAAAAATGTGGATACAGCATGCAACAGTGTGTTGTTATCTTAATCACTACAAAAACAAACAAATATGAAAACAAAGAAAATCAAAACGGCGTATATTTAATTTGTTTTTTTCTAATTAGAAAGTCACTGCTGAATTACACTATTGTAAAAACAGTTGAATTGAATCAGATCGATCGGAATGACCACACGTTTAAGTAGGCAAGGTCCTATGGTCCATTATCATATTGCAATTTTTTGCTTAACTTTCTATGCTGTTTCGGTTTATTTCGAACTTCTGATCCAATATACAATATTTTGATAGAATAACTTCAATATCATGCATCCATATTCCCTCATACTGAATTTTAAACGATTGTGTGTATACGTGTTTATTCAATTTTATAGTTTATCAATTTATAGATTTTCCTAGTAAACCCACCATTAAACCAGAAGGTCCATTCTTCCTTACACAGGAGGTTAACCTTACATGTAAATCGATTGGGGGAAATCCAGTTCCAAGAATGATATTTTCTTGCAATGGTAACAATGGAACAGAGAAAATGGGTTTAGACAGAGTTGTTAAATCTACCCTTTATTTGAGAATGGACTCTCACATGGTGAATTCACTTTGTACATGTGTAGTTATTCAATCACAAAATGACTATGAGCAGGAAACAACATTCTATCCCGTTATATACTCAGGTTTGCGTTATTTATGAAATATTGGCGCGTATTCGACATTAATAAAATATTGTTCATTAGATAGAATGTTTGCATTACGTTAATTCGTAGTTTTAAACAAACAATTTAAAACTGTCATGGAGTGTTAAAGCAATGACGCTTCTACAAAGAGGGTTGGGCGATCGTACTCATGTTAAAATACGAATGGAAATCGAATAAACACAATTAACGAGCAGTAATTGTTTGGATGAACCACTTCTTGATTAGCTTCAAGTTCAGATAAAAAAAAAAATGATTATGAAGTTCAATCATCTGTACTTAAAGTCAGATGATGAATTTTCAAATGTTATTTCAAACATGACGTGGTATATTGAATTAAAAAATAAACTAGATAAAATCGATTAAACAATAATTAACATTATTATGAGTGGCTCTATTTCTATGTATACAGACAACTTCACTACCATATCACCACCTGGGCCATATGTTGATGGTGAAAATATTGAATTTAAGTGTTGTATTGGAAAAGTAGACAGCCCTAGAACTAATCTATCCTTGCAGTGCCATGGTGAATACGTATCACAACAAATTGACAATGTTACCTGTCTTGATTTAAATGTTACTATTGGTATAGACAAACATGGAACAAAATGCACGTGTACAGCTCAATCGGAGGATATGAGCATCGATGTGACCTCTAAGATTCAACTCGTTATTAACCAATGTAAGTATAACCAATACATGTTATAATAATTCCATGTGAAAATAAACATGTATGGATATTGAATAAACTGTCTTTATTGTGCAATTTTGATATTCAAGCAGTTTAAAACCTATAAACGATCACGATCAAATTATCTTTAACATCAACATGGATTATGATGTAGAATAAAACTTGAAGATATTTTCCTAAAACAAACTACATCGACCTTTTGAAAAATAAAGGCAATTGACATTTTTTTTTACTTCAGAATAATTTTAGGTGTGCTACGATAAACACAAACCTAACCCCCAAAAAACCTTATTATGTTTATATATTTAAGACAATTGCTATGTTCAATTGTGCATGTGATAAACTGATAAAAAGCGAAAATCGTTTGAAGTTGTTTGCATGTTGCAATCCGTCAGTAATGGAACAAAACATCTGAAGCGATAGTTAATGCAGAAATTTTGCGAATGACTTACATTGATTATCTGATTCACAACATGCCTTGTCTTTTTCTAAGATGATCCAGCATTCGAGTTATCACCTTTTTACACAACTATCTTTGGCAACACAACAACATTGACATGCCATGTACCTGGTTTACAACATCCCTTTGCCTTTGGGAACTGGCAATTTATGAATGGAAAAGACGAGAAAACGATAATTATAGGATCAATCACCTCAAATATTACAACCGTATTAACAGTCAGCAATAGCTCTTACGCAGACATAGGGTCATACTATTGCACCGTCGTTGATGAAAGGAAACATGGTAGCATGGTAGCAAATGCATCGACTGAGTTAAAAGTAAAAGGCACGTAAAATGTTTTCTACAAACGGAAAACTTTTATTAAGTTTGAAACATATAAATATGTACGTCCACATTTGACCTTTATACATACTATTTAAACAATAAAGAAAGTACTGTAAAATTCGGTCTTTACAATAGACCTGACTAATTTTTAAACAAAGGACATGAAACTTAAGGAATATAAAGGAAACAATATGTTGCTCCCTGATGAAAATCAAATTTCTCATTTGACAATCATTCAAATCATTATAATGATTTTTCACATTGAAACCATAGCGCATTATACATCTTTTATTTGTTGTACATCTAATCCAATTCTATCTACATTTATTTATTAACAGGACCGATCTCTCTGAAGAAAATTCGTAGTAAACAAGTAAACAGTACACTGTGCATGCTTACCTCAACGTTCGAGAGTTTCCCAGAAATAGAAATAAAGTCATTGTTGAAAAGCAACACAAAGATTGAATTTCTGCAAAGCATATTATATAGTAACGCTCCTGACAGGAAAGACAAACCAACCACTAAACAGGAAGTAAACATTCATCTTGTGGATTGCCTGCCAAGCACTATTTATGGAATGGTTGTATCAAATGGTGTATTTACAGCAGAATTTTACTTTGATATGCAAGGTATTTTAGATGAAACGTGTATAATTATGAATAAATGTATAAGGGGAAATACTGTTCATGTTTATCTTATAACTCTTGGTTTTCACATTTTACTGTATGTATATAGTCCACCAATGACACAAACGGAATGAAAGAAGGATGGCAATACCGGAGTTTTTTTTTCAACCATTTTTTATTTTACAAAACGATATTGACATGGACGCTTATGTTGATCACTACTAGTACCATGTTCAATTTTGACATTGACCGTATTATTATCGCAGATATAATCATGTAATAGCCATCCCGTTTAGAATCGAATGGACTTTTAATATTTTCGCAAAATGTATTGAGCATATTTATTTTAATTAATACTTTACGCTCTTTTTTTAATAGAATCGTTTTTGTAGGGGTTATTTTCAAAATGTCACCAATGATGAAAATGGATGAACAGTTCATAGATGGTAAACTGGTATATATGACATGCTACGATATCACCGAATCCGAACGGACCAATCTGGACTTATCATGTGAGAATATAACAAGTATGAGACAGGATGTTGAAAACGAGGCTGCTTTTATTAAAGCTAGTTTTGTTGCCGACATAAAGGATGATGGCACAAAATGTAGATGTAGTGCTAATGAATCTGATAAAGAGTCGATACTGCAGATTCACATAGTTCCATGTAAGTTTTTACTAATTACCAAGTATAACAGGTAATAACCCGAGTGTAACAATTATAACTTTGACAAAGAAGTATCCAATTTTCTACATAGGACTTAGGTTTTTGCTTTCTGATAGGTCTTATCGTGAAATCGAGAAATGTGTTTTCCACATTTATTATTGAAGTTTAACTTATCGGAAGTCAAATTCAAAAAAACATCTTCTTTAATATTTAAATTCATTCGTTTCATTTTAATAAAATAACATTTAACAATTAATTTCGTAAAACCATAACAATAAAGGTAAATTGTTGTTCAGTTGCTGCACTAGAAAATGTGCATAAAAACAATAAAATAACAACAATATTGAATGGCTGGTACTTTTATGATATGGTCTTCATCTCATAGAGAAACAGAACACCTCTAATATATCCCCATGAACGATCGTTCGGTGTTATTTATATATACCTGCTAATATGTTGAAAATTGATAACTTAGGGAGCTACCATTTGATTTTTATGGGTTGGGGCTAGGATGAAATTTGAAAAAAAAATAGGCAGGACAGGGGTTTTGAGTAAAAAAAAAATAGCAGGATGAGACACATGCAAAAAAAGGCAGGATGAGACACATGCAAAAAAAGGCAGGATGACAATTTATGTAAAAAAAGTCAGGATAAACTAAAAAAAAAAAGCAGGACCGGATGGAGTGTTAAATAAAAAGGCAGGGCAGAGATTACAACTAAAAAAAAATGCAGGACAAATTTTTTCATCCTTTTCATTTTTTGTCTATAGAATTTGTTGTATGCTTTGATTTTCATCAATTGATTATTTGTCCGATCAGCTTCCTGATTTTTTTCATTATTTTAATTATCACAATTCGGAATATCCCAAATTGTAAATATTCTATTGTAAAGTAGGCTCTGGATTGTTCATCTGACAATTTTATTTGTTCCTTCTTTCCTTTTTCAGACAAAGGACATAATGTATCACATAGTAATAACGTGTGTGAAAGTAATTCAGAGATAAAACTCACCTGTGAAGACCATAACTTACCAGACGTTTTTTACTTTGGAAAGTGGTTTCACCATTATAATGATGTAGAAATATCTCAATTAGATGGAGTTTCAACAGGGAAACAGACTTCTATTCATATACCATTCTGTACATATGAAGATATAGGAAATTACTCGTGCATCGTTACTGATTCAAGGAAGAACACAACCGTTTTTAATTCAACCGTCTTTCTTAGTGTGCCAGGTTATCGAAGATTTCTAATATACAAATTGGTAGATAGGGAGGGGAAAGGGGGTCTCAAGTAAATAAAACATGAAGTTAATATCGACGTGATAATATTAAGAATTTGTCAAGAACATATTGGTCATAGCGCTTTTTTATCAAAAGGTTGTGCCATACAGTCAGAATTTGTAACGATTATACAAGGAAAATCAGTTTTGGGTTGATAAAAAGAATAAGGCTATTAACTTAAAAATAGAATATAAAATATTGACTGTTATAATATATTTTAAGAAAATAAAAAGAAAACAAATGAAGGAAAGTCACAGAATTCGTTTTATAGTTAAAATAAAATAATTAGTATAGTTTTCTCCCGTATTTGGCCTAGTTGAAAAAACTATCTACTAGTATCAAAGACTATCCTTTTTCGAAAAGACATAGTCAATGATAATGAAGAATATTAATCTATTGCAATAAAAAATCATAATATCTAATAAATTTGTAGATTTAGCTAACTAAGACCTTATATTTGTATAAAGTAACATTCGTTTATAGTGAAAAATTGTTTTAACGTTACATAAGCTACAATTAAAAATTGCTCGCCGGTCCCACTCTGTGATTACCATTAGATAACGCATGTTCATTTGCCAATCAATCTATCATCAAGAGCAGATAATTAATTCGATTTTTTTCGTTCATAGTCTTTTTCAAAAATGATAAACTGTTCTTTATATTGGTATGTAATCATTTTAAACGTTTCAAATTTATGAAATTATATATCGTACATCAATGTTTTTGATACACCAATAACAAAAACTGAAATATATTGAACTGATACATTTTGTAATTATTCAAAATGATATCAGAAACGTAAACTTAATTATCAAATAATGCACCTGTTTAGGGGAGAAAATACTCGCATAACTTTTTCGAATTGACACATAATACAACGGAATGTCACTCTTGCAAACAAATGGCACATAAATATAAATAATTAACTGCGCAAACGTCCTCCACCTTCAATGATGATTCTAAATTATAAAATATAACCAAAAGTTGTTAATCTATAGATGGTGAAGACTAATGAAAGCTAACCTACTGTAAAAATATTTATTTGCAATTTTTTAAAACTTCCTCAGAAAAATGCTCGAGCCACTTGACTTTCAAAGCTCAAAATTTACGTTTTTACACAATATTTGAATAAAGTAGTTAAAGATTATTCGCTTCTCAAAGTGTAAGACACAATAAAAATCATATGCTTGCACCATCCTACCCAAATACGGATTTAGTTAAGTCCTGAACATTTCGACATTTCTTCGTATATTTATATCAAACCGGTTTTAACTAAATCACAAGTACGTGTTAAGATCCGACTAAATACCTATTTCCCGATATGGTCAGGTAAAGTTGCTAGATAATGTAAAACATGTGAATTTCTCAATTTAGCTGAAAAATCGTTCAGATAATTTGCATTCTTCTTTACAGTATTGTAAAAATATATGTCAGTGACCCTCAAATATAAGTTCTATCCAAGTTGGGTTTTTTTTAAACTAATCACTATTGGGAAGTTGTCATTGCAGTTACAAATCTATTTAACGCCCCCTGTTGTAAAAAAAATAAGGTAGAGACTATTAAATATTTTACATTTACAGTTGCGCTACTTGCTGCACGTTTAAACTTTGTTATCAAAAATTGAAGTAAACATATTATTTGCAACTATTGATAACAGCATTTACTATAATGTTGGTTTTTTTTTAAAATCCAGCCAATCTTTGAATTGATTTGAAATTATACATATATTTATCATTGTTATAATCATTATATGATTTAAATCAATTTTCACTTAAAATGTGTTACAGATCTTTGATATCCAGTGTGTAACCTTGTATGAAGATTTTCTTAAAATCCCAATTAATATTTATGCATCTTTGTCCTTTCTTTAAAATTCGTTATTATAAATGCATAATAAATTCTGATTTCTGAGTTTCTGATTAAGCAAATGCTGTGGATTCATTATTATTCTAAAAATACAAATATTCGTGGATTTTGTAGTTTACCGATGTTCAAATCTGGTAAATCGATTACCAAGGGGCAAATTAAGGCAACAAACAAAAAATGAGGGAATCACATGAACTCCAAAAAGAGCAAAACTGTGTAGATCTCCTGTTGTACATGCTTCAAATGTCATTCGGACTCATATTCAGTGAACAAGTCACGATCGGGAATTTGAAAAATTCGGTTAAATTGCACATCAGACGGTAATACCAGTATCTAAAACTCTAAGTGCTCTTCAACTTTGTAGTTGTTCGGCTTTATAACTATTTTGATCTGAGCGTCACGGATGAGTCTTATGTAGACGAAACGCGCGTCTGGCGTATTAAATTATAATACTGGTACCTTTCATAACTTTTAAGTCTACGAAAACCACAAATTTGAATGTTAAACGCAGTACACACATTATTTAGGGTAAAAGTCAAGGTTTTTTAAATATATACTTGAAATCAAATATTCAAGAATTTTCATTACACAAATAAATATGTACTGGCGAAAATAAACGATTCCATAGTATACATAAGTATGCACATATATTATTTGAACATTAAAATTATATATTACCAAGAAAGTATATGTTTAAAACAAATGACTGATTTTTTTCTAAAGAGAAATAACTTTTTAAGAACAGTACATTCCAGAGTGGACCTTTTCGTCTTTTTTTCTTTTCATTTTTCTTATTTCGGTCTTTAATTTATAAAGATCACAAGAACCTTAAACTTGAAAAGATTACTGTTTTGTGTCAGATGTCAATAGTTGAGGAAATTATGCACCCTGGCAACTTAAATGCATTAACCAACTTATTTGTTTCAGGGCCACCCGTTATTGTAAACAGCTCTATTATAAAAGATCATTCAGAGGCAGAATGTGTACTGAGTGTCCAATTTTATTCTTTGGATGAAAAAGCAAGAATTATTTGGTATAAAAATGGAAGATTGTTGCATTCATCAGAACGTCAGAGACAAAATATCGGTGCAGCTACTAGTCATGTAAATATGCATGACATTGCAGTTCCTGTGAGAGCAAAGGTTGCAACACTTCATCTGAAACCAGGTTGTGATGTGGATACGTCTGTATACCGCCTGACTGTGAAAACTGCACTTTTCTCAACATCCCATACTTTTGAAGAGAATGGTGAGTATATGGGAGGTGATTTCGAAAGTTTGTTTTACGAGAGTTAGTGTTTATCTGTTTGTCATGTGACTCTTTAAGTAAAACATACAAAAACATCGGCTTATTTTCATCTGTGCATCATAAAATTAAGAATGAAAATGGGGAATATGTCAAAGAGACAACAACCCGACCAAACAAGATAACAGCAGATAACCACAATTGGGTATTCAATGCAGATGACCCACACGTAAACATGTGTGCTAAGTCAGTGAAATGTACGTCATACTAAACTACATAACATATTAATGAACCAAAATTTAAAAAAAATAAACATACAAGACTAAAAAAGGCCAAAGGTAATAGTTTAGTTTTAACCTTTGGCCTTTTTTAGTCTTGTATGTTAAAAAATATAGTAAACATATAGTAACTAACTATAAAGTAGCATTTGTTACATTGATTGTTGATAAGTAGTTTGTGCAATCTTTATGTCGTAAACATACACTCCTCATGATTTGTTTTACATTACTGGTATCTTTAATCTTTTTGGGGTGTAATTCTTGTTCGGTCCACATTTTTAGTGATATTTCAATGTGTTCAACATATCAAGTATAATCGTTCTAATAAGTTTTAAAGAGTTCGAATATAAATAAACTAATAAATGTATACTTCAGAACATCTCTTTCGATTTCTTTTAAAAGTATTTTTGATTTTTTTCTTTTGATATGCGATGAATGCAAATTTGGTTATCTTTCGATAATATCAACATAGTTTATCTTTTTATCAGATAACACAGTCCGCAAAGTGTTAATAATTTCACTGATAATAGCAACAGGAATTTTCATAGCAGGACTGATCATTACAATATGCAAAGCAACCAGGGGTATGTAAAAACATATTTATGAAATATACAAGGCTTATAATTTAGTACCATAAAAAAAATAACAAACACTGAACTCCGAAGAACATCCAAAACAGAAAGTCCCGTGTCAAATTGCAAAATCAAATGATAAAAACACACCAAACGAATTGACAACAACTGTCATTTTCCAGACTTTGTATAGGCATTCATATACAAACAAGATCACAATTCATTTTGTATGCTGAATATCTCGAAATAATTTGCAGATTGTCACATGCTATTGGTATTTTACATTGTTTAGACCTTTTACTTACATGGTACAATTGCTGTCTTAATTCTAAATCTTTTTAAAAAGTTTACAATAGCAAAAGATTGACATTTTTACATATTGCAAGTTTGATGAGGAAAATCGTTTCAGTGGTCAGTTAGGAATAATATCGAAGCTTTGAGAGCATGGATAATGTTTCAGTGTTAATATTTTTTACATTTGAGACCAAATGTAATATGTTTTTATCTGCTTTTTTTTAACTTTTTAAATTTCTATTTTAAACTACTATTTTTTATGAATATAACTACTAAGAACTTAGTCGTATTATCGATTGATTTCATAAAACTAAATGTTGAGAATATGCATACTCTTATAAAATAGAAACGAGAATGTATTGATTATAGTTAAAGTCTCAATTCTAAATAATATACAATACAACATTACATGTTATGGATATAAAAAGAGAACCTTAGCATAGATAGAAACTAAAACATTGTATCATTATATCAAATATTATGAGAATTTTTTTTTTAAAGATTTTGAAAATTATTCAAATGAATTTTGTTCTACAAACATCATAATAATCGCAAATGGAATTCTAAGAATATCAAGAAAGGGTCGTTTCTGATTAGACTGAAAAACGATCATTGAATAATATAGTTACTAGTAATACATTTTATAAATAGAAAATTCGTTATCATTATTTCTCTTTGCAGAGATCGAATTGCTATTTTAATTTCATAATGTAATTACCTTATCTACGAACAGTAATCAAATTGTAGTGCATAGCAAAATATTAATGTGTGACTTCTCTGAATTGTACATAAGTGTTTAAAAAATATTTTATTTCATATATAGGTAAAAAGGACAAATTTTGGCAAATAAAAAAGAGGTAACTATATGTTATAGATAATTTTATAAAACAAATATGTATTTGGAAGCAATATGAGTTAAAGAAGATATGTGTACATGTCAGCAGTACCATCTCAATGACATAACAAGACATCAAGTAATGATCATACTGTGTCAAAACAATATTATGAAATTTAACAGAAACTATCAAATATTTGGCATTATAACCAAATCTTCTAAATGAAGGTATATCTTCAATTGAATTTTCAAATTTTTGGCCGCGATCGTCACTGAAGAGATTTTAATTCTCAGAACACACATCTTTTATAAAATGTATGCAATAAAACTGATACCGTAAATGATATTAAAACAACCACTTTAGAATATTTCTATTTGAATCAATCACAGGAACATGATTTCTATCAGCTCCCTTTTAGTCTAATTAAAGTCATTATAGAAAAATCAAATATCTCTTAATGTGGTTATGATAGAAAACCGAAAAAAAATATAACTAATATTGTATCAAACAATGCTCACAGTTTTTGAACGCGAGATCTGAAAATTTCTTATAAATCAAAACAATTTAAAAGGGGAAGAAGACAATAATGGGACAATCAAAACACACAAATCAAACGAAAAACCATGACAAAGAGCAAAATAGTATAAAACTATAGCCATCCACAAAATAACAACTAGTATTTAGCAACTAGTGTTACTTGTATGCACAATAACAAAAAACATATGTTAGTTCAAATGCTTTAGAACGTTATTTAAGTGTCCGTATTTTCCAGTTAAGTACGGCTTCTACATTGAAATCATCATCCCCTCATTGTTTGAATTTGATCCTGTAAGATTTCAATGTCTTTGAAAATATGTTTATGTTAACATGTTTTGATCTATTATTTTAGTCTGTATAGTACCGTATCCAGACGACGAATTGATACCCAGTTTTATGAAGAAGTTGGAATGGTCATTGCGAATATAAGTATGAACTATCTTATTTGCATGTAGAATAGAATATCTGTTTTATTTACAGTTCAGAAATACATAGAGGTAAAAGATATGAAATAATGACTTAACAAATTGAAATGCAAACGGGCAGTAAATCTTAATGTTATTTTGTATTCTGCAACACTTGACCCAGGATTTTTAAATGCTTGAACTATTGACGTCATACAACAATCACATTTGCATTGCATCAGACATTGCAGTAAACGTGTTCTGATGCGACATTCAAATTATACGGGTACGGATGTGATATCCTGTAATGGTGGACATACAGCGATGAGTTGTATCTAAAGTAGTCCTGTTATAATGTAGGTCTTTCAAAATTGTAAAGATGTCTTAAGAAAACGTCAATTTGAATGTTTTGTTCGAGTTAGTTTTTACTTTTATAATGTGTGTAATTATATATATATATATGCTTTCTTCTTTGGTTGGGTTGTTGTCTTTTAGACACATTTTCTATTTCCTTTGTTTTACATTCTGATTTTGATGGTGTTGTTTCAGGGCAAGCAGATGAAGGAAACACAGGACATAATAGAGATTCACTGACCGACAGTAAATATGAGCAGATTCCTTATGACAGAAACTGATTATCCTGCACAAAAGTGACTTATATCGTTGTTGTACATAATTGTGAAAACAAATGAAGCTAGTTATCAAAATTATATACTTATAATCATTGTATCATTAACATTCATTCTAGATTCTTAGATTTTTACATTGCTGTTAATTTTTAGGAATTAAATCCTATGTTTAATATATACTATGAATATACATTGTTTATTGTTCAATTTTTGAACACACAAATTTATATACACAAAATTTGAACCCTAAAGACTTGTTTATCTATTCATTCAAATCTATCACACTAAGCAGCTTCAAAGTCGATAGAATCGATTATGAAGTTTTTACAATATTTGATAATTTGTATTAGCTTTATCATTTGTTTACGGAAGCGTCTTTACTGTAAAAGATATGTTATATAATCGTTTTGTTCATTCCCAGTATGGAAAACTAAAGATGTTTTTGCATTTGTGTTCATTTTTTTGTTTAAATAATAAGATATTTTACAGAATTTCATATGTTTTGAAATTTTATTATACTCTACATATTTTTAAATATACCTTTATAAAGACGGGATTCTAATTCCTGGAAAGAAATCGACTGTGTAATATAATCCTACTATTTATTATTGATTTCTTTGAATAATTTATTATTTGAAAAGACGTATTTTAGAACATTTCTTGAAAGTTTTAAAGGAGAATGATGGGGACTAACAAAGTTGGTGAGACGTCTCGATCTTTGGAAGATCCAAGCAAAACAGAAGATCCCAAGAAGAAGAGCATACGACAAAGAGATGTCCTTGCTGCAATGCTGGTCGGATATATAGTGGGAATATTGTTAATGATGATTATTCATTTTATAATTCAGAATAAATGCACAGAAAATTGCACAACAAGCTCTGTTGGAAGTAGTAGTAAGTTCTATAGATTTTTTAATGCGTTTATACTTCGAAGGGAAATACCTTCCACAAAAATAATCGAAAGAAACTAAAATGGTCAAGATGTGTAAATTATATATTTAGATTAAACCTTAAAAAAATAAATGTGTATCGTATATATTAAGTAAGACGTATTAGTACTATTGTGATTTTCAAATATAATTCAATGTACGCTGTGATAAAACTTTATTTTTACTTTTTATAAAATTATAACTAAAATCACATGACAGGCCTGCACAGATCAAGTCTTTCTGTGTGAAACTTCTGCAGCTCCGCTTTATAAAAACTACTATTTTTTAAAGACTTAATTATTAGCTTGGTTATTTGAGATTAATATCCTTATGATTGTGCTCAAGAATATAACAACTCGAAATGCAAACAAGGATTGTCGATAAATTTGAACATGTTGAAGATCACTTGCAAATATCTGTAGAAATTATGGTTATTGCATAAATAATATAGGAAACGACACAACTAACACTCAGAACAACAGATCACATAATTTGTTGAGTATATGTCAGATATCCAACTCTTTACAGACCATAGAAAGAAAATTTATAAAAAATTATGAAGTGTTATGCATCTGGTATGTAGACACAAATAACGAAAAAACGGAGTGATACATTGTGTGTTGACAAGAGAGGCCTCATATGGAACGAAAGATTCATCCTATTACGGTGTGTAATGCAATTTAACACATACGTACGAACTCCAATACTTAGAGAAAACTCGTAACATGGGTTTTAAAGAATACGTGTTACATGTTAACTTAGAATATCGAAATAAAAGCAAACGAATAACAAGATATTGATATAAAAGCTTGGGTATCTCCTACTTTCATATTCTAATATTTGTCATTTTGAAACGATAAAACAACAGTTTGTAGACCAAGATTTATTTCAGATGAACTGCAGGACACATGTTTTGAAGGATGGATTATATTAGCTGGAGAGAAGACTTGTTTCTTCCAAAGCTATTTCGATGTGAACTGGACAGTTGTGGAGCCAGTAAGTTCGTTATTTGTAATCCTAGTCATTTTAATATTACCTGAAAACTTACTCTCAGATAATCTTATTTTCTTAGTATGCATCTGACATACCTACCAAAGGTGGCAAAAAAATTTACGATTCACAACTTATCCAGATATTAGAGAAGAATGGAAATGGGTAATGTGTCAAAGAGACAACAAATCGACCACAGAAAAATAACAGCAGAAGGTCACCAACAGGTCTTCAATGTGGCGAGAAATTCCAGCACCCGGAGGCGTCCTTCAGCTAACCCCTAAAGTTGTTTGTCACATAACAGTTTACCTGCGTACCCCTTTCCTGCTTGTATAAGTGTTAGTGGCCAGAGCATTTAATGTCTCTTTTCTGTGTCCGCTCGCTTTTGAAATTAAACAGTTGTCAGGACATTTTTTTTTATTTTGCCTTTAACATTAGTGTATAATGATGGATAACGTACAGATCAATTTTAGTTCTAGTGACCTACTTTTCGCCAAAAAATAACAGGCCTTGAAAATTTCACTGGGAAATCTAAAAATATATGAATTAGTTTTCTGTTAAAAAAAATATTAACAGAACCACTATAAGCTGATACAGTGTGGTTGATCTTTTATACAAATTGATGTGTAGATGTTTACGTTCAGGCTTAGGCAGATCGGATGTTCGCTTGTCAAGTTTTGGATTTTTTTTGTCAGATTTTCGGAATGCTCTGGTTTTATCGAATTGAATGCCTTTAAAAAATACACATTGATCCCCCTTTTTTATAGATCTTTTACATGTTTAATTACAAGCCATCTAAAATTCTTATAAAATCTTTGTTATTTATTAATAGTTTTTGAGAACTTAAACTTGTCAATGATAAAGCTAAGAAAAAGCAAGGGGGACATTTCCCGCCAAAATTTAAATGGCTAATTTTCTCTCTTTTGGTTTCTTTATTAGTCCCCTATCAATATATACTAGTGTTATGAAAAGCTTTTATTTTGAAACTGAATAGCGAACTTTCTTAACAAGAATTAAATAATCATAGGGCAATATATTGGTCGACTCTTTGGTCGAGTTGTTTTCCCTTTTACACATTCCCGATTTCCATTATCAGTATGGTAATATAAACATGTTCAACCACGACATGTTCTGTATGTGCCTGTTTCAAATTAAGTATATGTGGCTCCGTGGTTGTCGTTTGTTCATGACAGTCATATTTGTTATTCGAATTTGACTTTTCGAAAAATTGGTAAAATAATTGAGTTATCATTCAAACATTCCATAAAACTTAGCCTACATCTGATTTAAAAAAAAATGTGAAATTGACACATGTTTTATGTGCTTATCAACAATGATGGTTAACTCAAATATATTTGTCAATATCAAAAAAAAATTATAGTATTGATGACATCAAAGCTTTTGTTTTATTTCATCAATTATTAAGAGCAATATTGATTTATGATATAGTATTTGAAATTTGAAAACTAAATGTTTATGTGTGTTGCTAAGTTCTTCGAAAACTTAATAATACATTTTCTTCTTGGCTTTTAGATCTATGAAAAAAGCTGTATTAAGTTCCTACTTTGACATGTTGAATTAATAATGTAAACGCCTACAAAGATCTACAAACAATTTTCAAATTCCGGAAAAGCCTTAAAATGTTAGAAATGGACCCTCTTTTTTACATTTTCTCAGACATTTAAATCTTTAAAATCTTTAAATTTTGCAACCACATTTAATCAGTGTTTGTTATTTCGTTTAAATGAAAATCAGAAGATAGCGTATTTCAATTTCTTGAATCTTGTGACTGGTATAGCATGTGACTTACTAGTAAGTGAAATGTTGATTTAGTATAAGCGGAGAAGTATATTATAGGTGGGGTTAGACTTTT
The DNA here is from genome assembly GCF_036588685.1 of Mytilus trossulus. Taxonomy (NCBI): domain Eukaryota; kingdom Metazoa; phylum Mollusca; class Bivalvia; order Mytilida; family Mytilidae; genus Mytilus; species Mytilus trossulus. Next base: position 61,592,601 of record NC_086378.1, on the reverse strand, counting down.
AACAAATTGTCGGCATTTATGCATTTCATCGGTGAATCTTATATTGTGTTATGTCTCTAAACAACTTTAGAGGAGATTTCTACACTCAAAGAGTAATTTTCAGAACTACACTGTATCTCAATACTCCCACTTGATTTCAATAACTTATTTAGTTTAATAGTATTGTATCTGCGCTACTGGTGTGTTAGATTACGCTTTAATTTTCAGAGGTTTTGGTTCCGATGCTAACGAAGATTTATGATTTACGTCTTGTGAACATTGTCTCTGCCTCGTTCTATAATTAGCCATGATTATACTTTATAATTTCAGGAAGCCGGTACCAGCGAAGTTGATGAGTATTTTCAGAAAATCGGAACGATTCAAGGTAAACTGATACTGGACGGGAATTGAGAACCATTGTCAAAATATGTAATTTAGATGTGAACGAATCTCGATTTACCAAATGACACAGTAAAACGCACGTTAAATATCTGACATTATTATATGTATTCAATATATGAATTATATTTATGTATACTTATATTATTCGTGAAAATTAACAATACTTGCATAGTGACTGAAACAGTGTTTGAAACCTATTAATCCGAGGTGGGTATCAGAGATTAAGAGCCCAGCCTTTTTATCGAAACAGAGGGGAAAAAAATCTAATAAAACTTCGATCACAAAAAATAAGACTGGAAACCCCTTTAATATTCCTAGTGAAACTACATAGAAATCCAATTTAGAAAATCTATATTTTCGTTTGTAAATCGCGAAGAATGTGAATTATACAATTTAATTTAAATACATATCCTGCGTCCATACTTACAAATATCCGCGGACAACGCTCCGTTCTACCTTGTATTTTAACGACATTTTGGGATCCTTTGGTTTTGTCGTAATGTTGCACACCTGTAGAAATTTGTAAGCAGAACTTTCATTGGTTGATTTAATAGCCGTCAGAACTGAAAGTAGGATTGAGTGTTATCAAAGCGTAGACACTGGCTAACTGTATTTTAATCAGATTGTGATATATGTATAATATTTGTCTGGTTTTAGATATCAATGATGATATTCTTGTTGGTACTGTATTTAACAACGACAGAGGATTTTACCAATGGATAGGTGGATCTGGTTCTAACAATATCCTGCCTGGAGCTGACAATACTGTTGCCTCACCAAACGCAACAAGCAGCTGCGTGAGTGACCTTCAAGAAGCGCCTACTGAATGGGGATTGAATCTTTTGGCAGCAAAATCAAATGACACGTGCTTCATTTTGTGAAGTTTGATGAAAGCTGTATACATTCTGTACAAAGCAATTAACTTCTTATATTTTTTATGCCTTTCTTTTGGTGTATCATTAAAAATTATCTGTTATCATTTATGATACCAAAAAAACGAAGTGATTTTTTAAACATTGTTCTATGAATGGATTGTTTCAATCAATAATGCATTATGGAATTGGGATTTTGAAAAACATTCTATCTAAATCTATCTTTACTTTCAAACTGATAAAAAAACAATTCGTTGAAAAAGATTAAGTTATTTCCCACTGGCACGAAAAATTCCAACCCAGTATAAGTGATTCGTTACTAAAATGATTTATCATTTTGTTTTTAATATTTCTAAATATCATGGACCATCAATCATTTTCCGTTATGAGACGAGAAAAATAACAAAGAAACTATTTTCTTTAATTTCTGAACGTTCATCATTTCGGGGTAAAATAGTAACATATCATAGTTATGAAGTTTTATTTTTCAAATCACAAGTACGTTTGCAAATACCATTGAAATGTTATTATCTTATCATGACAGAGCAGTGTTTTCTGATGTTTTTTCAGCATGCATTTTGTTCCTCTTTTTTTATATTGGACAAGCGTGTTGTTTAAGTTGATTTATCAACGATTTTACGTGATATGCGTATTCTAAGGAACATAACTATTAAAATACCTGAAACGTTTGTGTCTATCATTTTATACATAATATTCTAACCTTCTTAATAGGCAAAATGTTTATCAAAAGAAATTCAGATTTACCCTCGATCATTTTTGTTTGGTGCCCGATTCTCGTAAGATCATAATCTGTAAATGAGAAACCAATAGTGTTACTGGTATACTGCAAGGTTGGACTTCAATCAATTACTGAACTTAATGGTATTGTTTCACCCAGTGTTGTACCAAAATTTGTTAATAGTACACTTTGTTTCTCTTTAATCAAACATTGTTTTGCATCATATATCTATGTTCATTCCATGTTGATTTGTATTTTTGCATACCATTTTAATGATTGTGACAAAATATACGTTTCTTTAGTACTGAGTATGTTTTAATTTATCTCATACTAGCTGCTAGGTCTGTAATGTATATATACCACCTCAGTAGTGTTGTAGTGTTTCGCCTCCATGCAATGCCGGATGTCGATGGTTCGAACCTCGGCCAGATCCAGCCCACGATTTTATAGTTGGTATGTGATGCTGGTCCGCTAAGCACGCGGCATCTATATAGGAGTAAGAGCAAACTCTGGTTGACTTGGCCGAGTCCGAATGTGTTCTGGTAAAGTGACATGCCTTCCTGTGGACTATTACCCTGTGAACAAGCGCGTTAAATATCTGGTTAGCAGTAATTCATATTACGATAACATGTCCTTTTCGTGTCAGGATGTATATCAACTTCCCGCTGGACGTTATGCAGCCATTCATCATAACCATCATCTACTGCTATATATATAATAAACAAGAAAAGAATTGAGAATGGAAATTAGAAATGTTCCAAAGGGACAACAAACCCAACCAAAGATTCGGTTAAAATAAAATTCAGAATGGAAATTGGGAATATGTCAAACAGACAACAACCCTAACAAAGTCAACGCAGCGAGAAAATCACGCACCCAGAGGTGGTCCTCAGCTGGTTCCTAAATATAATTGTAAACTAGTTCAGAGAAAATTGACGTCACATATATTAAACTTCAAAACATAAAAATGAGCTAAAATAAGAAAACATGCCATACTAACAAAGGCCAGAGGCTCCTGACTTGGGACAGGCGCAAAAATGCGCCGGGGTTAGTCGTGTTTTGTTTTATATGTTTTTGTTTATACATCCAGTCAGCTATTATTGAACTGTTGACATGTAGATAATGGAAAAAAAGATATACAGCAATATGTTAATTTATTACAGAAGATCAGAACACGAATTTGACAAAACCCCAACTTGACATAACTAAAGAATATGGTGTTGTTCATCGCAAAGTCAAAGTGGGGCTTTCCCCAAGAGTAAAGGTTCACATCGCACTTTAAGTTCAGCACTACCATTTACGTCGGTCAGTTGTCTTTTATGATGTTGGATTTTTGTCTCATTTGGCCACACATTCCACTTATAAAATAAAGAACTCTGGTACTCTTAACTCTGCAAAAAGAAAATCCATAGGCCGATCCAGGGGTGGGATGGGCCCACACCCCCTTTTTTTGTGGGAAATTTTGATAAAATGTTGTCAATGGCTGTCATCTTTAAATCATTGGTTTTATAATTTTAATATGTTGATACAAATGACAAAATAGAGGTCCCGTTCGATTTTCACTTGGACCCGTTTAGGTCCGGCCGAGCCTTATATATATATATGGAACTCGATTTAACTATTTAAAAACAAATTAAAGAAACATATATAGAAAGTATTTCCCAATGCCCTTTAACAACCTGTTATATAAGCACTTTAGGAATTTTTACCCAAACGCTAGACGTAATCTTTTGCTCTTATTAACTCTCCTAGTGACGAGTGTTTGCTGGAAATTGAACCTTCCCTTTTCTGCCCTGAGCCGTCTGAAAACTCGGCAAACTGAGAAGTTATGCATGAGTGGTGAGAGATTGTCAACGTGTGCGGTCTTGTCAAGCTCCATGTTGATAGCGATAAGAATATGTCAGCATACAAAATATCGCTGGAATAGGTCACCTTTTCAAGCTTGAAAATATGTGAATATTATTGGTTCGGAAAACAATCAGCAATGTATGATAAGGTTAATAAAGTTTCCATAACTTCGTCTGCCATCTTTCTTGGTGTTCCCGGCTGTGTTTCATCAACCTATTTTCTCTCTTTTGGCACCTTGGTATTCCATTCCATTGTGTTACATTTCACAACAAACGAGACCCAAACACTATTGGAAAAGGTAACATTTCTACATCGCATTTTATGGAAAACCAAGCGGCACCGGCCTATCATTTCAAATATTGAGTTGAAGACCCCCCCCCCCCCCCCCCCCCCCCGAGAGGACGAAACTGTCAATAGAAAAAGTTGCAAACTCCAATTTAAATAACACTTGGATTGTTTCTCGGAGTCGATGTGTTTTCTTTGTTCTGACGACAGACTCAAAATGATTATAAAATTCTTGATAACTTGTTACCGATGAAAAATTTGGAGTTCAGAATTAATATTCACAATTTTAACTTTTACTGCTAAGTTTTGAATCAGTTAAAGTCAAATTTGTGACTTAGTGTGGAAATATGCCTTTGAAAGCACAGGTGCTTGAGGACAGGATCCTGTATGAGCCCCATATAGTCCCTCCCCCTTTTTTTTTATTTTTTTTTATTATAAATCTCAGATTTCTCGATATATATCACTTATTTGTACCATATATATACTAATATACCATATTTATACTCTAAATATGCATGTTTACTATCAACGTGCATCTCGACTATCTCTATAGTCGAGATTCACGTTGATAGTAAACATTCATAATTTAGAGTATAAATATGGTATATTAGTATATATATGGTACAAATAAGTGATATATATCGAGAAATCTGAGATTTATGATAAAAAAAAAAGATAAAAAAAGGGGGAGGGACTATATGGGGCTCATACAGGATCCTGTCCTCAAGCACCTGTGTTTGAAAGTTAGTCAGAGCTAAAGAAAATCCGCCTCGTGAACATGGGTAATCCGTAAAGAGTCGGTTGTTCCTCCCCTCTCAACCAAACCCCATTATTATCAAATGGTCTTTTACTAAGACCTTCAATTATTGAAGATCAATTCTACCAAAGAAATAAATAACGTTTTATTTGTCCTTTAAAAGACAAAAATCAGTTCATGCACTTTTAAATTTTCGCGGGAAGAAGTCAAGGAAAAGTAACTCGATTGATTCAAACGCACAGATGATCTTACCTCGTTTTGATTTTGGGAAGGACGCAGTTAATGTCGTCAAAGAAAATACTCAACTCATTATACAGGTTTCATTTATGGTAATTTTAATGATTCTGTTAGTTGATTATTTTATTTAAACAATATTGGTATGACTACATATGTAAAAGAACAGACAAAACAGTTGCTGTAAATAAACAATTTGGGCGCGTCGGTCATTGTCCATTTGTCTCTGTCATGGCGGCGTTTGGCATGAGACGTCAAAAAACCATTAATTTTACAAACTACAAATCAACTTTCCGTTGGCTGTAATAGAAAATGTTATATAGCTTTTGATATTTTAGCACTTTTTAATGCATTAACTACACAAAAAGCAGCGTTTATATTATTGACAAGAAGTTCCTAACAATTTCTTCGGTTCTTCCTCTTTGGGTCATCAACGACTCGGTGCATGACCAAAAACCAGTGATTACACTTTTAAATAAGGATAAGTACCTAAGAACTCAAATGGGAAATATTAACTTTACATCAAGAATGTACATAACTGTATTCGTGTCTAGTTCCTTGTTACTCTTATAACATTAAAAATTATGATTTTAAAAGTCTATCTTGAAATGTAAATAAATGATTTAAAATGTATAACAACTGGTATTTTGATTTGTTTTTCAATGTCATATATGGAAAAAGCAGGTTAGTTCTTAGTCCAAATAATTATGACGTCTGGCAAGGCTATTTTATTTTTATTTTTCTGGGATGACAAAAAAAGTGTCCCAGAAAAATTAGAATAGCCTTGCCAGACATTTAAAATTATTTGTACTATTTAGTCATAGACATGATAGAAAGGCGTCCCAGAAAAAAATTAAAATAGCCTTGCCAGATGTCATAATTATTTGGACTAGTTAGTCCTAGGAAGGCGTCCCAGAAACAAAATAAAATAGCCTTGCCAGATGTCATCATTATTTGGACTAGTTAGTCCTAGGAAGGCATCCCAGAAAAAAAATAGCCTTGACAGACGTCATAATTATTTGTACTAGTTAGTTGTAGAAAGGTGTCGTCCCAGAAAAAATAGCCTTGCCAGCCGTCTGGACTAGTTAGTGTAGAAAGGCCTCCGGGCCAGTGTTCTCCCCAGGATTTTTGGATAACGCTCAGGGGCGGATTTAGGCGGGGGCGTGGCGGGCGTGCGCCCCCCCTAAAATTTGCAAAGCATAGGTTGTCCGGACGTAATAAAGTATCCGACGAAAGCTAATGTCGTTGCATTCAATCTGTTTTAACATTCAAACAAGTATTACTATATAAAACAGTAATTTAACAGAACCATTTAACGTGATTACTAATCAACTGACCTTTTGTTTATTTAAGTTCTATAAACATGTTACACTTCAAAGGAAGGTGTCAAACGCGGTACTGCGTTTGATGACACATATCATAGGCTTTTAGCAGTTAGAATAAAGCAATTGTGACATTGTAGTTGCAGTTTTAATAAACAATTTCTTTGATAATCGAAGTTCAAAAACATCCCTACATCACTTTCCCACGAAGAAGGTGGAAGTGCCCTACCCGCTATTTGGGTAACCGGTTGGTTATTTCATCATGGCACGACCAAGAAAGCAGTCTAAGTTAGTTTCTTTCTTAAGGAAAGATAAAGATTATGGTTCAAGCGAGAGGTTAGTTTGTTAATTTGACTCATTATTTAATATGTCTGTGACAATATATGATTCTCACTTGCAACATGTTAATTTTGCCGAAGCATGCATAAATGGTCAACGCCCAAACCCGTAGGTACTACTGTATTACACGGGATCCCAAGAAAATAAGCACAATGATTTTTTAAGGATCTCAGTTTGATTTTTAATAGTGGTTAGCGGCCATTTTGTTTTGTTTTACAGTATGTAAAAGGTCTAGCTCGACCTCCGAAAATAGAACAAAAATAAAAACACGTATTATTAGTTGACAAATAAATTGTACCAGTAATAATTTTCGTTTTCAATATCTTATATTGGTCAGATGAGCTATCGTCATTTGCTTCGTCTCACTTTTTTTATATGGAAAATCAGTTTGTGTACTCAGAATTGTTTCTATTCTACTTTTGTTCAGTCCCGTTTTCTGGTAAATATATAGAGGAAGTCAATGAACAGAAACTAATAGATTTTTGGTTAAATATGGTTAATGTAGATTGTCATTTAAATTATGCAGTTTTAGATTGAAACTTTAATTCCTCGCTCATTTTACCCCAAATGTTTCTCGCCACACTTCGCTTGGCAAGATATTTATCTACATTGCACCCACTGTAGAAGAATATTTCAATAACCATGATAACTTTGATCATTTTAACCTCAAAAATTTTTTTTCGCCTCGCTCCGCTCGGCGAGATTTTATTCTGCCCCCCCCCTAACGTCAAATCCTGTATCCGCCCCTGACGCTGTGGTAAGCGCGTGATTTTCGTAGGAAGGCGTCCCAGAAAAAAAATTAAATAGCCTTGCCAGACGTCATAGTTATTTGGACTAGATAGTCGTAGGATGGCATCCCAGAAAAAAAATAGCCTTGCCAGACGTCATAATTATTTGGACTAGTTAGTCGCAGGAAGGCGTCCCAGAAAAAAATTAAAATTATAAAAATAGCCTTGTCAGACATCATAATTATTTGACTAGTTATTTCACAAAGATTGTTATAAATATACATGTAGTGTTTACATCCAACATCATTGTTACATGGTGACCAAGGATAATGCATATATAAACCATGTGACATGGTAGCCATGCCATGGATGTACAATTTACACTTATTGACTATATTTATAACAATCTTTTAGAACTTATCTGCTTGCTGTAAATCATTTTTATGGCTCATTTATGAGCATTATGTTTTATGATGTGTGGGTCTGTCCATCCATTCATCTGTCCCGCTTCAGGTTAAAGTTGTCTGTAGATGTAGTTTTTGATGAAGTGAAAGTCCAATTAACAATGATTAACTTGAAACTTAGTTCACATGTTCCCTAAGCTATGATATGATCTTTTTAATGTCAATGCCAAATTAGAGTTTTTACCCAATTTTCTCGCTCCATTGAACATAGTAAATGATAATGCAGATGGGGCATCTTTGTACTAGGGACACATTCTTTTTAAGTTATCAACTACACTTATAATATACTATTATTTAATAATCAATATTTAAAAGTCACCAAAATGTGCTAATATTAAAATTTTAAGTGTTATTCGGTCATTTATCATGTTTATACAAGTGTTAATGGATAATATCAAAAGGTGTTATTCGGTCATTCATGTTACCCCTAACTATTTCCAATTAGGAGCCTCCATGGGGGAAACCCCTGCAAATAGTGATAGTTGGCAGGTATGGGTGAATACATGTGAATGTTTAATTTTTATCTAAATATTTAGGAAGATATGAACATGTTGTAAGGTTAATGTACATCTTTGTATTGTATATTTTTGTTGTGACATCTACCATTTGTCTACCATTGTCTACAAATACATTATAAATATTGGATTATATTTTTCCATGTCCAAATTACAAGGAATTACACTGCAGTTAATTTCTTGTGTGAATTTCTTTAAAACAATATAAATTCAAATTTAAATTTGCCCCTGGGCTATCTCATATTGAGTTTTACATTGAGTTGACTTAACTTGTACTACTTTTAGGACAAATTATGCCAAAACTTGAAATACATTGTAATTTAAAAAAAAAAAGTCTGTCAGTTCTCATTCAAAATATAAATGACAATTCTCTGTTTAAAATAAAGTGGTGAAAAATCATTTTTTCTGATCCTGAAATCCTGGGCTTAAAAGCATAAAATCCCATGCAAGGCCCTGAATTCAAAAAATTAAATCCCAACATTCTAAAATTTGAAAATAGAAATCCCAGATCCTGACAGGATCAATCCCGAAAAAAACACCAGAAAAAAGGTTCTGCCCCCCTCATACTAGTTTTTGACATTTTTGAACTTGGACAGGGCCAAATCAATCCTTTAAATACCAATACATCACCCCAATTTTTTTAATGTGAGATTTCATTCCCCTACCTAAATACTATCTTACTCTTAAAATATAAATAAATATATTTGAAGGTGTGTGATTAAAAAAGTTGTACTGTTCACACTATTTGTCGAGAAAAAATCAAAAGAAAATAATTACGTATACTGTGTCCTGCCTGGAGTGGCTCATATCATATCACTGAATAGCTAACTTTTAATACGAAACATTTAAAAAAGAAAAGGGGCTATAAATACTGTATACACTTTGTTTTAAAAGAAAATAATTTGTTTAACCCATACACATATCTTTAGGCATAGGTGGATCCAGGGCTGCACGGGCCCCCTTTTCGTGTGAAAAATTTGGTTGCTTAAAGTTATATAGGAAAGCACTGAAGCATAACAATTCATCATCAATGTTTATTTTATCAATAGCTTATTTTGACAAATTTGTACCATACTGACTACTTAGAGAGAATTATTATTTCACTACTTCTCTTTGATTAAAGTTTGAACAAAAATAGATCAAATTCTATTTTAAGCTCATCTTGCCCAAAAGGGCCATTGAAGTGAGCTTTTCTCATCACTTGGTGTCTGTCGTCGTTCATTAACTTTTACAAAAATCTTCTCTGAAACTACTAAACCAAGTTTAACCAAACTTTGACACAATCATCATTGCTGTATGTAGTTAAAAATATTTGTCTGATGACTGGTCTGCTTACCAAGATGACAACCATGGCAAAAAAATAGAACATAGGGGTAAAATCTACATTTTGGCTTGCATCTCTGAAATCAAAGCATTTAGAACAAATCTGACATGAGGTAAAATTGTTTATCAGGTCATGATCTATCAGTCTGGAAATTTTCAAATGAATCAGACAACCCCCTTCATGGGTTGCTGCCCCTAAATTGGTAATTTTAAGGACATTTTGCAGTTTTTGTTATTATCTTGAATATTACTATAGATAGAGATACATTTTTTTAAACTGTATAAAACAATAATTCTTAGCAAAGTGAGATCTACAAGTAAGTCAAACATGACCAAAATTATTTTTATTGTTAAAAGAATAGGATTGAAATAGAAATTGATCAAAGAATAGATTAAACATGTTAAAAGGCTGGTAATTTAATCATGATATATAATGTTTTGGACAAATAAAAAAAAACATTTTGAATATTATTTGAGAGATCAATACTTATTTATTAGACTGGTCCCGCGGAGTTACTTTAATACAAGGAAATAATTTTTAAAAAAATCGTAAACCAGTCAATCACGTGATCCGAAGAGAAAAATAAGCGGGAAATTTGAAAAAATACGGGAAAAAAATATAGCGACGTGGTCAGTGCAAAAGGACAGCGGGAAATTGAGATAGCGCTGAAAATCGTGGCGCTAAAACGGCCTGGGGAGAACACTGTTTAAATGATATATATAATGTTTTGGACAAATAAAAAAAACCATTTTGAATATTATTTGAGAGATCAATACTTATTTTCACAGCTTCAATTGAAATTTACAAGTAATGTATTGACACCTAATTAGTTTGAGAAATTGTATGTGCTTATTCTGGCCATGAAACATACATGTAGCCAGAAAATGGAATACACTGTACATGCTGTATATTTTTATGTATACAACATAGAAATCGCTGGAAATACACACTATATAATATCAATTGAAATGGCTTAACTCAATCAAAAGACATATCAACACAATTGAGCGTACACTGAACAATTTCAGAAAAACAACCATCTAAACTTGAACAAAATTTTCGATTCTGTTTCATGCTTTAACTGTTATTTTTTTTTTATATTTGCAGAGAGAAAAGGTTCCTTTTAATGCTTAAAAGAAGCCATAATGTCTGTACAGAATTCTTATCTGCTAAAGTACACCAGAAGATCCTCCAAAATAGATAAACATGCATGTCCTGTTTGTAAGAAAATATTTTCTTTACCAGCAATTCTGTCAAAACATTTAAAAACACAGCATGATTTGCAAATGTTATCAAACAAGACAGACACTAAACTTGAAACTAAAGATGTACAATCGCCAAAATCTCTCCCTGGTAGAAGACCACAAAGAAGTGCTGGAAAGTCTATAGATGTCATTGAAAGTGAAGAGAAAAAGAGCAAAAAAGGTTCGAAAGTAAATGTAGAGAAAAATGAAGGTAGTGATGAAGTGGATAAAACGAAAGAGAACAAATCAGAGATGTCTGCTGGAGGGGATGGACAGAGAAAAAGGGGAAGACCGAGGAAAAGTGTTGCCACAAATGTGGAAAGCAGTGAAAATAAAGCAAGCAAGCTTAAGCCTGTAAATAATGTCCCTACCGATATGAAGGAGGCAAGGAAAAAATTGTTTGCTGAGAGAAAGATAAATACAAGCATTGAAAAGAAAGGCGCCAAGCAAACAACTGGGTCAGTGAAGAACAAAAAATCTGTTCAAAAGAAAATACATGAACAGACTGAAGATTCCATTTCTGACAGTCAGACTGATACTGATGAAAGAGGAAGACCGAGAAGAAACAGAAGGGAGAAAAGAGCATGGTCTCCATCTAATGATAATAGTATTATATTAGAAGCTAGTATAAAACAGGAACCAATAGATTATGAAGACATGGAAGAGCAGATTATGCCGAATATGTCAAATGTAAAAATGGAAGTGGAACTGGCTGTTTATAATGAGATCTCAAAGCCTTCAGTCAGTACTAAAGTTGGATTAAATAAGCCAGCTAAGATTTGTAAGGTGGAGGTGAGTGACTTGGAACCAGGAGAAACAGTAGGTCCAGTGACCATTGAAGAAGGAGTAACTGAATCAATAACAGAAGAAGACCACCCAGAGACACCGGAAGATATGGATATAACTTCTGAAGCAGTACATGTAGGGGAAGTAAATACTCCAGCAACAAAAGCAGTTTATAATGAAGAATCTGAAGATGATGATGACCTAGATGAAGATTATAAACCCAATGATAGGGATGAAGATATAGAAATAATAAAGCCTGCAGTTAAAAGAGGACGTAAAAAAGTTGGAAGGACTTACCCTTGTAAGGATTGTCAAAAGGTCTTCACAAAACCCAGTCACTTGCTCCGACACCAGGTCAAACATACTGGAGAAAGACCTTTTCCTTGTGATGTATGTGGCAAAGGATTTGTCTCTAAATCCAACATGGAAAAACATAGAGTATTACATTCTGGAGTGAAAGCCAAGATTTGTGATGAATGCGGTAAAGCCTTTGCCCTTAGCTCTTATTTAGTCAGACATAAAATGTTACATGAAAAAGAAAGAAATGAGAAGATGGGAATATTTCCAGAACCTGAACACCACCTTTGTAGTCAATGTGGAAAAGTATTCTCCAAACGTCTCTACCTCCAGAAACATATGGAACGTCATGTTAAAGGAAAGTGTTATGAATGCAGAATTTGTGGGAAGAAGTTCTCGCAACGAATGAACAGGATAAACCATGAATTTCTTCATACTAAGACAAAAGATTATGAGTGTCATGTTTGCCACAAAAAATTTGCTTTGAAATGCTACTTGAAGATACATGTGCAGCGCCATCAGAATACACCTATTCCAAAACCTGGGAAGAAACAGCGAGAAAATATTGGATTGAAGCCTTTTAAATGTTTGCAGTGTGGAAAATGTTATTCTTCAGTTAAATACCTAAATGCTCATGAAAGACTTCACTCAAATCCCAAAAAGTTTGTCTGTGAAACATGCGGAAGAAATTTTCATCAGAAAATTAATTTGCAGCGCCATATTCTGACCCACACTGATCCTGCAACATCAAGAAATCATGAATGCAAAACATGTGGTAAGAAATACTCCCGTGACATATACCTGTCTCGTCACATCAAAGAAAATCACACAGCCGAAGGCTTAGCCAAACCCAGACATCATTGTAGTTATTGTGACAAGAAATTCACTAAGCCATGCTTACTACGTATCCATGAGAGAACACACACTAAGGAAAAGCCATTTGTATGTAGTACATGTGGAAAAGGATTTGCTCAAGAAGGATACATGAAGATCCATGAAGAGATCCATTCATCAATTAAAAAGCATGAATGCACATTTTGTGGGAAATCCTTTGCTTTGCTGTACTATTTGACACGTCACTTAGCAAGACATGAGCAAGTCAAATCTATACCATGTGATCAATGCTCTAAAATGTTTGCCACTCAAAAGGCTCTTAATGATCACATGCGCATGCATACTGGTGATATGCCTTATCAGTGTGATTTATGTCAGAAGTGTTTCCCAAGACTAAATTCGCTCCAGCGCCACAGGAAGCTGAATGCTTGCCAAATTAAGCCAAACGTGTACTACACCAAGCAAGTAATGCCTAATGTCAAGACTGTTGAAAGCCTGGATGAATTAATGGATAAAAGGGAGTTTAGCTGCTTGTATATTTGTAGCATCTGTCGTCAAGTTTTTACGAGTCAAACCAAACTAGATGCTCATGCTGTTGAGCATGAAGGAGACATGATAGCTGAGGTAATAACAGAAGAGCATGAGCAGGAACATATCTCAGCAGAGAACATTCCTGTCTCCAAAGAAGAGGAAACAATAATTGCTGAGGTAGTAAATGTTGAAGAAAGCATTTTAGGAGGTGAAGAAATAACAACAGAAGAAACTATTGTAGACGCTGATTGGTTAAATAGGTTATTTTCAAATGCTCATGTAGAATCGGGAACAGATGGGAAGATTATTATTGTTGTTAATAGAGAATAATAAGCAATACTGTATTATACAATAACATTGATGGTGATTAAGTTAAACATGTGGGTTTTGGGTTTTTTTTCACAGGGAATACCGGCATGACTGGTGTTTTGGTTTAATTTATCTCTATCTGTACATTCACATGTATTACTTCAAGTGTTAACAGTTGTTTTTGATATATGAAAAAGACAGGGCAGGCATCAAATCAAACTTCTATCAAATTATTAATCTCTATACCAGTACCCTGATTCACAGTGATTCACTAAATACCAAATTTACTACTAGTAACTGAACTATATTGTGTGTACTGTATTATTTATTTCAAAGTCACAAGATTCACTCCTTCATGCAAATTATTTTTACCAAATTTTGTATTTTTTTCAAGGATTTCATTACATTTTTCAAATGTATGATCATGGTACAATTTGACATCTCAAAATTAAATATAATTAATATTTGTTAATGTATGTATTCATGATCAGATTCAATTACTGTAAATTCAGAAATTATTGCGATGTTTTTTTTATTGCAACAGGGTTATAATTGCAATAATTCAAACTTGCATTTTGAAATTTAGTTATATAACTTTAATAGAATTTTTCTCATTTTAGCAAAAATAAAAATTGCATATTAGTCTATAATGACAAAATAACAATAATAAATGCATGCAATAATTTCTGAATTAATTTACAGTATTTATAAATGTTGCTCTATTATTTTTTTTCACAGTTCTACATTTTTGTGTAAGTTTTGCAAGTTCTTCTTGTCTTTATGTGTGTATCTTGTGTATTGTTCATGTGAAATGAAAAATGTCAGATGTGCATTTTATGAGTGATTCCATAAGTCTGCACACAAAATGTGCTAAAATTGGTATAAGTTATGATTTTACATCTCAGAAAAGAACAAAAAACATGTTTTATTGACAATGAACTTGGATTTAAAAAAATTGGGGAAAACTTTTTAATTGTTTATCTGAAATATGTAGAACTGATTTTTATATTTTAAAGTTTGTACAGAGTTTTCTCCTTTTCTGGAATTATTTTTTTGTGCAAGGATAATTGAGGCGTGATATTAATTCAACTGCTTTAGTTGTGTACCTGTATAAAGAAAGCAGTTAAAAATGTAATTGGGATATTTAAAAAAAAAAAAACAAGTTTGAATCAAAAATACAAATAATAAAAAGAATTGAAAGGACAAAGTCCCAAATATTGTTCTAAAATACTCATATAAAAGGGAAATAACTCTAATAAATTTGAAATACAGAACACTGATAGACAAATGAATTAATATTAGATCTTTATAAATGATGTAGATATTTTAATATTGTACATGCTAAAAAGATGATAACTTTATTAATAACATTAAATAATGCTTGAAAATCCAAAGTACAAAATCCAGCTAGTATGGCCTTTTATTGTCTATGTTGGCTTTTTATTGTTTGTTTAATTATATCTATGATGTGTTGATATTGAAATTCACTGTTTACAAGTTGAAGTTTCTGTAAATAAAAAAATGTTATCATTCTCGTACTATTATGACTATATTTTGCCTTTTTTTAAAAGAACATGTTAAACATGTCATTATATAACTCCTTATATAAACTGTTGACCTGTTACAACTGATTTTTTGACATGAATTATTTTTTAACTTTTATTCATTGCTATGCAACTTGTACAGAAATTAATCATCAAGATCAAGGAATAAAAGGAGGACTAACATCTGACAGTCAAAATGACAAAAAGACTAATATTTCCTGTTTCCTCTACTTCAATTAATGAGTTAAACAATATCTGCTTTGACAAAAAGATATAGTTTCAGTGCACCTGATTATCTTTGGTCTATTGACTTCTTAAAGTTTTCTTAGATTACATGTATTAATTTGATAAGGTCAGTTTCAGGGAAACTATAGTGGTAGGTCACCATCAATGATATTTGGTATGCAGCTGGATGTTACAATCTCATATCCTTGAAGATTGTTTGGCTCTATCTCTACACACACACATACACCAATTTCAGTCATGTTTTGTATTATTAGAATATGTTAAAGTTAATGAGGTCAAGTTGATGGTAAACACTGAGGTGTAAGGTCAATGGATGTGTTGGCATTGGCACATCTCATATCCCTGGAGATTGTTTGGCTCAATCATTACACACACATACACCAATTCAATCATGTTTTGTATTTTTAACTTGTTAATGATTGATTAGATTAGTTTAAGCCATAAAGACCTAATTCCAGGTCAATGATATCCGGTATATTGTATTGGTATATGCAAGTCGCATTTCCATGGAGTTTATATAGCCTCACCCCATCATTATGGTTCACTGACTTTGAAACTTTTTTAGAGTTTACAAGTGAAATTTTGTGTTTAGGACTTTAGGTTAGTTCAAAAGGAACCACATATGAAAAGTCGATAATATCTTTATATGACTGCAAAAAGAAATTGAAGTCGTATATTGGTATCATGTCGTCGTCCAAAGGTTTACGCACCATTACTTTAGTTTAACTTAATGGATCTCTATGACATTTTATCATATTAAAGGTTCAATACCACAAAAGGAAGGTTGGGATTTATTTTAGGGGTTATGGTACCAACAGTTTAGGAATTAGGGGCCAAAAAACAAGCATTTGTCTAGTTTCCAGAAAACAACTGGTGTTTAAGTGTATTGTTCTCTCTAAAATTGTGCCACAAGATTCTATATCACAAAGAGAAGGTTGGGATTGAGTTTAGGAGTGATTGCCTCAAATGTTTAGGGATAAGGGGCAATACAAGAAGCATTTGTCTAGTTTCCAGACATTAACCTTTGTAGACGTGTACGGGTCGCTCTAAAATTGTAACACAAGGTTTCATTTCACAATGGCAAGGCTGGGATTGATTTCTTGAGATAATTGCCTCAACTGTTGCGGAATTAGGGTAAAAAAACAAGCATTTTTATACATATGATGGTATGTTGTCGTCTTCTGCGTAGTCTGAAGACATATTTGGACTTAAGTTTCAGTCTGGATCTCTAAATTTACTAGGAAGGTTGGGGATGATGGTCCCAACCGGTTCGGAATTGGGGGCCAAATAGGGACCAAAAAGCATTTTTCTACTGTCAGGATAATAACTTGTGTATATATATATAATTATTAAAATTGCTTGAAAATTGTACCACAAGTGGAAGGTTTGGATTTATTTTGGGGGTTATGGGTTACAGTTTGGGAATTAAGGGCCAAAAACAAGCATTTTTGTAGTTTCTGGACAAAGTTTCTTGTTCTCTCTAACATTTTACCCCAAGGTACCATATCACAAAATTAAGGCTGGGATTATTACAAAAGGAAGGCTAGGATTGAGTTATGGGTAATTGCCCAATATATGCAGGAATTAGGGGCCAAAAAAGGGTCAAAACCAAGTTTTTTTTTCTTCTTGTTTCGAGACAATAACTTGAGTATGGATCTCTCTGAAATTGTACTGCAAGGTTCCATACTACAAAGAAAAGGATAGGATTTAGTGTGGGGGTTATTGCTCCAAGGTTTTTCTTTAAAGTTTGGAGGGTTCCAATTTTTGTTTAGGGGTTCAAATTATTTTTCAAAATTCAATTTTTTTTAATTTAAGAAGAATCTTTAATTGCACAGTATTAAGCAATAGATTTGTAACATCTTGACATTTATTTTGTGTCGGAAACCAATACTATGTCAAAAATTTGATCACAATCCATATTCAGATAGCATCAAGCTTGAATATTGTGTCCAAATTTGCCCAAACTGTTCAGGCTCAGCGAAGCAATTTTTTCTAGTTCCCGAACAATAGCTTGTGTATAAGTTTATGGATCTCTTTGAAAGTGTACCACAAGGTTCCATATCACTAAGGGAAAGCTGGGATTGAGTTTGAGGGTGATTGCCCCAAACGTTTTGTAATTTTTAAGTAGAAAAAAAAATCACCATTTTTATCGAGCAGAGCCTGCGACTTTTGTCTTAGAAAGTTCGAAATAGGAAAGTGATCTGGAGGCGGCGGCAGCATAAGCTAACTTCTTCAGAGCTTTATATTTAAGAAGTTGGAAGACCTGGAAGTTTCATACTTTGTTTATTGATGCCTTATGTTACGAAGTTTCTGTCTGTCCAATGTCATTGACCTCATTTTCATGGTTCAGTGACTACTTGAAACAAAGTTAAGATTAACTTTAATGTTAAATTCTCTCTTTATTAAGTAATAGGATAACTATATTTGGTATGTGCGTACCTTGCAATGTCCTCGTGTCCTTCAGACAGTGTTCACTTGACCTTGACCTCATTTCATTGATCCGTGAACAAGGTTAAGTTTCGATGGTGGTCACGTCCATATATAGGATATACAATAAGCAGTAGGTCTAGTGTATTCTGTATATGGAAAGACTATAAGGTGTACATGCACATCTGGCAGGTGTCATATGACCTTGACCTCATTTACATGGTTCAGTAGTTTAAAATAGTTAAGTTTTTGAGTTTTTGTCTTTTTTTTAATACTTTATGCAATAGGTCAACTATGTTTGGTGTATGGAAACTTTTTATAATCTATATGTCAGTCGATAAGCTTGTATTTGACCTTGACCTCATTTTAACGGTTCAGTGTTGAGTTTTAGTGTTTTGGTCTGTTTTTCTTATACTGCATGCAATAGCACAACTATGTTTTGTGTATGGAATGATTGTACGGTGTACATGTCTAGTTTGCAGGTTTCATCTAACCTTGACCTCTTTTTCATGGTTTAGTGCTCAAAGTTAATTTTTGATTTTTTGGTCTTTTTTTCTAATACTTTAATGCTATAGGTCAACTATGTTTGGTGTATGCAAATATTTTAGAATCTATATATATCAAAAGAGCAGGTTTTATTTGACCTTGACCTCATTTTCACAGTTAATTTTTCAGTGTTAAGATTTTGTGTTTTGGTCTGTTTTTCTTAAATAATAACCACTGAATAGGTCGACATATTACTAGTATATATGTTGTATGGAAGAATTGTTAGCTGCACAAATCTACCTGGCATGGTTTATCTGACCTTGCATTGACCACATTTTTATGGTTCATTGGTCACTGTTAAGTTTTCTTGGTTAATGAAATTGTTAAGTTTATGTGACATTTTTAATAAAGCTTAATATTTAGGACTATCAACATAATATTAATAATTAATAAAGAAGGCGAGACATTTCAGCGTGTACACTCTTGTTTGTAGTTTCCAAACAATAACTTGTGTTCAAATGTTTGGAAATATTTTATGATCTATACGTCAGTGGCCAAGATTTTATTTGATCTTGACCTCATTTTCACGGTTTATTGCTCAGTGTTATTTTTGTGTCAAAAACCTATACTATGTCAAATATATGATCACAATCAAAAGTCAGACCGTATCAAGCTTGAATATTGTGTCCAAACTTTCACCAACTGTTCAGGATTCGACCTCTATGGTCGTATCAGGCTGCGCTCAGCGAAGAGTTTGATTGCAGTTTCATAAGCATTAGCATTTCATATATGAATCATGGAGGTTACTTTAATAGCCCTGCATCTTCGGTCGTGATTCTTTGATTTTCAATGGTTTGCAGTGTACATGTTTATAGCCGATTGCATTGAGTGTGTAGGCAAAGGTAGTAGTCTGACAGATATCAAATCAATCTATTTGTAAGACTAGGCTACTTCGAAAGGAGGATAGTATCCCTTACCTAATAATGACTTCAAGGTTCAGCTAGTAAGCAAGCTAACCAAAGATAATACCTTTGCCTACACACTCAATGGAATCGGCTGTAAATATTACTTTTTTTTATATTTCAACATCACATCTCCATCATACCGCCAAAATTTCAAAACGTGAGGCATTTCTCTGTGTCAAAAGTTTAGATAATCCAAAATTAGATATAAGTAGCAGCAGCACAAGTATAAAAAGTAAAATAACCAAAATACTGAACTCCAAGGGAAATATAAAAAAGGAAAGTTCTTATTCAAATGGCAAAACCAAAAGCTCAAACACATCAAACAACTGTCATATTCTTGACTTGGTACAGGCATTTTCTTATATATGGAATGATTGCATGATATTGTACATCATCATGTTGTCTGACAGGATTAATATGATCCTTACCTCATATTACAGACAATAATAACCGTACTTTGACCTATATTGGTTTACTTTTACAAATTGTGACTTGGATGGAGAGTTGTCTCATTAGCACTCCGAATTTGTACGTTCGTGCTCTGGGAAACATGTCCATGATAGCCTAAAAACATTGAGAATCATTGAGCTGCAGTTGCAAAGCGACAAATGCCAAGTTACGCTCCTGACAAATAACATACTCATGTACGACTAGTGCTTTTTTTTGTTGTTGACACCAGGGGCGGATGCAGGAATTTTCGAAAGGGGGGTGCTAACCCAGGGCAAAGGGGGGTGCAAAACATATGTCCCGATACAAATGCATTGATCGGCAAAAATAAAGGGGGGTGCGCACCCCCGGAACCCCCCCCCCCCCCCTCTGGATCCGCCACTGGACACCAAGACCTTTACATGTTTTAAGGTCCTTACAGGCATTCGATAGCGTTGATAATAAATGATGTTGTCTCCTTATTATATTATTCAAGTTTGCCCATTGTGATTCAGAAAACTAATGTTTTGAGTATCATTATATGCTGAGACTACTATAACAGATGTGTGTTATAATATAGTAGTCTCATTTCCGTGTAAAAGGTTTATTTATTTCGTAAAGCCTTTTGTAAGTTTTTAATGTGTTGTGATCTCGTCATCAGCATCGATAAACACCACGGCTTTCCAGAAGGTACAACCTAAAGAAAACGTATTAATAAATGAAAAATAATGCGCGGTGATGATAGATCAACGTACCGCGAGCAATGTACAGAAAAGACAAACAGGCAAATAACAGTACACAACATAGAAAACTAAAGACTAAGCAACACGAAACCCACCACTAAAATCTGCCGATTTTGTATTTTCTGATGTTTTCTTCTATTTGTAGTTTCACTCTATCTCTATAGTTTTACCAAAACACTTGATAATTTCACCTAAGTTATCTTGTCTTGTGGATTCTGTTTACTATTTAAAATTTCACTTTATCAAAATAAAAAAAGGTCGAAAGATGATTTAGGCCATGTTGACTTATTTCTAGGTCTTGTCTTTTTAATTTGTTTGCTTTTAAAGTATCTCCGTATGTTATAAATAATCTAGCTTAACATTAACCACTTAACCATTAAAATGAGTTCAAGGTCATATGTACCCTGCTAGGCAGACATAAAATTGAGAAAGGAAATGGTGAATATGTCAAAGCGACAACCTCCCGACCATAGAGCAAACAACAGCCATGTACATATTAGTCATTTTATACACCAAACATAGTTGAACTATTGTTTCTTGTATCTGATTTGATGACAAAATCTCGAAAAGTATCATTGATCAATGAACACTACCAGACAGACATGAATGTCTCACAATTGATCCATACCCTTATAATATAACTGACCGCATCTGACAGGAGCACCACCAAACGGTGTATTTAAGACTATGTTATTTACACGGGTCATAATCACAGGGTTGACACTACTAAATTCCATCAACCATTGCCAAATTGTTACCTATTGTAGTATTTTAACCAGCAAGACTTTCTAAGATAACAAAACGAATACTAATCACAGTTCAAGTTCGACGGGTTCAAACAGAAAGATTTGAAAACACTTTAACAGAGAAAACTGTGTATCTTATAATCAGCATGACTTTATCAGATGACAATAATAATACTGAAATAAGGCTTGCGCATAGTTATATAATACTTTAATTCAGTCATGGACCCGCGATATCACGGGTGTGTTCTAGTATTAATGAAATTTATCCTGCTGAACTTACTTTAAATAAAGCTAATACTAATAATGACCACTGCCCTTTCCTCGATCTTGATATCTATAACACTAACGGAAAGCTGAATACTAAAATTTATGATAAAAGGGATGATTTTTCATTTCCTATCGTTAATTATCCGTTTTTAGATGGTGACGTTCCCTTGCATCTTACAGTGTTTATATATCTCAACTTGTACGATTCGCTCGTGTTTGTAACAATGTTTTAGATTTTAACGAGAGAAATTTATGTATTACTGAAAAATTATTACACCAGGGTTTTCAATATCACAAACTAGTCAAAACTTTTACTAAATTTTATCATCGGTATAAAGACATCATTCGTAAATATAGCTCAACATGCAGATTTTTTATACGTTCAGGTATTTCACATCCAGTTTTTTATGGAAATATTCTTTATAAAGCACAAAGGTGTCAGTATTCACCTCAGAAACTTACAAAACCTTTAAATAGACTGATTAAGAAGGGATATAATTACGATACTGTTGTCAAGTCATTAAAGATTGCATATTTTGGCGTTAATATTGAGTCACTGATAAGGTCTTTGCGTCGGAACTAAAGACATTTATTCTAAAAACAGTTGTTGGCATGACACGGGTTATGTTCTTCTCATATATGTTATGATGGTATGATACTAAACCCCTAACGGGAAGGATTGTGCCTGAGGTTCATATGATGAAATCATAATCTTTCAGTCAGTTTAATTGAAGTCTGGAGCTGGCATGTCAGTTAACTGCTAGTAGTCTGTTGTTATGTATTATTGTCATTTTGTTTATTTTCTTTGGTTACATCTTCTGACATCAGACTCGGACTTCTCTTGAACTGAATTTTAATGTGCGTATTGTTATGCGTTTATTTTTCTACATTGGTTAGAGGTATAGGGGGAGGGTTGAGATCTCACAAACATGTTTAACCCCGCCGCATTTTTGCGCCTGTCCCAAGTCAGGAGCCTCTGGCCTTTGTTAGTCTTGTATTATTTTTATATTAGTTTCTTGTGTACAATTTGGAAATTAGTATGGCGTTCATTATCACTGAACTAGTATATATTTGTTTAGGGGCCAGCTGAAGGACGCCTCCGGGTGCGGGAATTTCTCGCTACATTGAAGACCTGTTGGTGACCTTCTGCTGTTGTTTTTTTTTTATTTTGGTCGGGTTGTTGTCTCTTTGACACATTCCCCATTTCCATTCTCAATTTTATATACACCCGAGATGGCATTATATTAACCAAATATAGTGGCCCTATTGCTTAAATCTAAGAAAAGTATCGGAGAAATAGACCAATCCACAAAAACTTAGCATTGTCCAATGAACAGTCATTCCATAGACAAAATATAGTTGATGTATTGCTTATACTATGATATCCGACATATGGACTTGACCATGTAACTTTTATCTTGATCACTGAATTCCAATAATAAGGTCATGTAGACTTTGCAAGAAACCATATACAAAATATAGTTATCCTAATACTCATAACAAGAGAGTATTATACTTAACCTTTTTTCTTCACTGAACCATGAAAATGAGGTCAAGGACAATGCCAGATAAAAATTTCGTAACATAAGGTATCTTCATTGAAGGTATGTAGCATCCATCTTCTATCTTCTGAAACATAAACCTTTAAATAAATAGTTTATGCTGCTGCAACCAGATTAGTATAACTATGTTTTGCATGCTGCAAATTCAAGCACAGGTGCAACAAAAATTGTATTTGACCCATTATTCTATTATTAACCATATTGGTCCTGTTGGCAGACGTGGTCATGGAACAGATAATTGGCTAGGTTGGAAGAAGTTCAAAACGGGTTTATTTGTTGATGTACCACACATGTGGGTCAGGATAAGTAATTTTAATAATCAACACATAAAGTTTTTCTTATGAAGATTGCATATATAAGTTGTGCACCTGCTATAATGGACTGTTTGAGGAATATTTTCTTATTTATTCAGGCTTGGGAACTTTTGTCAATATTTCAGAAAAATGAAAGAGGTACTAGTTGTAAACCTAAATCCTTCACAGAAAGATTGTAAACATGATGAAGTTGCACCAGCTAATATTAGACTGTTTGGGGAATCTTTCTAATTTTTTCTACATTGGGAATTTATTGTCATTCATCTAAAATTTATGAAAGAGAGTACCGGTATGAGTTTTCAACCAAAATACTAAAACTTCTATGAAAGATTGTACACATGCTGAAGATGTGTGTATCTGCTTTTACTGGATTGTTTGAGGATTTTTTTCTCATTTTTACAGACTTTGAAATTTTAGTAATTCTTAAATCAATATTTATGAAAGAGAGTGCACATTTTCAACTTCTACTTATTCTTCCAAGATCTCTAGGACTTCAGGGGCGGATCCAGGTTTTAAGAAAGGGGGGGCGTAGATCCCAACCTTCGCCGAGCGGAGAGCGGCGAAAATTTTTTTTGACCTTTTTTTTGGCTTAAAAACATAAAATAAGTATAAATTGTACAAATTAACGGTTTCTGACGTGGACCATGTATGTTTTATAGAAAACGTAAATGGGTTAGACATTTTTGATGTCGTATTCTCCCCATTAATTGTTTATTATACAAATTCAACTGACTGAATGGATCAAAAGCTATGTACATAAAATTGATGTGAAATTTGTCGTTTAAAAGTGGACATGGACGGTGACCTATAGTTGTTAATGTTTGTGTAATTTTTGGTATTTTATGGATATTTGTCTCATTGGCATTCATACCATATCTTCTTTTTTATATGGAAAAATCTCCCTAGCCAAGTCATAGGTCACAACTAGCATCTTAGGAATGCATCGCAAATTTGCGATGCACACCCAAGATGCATCTGACTATACCTACTTATATAACTGATGTTTTACTTTATTCATGCATTACATTAAAAAATAAATCCACAGAAAACATTTTTTATTTAGTTTCTAGTGCTAAGCCATAGGATTGACCAAAAGCATCTTCCTCGGATTTCTACGAGAAAAATCGTCAATAATTTTTTCGTAGTCAAGTTTAATGTTTTTGTGTACATATAAAAGCAACAGGGCATTTAAACGTTCTTCTCCCATTGTATTTCGCGAGAAGGTTTTGATATATTTAAGGGACGAGTTTGCCCTTTCTGTAGAACTTGACGTGACGCTTGTCAATGAAAGTAGACCTAGGAGTTTGACGATGTTAGGAAAGATCGTCCTGCACACTCTTGGGTCTGTTAAAGTAGACGTTAATGTAGTCGGTTTTTCATTCTGGACACGCCATAATTCTTTCCATAGTCGAAACTCTTGCCTAAATGAGTCAGGAAATGGCATGTCAACTTCATAATAATTAATAATGTCGTCGATTGCTTCATCTGTGGTTTGGTGAATGTTGTTAGGGATTAGAGCCAATGCCCTTACAACTGAAACAGCACGTTCACCAAACCGAATCTCGAACTGTTGAATCATAGAATCTAAAAATGGAAGAAAAACTGCACGTCGGTAATAAACTTGAACATTGTCGGCAGGGACATTACTGCGTTGTGTCTGGCGCCCACATCGTCTTGGAGCCTTGATACCCCCAATATCGGCAACTTCAGCCATTGCCGTAGCTTTTTCAAACACGGTGTCAAACTCCGTTTCGTCATCTCGTGTTGCTTTTACTAAAGCTTTGACGGTATCAATCATTTTATAACCTTCTACAATATCGAGTGTAGACCCTTGGAGTTTTCTGCTCAACCCTGTAACATACCCAAAAAAGTTGTGGACAGTTTGGAAACTAACTATAAAAGTAGAATCAGTTATTTTTGTAAGTAGCCCTTTAGCGTCAATAACAGCTTTCTTGTCCCAGGTGCGTCCAACGTTAGAGCTAATTTCCTCCAAACAAGATATGATTGGCTCGTACATGGTAGAAAAGCTGCCGAGGGTCGTAATTTTTTCGCACCATCTTGTTTCACAGAAGACCTTAAATTTCTGTTTTGTTATTTTGTTTTGTACATCCCTGTTCGAATTTATCTCATCTACAGCTTTTTCGAGACATCGACTCCGTTTCGGAGAATACTTGAAAAATATCCCGAGTTGTTTTAAGCTATCTAACATCAATTGTATTTCTGGAACATTGCAACATTTGCATAGTACTAGATTGAGGTTATGGCTAGCGCAGTAATGATAAACTGTCCTTGGTGACAGTCGGGTAAACTGCGCCGCGCAACCTAGATTCTTACCAGACATATTGCCAGCGCCATCCATGGTCTGCGCGCGACAAAACTGGATATCCAATCCAGCATCCGTCAAAGCTTTTACTATCAAACCACAAAGTGCCGAGCCTGTTGTCTCTTCTGCTTGGACAAATTCAAGCAATTTTTCTACTGGACTACCGTCCCTAAGATATCGTATAACAATCCCGAGTTGTTCCCAGTTACTAGCATCCGACACCTCATCGCATTGATATCCGAAATGTGGACCAAGCGGTTGAGCCTTTACTTCATCAACGATTGTCTGTTGGATAAACCTCTTGATGCATGCTAACAATTCATTTTGAGAAGTTTTTGACGTATATGATGCATTTTTAGCACATTGTTTCAAATGGTCATCCAAGATGGAGTCACCTGCCTCTGCGCGAAACTTAACTAGTTCCTTATAGTTACCTATATTATAATCTTGTGTGTTATCTTGGATTTTATCGTCATCTCGATGGCCTCGAAGAGCCAATCCGCGCCTACCACAAAACTCGAGACATTTGATGAGTGATTTCAAAATCTGTCGATTTTTCGCAATTAATGTGTCACCCCTTGCATTTGCAATTCTAGACTCTGGTCTCATATACGTTTCTTGGAACCCAGATAGTCTTACTATAGAGTTAAAATGTGTTTCGGATGATGCATGTCGCTTTAAATCAGTTATAGCGTCTTTCCAGTTTTGATATGGCTCCGAAACTAGCTTTCGTGGTCTGCGACCAGAGGTGTCTGGAAAGAACTTACATGCCAGACAATATATACCATCTTTATCCTTAGAGTAAGAAATAAATTCAAACTTCGTAAACCATTCTCGACAACAAGATCTTTTGAAACTACCTGATTTACACCGACTATCCTTGTACAATTTGGATGGAAATTTGAAGGTAGATTCTGGCATTCTATTACATATAAGCATGTGTTTTTGATCATCTGTTAATAGAAGTGGGTCTGAATTTCCAACATCTATAGCATCAACGTTTTGCTGTATGTTCAAGTCCGTTCGACCTCCATCTACCGATATATCAGAATCTTGCAATGTAGTATCATTTGCAACATGTTCAGATTCCATGGATTCGAAACATTGAGGACTTGGATTATTTTGATTAATTTCGTTTGTATTATCAGAGGGTTGAGGACCTGTCGAGGATGTCATTACACTAGTCTTCCTGATAATTATTGGAGTCAATTCATATTGCATGTCGGTATTTGATACGGAATGACACATGTCTTTTATATATTTCACCAATTGCTCAACAGAGTTAAATTGTAACACTACAGCTTTACCCAACGGTGAAGATAGCCCCTTATCATCCCTACTATGAGAATCCATAACATAGTAGTGTTCATCAATATTTTTTATCCCGATCGTATATCCCGGATTATTTCCTGTGGTTAGGAAACATGTAGGTGCGATACCAAAGCCTTGCTCTACAGCAGAATCAAGTTTTAATGTCAATGAATCTAAATGGTCAATTTCTTGCAATACCATACCACTAATTGGATTTCTAGCTGAAAGATCGAAAATTTCATTTTCAATGCTGACTTTGTCTGGAAAGTCTGTTATGAGTAAGTATTCATTATCATCGTGAGCAAGACTTTGGTATGTTGTGGTTCCTTTATGGAGTATATTATCGACTTCCTGTACTGACTTTGGGATATCATTTAGAGTTAAGAACACTAAAGCTATACATGTACATTGGCTTCCACCGGATTCTATTTCACCTTGATGTAAAGAACCTTTACACACCAGCCTAAATTTAAAAAGAAAACCATACAACTATTCTGTTCTATTCAGTATCATATTATATTTCATATATAATCTTTCATTTTATTAGTCGGAATTCGATCAACTGATACACAGGCACTTGTTTCTATCCATTGGAAGACCCACTATAAACGTATATTTACGAGTTGTACGTTGATAGTGGGTCTTCCAATGGATAGAAACAAGTGCCTGTGTATTGCTGTTTAAAAATTCGAAGTAAACATGGTAAAGTATGTAGCGAGTCCAATTTTCAAGTATACGAAATTCGAAGCTCTTAATGATTTAGACTTATCCCCCTTTCAACTAGGCCTCGCTGAAATGTCACGCCTGCCTTCGTGTTCATAACTTAGTTTATGTTGAAAGTAAAAATAATAAGTTCAAGGACAGACGACAACTGCCAGTTAGACATGTATACCTTACAATAATTCTCATAAACCTAACAGCTATTGTTTTTAGTATTCAGATACGGACATGACCCCGCAAACTTAACCTTGTTCACTGATCTGTGAAATGAGGTCTAGGTCAAGAGAAAATACCGTATGGCGGGTTATTTTCGCGGAGTGCAAGTATTCGCGCATAGAACCACCAGATTAAAAACTAGTGTAAATGCACAGGTGTTGATTAAAGTTTTTAATCCGCCAAAATATTTCGCATACCTTTTTCAATGGAAATTTCGATTTGCTTCATCCGCGAAAATAACCCGCTATACGGTATAGGAAAAGCACGGGGTAGGCAAATGCCAAATAAAGTTACCTTGCTACTTTTGATAAGAAGGAAAGTAACATAACAAAAATAAAATCTGATTGGTTTTTTAACTTTCAAGTAGTCGCTGAACCATAAATGATGTCATGGTCATCTGACAGAATGATTTTTGTAATATACGACATCTTTAAACACAGTATGAAGCATGGAGATATTCTATCATGAATGTATTGCTAACTTTAAAGACAAGATCCGCCGGATCGATATCCCTCAGTTTGGCTTTTTGCGACAGAGGCCAAATTGGAGACAAAAAGTTGCGACAGTGACTGAAGTTTGTGGTACAGTTAGTTATGAACTATTATCTCTGAACTAGTATTATATATATTTGTTTAGGGGCCAGCTGAAGGACGCCTCCGGGTGCGGGAATTTCTCGTTACATTGAAGACCTATTGGTGACCTTCTGCTGTTGTTTTTTCTATGGTCGGGTTGTTGTCTCTTTGATACATTCTCAATTTTATGCTATTCAATGAAATAATATACAATACGGCCGAATAAAGATATGTTTTTATCCAAATGTTTTATGGTTTAAAAAGTTTTACCCACCACATGAAACGAGTGGTTCTAAATAAACCAAAGGTTGCGATTGAAGGTTTGAAATGTCAAATTCAATGAAATTGTGAATGACTGTCGAGATCAGCATGTTAAGGCCGCACCCAGAACACAGGTGGCAGTCGGTCTTTGAAAAAAGTCTGATACCACTTTGGCGAAACAAAAATTCCAGTCACATTCATCTCTTTAGTTTAAACTCCTTCTTAAAACATCAAGAAACACGAGAATAGTACTAGTAATAGATTCAAATACCAACAACAGTTTGGGAACGAACCGAGGGTGGCCTGGGATTTAAATGCGAACAAAAACAAAACAAAACCAACAAAACTACGCTCGTTTTATATATTTAATACTAAATAATGAATCATGTAGAAAATATAGTTTCCTCTAATACTAACAAAGTGGACAAAATTATTGTTTTCAGTTCTGGTACTCACGACTGTCTGCTAGAATTATTTTTAGAGACGAAAATAAGGGTCAGACTTTTATTCTCTCACATTTCTCAGACCCCCTAAATTCAAATGTTCCGTATACTTTAGGCTTTTAATCTATGTAGAAGTAACTGACTGGGGTCCTTATTCAGCAAGACAATGTGCAGTTTTTGTTATGGACTAACTTGAGCGTGTGGGTTAAACATGTGTTCGTATGTAAATTAAAATGTTATAGCTGTGGAACTTTTTTGTTCATGTGAGATAATTGATTTACCTTCTATTCGGTGGAATAGAGAAATATGCGTCAATGCGCCCTTGTTCCAATCTTTGTCTTTTTGAAGGCGTCGTGCTTGCCATCTTCAATCAATTTCTATTTCAGAATGACGTTTTTTCGACGTACTGCTCAAATCCACCGGAAGTGAATCACGTGACATATTAGACATAATCAATAACATATTTGACGTAAAATGCGAGCAAGAAATAATATCTGTATAAGTAAAGAGCTGTTTCATTTAATATAAGGGAAATGGCAAAGTTAATGAAATCTATAGTCGTATTCATTGTACAGTCTAACTTTAAAAAAAAAAAGAAAAAAAAAAAAAAGAAAAAAAAAGAAAAAACAAAGGGGTGGCGTACGCCCTCTACACTCCCCCCTGGATCCGCCACTTGACTTCACAGAAAGTTAGGTCACATATTGAAGTTTTGCACCTGCTATTGTGGAGAGTTGTCTCATTTGCAATCATACCACGTCTTCTTTTTTATATTATTGAATTGTTTTGAGATTTTTTTCACACATTTCCTGGCTTAGGAACTTATTTTAATTAATGCAAAATTAATGTATTGTAATTGCAACTATATTGTGAACAGTATTCATTGATTAAATCACAAAAAATTTAACCCAGCCCCTATTCAACATACCCTCATTTTCCTGTGGAAGTACAATCCCCCCTTTCTAAGACAGTAAACAAGGAATCGATGAAGAATGAACTTATTATAACTGTTTTGAACTTAAATCTTAAGATTTCTCATTCTCTGATTTATTTTTTTAAATGTTTGTCAATACAAAATCATTGGCATTTGCAAGTGGTTATTAATGCACACAGAAATAACTAAAAAATGATATAGATTTATTAATGTATCATACAAAACACATTCACAATAAATTGTATTTCAAAATAACAAAATAGCATAGGTACAAAATGAAACAAATGCAAGCTTTGTAATGCAAATTTTTTGGATAGTTTATATTTTTACTCTTTTCTTTTTTTTTACATTAATCCGTTATGAATGTTACTTGTGGGAGATCAAAGACTTTCTATTGCATTTGTTTTAAAGATCTTGCACTTCTGGTTAATGATGAAATATCAAAGATTAATATTTTTTGTTCTTTCAAAACCTAAATAACAAGATTGTGAGATTATTCATTGCATTGACACTTAAATTCCATATGTCAATAGAGACAAATACTCATCTGTCAAAATTTAGGAAACACCTTTCAATGCAAAAGCATAACTTTTAATATTACATTTTTGATCCATCAATAAACATTATAGTACTTTCAAAGTCTTAAATTTGCAAAACTATGCAAGCTATGAAGAAGTCCCAAGGAAATATTTTACAAAGTTTCTTATACAATATTGTTCTTTATTGATTGACAGAAATTGTGTCAAGATCATTGCACACAGTTTACAAAACACTTGTATCAGTCTAGTGCAGATACATAATAACATTTGAACCCTGTTTAAAAAGTAAAGGCCAAGGGAACATATTTATAGTGGTCATAAATAGGGTAATTAACTTTCAATGGTGTCTTTAAATGCTTGGTTAATTGTTAAACTCAGATGAACAATTCAATTCTGGGAGCTTTTGAGACACACATGATAAAATGAATTTGTTCTTTGATAATAAAATGAACATTATAAGTAAAGAAGATTTTTTTGGTTCAAATGAAAAATAAACGATGTGAGAGAAAAAGCTACAGTCATGACAGTAATTATGCATTGAACACATTTTCACTTCATAATACACTAATTTGTTAAGAATATTTAGCACTGTCTTAGATCTTTTGTACAAACATAAGAAAATGTACCAATAAATAGAACAATCAAGTGAATAGTTGGCTATGTCTCCTATGCCACTAACACACCTCCAGTAGTTTTTACATCTTTTTCTTGTTTATCTTGTCCCCTAGAATCTTCTCCTTTTATTTGTAAATTATATTCTTCTCTATATTTATTTATTTCTATTCCTTTTGTCTCCAACTGTTTCGTTAAAGTTTCTACCATCTTATTTAACTGCAAAGAAATTAAAATATTAGCATTGGAAATAGACTGTCACTTAATATAAGTGATGTATGTAATTTTATTGCACAATACACTCAATTTGCATATATATAATATATATATAAAATGTCTGAATAATAGTCAACGATTTTTCCCACCAGGGCGCTGGATCGTTACAAGTAACGATACATGTACACAAAAAAAAAAATTATATAAACACCTAAAAAGTGTACATAACAACACCAATAACACAACCAGATGCTCCGCCGGGCGTAGCTTTATACGACTGCAGAGGTTGAACCCTGAACGGTTGGGGCAAGTATGGACACAACATTCAAGCTGGATTCAGCTATAAATTTGGATTGTGATTTAATAGTTGACACAGCATAGGTTTCTGACACAGAATAAATGTGTTCAAATGAACTTAAAAGTTTTGTTTTCTCTTAAGAGCAATTCACTATGCTGTTGAATATTAATCCTCTCAAAAAAATGTTTGAAGAAATTTTCTTTTTATTTATGAAATTTCAAATGAGAAAAATTGAACCCAATTTTTTAATCACATCCCCCTTTCCCTTATTCCAAAACTAATCTCAATTAAAATATTCTAATGGAGTTTGCAACAATAACTACTCATTTAAATACATCATAAAATATTAAGATGTAAAAAAAACTGCTTGTTATCACTGAATGGTAAAGATTATTTAAATTTATCAGTTGGTAGTAAAAAGTGAATATACATTGTATATTGTATATAACAAAGATTTAAGTTGATTCTGGACAAAGAAAGATAACTCCAATTAAAAAAAATTCTTGCAATAAGATATTTCTTGCTTACTATTCTGGACAAAGAAAGATAACTCTAATTAAAAAAAAATTGGCTATTTCACAATATTGTGAAATTAGATATTTCTTGCCATTGCACAATACTGTGCAATTGAAAAGACTTGCTATTGCACAATACTTAATATAATAATTTTAGATCCTGATTTGGACCAACTTGAAAACTGGGCCCATAATCAAAAATCTAAGTACATGTTTAGATCCAGCATATCAAAGAGGCCCAAGAATTTAATTTTTGTTAATATCAAACTTAGTTTAATTTTGGACCCTTTGGACCTTAATGTAGGCCAATTTGAAAACAGGACCAAAAATGAAGAATCTACATACACAGTTAGATTTGGCATATCAAAGAACCCCATTTATTCAATTTTTGATAAAATCAAATAAAGTTTAATTTTGGACCCAGATTTGGACCAACTTGAAAACTGGGCCAATAATCAAGAATCTAAGTACATTTTTAGATTCAACATATCAAAGAACCCAACCGATTCATTTTTTGTCAAAATCAAACTAAGTTTAATTTTGGACCCTTTGGACCTTAATGTAGACCAATTTGAAAACATGACAAAAAGTTAAGAATCTACATACACAGTTAGATTTGGCATATCAAAGAACCCCAATTATTCAATTTTGATGAAATCAAACAAAGTTTAATTTTGGACCCTTTGGGCCCCTTTTTCTTAACTGTTGGGACCAAAATCAATACCAACCTTTCTTTTGTGGTCATAAACATTGTGTTTAAATTTCATTGATTTCTATTTACTTAAACTAAAGTTATTGTGCAAAAACCAAGAATAATGCTTATTTGTGCCCTTTTTTGGCCCCTAATTCCTAAACTGTTGAAACCAAAACTCCCAAAATCAATCCCAACCTTTCTTTTGTGGTCATAAACATTGTGTTTAAATTTCATTGATTTCTATTTACTTAAACTAAAGTTATTGTGCAAAAACCAACAATAATGCTTATTTGTGCCCTTTTTTGGCCCCTAATTCCTAAACTGTTGAAACCAAAACTCCCAAAATCAATCCCAACCTTTCTTTTGTGGTCATAAACCTTGTGTCAAAATTTCATAGATTTCTATTAACTTAAACTAAAGTAATAATGCGAAAACCAAGAAAATGCTTAATTGGGCCCTTTTTGGCCCCTAATTCCTTAAATGTTGGGACCAAAACTCCCAAAATCAATACCAACCTTCCTTTTATGGTCATAAACCTTGTGTTAAAATTTCATAGATTTCTATTCACTTTTACTAAAGTTAGAGTGCGAAAACTAAAAGTATTCGGACGACGACGACGACACAGACGACGACGCCAACGTGATAGCAATATACGACGAAATTTTTTTCAAAATTTGCGGTCGTATAAAAAGGAACTATAAATGTAATTATTATTATATATATATTGGCACTCACACCACATCTTCCTATATCTATATATGATAATTACTTTTTATTTTATCATCAAAAGTGTAATTTGTATACTATTTATTGTAAATATACTGATCTAACATTTTCTCAATGTCTGCTATTTTAATATTTACATCATTTGTCTAAGAGTCCCTATTCTTTCAAAATAAGAGAAAGGATATGAAACTTTTCAACTCATTCGAATCGTTTTCTGGGGAAAATAAAACATTGAAAACAACTGGTATTGTGAAAACATCTAACTAGAGGCTCTAAAGAGCCTGTGTCGCTCACCTTGGTCTATGTGCATATTAAACAAAGGACACAAATGGATTCATGACAAAATTGTATTTTGGTGATGGTGATGTGTTTGAAGTTCCTACTTTACTGAACGATTTTGCTTCTTACAATTATATCTATCATGAACTTTGCCCATTAGTAACAGAGAACTATATTTGGTAAAAATTTACATAAATTTACCAAATTAATGAAAATTGTTAAAAATTGACTATAAAGGGCAATAACTCCTTAAGGGGTCAATTGACCATTTAGGTCATGTTGACTTATTTGTAGATCTTACTTTGCTGAACATTATTGCTGTTTACAGTTTATCGCTATCTATAATAGTATTCAAGATAACCAAAAACGGCAAAATTTCTTTAAAAATTACCAATTGGAGGGCAGCAACCCAACAACCAGTTGTCCAATTCATCTGAAAAATTCAGGGCAGATAGATATTGACTTGATTAACAATTTAACTTCTTGTCAGATTTGCTCTAGATGCTTTGGTTTCATAGTTATAAGCAAAAAACTGCATTTTACCCCTATGTTCTATTTTTAGCGGTGGCGGCCATCTTGGTTGGTTGACCAGGTCTCGCCACATATTTTTTAAACTAGATACCCCAAAGATGATTGTGGCCAAGTTTGGATTAATTTGGCTTAGTAGTTTCAGAGGAGAAGATTTTTGTAAAAGATTACTTTAATTTACGAAAAATGGTTAAAAATTGACTATAAAGGGCAATAACTCCTAAACCATGTAAACAGGTCAACTGACCATTTTGATCATGTTGACTTATTTGTAGATCTTACTTTGCTGAACATTATTGCTGTTTACAGTTTATCTCTAACTATAATAATATTCAAGATAATAACCAAAAACAGCAAAATTTCCTCAAAATTACCAATTCAGGGGCAGCAACCCAACAACCGATTGACCGATTCATCTGAAAATTTCAGGGCAGATAGATCTTGACCTGATTAACATTTTAACCCCCATGTCAGATTTGCTCTAAATGCTTTGGTTTTTGAGTTATAAGCCAAAAACTGCATTTTACCCCTATGTTCTATTTTTAGCCGTGGCGGCCATCTTGGTTGGTTGACCGGGTCACGCCACACATTTTTTAAACTAGATATCCCAATGATGATTGTGGCCAAGTTTGGGTTTATTTGGCCAAGTAGTTTCAGAGGAGAAGATTTTTGTAAAAGTTAACGACGACGGACGACGGACGACAGACGCCAAGTGATGAGAAAAGCTCACTTGGCCCTTCGGGCCAGGTGAGCTAAAAAGTGCTTGTGCTGAAAGTTGCTTTCTTTAAACCATAATTGAACCATGAATAAAATTGATTGAGCGTGGATCATTAAATTAGGAAGTTTACTGTACCAACTACATGTTTATGTGTACACTCACCTGTTCTTTATGATTAGTTAAAGCAGGTAATACACCTTCAACTGTATGTTCTACTAACACGCCTCCTACCATTCTAAAACATTTTCTACTGGATTCTGTTTCTTTTAATGTATCTATAACTATTCTGAAAAAGAAAAAAAAAAAATATTTAAATATTTTGTTTGAATAAATTCTGATTAATTTTTTTTATATTGAATATATAGATGTATTACTCCAAGAATGTGCTTCAATCACAAAAGATATTTACCTGCCAAATGTCACTGTTTGCAGGGGATTTCCCCCATAGAGGCTTGGCTTCAAATTGAAAATTTTGAAATGGCAATTTCTCCGCTATTTAACACAAAAAAATCCTTTTTACCATTGGTTAAGCATTTAAAAAGCATGAATAAGCAAAATAAACAACATTAAAAAATTTGAAGGCACCTTTAGGTGAGTCTCATTCGGGTCTAAGCATGACACAGGATTGGCCGATTTTTTTAAGCGTTACAAATGAAAGAAAATAAAGTCCGACAGGACATGGGAAATTTCATACGCCATGTTCCCCCGTAGATGATGTTTTCAATAAGCGGAAGAAAAATACTTTCTGAACAGATTTTTCCCAGCAGTGGGAGTATTTTTCCTGTAAAGTTCTAGATTTCATCTTTCAGATTTTGTAATAAAATTCTACTGTTCCCTATAAAAATTCCATTGTTCAGGGGTGTTGAAATTAGTGGGGGTTATTAAAATATTTATACTTAAAGAAGTGATTTTTGGGAAGAAAATTGAGGTATAATACTTAAACAAGTGATTTTTATGTCATTATAGTCCAGTCAATCTAGCATAAATTTGACCCTAGAGAATAGAGTGAGTGGTGTACTGAAATTTGGAAGTCTCTAAACTGTTGATTCCAATGGGTTTTAGCGCTCTGAGTTGGAGGATCCAATAATCCTCTCTTTTGCTCCTAAGGACGTCTGACGTGTTGTCATTAGGATCGTTCCAGAGGACTTCGATGATTTCGAAAGACATATGGTAGATGTTGTGTCCTGTCTGGTTGAAATGTTTACCAGTAGGTTCCGTTGACTTATTTTTGACATATCGGAGATGTTCGCCGAGTCGAGCTTTGAAAGGACGTTTGCTTTTGCCAACATATTGTTGTTTGCAAGACTTGCATGTAATCATGTAAATGATATTTGGTGTGTTGCAGTCACCAATATAGTTTTTTCTATATTTGCGTTCTGTGAATGTGCTTGTGAAAGACCTTCGGAAATTGATCCAAGGGCAATAGCTACATTCTTCGTTGCTGCATTTGGTCAACTTATTTAGTGTACTGATACCAGATGTCCCTGGTGTGATTGGCGGATATTGGAAAGCCGCTCTAACTAGAATGTCTTTGAGGTTTTTATTTCTTTTGTAGGCAAAG
This sequence comes from Mytilus trossulus, assembly GCF_036588685.1. Lineage (NCBI taxonomy): Eukaryota > Metazoa > Mollusca > Bivalvia > Mytilida > Mytilidae > Mytilus > Mytilus trossulus. The sequence goes on along the minus strand of NC_086378.1, from coordinate 61,555,603 downwards.
AGCGGTTGTTCACTAAAAATCTGTTTGGTTGTTTCTTTTATATGCAACAATGGCCAAGTAGTGTTAATAATCTCTCTTAGATTAGGACTGGCTTTTGTATAGCTCAACACTAGAGGTATTCTTGTCATTTTTTTGGTGTCTTTTTTGACTGGATTTAGTAATGCTTTACGGTCTTTTGATTCTGCTTTTTTAAGGCTGGCATTGAGAAGAGTTTCATTATAGCCTCGGAATTTGTAATATTTCAACAAACTTGCCGAGTGTCTTTGAAAATCTGCGTCATTTGTGCAGTTTCTTTTTGCCCGAAGGAATTGCCCATAGGGTCCAGCTTTTTTACATGGTATTGGATGTTCCGAATCGTAATGGAGGTACGAATGGGTATCAGTGGGTTTGGTATATAGTTCAAACTCAACTATACCCAATGTTTTCCGGAATTTCACAATAGTGTCTAAGAATACAACTTGTTCTTCAGATACTTCAGCAGTGAATTTGATTGTTCTATGCTGAGAATTCATGTGTTGTATGAATTTATTGAGCGATTCTTTACCATGCGTCCAAATAATGAAAATGTCATCAATGAACCTTAGGTATAAAAATGGCTTTAGAGGGAATCCATTTAATAGTTTCTCCTCTAGATGTCCCATGAAGATATTAGCAAAAGACGAAGCTACTTTTTTTTTTACCCTAACCCGAAAATAATTGCAACAGAAGATTTTTAAGTTTTAATCTTAAGCATTACACAGAAAAAGGTCCCATGAAATCTAACTTGAGGAAGACTAAAAAAATCCCCATTTAAAATTCCTATGGAAGTTTGCACTGAAAAGGGAGATAACTCTTGCAAAAAAGGAAGAAATATCAATAAAAATTGATACAAAATTATAACTTTACCGCTTCTATTCATTAGAATGTATTGATTCTTGATTTCTTAGAGTATAACAAACAACTCTAAAGATGTTTTCATATCTTTAATCAAGCTATAATCTACATGTAGATTTTGTAATTCATTAGTTGACCATTTATTGAATTTTTCAACATGTCAAGTTAAATAATCTCAAATTTAATAAAAAATAATTAAGCATGTATTCTTCTTTTTGTGGTTTAAAGTTTCTTTAGATAAGTAAGTTGCTGAAAAAAATAATATACAGATATAAACAATACCAAATTTTCAGATTATTTTTTTCAAAATGGTCACAAAGCTTCAAATTTGTAATTTCTTTAAATAAAAATTCATGAAAAACAACTACCCATAACACTTCCATTTTGTACATTTCATGAGCAGAAGAGTATATAATTCATTCAAATACAAACTTCTAACCCCATCAAAGTAATATACTTTACATAAATTTCAAGAAAAACAACCAAAAAACTGACCAAAAAAGACTCATTTTTGCAAGAGTTATCTCCCCTTCCAATGTTAATCTCCATAGGAAATTAAAAATCAGGGTTCGACACTAACGGTAGTCCGGTGCCCCCCTAAAATCTAGGAGGACTACCAAAACCTGGTTAATCAGTAGTCCTGTGGACCACCTGGAAATTTGTATATGGTCTGGCTATATCAATGCCAAAAAATTGGCATAAAAGTCCTCCCTATAATGTTTAAATTCTTCAAAAACAGTGATGGCATTTGGAAGAACATAATTTTAATATTGTTATTATGAAAGCACTTTTGAGATCCAGATTTCTGATCAGAATCATCACAGTGTTTGTAACACATAGGATTTTCAATGTAAATAAAAATGTCTGATAACCAAAATGTGAAGAAACTGCTGAAAAGACAGCAAAGGTCAGCAATAAAAACGTAGAATATTAAATGTCTTCCCAAATTTGGATAAAAAATTATTATCTCCCAAAAAAAATAAACAGGAAAAGGTTGTTTGGAAAAAAAGGCAACAATATTTTTTTGGTGGCTTTCTTATTAAAAAAAACACCACATACATGTCATTCAAACAATATTAAAGACATTTTGTTTCAGCAACATATCCACTGAATTGCTTTCAACAGTGATGATGAAGTTGACCTCTAGTACACAAACAAAGACATTGTATCACTACAAAAAAAATCTTATAAACTGATTGAAGAATTAATGAAAACTTCAAACATTGACTTAGGCAACACTTAAAAATATTTTGGTTTGCCCAAACCCTACCCAAATGTTTAGACTGTGGGTAGGTAGGTAGGCATGGTAGGTAGGCATTTTCTTTTCTTTTTTCAAAAAAAGAAATTGAAGTATTAGATGTTTATTAGTCTTCATGCCTATTTGATTAAAAAAAAATCTTCCAATCGGGCAATAAAAGAATTTCAGTAGGCAGCTTTTTACTGGGTAGGTAGCGTTTGGGCAAACGAACCTTATTTTTATCCTTTTTTTTCTAAATAATCCTGGAATGAAAGGTCAAGTAACTCCACCTAACAAGGCCTTAGAAATTGTCTCAGATTGCAGTTTTGCATTTAATTTTTCAAAATCTTCTGACAGGAAAAGTTCAGGAGTAATAAAATTTATTCACTGAATGTCAACTTTAATTTATCTGAAAAAAAAACCCAAATATTTTCAAAACTCAAATGAACATTTGTGTGCTTTTGAGGTGCTCAGATGGCAGGAAATTGCATCTTATTTCCAAAAATTTTCAGGGGGGGGCATGACCCCAAACCCCCCATGCTAGTTCGGGCCGCGTTGCGGCCCTCACCGGTGATAGACGAGGACTACCAGGACTACCCAAAATTTTTTCTTGGTTGTCCTATGGACAACATCACCACTAATGTTAGTGTCAAACCCTGAAAATGCTGATTTTGAGTTTTCCTCAAGTTAGATTTTAAGAGACTTTTTTCTGTGTATGTAAAGGGCATAATGCTATAGATAAGAACTAAAACATTTTCTGTTGCAATTAGTTTGAGGTTAAATCTTAGTTTGACTGGACTATTATCCTAGATTCAGTACAAGGTTATCACCTGAAATGACCTGGTCATCCTAGACAACACAGATGCTGGTTCTGATAAGTTTAGAATCATAATTAGTCCCTGGATCATTAGTATTCAATATTTAAAGCTACAGTAAAATTAAATCACTTTATCTAGTGATTATTTTGTACTACTTAAAAAAGTGATTATCAAAGAAAGACAACTCTTACTTCCAACCTTTATGGAAATAATGTTACTTGAATCAGTGATTTTGAAAATCACTCATTAAAGTAAGTCCCCTAGGCCTGACTGTAGGACAGTAATTGATTTTTAGGAATGATATTTGACTTCGTTATTTGAAAAACGTCATCTTGAATGCATACGATTGTTAGTTAAAAAAAAAATCATCCAAAAACATGGTACAGATTTTATGTGAGGGCATCTATAAACAATAAACAGGCCAAGATAAGACCACCCTGTAAAGTTTTTGTAGGACTACGATTGGCTTTTGGCACATGAAACATTCATGAGCATTTGAAATGGTGGCAGGTTCGCTTGTCGCTAATTAGTGAGCCCCTATTAAGTATTAACTGCTGTAGATGTAAAGTAACAGAAATAATCGAGTCATCATTTTCACTCACTCCTCTGGAGTGGAGAACAATTTAATATGACAAAAAGGAGAGATGTAATTATTTGAGTTATAGGTTTTATTAGACATTTGTACAAGAAACTTTATTTTCATTTGATATCCGTAACTTGATAACACAAGATTTGTGATGACAGTTACTACCAAGTGTAAACATCATCTCCATGCAGTTCTAAAATAAAGTTGTCTCCCCCTTTTCATCTAAACACGTGGTTAAAATACAAGTTATATAGAAATAATTATGGAGAACTAACTCGTGTTCCTTTAAATCTACATTAAGCTCTGATATTTTGCCAGCAACAGCTCTTTGTTGTTGTCTTAATTCCTGAAAACCAGCAACTATTTGCTCCTGTGTTTTGCCTTTTCCTTTCGCAGCCATTTTGATGCTCGTCGTTTTAGAAAACGAAAAGTGAACACCTAAACCAATATTTTGAATTGAATTTGGTAATTATTTAATTAATTTGTATTGAAAAACCAGGTATAATATTATTTCAGAATTTCAATCACATCTATATAGAACTGGCGAAATGCATTATAAAAACATATTGTTCGTTTTACAATAAGATTTGGAATTTTTACAAATCCTCACTTTGTTTACAGATGGCGGCGAAGTAGAGAGATGTTCAAACTGGAAATCGACTTGCCATGATTTCTCAGCCGAGGCCAACTCCGAAAAGGTTTAAACATATAATTTTGCATTGAATAACTTTTAAAAGCATCGACTCTCACCACAAACATAACATTACTGGTGTAAAAATATTTCATTTTATCTTGTTGAAACTTGTCTGTCAGTGTCACTTTCAGTTTCAGAGAAAATATTAAAGATTCTCAAACTGACAAAAAAAATTATCGTGATTTAGATATCCTGAAAATCCATGTTTTCGATTTTTTTTAAGGAATTTACTCTACGGTCTTTGACATATATATGAGTGCGGCTGCCATACACCTTAACTCTATTTGTTTGCCATATTTACTGGACATCACAAAAGTTCCCATAAAAAATGGAAAATATATGACACCACATCTGAAAAGTGTTTTCACAGTTTTTTCAAAATTTTCCAGATGGCACAATATCTCATTTCGATTGTCTCTATTAATGTCTTCTTCATCGATTCCTAATAAGGTGTCTAAATCCATGTGTATATTTCCTATAATAAAGTAAATAGATGTTCTCATCCACTCTCTAGCCTTCTCATAGTTAGAACAATGTAAAAGGTAGTGTTCTACAGTTTCTGGCTCTCCACAGGAACAGTTTTTGTCTGATGATGGTATGATTTTGGATTTATAATCATTTAGATCACAATAACCTGTTCTCAAACTAGTAGTAATTGAAAACGACCATTTGGATGGTAAATCTTTTGGTATTTTTTGACAAACTTTTTGATGATAGTTGTAATAATTTCTGCCACGTTGACTTGATTCCCATTGGTTCTGCCATTTTCTTAAAACACTTTCTGCACGTTTTATATCCTGCCTGGTTACTTCTGACGGTTCTTCTATTTTTTCAGCTTCTTTAGCTCCTTTTTTGGCCAGTGAATCAGCAATGTCATTTCCTTGGATATCAGCATGACCAGGTGTCCATTCAAAATTTAATGGAATTCCATTCATCTTTAATACTTTCATGTTTTTCTTAATTTCTCTTATGACTTTGATTTCATTGTCAGACAAGCTGGGGCCGTGGGACGGCAGAGCTCGTCCCATATCAAAAAGTGGATATTTGCCCACCCAAAATAGATGCGCTGCTTCATCGCTTCTGGAGCCGACTGAGGGCCTTGGAGTTCATATTTAAATTGGGCTTCAATCACTTCATTTTTCATTTATCTCTTCATTTATGAAAGTTTCACCTACCATGCCTACCTGCCAGACCTTTATTTTTCTATATTTTAACATTTTTCACAGAGACCCATGATTTCTGCATTTTTGACTTTCACTTTGTAGTTCATTTGTAAGAAATTTGTTGTCGGTGACTGAAAATGGCACAGATCTTCATATTTCCAAACTCAGTCACAACTTTGGCTATTGCGTGCGTAGATTGTGTTTATTGAAAGCACATGGTAAAGCATTGCTCGAATTTGTAAGTAAATGGACGAAAACAATGTCCTGGGGCAATCGCCAGTGCTTCTGTACAAGTCTGATGATATTTTTTTACTAGACTGGGACTTCGGACTACTGATAAACCTCACAGACTGTTTTAAAACATGTCCAAAGTTTATGAAATTAAATTAGTAAACTATTTTTTACACTAGACAGCAAAAATCGCTGAACAGAAACTTAATACTTTTATTTCACAAGCTGGGTTGTTTAGATAGAGAAAAATGCAAGCATTCTGAAATTATTGCCGGACCACTGAAATTTTGGATTGGCCACTAAATTTTCGTGTCTGGTGGCTAGTTGGCAACTTCATTTCAGAGGCTACTTTGAGGGCTGAATCAGGACAGACTGCCAAATAGCGATACATTGTATTTGACATTATTTGGGAACTGTGACGTTATGTTCTAAATGTACATGTAGTTTGCTAATCATAGGAGGAATGATGACCATCTACAAAAAAGACAACTCTGATTGTCAATTTAGACATTTTAATTCGTCTTCATTGCTAACTCTTCATATGCCCTTACTCACAAAGTATATTATAGGGTTAGTTTTTAAGGGGCATTAGTTACATGTACCATTGCCAGGTCTAGATCTGTTTTATTGCTAAACCATACTACATTAAGAGTGGGTGTAACACCTTGTATAGGGGTATTTTATTCCAGTTATTGATTGTAATAGTAAGTACATGTATGTATTGATTAATGATAGTGTACTTACAATGTACCTTTCTTTTATTTTATTTTTTATTATACAGAGATCCTTTCTATGTAGATCCACCTCCTAAAGCACATTATCATCCATCAGAAAAGAAAAATCTTTCAGAAAACCAGAAAAAGGTAGGAACAATCATGCAGATCATACATGATGTACATTGTACTTCTATTTACTTTTAGCATTTAAAGTTACAGATGGAAAGTCTAATCAAAAAAAGGTGTGACCAAAATGATAAATAAACATAAGAATTAAAAGAATAATCCATTAAATTGGAAAAAATAATAATAAGATAGAATATCTCTTTAAAACAAAAGATTAGTGGGTAAGAGATTGGAGATTTTTGTCTGCTTCCATAGAAGTATATACATGATATATGTTTATACATGATTAAGCACTGAAGATTTTTTCTAACTACATGTATGTATGTAAATAATTTTTATCAATATTGGCATTTGTTGAAGCATATTTAAGTGATTTAAGTTTTATATATTACAGGGAAAGACCTAAATCAGAGCAATGGATTTGTCTTATTGTGTAATTTTCCATAATTGTAGTATTGTCTGTTAGATCAATATTATTATTTTATATATTTATTTTATAGGATACCTTTTTACAATTTATGAATTCTTAAAAGGCTATATATATCAGTGCATGACTAAAAGGACTAAATGAAGTGAGACTAGCAAAAATCTGCCACCAACTACAAACTCCACTATCACAAAAAGACATAAGATATAACAAGATTTAATTTTAACATAGTGTTTAACATCCAGTTGCAAATATTACATGAATCTAAGAACCAGAACATGGTCATGATTATGATTAGAATACAAAACCGTTTCACAAGACTGGCATGTTGAGCTGCGTTTTTACTTGTTTGGCTTTATAAATATTTGATATGAGCGTCACTGGTGAGTCTTATGTAGACGAAACGCGCGTCTGGCATACTAAATTTTATAATCCTGGTACCTTTGATAACTATTTCACATAAATCTTCAGAAAGGCATGTCTTCCATGACCACAGACACTTAAGACAGGATATAGTCCTTTGAGGCAGTTGGACATAAGTTGACAAAATTCCTGATTAAGAACAGACATAATTCATTTTCACACTATTAAATTAAATGATAAGTAAAAAAACTTGAGGATAAGCATTGATTTTCTAGTAATTGAAGCTATATTACAAAAAAAAGTATTTAGTGATGCATGAATTTATATTCAGTTATTTACATAAATATTTCAATTGTTTAGTTCTATTCAGGATATAGCGTTCATATATATATATGTACATTTGTAACTTGTAAGCAGTATGCATGAATCAAAGGCTTTTGACAAACAAATCATTTTGGTTTAATTCAGAGTTTAACAGTATATTATTTGACTTCAACTATGTATCTCTATTCTGTTACAAAAATATCATTTAAGATGGTTATTTCATAAATAGATAAAAATATGCAGGTGCAGAAGTATGAAAAAAGTTTAAGTTTTGCACCAACCTTAACATTTTTTAATTTCATGTTTAACACTTATTATTTTAACATTTATAAGTACAAGTTGTTATTATATATATATATAAAAAAGTTCCACCATTGGAATTAAAAGGAAAGTTCATAAGTATGTTATTGTTGATACTGGTTTAATGCATAGTAATATATTTTGTGTTGTATTTTTACTTTTAGACATCTATAAGTCCAATAAGATCAAGTAACAGAAAACGTAATGAAGAGGAAAGACTAAGTTATAACGATGAACTGTTTTTAAAGGGAGGTAACTCATTCACACCGAAAGCTAACCAGGATGAATCTGGTTCTTCACATTTTGATGAATCATGGCCAAGTACAGATAGGCCACTAAGGTAAAAATTTATTGTATATTAAAGGTGATCAAAGATGCATATAACAAAGAAGACAGACACAGGAAGCTGAAATAGACAAGATCAAAAATTGATAGAAATATATAAACTTCAGCATCAAAATAAGCCTAATTTTAAATTTAATAAAATACAAGAACATTATTACATAATTCAAGGTATACGGCATATGCACAGTCTGCACCATTAGCCACTAGTCCGATACCCCAGACTTCGGACTAGTGAAAAATTTTGAAATTTTATATAGTCATATAAGGACAAGTTTTGATCAATGTTGATATTTAGTGTCCGGACTAGTAGATGAAAAAGTTTTTGGCACAGACTGTATGCATATATCTTGCTTCCTGTTGTGTTCTAAACAGACTTAACTTATAAAGTCAGATTTTTATGCCCGATTTATGGGCGTTATGTTTTCTGGTCTGGGCTTTTGTCAATTATTTGTCTGTTTGTCTGTCTGTCCCACTTCAGGTAAAAGTTTTTGGTCAAGGTAGTTTTTGATGAATTTGAAGTGCAATAACTTGAAACTTTGTACAAATGTGTCCTGTAATATGTTCTTTCTCATTTTAATGCCAAATTAGAGTTTTAACCCAATTTCACGGTCCACTGAACATAGAAAATGATAAATTATGCAGATGGGTTATCTGTGTACTAGTACACATTCTTGCATGCAACTAGTTCTAACTGGCACAAATTAAATACCTTTATAAAAATAACTTCAATACCTTTATTCATTATTCATTTTTTCTCATTAAGAAAACAATTTAAATAAAGATAATTAAATAAAATTTGCCAATGAAATGATAATCTTTGGACCTATTTTTGCTGCATCTTTTGCATCTAAAGTCAAGTTTGTAATGCTTAATATTTCAGTATAACAGATGAAGATCATCCTTTGAACAACATAATATTTCAAAATGGTGGAGATAGATATGGTGATTTAAAGAAAACATTGCAGTTTCCAGAGAGGGATCCTACTGTTGACAAAAGAAAATCAAACCTTATGTCACAGAATGGTAATATGAGACAAGACAGTTCTTCAACTTTACAAAAGTAAGTGTTATAAAAATTTACAAGAGTGAACATACATGTGTTGTAATATAAAATGTCAAGCAAACATGAAGGTGACTACTTTCATAAAATAATTTTTTCCCCTGTACTTTTGAAGGCACGTTCAATTAATGAAATTCAATTGAATTTTTATAACAAATGAAAGATGTTGTAAAATTGTTTTCTTTATAACTACAAAACGAAATGTGATATTATTTTTATATTGTGAAATTTGGACAGCTCAAAGAAGTAAAAGTTTTTCTTCTAAAATTGCCTTAACATGATCAACATTAATTAAGCAAGAAAATAATTTTTAACGTTAAACTTGAATTACAGATATATTGAGAGATTTCGTTCAGGACAACCAATGAGTCGTGAGGAAAGACAGAAGGCCTCATCATCGGCTCAAAGAGATTTTTGGTGGTTATCAGATAGATCTTATGCTGACAGCTCCACACCAAAAGAAGACAGTCCTGGTGTAAAAAGATCAAGACGTTTTACCCCACATTCTCCCATAAGTCCTTACAAAGGTCACGACAAAGGATGTGGGTACAAGAAACCAGAGTTAAAGGTAAATAGACAGAAATTCAACCTTTCAAAAAATTATACTATTTCACATGTAAACACTGGGTATGCGCATAATGTCTTATAAAGTCACAAACTCCTGTGATATAAAATTTTCATTTTCTTTGTAGTTCTAACAATTTTCAAAGGAAAAATCAACTACAAATTGGTGCCTATACTGTATGTCAATACTAAATTAAAGCTGATCCATACATGTACACAGCTACTTTTGCATAGGTACTATTTCTGTATTAAAATATATAGTACTGAAAATTCACTTTTAATATTCAGTACTAAATCACTATTTTGTTACTTTAAAATTATTGTAATATTTAGGTACCTGTATTTTACAGTACTTAATTTGTACTTGAAATTTATGTACTACATATTTTTGGTTAACTTACTACTGTTACTTTTTCAGCATTTTGAAAGTTTTTCTATTTCAAATCTCTTCAAATTATGATTTTCAAACATGGAATATTGTATTATTTCTGTACCAAAATATTTAGTACAAATCAAGTACTGTAAAAAAACAAGTACCTAAATATTGCAATAGTTTTAAAATAAAGAAATAGTACTAAATATTAAAAGTAAATTTCCAGTACTACATATTTTTAGTACAGAAATAGTACCTATGCAAAATTAGCCGTGTATATAAGGAACAGCAACAAAAATAGCTATAATAGAGACTCAGTTTGTCAATATAAGTTATTTTTGTGTCAGAGTGTTCAATAACAACAATAATCAATTGGATGGATAAAATATTTGATGAAGTTTAAAAATCACATCTTTTATTACAGTTATCCTCAATGCTCTTCAACTTTGTACTTGTTTGGTTTTATAAATATTTTGATTTGAGCGTCACTGATGAGTCTTATGTGGACGAAACGCACGTCTGGCGTACTAAATTATAATCCTGGTACCTTTGATAACTAATACATCTTTTACATTACCATGTGCAAATTATTGAAATTTACAGAAAATCATTTGAATTACATTTATTATTCAGGACTTTGCTCCACATACGTTAGATGATACAACTAAGTTGTTACAGGAGAAAGCTGATAGACTACTTGATAGGTAGGATATTATATTACTTAATTTACATATCATTTTTAGACATCATCTTCTAAAAAAAAAAGCATATAAAAACTTCTGAATGGAAAAATACATGATCTACATTTATAATGTTGTAATTAGGCCAATAGAATTTTGTGTGTACAATTTGGAAATTAGTAAGGCGTTCATTATCACTGAACTTGTATATATTTTTTTAGGGGCCAGCTGAAGGACGCCTCCAGGTGCGGGTATTTCTCGTTACATTGAAGACCTGTTGGTGACCTTCTGCTGTTGTTTTTTCTATGGTCAGGTTGTTGTCTCTTTGATACATTCCCCATTTCCATTCTCAATTTTATTTTGTGTCATTTATTACATTGCCCATCAGCAAGCTGTACCCAACACATAGAGATCACACCTGCATCATTTGGTTATTCCAAAATGTCAAGTTTTAACATTTCAGAAATGACTACTGCTTATATTGTTTAGAAACAGCAGGCAACATTTGTCTTCCTTGGAAGACTGACATTTTTTTCTCTACGAAACTACACTGCTACTTGTTAATTATATGGTTATTTTAAATGTTTTGGCTTAACCTCATGCAGTTTTCCAACTTTATTTTCAATTTGTTATTTTAGTCTCTCTGTTAGGGTCAGTTGAAAATATTTCACCATATTATCATGCCATGAAGCAAAACATAATAGTTCTAATTGTAGAATTTATATGAGTTTTATTGCAAAATGTATTATATCGAAGCATGCATGTATTGAAAAAACATCAAATTTTCAATGATTTGTTTCTGATAGCAGTCTGTTATGAAGATGCAAACTTATTAGTTATAGATACTTTTTAAACACTTTTAATAGAACATATAAAGTTGTATGTTTTAATCAATTTCAGTGCCAGTAGTGTGGCATCCTCAGATCCTATTGTAAGTACAGACGGACTTGGTAGTTCTCAGTCCTTCAGTTCCACTATAAATAGTGTAGAAGAACAACCATATAGACCCTCTTTTGCTAGAAAATGGGGTAAGATTCATTGTAACTGGTTAAATTGTTATTATAATATTAAATTCTGAAATAGTTTCTTCTACCACCAATAAAATCAGTAGCAATTCATCCCCAAAAGTAAATTTACATTAAAACTAATTGGAAGGATTTTATGGTTCTAACAAGTTCTTCATGCAAGCCTACGGAAAATTTGCATTTATTTTAACAAGACAAGACAGACAAGACAATATTTTATTTGAGTCTCACCTCTTATAAAACATTTACATAATATTACAATTTCCAATATAAAACAAGAGCCACTCTAAAAAGAGTTATGAGAGACTATAAAAAAATGGTATATACATTTACATATATATACGAGTCTAAATTGAAAACTACATTCAAACCTATGATTGCGTTAGATAAAAACCGCAATTTTTATACGTGTGCATGTTAAACAAATTTCGTTGCAGAAGGGTCTAAAAACAGCACAAACAACATTTTCCAAAAGACCAAAAAAGTGAAAAAGTATATTTCAACAAAACGCATTTGACTAACAGGTCGAACAACTGATTTTCTTGAACCCTGCTGATTGCCATTGGCGATTGCCAAATAAAATTGATCACAAGATGTAACAAAATGGATCTTAAAATAAATTTAATACTAAACAGAAAAACTTTTTAAACATGTGGCCGTGATGTTATGCTACAAACATAGGCCTTTTTTTTTTAATTAGTTGGTTTACGGATCCGCCGACCCGATTTTGTTTAAAAGTGAAATAAAATTAAAATTTTGATTTCGTGTTGTTTTTTATTCCGCCGACCCGATTTTTCGAGTGCTGTGAATAAAAAAATCCGAGGCGTTCCAAAACGTTTTGTCTGTGTCAATAAAGCGTTTGTAGTGAACGGCGTATTTTGAAAAGCTTCGAAATGACGCAGACGAATTCAAAAACCCAACGAGGGAGGACCATGGAGTCTGACGGCTTCATCTACTTTCAGTTGAATATTAACTTTGATGGTCAACGTACTGAGAGCACTTTTATCAAATGCAAACCTAAGCAAACAATCGGCGATGCCATATTCGACAATATGGCTGATGAAAATGTTGCCATTGTCAAGGTACCTGTTGAAAATAAAACATTGATCTCAACTTTTTATTTCTTTGCCACCATTTCCACTTTTCAGCGAACGGGATTCATGCATAATTTAGATGCTAACAAATTTCTTGTCTGTACAAAATATGTGTTTTAGTCAAACTTTGGTACATTGCTATTTCTTCATCAGCATGATAGGATCATGAACACAGTTGATTATCAAACATTTCATAAATCAAAGAAATTTGTTTATGTCAAGTATATTGTCCTCAAAAGATTTTTGGGTCAAACATGCACATATATTCATACGTGAAGACCAGGTGCACCTTAAATGTGATGGTATTGTGTTCACCTGGAGAGTGAGAGATCTTGGGTTTGAACCTTGACCCGGTCAAATCAAAGACTTAAAAATTGGTATCTGCTGCTTCTTCGCCAAGCACGCTGCAATTGCAATTATTAAAGGAGTCAGAATAATGTGTTTGGGTAAGGTAACATATCTTTGGGGGAACTGTTACCTTGTGAGCTAGCACATTTAAATTCTGGCTCAGTGTGTCAGTTTAGCATTTCATTTCTCATTATCATATTCTCATCCTAATTATGCATCTGATTAGCCACTAGACATTAAACAACAATTGACCATCCATCCATCAAATGCAAAGCATATCAAGATAAGAGCTAAACTATTTCTCCTCCTCAACCCCTGTAATGTCATGAATGAACAGCATTTTTTTTATTTTTTTTCCTCCGACTCAAATTTTTCAGAACAGTTATACGTGAACAAAAAAAAAATCTAAGATTGCTATTTTATTTTTATTTTTTTTACCTCCTCCGACCCTAACCTTTGACACTAGTTGTCCGTAAACCAACTAATTAAAAAAAAAAGGCCATACGGTGTTAATATATTTTAGAACACCAGATCCGGATTTCGACAATAAATGTCTCTTCAGTGATGTTAGGGATCGAAACGGTATTTGGAAGGCCATATTAAGAGTATCCTCATTTTTAGAAAAAAAGTACCCTAATTTTTAGATAAACTCTTGAATTTAAAGAGTCAATATAGGATGAATGGATCATATAAACCGGAGGGAAAATATGATACAAAGCCCAAACAAAAAAATATAAACGAGTCTAAATTGACAACTACGTTCAAACCTATGATTGCGTTGAATAAAAACCGCTATTTTTATACGTGTGCATGTTAAACAAATTTCGTTGTAGAAGGGTCTAAAAACAGCACAAACAACATTTTCCAAAAGACAATACATAAAACATAAAACATAAAACAAATTCAATTATTTATTTAAACACCAATCTCTAAAATTTGGCTTGACCTCTGACCACAAAATCCTGTTAAATTACTAGCCCACAGGCATATATGAAGCCACAGTATAGGATACATATTAATTGCTTTGGTCTAAGCTGCTTTAATGACATATCTCACTGCATTTTCACTACAATTAACATAATGGATTAGAAAAAAAATGATATGGTGTGTATTTATTCATGACATAAAGTTCTAAATACATTTAGTAATTGTCAGAAACTAAAATAACCACATATGACTTTCAAGATGATTTACAACAAAAGTATCAGTGTTCATTATATATTTTCAAGTAACTTTTTGTACAACTTCCCAAACAATAATCTTCCTTTCCAATGTGTTGTATGTTGCTTCCCTCATTCTGTAAACGCATGTTTAATTTCTTCCCACTACAATGAAATGAGTTCAAATTTTGTTTTATTTTAATTAAAGATAAACAAGAGAAGCCATCTTATCAGATTCCTAAGCCCCAGGGGAGACAACCTAGTGGACCAGAGGAAGATGTTCTCTATCAATGGAGGCTGAAGAGGAAGGTGGAACAGGCCAGAGATAATGCTTCAAAAACTCCTGCTGTCAAGTTTGGTTATAATGATAAATCTCCTGGACAGGTAGGGCAAGAATGAATCAAGAAAGGAGTTAATGTTGTATATATATATATATAAAAAAAAAAAATGTGGTATGTATTGCCAATGAAACAACTCTCAACAAGAGACCAAATGATACAGGAATTAACAACTATAGGTCACTGTACGGCCTTCAACATATAGTGTATACATACTCTCTTTCATTTAAGACTTCTTTTTTTTTGTATAGTGGCCTGTTTTAAATAAGACACTTTATGTGGTTAAATTCTTTTGTTCTTGATGTTAAGTCCTTGATTGGGAAACATCTGATAAAATAAATTATTAGTGAGTTAGTCAATAAGGATATTCCTATGATTAAGTTAGACTGGAAAAAAAACGAAGAAAAATATGTGCTATTTCAGGTAACTCTAGCATCAACAGTGAATTATTTTGTGATTAGGTCATCACTAGACATAATAAGTTGTTTTGCAGGTCCATGAAATTTAGTATGCAGTTGTATTATAATTGGCAAATCTAATTTCCATTAAATATATTTGGTCTGACTCTCTTAGTCATGGTTTGATGAGTGAAAAGTTTGCCTAGTTTACACACACACATGTAATAATAAAGTTTGTGACTATTTCATATTAAAGGGATCCACTTGTGACCTTAGGGAACCACTTGTGACCTTAGGGAACCACTTGTGACCTTAGTGAACCACTTGTGACCTTAGGGAACCACTTGTGACCTTAGGAAACCACTTGTTACCTTAGGGAACCACTTGTGACCTTAGTGAACCACTTGTGACCTTAGGGAACCACTTGTGACCTTAGGGACCACTTGTGACCTTAGGGACCACTTGTGACCTTAGTGAACCACTTGTGACCTTAGTGAACCACTTGTGACCTTAGGGAACCACTTGTGACCTTAGGAAACCACTTGTTACCTTAGGGAACCACTTGTGACCTTAGTGAACCACTTGTGACCTTAGGGAACCACTTGTGACCTTAGGGAACCACTTGTGACCTTAGGGAACCACTTGTGACCTTAGGGAACCACTTGTGACCTAGCTAATGGAAAATCAATGAAATTTGGTATCAGTTATATAGACATTGACATTTCTCATTTCAACAGATTTTTTTTTTTTAACTCTGTACCTTTTATTGACTTTGAACGTTTTACGTTTTCAAGTATCACCGTTTTAATTTCAATAGTTATATATTATACCTGTACTATCAAAATTACGTAGAGGCATATGTGTATGTAAATAGTTTAGATTGTTAGTCTGACAGTTATTTTGGTTGATTCAAAGTTGAAATGTTTAGCATTAGAATCATGAGACACGTATTTAAGTGAAATCAAATAACATACCCCAGTTATGTCAAGACAAGATTGCTGTCAATTCATGTTTTAAAAATCTAAATTATTCTTGAATGCAACCATATGAAATTAAATGATACAATTATTAACTGACACTATAATTCGTTGAACAGAAAGAGATTGATCAAAAGTTGGACGAATTCAAGCAAAGATTATCTGGAAGAGGTAATCAACAAAGTCTGCAGACTGATGAATATAACAATCCTAATGGAAGATACAACACAAGCGATTCACATTATTCATCTGGAACTGTCCAGTTTACTCCTGCTCCACAAGTCAGAGGTCAAATTCAGGTACTTTATTTTAAATGTCCAATAATAAATTTGATTAAAAATTCTAAAAATTGTGATCATCACTGATTTGTTTTTAAATTTTGTTTAATTATGGTTAATAACTTGATATGGATGATTTATTAAAAGACATATTTTTTTCTCTCAGTTTTATATGAAGAAAGATAGATTAAAAATGGGTAAGAGAAGTTGATGACTTATTAGTTTATTTTAAATGTATTGCATAACATATATTTTATTTTATAGCGTTCCCATGATATGCCAGCTGAGCCACAGAAATCATTTCCTATTGCTAGTCCAATGCTTCCCAAAAAAGGTGCTGATGAAATAGAGCCTCACTATCATTTAACATGTGACTTGTTGCCATGTTCTCATCAAGGTCATAAAACTCACCCACAATCTCAGAATGAATTAAGGAGAGGCCATGAGACAAATTCAGGAGGAAATAATTCAAAAAATGTCAGTACCAACAGTAAAGTCTCAGATAGAGATGAAGATATAGATAGTGATAGATATAAGTTTTTACAAGCTGAAAAACCTGACATAGAAGAAAAAGTAGAAAGTGAAAGTAGGACAAGTAGGTCAGGTGATGATGAACAAAATAAGAAACATATGACCGATGAAGATAATAATTCTTTTGAAACTGATAAAAGCAGTAAATTAGTGGAAAGGGAAAGTAAACAGAATGTTAGAACTCAATTTCAAAAGGACACGGAGTCAAAAGTGAAGAGGAAAATAATTAAAGACAATGAAAAAATAACTGAAAAAGAGAATGACAGAAATATTCCAACTTTGAAAAAGTCTGGGAAACCAACACATTCCAAGCCAGTAGTGGATAATGCCATTGGACAGGTAAATTTTCAGTACATAAAGATATTATGAAAAAATCAATGATTAACTCAACTCTTAACACATTCATTATGCTCTATTGTTTTAGAATACTATGCCAACATTAAAGTAACCAAGAAATCATGCAGTATATAAAACTCTACTGGTTTTGGAGGAATGTGTGCTCTGATATTTAGGCAAATTTAAACAAAATTTTCCTTCAATTCAATATCTAATGTCCATGAGACAGCAAACAGTTGTTGAAAAAAATTTCAAAAGTCATTTTGAGGGCAACATACAGTGTTTAACAATAAACCTGTGTCTTTTCAAATATGAAGTTCTATATCTTCCAACATCCGTTAAAATCAAATATTCTATACGACAAAGACAAAAGACTACTCCTGTATGCACAGACATTAGTATTTTAGTAAATGAACAAGTTTCATGATTTTATACGGATACTTTTTTCAGGTTGTTAAAGACAGATTATTTAATATATCAACCAGTACTGTGTTATCTAGTATTGACAGTGACATTTCTCCTCCACGGCAACCAAAATTTACAGTGGACAGTCAACAACAGAACAAAGAAAACACAGGTAATTCATCTGATGTCAAGCTATAATTTCAACAGGGAGGTTGAAGGAAATCAGAATATTATTCTTTATTGAATAAATATAATTTATTGGGTGGAATTGTATACAGCAGCAAATTTTACACTTTTAATAAACACTTAAAAATGTCACTTATTTACATTATGCAATTATTTCATTCAATGTATATGTATGTTCATTTGGAGTAAACTACTAAAACAAAACAATTTTTGCATAAAAAAAACCCACATCTCATCAGTTTCTCTTATAAAAATAATCAAATTTGATGTGATGATTGAGTAATGTCTATTTCAGAGGAGTCTTATGAATCTGATGGAGAATACCCTGATGACCAGTTATTACACATGTTACGTCAACAGAGGGCGCAGTATGAGGAACAACTCAGGTAAAACGAAATCTTGTGGGAAAAATTTATAACATGAACTATAAGAAGATGTGGGTTGTTCATCAGTGAGATTGCAAATAAACAGCCCAAGACACGAACAAACCTAAAGATTGAAAGACATTTCACAAATTACAGTGAAACTTCTCTAAACC
This sequence comes from Mytilus trossulus, assembly GCF_036588685.1. Classification (NCBI taxonomy): domain Eukaryota; kingdom Metazoa; phylum Mollusca; class Bivalvia; order Mytilida; family Mytilidae; genus Mytilus; species Mytilus trossulus. Next base: position 61,537,109 of record NC_086378.1, on the reverse strand, counting down.
AGTTCATCTGAGTACTAGTTCTTTTCTCCTATCTACCAGTTCTCCCCTCATACCCTACAGATCAAGAAAATCTTGTCAATTTGTATTCATTTAAATGGTCATGTACCCTTATAAAACCAGCCTTCCCTTTAAACCAGATAAAGGTTGGTATACATGTATTTGGTTGATCATAATCAATAAAATTAAACCTTAGAAAACCGGCCTTGTTATCTGAAATCACCAATCCATATTTTATGACATATATAGTATACAATACTAAAATTCACAGAGAAAATCATATATTTTGATATAAGTAAAATACATATAATCAAACACACACATTTATAGAGGGAAATAACTCATGATTTTAGTTTTCAACAAATTGTTTTATTTCTGTGGTCCAAAAAAGAAGTTTTACTGTTTTTCCTTTGTTTGTAATCAAATACATAAAATTAAATCATTTAATTCAGCATCAAGTTTTTTAAATCACCAATGTTTCATATACTTTTCAAAAAAAATAATTTGTATCTGTTAAGCAGCAAGAAAATTTCATTCAAAGTAATAAATAATGATGAAAATTTGATTGATTAAATGCATGCAGATCTTTAGTCAATTTTTATGAGCACTATATATCTTCAAGTTTATTATACATGGCAATAAGATATAACATCACTTATTTGTCTGATGAGTATAAGTTTAGTCTTTTCTTAATTTTTTGCAGACATATAGACGACATGCTAGCAAGATTAGATCCAGAAGACAGTTAAGGACACGCAATATTATATGGAACGATTTTTATGATTCTACAAATCTAAATCCATTTCTAACATTGGAGAAGTGCTATCCTAGTCTGGAGAGTTTATATATCAGCTTAACATATGAAGATGCTTTCAAGATTGGAAGAATAGGACAGTTTAAAATTCCAGTCTTTTTGTACTATTTTGCAATGGAACATCTTGTTTTGGCTTAAATATTTGAAAGCCTTTTCTATATGTATATTATAGTGAATTTGAGATATATTTGTAATAAAGCTATTTATTTATTTCATTTTTATCTTAACACACCTTTAGCATGCAAAAGAGTAATATGAGATATTACATAAATTGGTGTCCTTTTGAAAAGGCTTTTCTTCTACTAGTCCTTTGAATCAAGGTTTGTTGCCACTGTTATAGAAGCTGATTCAATATAGTTACAAAACAGCTAAGGAAATTCTGCAGGAAATGGCTGCTATTCCTAAAAATAGAATAGGGAATGATCTGTCTTTACATCACTGAATAGATGAAAACCACCTTAAAATTTGAATATATATCATTTTATGTTTTACTAAAAAGTATTCATTCTTCAGTAAAAAAAAATGTGATGAGATCATGTTTCTATTCAGATTTGAACCTTTGAATTATTTTTTTTTTTTCAAATTCATAAAAAGAACAATTGTCTATTTATACTGTGGATCCGTTTAATTATGTGGTTAATGAGGAAACATTGTATTCGTTGATATTTAATTTCATGGTTTTACAAAAGGTCTGCAAACAAGTTTTTAGAAAATTTGTGTCATTGAACATTTAAGTTTGTGGATTACCTATAACCACAAAAATCCAAGAAAATTGTTATCCCACGAATAATAATGAATCCACAGTAATAGGAACAGCAGCCAAATTGAAACTCATTACAATAGCTCACAATTAGCTGTTTGAACCAGGTGATCTAAAAGTTGAAAATTAACATTTCAGGGGCAATAGCTCCAAAATAGGTCTAAAATGTTCAGCCTTTGATGGTTATTGACAGTTTTTTGGGTTTACCCGGTAATAGCAAAAAAAAATGCAGTTTGACTCCTTTGTTCTTTTTTAAGTCCAAGTGGTGATGTTGGTTGATCAATCCAGACAGAAGTCATAATATGCATAGAAGATCATATAGATGCAGCAGATGACACACTTTGAATCATTTCACTCTATTCAGTGGTTTTAGAGAGATTATTTAATATAAACTGTAGAATAAATTTTTGCAACTATTCCAAGTCAGGAATCAAGCCTTTGTAAGATTTGTGTTTGGTTTTTATTATTTTGATCATTTGTAGGTTTTGGTGTTAAAGGAGCAGACACACTCAATAATATAAATCAACAAGAATGTGTCCTCAGTACACAAATGCCCCACTCGCACTATCATTTTCCATGTTCAGGGGACCGTGAAATTGGGGTAAAAACTCTTAATTTGGCATTAAAATTAGAAAGATCATATCATAGGGAACATGTGTACTAAGTTTGAAGTTGAATGTACTTCAACTTTATCAAAAACTGCCTTGACCAAAAACTTTGACCTGGAGCGAGACAGACGGAGGAAGGACGCACAGACCAGAAAACATAATGCCCCTCTTCTATTGTAGGTGGGGCATAAAAAGCACCAAGAGCAACACAGAATACTGAAAAGTTAATATGGATAGCATGAATGTCTACACAAATTTGAAGTGGATTATGATATAAGCAGGGTAAATAAATTCTGCTCTGTATGCGGAATTGTCATTCTGTCCTACAAAGTCAACCTGGTAATAGCTGTATTAACAATGTACTGACAGTTTGAAACGAGACCAACTTCTTTTTTTTGTAGTGGCCAATTAAAATGATCAATCAATTTATTATGACTGCTGTAACATTTCTGTTGTGTATTCATTTATCCTGAAAATCATGGTTTGTAGTTTTTGTGACAGCAATAATCTGCTCCCCACCTGTTACTTGAGGTTTCAGATATATCTTTTTACCACATGCATATAATCCTCATATGTTTGAAAACCTTAGTTAAAACAACCACTTTTAATGGTCCAAGGACACAGTGATAATGCAGAGAAATCTGTCGGACAAAACTACAAATTTAAATGTTCAAAAAATTACAAATTTTCAAAAGGAATGTTTGCCGACATTGCCATAATCAAAAATTTAATATCCATGAAAATGCAAGTTTTCTTTAATTCGCACATCTATCATTATAAATTATCAGTCTGACCACAGATGCAATGTACATTTTGGTATAAATATGTCTCGTGGTTTCTGAGATTTTTTAACAAACGAGTTAATAATATTTGAGTGTTTCAGACAATGATGACTGACAGACAGCATAAAATGGAAATAATTCATAGGAACCTTTTGTCAAGCCAGAAAAAAAAAGATTACAAATATAGTTATACACAACCTATTTGCAATTTTTTGATATTGCATAATTATAACATAAAACTAGATGTGTCAAAATGACACAAATGGCCCAGTATCAATAAGTTGAAAAATCTGCAAATTCAACAACATATGTGGACACAAACATGATGAAAGTCTCACATTTCAAAATCAGCTAAAAATCTGAAGGCGTATAGAAAAAAGTCTGTATAACTGTGATTTTCAATGTCGTAAACCCTTAATTTTGGCAAAATACAGCAGAGTGGAATTCAACTTACACTTGATCTGTAACTCATCATGGTTTTATACTCACAAACCAAAAATCAGCCCAATATCTGAAGGCGTTTCGAAAAAAGTCTGTATAATGGTATGATGCGAAATGACGGAATGACGGAATGATAGACAAGGGCAAAACTATATGGCACTGACAACTTTGTTGCGGGCAATAAAAAGAATAATTAAATATATACATGTACATTGTATATGCATCTTGCAGTAATAAGGCTTAATTTATGAAATTCTTTGTTTGGTGTCCATTAATTAAGATATTCTGTAAATATTGGAAATCAAATACTGGAATTAAGATCAATTATCACTGGGGAAAAGTTCATTATTTACACAGATAATTCTTCAGTTCAGCTTTTTCTATATCGTTTCAGATCATTTTTTAAAACAGAGACAAACAGACATTTAAATTGTTTCAGCCTTATTCATGTTATTTAACAAACAGTTAATGAATCTTTGCATAAAAAAGTAGTTATAATGAGTCAAATTCAAATTCAGCAATAGACTGACATTTTTATTTTTTTAGAGTATCATATTAAAATAAAGGATATCATAAGCAGTAAAAAACTACAATTTTGACATTTGTAATTTGCACCAAATCATCATAATGTAGATAATAGCTTGTCCACAGCATGTACTTTTTTAGTAGGCATGCTGGAATTTGAATAAAACAACTAAACTTCAATCAATAAGTTCTGGATAACCTGAAAATGCAGTTATAGTCTATCATGCTTTATGTACTGTATTTCAGACAGTTTTCTTTTTTGTAAGATTTAGTTTTTCATGTAGATCAGGTACTGGGAAATCCTTTGACATTGTAATTGTCCTTTTTATTTCTTGTATCTGTTCCTTATCAAGTCCTAATGAAGCTGATCCTCCAAACAAAGAAACATGTGCTGGGGTAACTGCTGGTTTTAACGTGAGATGGTGAATTAACATCCAAAGGGTGACAACTGAGGAAATGTTGATTGTTGCATTATGGTGAGTTGGTAATTGTTCATTCCACAATGGAAGAGAGTCACCACAATTTCTAAAAAATATTTCATTCACACTATCATACATATAAACATCAAAACCTTTTTCACTAATAGCAATTGTTGGTATGAGAGATACAAAGCTGTCACCATGGTCACTGCTCCTGCTGTTTTGTTCTTGGATTGATGCTTGGTAAAATGAAAAAGTAATTGCTTGGGCTGTAAACTGACGAATACTTTTCATATGCCGTAGAGATGAAAGTTCTGTTTCTACCTCATCTAGCAGTTCATTTTCTTCATTCAAAATGTCAAACTCTGAGAAATCTTTCACTGGGGAACTTGAAATACCACAAACACCACCATTTGGGAACACCAGTATGTCTGGGTTTCCATACCATAAAGCTGTAGTTCCTGTGTAAGTAACAAAGCACACCAATTGAATATTATTTTAGTCATGTCTTTTTACAGAAACATACGTAAATAGGAAGAAGACAAAGTCTTGGAAAAGAAATTGTTAAAGATACTAATAAAGCATTTGGTATATCATGCATTATTTTTTTTATAAATTGCACACAACTTACTGCAATGATTTATTATTAGTGTTACTGTCCACCTAAATCAGTTCAATGAAAATTCTAACAAAATTGAAATTTGTTATGTCAAATCAAACTGTTCAACTAATCAGAAATATTTTACCAATTACTGTAGAAGAACCACAGTGAATGCAAGTCCTCAAAGTGCAATGTGATAAAATAAAGCAGGTTTTGTACAATTACAATGTTTAATTCCGCTGCAATTCTTTGCACCTGTCCTCAGTCAGAAATCTGATATTCAGTCGTTGTCGTTTGTTTATGTGGTTCATTCGTGTTTATCGTTTTTATAGAGATTAGACAGTTTGAATGGTTGTACACTAGTATTAAAGCAAAATATTTTTTTTCCTTATCCGTGACCTATGTTTTTTATTGGCTCATTCTTTGAAGCTATATTCCAGCTTTTCATATTAAAGTTTTGGACCAATAGTCATAGAACGTTTTTTTGATATTCCGATAAAAATATGTCAACACCTCTATTTTCCCTATCATTTCATTAAAAAAAAATGGTCCCTTTTAAATACATGTACCTGTTTAAAAGTAAAATTTTCAGCTTATATAGTCCGTGACCCCAATTTTTTTTCGACCAATTTGATTTATTTTCTTTAAAGAATAAAATAACCAAAAATACAGCACTTCTGATAGAAACTTCGAATAGGCCCGAGCCACCTTAAAAGTGTTTAAGTGAAATTTTAACAAGTTAAAAATATTTCATATAAATCTTAAGATTATCTCCCCTTGGAACCTTTTTTATCAACATATTGTAATTTTACACATGTTTTAAAGAATATTACATGTTTTAATTCAACCTGATGTCTGATTCTGTTTTAAAAATATAAAACTCATTTTTTTTTTAAATAGTAGGAAAACTAAGTTGGGACATTGTTATAAATGATTTTCAAAAGATTCATTCTGCCAATGGACATAAGGCAGCCAAAAACCAATCAATCAAACGAATCAGTAAAACAATAATGAAAAGACAGTTTTTGCCACTCTTCATAAAAAGTTCTGTGACTTAAATAATTTAAGTATGCTTTACTTTATCACCGGAGTTGCTTAAAATTTCTGACCATTTTTAGTAATGTAAATGATGCTAATAGACAACAATTAACTTAAGTGATGATATTAAATACATGTATGTAGCTCATTTAATTTAGACCTCTGGTCAGGGTGCTTAAAAATAAATATCATGAAAATCACTTGTATTAAAAGTAATTCCTATGACATACAGCCATTATAACCAACTTTAAAAACAGACTAACCAATTCCTGTATTTCCATAAAACACTGTTCTACCACAGCCGCAGGGACAGCTTACAACTTTATCTGGAACATCATTGGACATGATATATGGCAATGGGATAGAAGTGTCTGTCAAACCTGGATCATCAGTTGGGAAAACCAGTTGTGACAGAAGATGAATTGCCAGCAACATGGATATTTGCGACTCTGTGAATTTTTTCCTGTCTCTATGTTCTTGTAATGCCTTACGAAGACATTTTTCATGGTAATCTAAAAATGATAAAATAGGTGAAGCATGATATTTCATAGTTACACGTGTAGCAAGTGTAGATATTTTATTTTTCTTGACACATTTTCATGGTGGACACAAATAATTACATTTGACACAATAATACAATTTATGTTAGACCTACAACAAAACAATAAGATAAGTATAGTTTGAAAACATATTAAACCAACTTAATCCAGCTTGTTAATTTTTATCCATTTTTTTCCAAGAAAAATAACAGCCTACACTTGTACATTTTGTAAATGAAAATTGTAAATTGTATCTGATCTTGAACATACATTATCATGATTATGTACATATGTGTTTAAAAAATTAAAAAAACATGGACCACTTCTGTAACAGGCAAGACGATTCATACATACATGTAAACATGTACTGAAGATCTAGATAATTAACTTAGAAAATATGAACAATGACAAAGCTGCGTTTGTATATTGACTGTCTATTTTCTGTGTACAAGGAGACATGCATGTAGAGAGATATACATGTTTATATAAGAAGATGTGGTATGAGTGCCAATAGTAGTACATGTATTAATACATGTATGGATAATCATTGAAGGCTTTCTAGTAACAATAGTTGCTTGTCGGTACATCTTTATTCTTTTAGTGTCTGGTGGTTAGTTGTCTCAATGGAAATTAAACAATATCACTGTACATACAGTGGGTTTTATGACAGAGAGGTCTGACCTCAACAACAAAGTTCAAAGTTCTTTATTTTCCAATTAAGGGCCCCTGACCGGACATAACATACCTGCCAACTGTCACTATTTGCGGGGGATTTCCCCCATGGAGGCTCCCAAATTGAAACTTTCAAAGAGCATTTTGTTAACATGATAACAAGTGTTATCATGGTTATCTTGTGATTTGAGGGAAATTTAAATTTTATGACAGATACAATTGTAGTTTACATTTTCAGCATGATCCTTTCCAGATTTTGAATATTGACACTTATTTCAACTGTTGTTTTCATATTGTGACACACTTATATAACAAAACAAAAGGGGGTCAAACCTGGGAACAGTACATGTATATCTATGTCAATATTAATATATTGTTCTACTGGGTGTAAAAACACTTTTCAAAAAATCAAAATACCTTTTTTGCGCAAAAAATGAAACAGTGGAGCTAGTTGATAGATTCGTCCAAGGCTTTCACTATTGCTTAACATGTGAAACCCATCTGCAAACAAGTCTTTGAAATTCACTCTGTAAGATATATATGATGACATTAAATCTTCTGGAATGGATTCTGGATTTCTCAAATTTCCATTCTCATCAGCCACCCACTCGACTGGTTTCACGATAGCCTCAGAAAATGATGTCCCCATTGTGCAATGTTTTAACAGATATGGACTAAATTGGAAATCTTGTACTTTTGAAAGACATTCATTCATTGTCATTGAACATGTTGAATAATTTGACATAAACCGTTGATGTTGGAACTTAAACAGACCAAACATATGACGTCGACACACACATGCAATGCCAAATCCAAATCCCATGGTGCTGCTGTTCTGTTAATTCCTCCAGGGGATTAAGACTGCTGTGTATAGGTTCTGTGTTTACCACATTTTTCTTTATTTACAAATCGCAGTTATGGCGGGTCAAGGGCACTTAACTCTGGATTAACCAAAGACCTATAAACTGCAACGTACCTGGGTCACAAATCAAATATACTCTTTGACACATTCCCCATTTCCATTCTCAATTTTTAAGTGTTACGATCTAAAAATGTAGCACCAAATAAAAATAAATACTATTAAACAAAAGCCAAAAAAAAGCTTCATTTGGTTTGAAAGCTTTAACAAAACCTTTAAACAATTTACCAGCCATCATAACATGTCACCTGTTTTTAAAACATGTTCATTTCGTTCAGTTCTTTTAAATACAACCAAGGATTTGTATTTCTTACTCTCGGTTCTTACTATACAAATCCTTGTTACAACTCTTGACTGTGTAACCTATTCAGTATTTACACGAGTTTATCTCTTTTTTCAGGAGCATATATATATATATTGATATTACATATACTTTTCCAGCTTTAATAGAACAAAAAATAACAGTGCTCTGAATTCAGTTATAGTCACATATTATAAACAAGGACACACAAAGCGGTGCATTACGTTTGCGCGCATTACCATTACATGTGCGCGCAAAAATCAGCTATTGATTACAATTGCGCGCATTTATTTGACAGGTAAACTCAGCCTAAGCTCAGGTAATAATACTTATTTCATTTAAAAATGCGTTCAATAATTTTTCAGTAAAAGTACCCTTTCCGTTAGTCTAATTTATTAAGTCATCTATTCACCCATGGGACACGCGACATATCAGAAAACGAGAGCCTGAGAGATCGGTTTTTAATTAGATTGAAAGAAGAGAGGCGACACACACAATGAGGTCTTCTCGTTTAATAGTATATCTACAGATAAGCCAAAATCTGCATTTTACCACTATGTTTTATTTTTAGCCATGTCTGCCATGTTGGTTGATAGGCAGGGACTTCAGACACATTTTCTATACTAGATACCCTAATGATGATTGTGGCCGAGTTTGGTTAGATTCGCAGAAGTTTTAAAAGGTTTGTAGAAGATTACAAAAATCTTAAATACCACAAATGGTGAAAACTTCACAATAAATTGATATTAAAAGGCAATAACTCCTACAGGAATCAAGTGGCCAATTTGGTTATAAAAACTTATTCTGGTGTACATTATTGCTGCTGACAGTTAATCTCTATCTATTATAACATTCAAGATAATAACCAAAAACTACAAAATTTCTGTTTAAATACCAATTCAGGGACAGCAACCCAACAACGGGCTGCCTGAGTGATGCGTCTGTTTTCACGGTAGATAGATCTTCACCTGATGAACATTTTACCTCGGGCATTTTACAGTACTCCTGCATGGTCAGATATAGTGTCAGAGCGGGTCATTGGATACATTTTTATACTAAATACCCTAATGGTCCCTATAATGATGATTAGGCTAAGTTTGGTTTACTGTTGCTCCGTAGTTTCAGAGGAAAAGATTTGTGTAAAATTGGTCGGATTATTAACGTCGTGCTTGTTCATAAAGTAAGCTTTCACAGGAAGGCTTGTCACTTTACCGAGACAAATTAATCTAGCTTCCGGTCGAGCCATCCTGTCTTTGCTCTATTCCTTTATGAGAAGCCACAAATACTATTTGTTGAGAACACAAATCCTTAACATTTTATCCTTTTCTGACGAATTTAGCTTTTCATGATTTCTCAAATATTGATAGCTATTGTCCTCGCAGAAACTTTGATAAACTATTTTGTTTTAATTTTCATTGAATATACAATCACTTGTGCTGTTACTGTACAATCTCTTGGTCGAATTTATAAAATCATATTTTGTTGTTTTATTCTTTTCTACACTGTATTGAATAAATAAGACCATTCCAGAAATGTTCCATCTTTTAAGTTACCACCCATTAATCATTTCTAAGACAAATATGCATTATCCATATTATAATTTGCCTGTAAAAAATGATTTAATTGTGTTTAGTATGTACTCTGTAGAAGACATGCATCACTTGAATATATACTGTATACTCCTTTTCGGGTCGTTCACTATGTGTACTCAACCTAGACTAAATTGTTTTCTCAAAGGAGTAGGTCCAGTAAGACCCCTTTTTGGCCCCAAAATATAGCAGTTTTACAAAATTGTTAAAATGTAAACTTTTAGTTGTTTATTGGTCAGAAGAATACTTCTGCTACATAAATATGGGCTGTTTTTGACAATACAATGCACATATATCGGGTACTAGCACCATAAAGTCATGCTAAATTACTGAAATCTTCACAATTCTATCATTTTTGTTAGATTTTACACCGTCCGTTTTCGTTTAAAACGAAAGTGGCCGAATTTGTGTTCATCCTTAATATTGAAAAGTAAGTTGTATTTTATGAAAATGCATAACATATATAAAGGTTTAGGATGAACACGGATGCGGCCACTTTCATTTTTGACACAAACCATCAAAAACGTGACACTTTTCGCCATATTTGGTAGATTTTTCATATTTGAGTTTGAATCGGCTCGTTTTTAACGACTAAATCAGTTAAAATCTTTCACATAGGCTAATTGATTCAAATGAAATAGACACTTAATTAGTGTTTAAAAAGTAGTCAAAATCTTTCGTCAGATGAACCTGAAATTTGAGGCCAAAATCGGACCTTACCGGACCTACTCCTTTAAGGAGGCAACACAATATTGCTCTATGAATATTTAACGTTCATTACAGGATATCGTCAATGATATTTCTATAGTGCTTTTTATGTTCTCCTCTGTAGCAAATAAATCATCCAAGTGATATGAGAAAATACAAAAAAAAATAACTGTTCGTCTCGTCTTGCTTAACACCAGCATCTTACTATAGAGGCAAACAAAAATCTGTTTTCTGTTGTACACATTTTCAAACAATTTGGTACATATTCCATATAAGTTTGGTTTTCTTTAACAAAATTGGACAAACAAATCAATTTTAAAGATCCCGCGGGAATTTTATTAAAGTTTTGGCAGAACGATTTTGGCAGATTTCATCAATTGGGAATATAATAACCCACTTTGTCGTTCCGTCTTTTGGCTAGAAGGAAAAAGAGAAAAGAATTCAAAGATAGACAGAACAATGGCAAAAGAAACTAGAGGCTCTAAAGAGCCTGTGTCGCTCACCTTGGTCTATGTGCATATTAAACAAAGGACACAAATTGATTCATGACAAAATTGTATTTTGGTGATGGTGATGTGTTTGAAGTTCTTACTTTACTGAACGTTCTTGCTTCTTACAATTATATCTATAATAAACCTTGCCCATTAGTAACAGAGAAAAATATTTGGTAAAAATTTACATAAATTTACCGAATTAATGAAAATTGTTAAAAATTGACTATAAAGGGCAATAACTCCTTAAGGGGTCAATTGACCATTTAGGTCATTTGACTTATTTGTAGATCTTACTTTGCTGAACATTATTGCTGTTTACAGTTTATCTCTATCTATAATAGTATTCAAGATAATAACCAAAAACGGCAAAATTTCTTTAAAAATTACCAATTGGAGGGCAGCAAGCCGGCAACAACCGATTGTCCAATTCATCTGAAAATTTCAGGGCAGATAGATATTGACCTGATAAACATTTTTATCCCATGTCAAATTTCCTCAAAATGCTTTGGTTTTTAAAGGCAGTGCTTTAAGGCCTGACTTTTAAGTCATGAGGTTCATCTTTTCATACGCAATCTTTGCAGGGGGTCTTTTGGCCAGAAATAGATCCGGAAATGTTCGAATTTCTCCTCTTCTTTTTATGGTATGATATGGTTTTTATTTCTTTCATTTACATTGGGGACTAAAGAAACGATCAGTGTGTTCTGTTTGTTTTATAGAACTTGTTATGAGTGTGTATTTTGCATTATAAGCAGTCAACCTGACTACAAACTATCATTATGTGTATTCCGTGCGGAAAGAGGTCGGGTCAATTTCGAGTGTTATCTGACATCTAAAGATTCTTCAATTAGTTCAGACGTTGATATAACAATGAAAAGTCGACTGAACATGATTAATATTGCATCTTCTATAATTCAAAGCGGAATTCGGTTTATGAAAGAGAAACTGTAAAGCGTTTTCAATTTCGGTATTAGTTATGTATGTTGTCTACGTATTATCCTGGTTCCCGGTACTACGTTCCGGGTATTAGCTTTTTGTGTGTATGTGATGTGTAACATTACGATCGGGTACCAGCCAATCTACGTGTGTATGTGTACATGATTTCCCGCCAAAATGACCGATTTACAGCTATGGAAAAAATAGTCCATAAACGTTCCGTATAATGATATGCAAATTCATAATTAATCGTAACTTTTTTTATCTTTGTATAATAAATATAACAAAATGGATTCCACAAAATTGAAAATAGCATTATTTTACGAGGATTTCTCATATTTTTCTCACTTCCGGGCGCAGTAATACGTATGTTTTGAAGAAGCTCGAAGAATTTGACAAAGTGAATTGAGAAGGAAACTGATAGATATACGTCCTTGCTATCAGGTAAAACAATTTAAATGTACAGAACAAACACATTTACTTCACACAAATAGTACAGGCTTAAGCTTTTTATTGTCTTATACACGACTGTAGTCTAGTCGACGGCGGTGACCTACAAGGTACGGGTCATACTGGGTCAAGTCTAAATATGTAAACATATCCATGTGCTATTAGGTAGAAAGCATCGTAATGCAATATCTACAATTTTTCCTCCTTTATACATCGTTTACCCAGATATATTTCTCCTTTATAAATCGTTTAACCCGATATATTTCTCTCAAATACACTTAAACACGGGTTGTATGTACGTATCTTTTCTAGTGTTTTCTTGTCCTTATTAAAGTTCATTTGTTGATGTTTAAATATTTTTGAACGACTGAACACAGGAGTGAATGAATGCAACAATTATATATACTGAAGACTTGGGCTGTACAATGATAGTGTACGTATATCATACTGATAATTATTCTAGCAGTAATTATGTTAATTTAGGATGTAATGACAGGAATTCATAAGCTCATGATGCCTCAGGCTTTCTGAAAAAAATATCAATGACAATGTAAACAGGAACAAAACATTGACACGAATGCTGCTCTCTTCTATGTTATAGTTATTTAGGTATGTGTGTTGCACAAGTTTCAAAAAAATTAAGTTATAAAACTTTTTTTCAGGGCACAAACCCACTTTAAAGAGACTTGTCTACTGCCATACCCATCCTAATTTCATGCACCATTTGCAAGCAAGAGACTGAATGGTTTGCAAAATTAAAAATCAGGACGGTGTCCAATTAAAACAAAAGAACTATTACTGGATGAATATTGTAGGAGAAATCTAGAGGAAAGTTTTGATTTGTGAAATTGGTTTTCCTGAAAAGTCATTCATCCTAGCCTGCAGAAAGGAACTATAACTGTCCACCACCAACTGACGAGCTAATGTTGAGCTTCACATATGGAATTACTCAAATACCATCCATGTCTGTGTTTTCAGCACAGATTTCACAAGTTATGACACAGCTGTGTTTTTTTTATACCTGTTTATAGAGTTGTATACTAATTTTTTTTTTTTTTTATCAATAAATATATATTGTGTCATTTAAGAACTTGTATTTTGCCAAAAGATGCATACTAGTGAATGAAAGTGGTGCAGTTCATTTTGCTTTGATATATAGAATTGAATTACAATTGTTCATGTTATTGGAATGCTTATAAAAATAAGGAGATGTGGTACAATGTATATGATATTTAGTGAGTTAATCAAGCAAAAGTGAATAAGAAATTGGTATAAGCAGTTGTAGGTACATGTACTACTGTACAATCTCAAACAATGAGAAAAACTCATACCGTAAAGAGAATTTCATATTTACAAGTAAGTTTTGTTTTTGCGTTGAATAATTTTCTTCTATTGTTTTAATTGCAAATATTGGAAGTGGTTAAAATGCTAATGAGACAGCTGTTATGGCCACAGAGCCTTAATTGAAAACTTCTTTTTCATTCATACCAGTAGATTTTGCCTGGAGTTAGAAACATATCTGCCTACTTTTCAAAATGCACATGGGGGTTTTACATGAAAGATGGTTCATATAGTCATACAAAACCTTCAAGGGGGCCTTCAAATGGAAGCAGGACAAGTCGCCCCACTGGCTAATCGCCCCACTTTAAAAAAAAACGCCACAAACTGATTTATCAAATCGCCCCACATGTGAAATTGGTTAAATCATGTTTAATATTACTCCTGCCAACTCGCCCTACTTATAAAAAAACGGTAATATTTAGATTAATAATATATATATAATTAAAGATAAAAACTCGCACCACTTTAATGAAAACTAATGTACACAGAATACAAACAAACCGAAAATTAATTTACTTACTATTATTGATATATACTGAAATTATAATTCTAAAAAAACCCTGATTGTTGAAGAATAACTAAGTTTTGAAGCTTAGTTATTTGCATAACAATTGAAAAGAAACCTGTTAAATGTATCATAATGCAATATATGGAATTGAACTTATATTCGATGGGATAACATCTTTTTCCATAAGTGGGGTGAGTTGGCATTACTAAATTCATCCTGGTTAATTATATATTTATCTAGATTTCACCGATTTCCATTAGGTGGGACCAGTTGGCAGGAGTAATATTAAAGGGATTTAACACGGTTCACAAGTGGGGGCGATTTGGTAATCCAGGTTGGGGCAGTTTTTTTGTCGAGCCTGCAACTTTTGTCGCAGAAAGCTCGACATAGGGATAGTGATCCGGGGGCGGCGGCGATGTTAGCTCAGTTCTTAAAAGCTTTATATTTTAGAAGGTGGGAGACCTGGATGCTTCATACTTTGTATATGGTTGCCTCATGTTACGAAGTTTCGGTCAGTCACATGTCCAATGTCATTGACCTCATTTTCATGGTTCAGTGACTACTTGAAAAAAAAGTTAAAATTTTTGTAATGTTAAATTCTCTCTTATTATAAGTAATAGGATAACTATATTTGGTATGTGCGTACCTTGCAAGGTCCTCTTGCCCGTCAGACAGTTTTCACTTGACCTCGACCTCATTTCATGTATCAGCGAACAAGGTTAAGTTTTGGTGGTCAAGTCCATATCTGAGATACTATAAGCAATAGGTCTAGTAAATTCGGTGTATGGAAGCACTGTAAGGTGTACATGTCCAACTGGCAGGTGTCATCTGACCTTGACCTCATTTTCATGGTTTAGTGGTTATAGTTAAGTTTTGTGTTTTGGTCTGTTTTTCTTATACTGTTTGCAATAGGTCTTCTATATTTTGTGTATAGAATGGTTGTAAGGTGTACAGGTCTACCTGGCAGGTGTCATATGACCTTGACCTCATTTTCATGGTTCAGTGGTCAAAGTTAAGTTTTTGAGTTTTGGCCTTTTTTTCTAATACTATATGCAATAGGTCAACTATATTTGGTGTATGGAAATATTTCATGATCTTCATGTCAGTCGCGCAGGTTTTATTTGACCTTGATCTCATTTTTTACAATTCATTGCTCAGTGTTAAGCTTTTGTGTTTTGGTCTTTTTTTTCTTAAACTATAAGCAATAAGTCAATTTTATTTGTTGTATGGAAGAATTGTTAGCTGTACATGCCTACCTGGCATGGTATATCTGACCTTGACCTCATTTTCATGGTTCAATTGTCAATGTTTAGTTTTCTTGGTTTATGTTAAGATTATGTGACAGTTGTAATAAAGCTTTATTATTAGGATTATCAACATAATATCAATGATTAGTAAAGAAGGCGAGACATTTCAGTGTGTGCACTCTTGTTTTTAAAGTGGGGCGATTTGTCATGGATTCCCTTCAAATATATTCTAATGTGGTTTTTTTGCTTCTTCGTGCATTAACAAGCTCATAGCCATTGTTGAATTAATTGTTTTCTTTAAAATAGTCGAAAAAATTGCTCTTACAAAATTTCCATTTGGGAGCCTTGAGCTCGATGGGGGAAATACTCTGCAAATACTGACAGTTGCCAGGTATGGTCATCAAAAAAGTTGACATGTTACTATGTACATTTACCATTATGTTACTTGATGTTCTTGCTATAAACACAGTACAGAGACTAGTCAATCTTTGTGAACTATTTTTTATGGGAGTCATAGAATATGCGTATACAATCAATAATAAAAATAGTCTATTTATATTGAAAAGGAAAAGTTCTTATATGTCTAAAGAAGAGGGACGAAAGACACCAAAGGGACAGTCAAACTCATAAATTTAAAGCAAACTGACAAGGCCATGGCTAAAAATGCATTTCATGGGAGGCACAGAAAATATACTGTAAACATAGACTTTAGATATAGGTGAACTAGGTACAAAAGAACTCTGAATCTTAAATTCTACAAACCACCTCTGTTCTATGGAAGATAATGGTATAACTGGACTAGAAATACACACAACCTGTAATTAACTGCCTTTACAGCGCTTTCGCGCTTTGGTTGAGTTATAAGCCAAAAACTGCATTTTACCCCCTATGTTCTATTTTTAGCCGTGGCGGCCATCTTGGTTGGTTGACCGGGTCGCGCCACACATTTTTTAAACTAGATACCCCAAAGATGATTGTGGCCAAGTTTGGATTAATTTGGCTCAGTAGTTTCAGAGGAGAAGCTTTTTGTAAAAGATTACTTAGATTTATGAAAAATGGTTAAAAATTGACTATAAAGGGCAATA
Organism: Mytilus trossulus; assembly: GCF_036588685.1. Classification (NCBI taxonomy): domain Eukaryota; kingdom Metazoa; phylum Mollusca; class Bivalvia; order Mytilida; family Mytilidae; genus Mytilus; species Mytilus trossulus. Next base: position 61,520,338 of record NC_086378.1, on the reverse strand, counting down.
ACTCATAAAGGGGTCAACTGACCATTTCGGTCATGTTGACGTATTTGTAAATCTAACTTTGCTGAACATTATTACTGTTTACAGTTTATCTCTATCTATAATAATATTCAAGTTAATAACCTAAAACAGCAAAATTTCCTCAAAATTACCAATTCAGGGGCAGCAACCCAACAACAGGTTAACCGATTCATCTGATTTCAGGGCAGATAGATCTTGACCTGATAAACATTTTTACCCCATGTCAGATTTCCTCTAAATGCTTTGGTTTTTGAGTTATAAGCCAAAAACTGCATTTTACCCCTATGTTCTATTTTTAGCCGTGGCGGCCATCTTGGTTGGATGACCGGGTCACGCCACACATTTTTTAAACTAGATACCCCAATGATGATTGTGGCCAAGTTTGGTTTGATTTGGCCCAGTAGTTTCAGAGGAGAAGATTTTTGTAAAAGCTAACGCCGGACGACGACGGACGACGGACGCCGGACGCCAAGTGATGAGAAAAGCTCACTTGGCCCTTTGGGCCAGGTGAGCTAAAAAAGATGAGAACAAACAACATTCCACAATACTTGTTAAATGTCCAAGTATGTTCTACGTGACATTTAACAATGGAAACAAAAACAGTTGCTAAATCACATGGAATTATCCAGGTTCTGAAGTGCTTAAAATTGTATGGGTCTTCAGTTTTAAAGTTATTTTTATTTACATATTTTCGCAGAATAAATTGTAACTAGTTTATGCAATGAATTGTTTTATTTAATAACTATCAGGTAGTCTTCTTTGGTTGCCGCTTCTTCAAATACCTACAAATCAAGTGTATACATATTTAAACAATTAAATCATAGCTATTCAGTATAATGGAACGTAGGAACACTCAAAACATGTCCATTTTAGATTTCTTTAAATTTATCAATCTGTACATGTACATGCAAATTCTTTTTAAGAAAAAATAGTTTGTGTGTAATAAAAAAAATCTAGATTCTTCTAAAAAATGATGTGAGTGAAATTCATGTCAAGCGGCTTCGTGTTGAAGGCCGTGCATGCTTTGATCTATTTTAAACTGTTAACTTAAAACTTTATACATTGTGACTTGAATGAAAAGTTCGTATACCACATCTATCTATAATTATTTATAGGATCATTATTTGTGTGGAAACGCCTAGTAGAAAAAATGAAATTACCACAAATACAAATGGATTTCGGAATTATTTTTATAAATTTTGTTACTTGTATCCATTGAAAAAATAAGATGCAAATGGTATTTCATAATTTTAAATATTGAAGACTTATAAAAGTATGAAAATATGATGATAATATAATAGAATAACAAGTTACCTTCAGATATTAACAACTGCTCAACAGCTGATTTTGCTGTATCTAATGATGACCGATTACTCTCCATAGCTATCCTAAATTTGTCTAGTCCATCCTCTGAAGAAGAAAAATAAGATTATCAGCAAGAGCTAGCTATATTCCATTACCATTCTTGATCTTTAATAAAACAAAACAAAAATGTTAAATTCAAAAGCACCTGAGGATAACATTGAGAATGGAAATGGGGACTGTATCAAAGAGACAACAACCCGACCAAAAAGCAAAGAACAACCAAAGGCCACCAATGATATGAACTTAAGTAATCTGTAATCATGTTTCATCAAAAACATTACATTACATGTACAGCTGGTTAATCTACAATATGTGTAAGGTTGTTAAAATTAAATAAAAGTACCTATATAGTCCCGAAGATTCGCCAGTTCGCTTGCTATCTGTGGAGCTTCAATGCTGGAAAACAGAACACTTTCCGGTATATTCACGTACAGTTTGGATTGCTTAAGCCATTCTACTTTGAAACTTGTAAATTGGATTTGAATTTTTTCCAATTCACTGGTGTGGCTTTTAATATCCGAGACTAAATAATCTATATTTCTATTCAGTTTTCTCAAAGGCATTTCAATCCCTGAATTTCTGCTTCGAGAGTCTGAAAAAAATTACACAAGGATTGTCAAAAATTGATTTTTAATCTGATAAGATTCAAGAAAATTAAAATACAAGCGTCTATCTACACGAATTGTCATATCAAACGACGGAGAGATAACACCGTACTTCTAAGCTGAAAATATGCTTAATATGAAAATATGCTTAATATGAAAATATGCTTAATATGAAAATATGCTTAACATGAAAATATGCTGAATATGAAAATATGCTTAATATGAAAGTACGCTAAATATGAAAAATATCCTTAATATGAAAATATGCATCATATGAAAGTATTCTTAATATGAAAGTATGCTTCATATGAAAATATACTTAACATGAAAATATGTTTATTATGAAGATATGCTTAATATGAAAATATGCTTAATATAAAAATATTTTAAATATGAAAGAATGTTGATTTGAAAATATGCTTAATATGAAAATATATTTATTTGAAAATATGCTTAATATGAAAATATATTTATTTGAAAATATGTTTATTTGAAAATATGTTTATTTGAAAATATGCTTAATATGAAAATATGTTTATTTGAAAATATGCTTAATATGAATTTATGCTTAATATAAATAGATGCTTAATATGTAAAAATGCTTAATATGAAAATATACTTAATATGAAATATGCATAATGTCAAATTTACTTTTCATTCATTATTTTGTTCATGAATTAGTTTTCTTGTTTGAACTATTTCACATTTGTTATTTCGTGGCCTTTAATAGCTGACAATGCGGTATGGGTTTGTTCATCGTGGAAGACCGTAAGGGTGGCCTATAGCTGTTTTTCTTTTGGTCTCTGGTGCAGAGTTTCCTCATTGCAATTATATCGCCATCTTCTTATTTTTATATCAATAATTATAAACAATAAACTTCAAGGAGACGTCAACTGAACAACTCAAGAAAGAGAAAATGTATTCACAAGCAAACTTTAAGGTATTTTCAAAGAATAAATTGAAATGCATATTTTACATACATGTTGTACATACATACCTTCGAGAAACGGGGATAATCTACTGATCAATACATCGTGGTTCACTGAATTTCTCCTCAACAGTTGAACTTCTGCAAAAAACATTCATTTAATAGTTAATTTTAGTATGAAAGCAGTTCTAAGTATGATACATACCACATCTCCATTATTACTATACTCAAACAAATAAATTGGTTAGAACATATGACAAGCCGTTTTACTATTTATTCGAAATTCAAGATATCTCTTATAATATATAAGATAAACATATTTTATATAAGATATCTTATTTACATTATAAGATATCTCGTATAGTTTATAAATAAGATATTTTATATAGTTTTAAAGATATCTTATATAATTCAGAAGATATCTTATAAAGAAAATCATATGAGATATATTTTAAAGTTTATGTGATATCTTGAAGTAAGAATATATTATAAATAGCAAAACGGCTTGCCATAAGAAAATATTATTTTCATGAAACAACCGATGTAAATAAGGTAAACAATAAAAGCAAAAATACAAGTTTTGCATGACTTTTTTATAAGATTTATCCGATGATTACTTGTTTTAACTAAATAGGATAAATAAATTATAATTTCAAGTTTGAATGAAAGATTTAAGATTTTGATAATATAAATGTAAACCTACGCTTCTTCAATTTGTTGTTGTATCTGTATCTTTCGAATACTACGAAAGAAACAACAAAGCACAAAAACACCAATGCTACATCCAAGAAGTTCAAACCAATCTGAAAAGAATTGATAAAGTTATATCAGTAAACACTAAGGCCTCAGGTATCATGAATGAAAGAAGAAATTAAACATAGTACAAATATAAAATCCTGATATGCCAAAGACACTGTGTTTTTTTCTTGCATAAATGAAGAAGAAAAATACCAAAATTAGTTTAAGCAGCAGCTTAACAAAAAGGGTAAACTAGAAAAAAATTAATAAGCGCGTATATAAATTCACGGAGAAAAACTATTCCAAACTTCATTTGACTGTCGTATGGAATTCAAGTTTTACCGGACACTATATATATGTAATATAGTATAGCCATCTTACCTTACTTGTACCATTCTTTTCAAGATCATTTACTGTGACAATGCTGTATGATTGGATCTTTAGCCTGAAACCAAGAGACTGTCAATTAGGACTTACTTCGATGTTTTATGTTGGTTTATATTCATTTCCAAAAATTAATTTATAAACGATAAAATATCAGTAAAAAAGGATCCTCTTCAAAGAGTCGGACTGATTAGTTTACTTTTAAAACTCATCTTGCATTTCAACGAGACAACCGGCGAGAAACAACTGAAAGAGTATCTTACTTTCATCGACCAAATATTCTAAAGGTTATCAAGAAAAATTAAAAATAGGTCCTTTAAAAAGAAATATTTACTTACCTTGAGGTAGTATTTTTATTGATGACAGTCAGTTGTATAAGAAGATACAACAGAATTAGGAAGCTTTTCATCATCTTTAAATCGTGGTATCTCTCTGACAAACACAGAATAAGACTGATTGCTGCTAGGAACGGTAACGTCACAATCAGAAATGTTCGAGACGCCATCTGATAATGCAAAGTTAACCAATGAAAACGTAACGTTATCATTGTATTTCGGTTCCTCAAAATATCAATATGCAATTGGTCAATTTTTTAGAGACAAACCATTATTATGTTTAAAACTTCCGGAACTATTAGAATGAATTTACCTATAAATTTTTAGATATGATAATAAAGTTCCATTCACATGTGCATGTAGATTTCTAAGAAGCATGATCACAAAAAAATTTCTGAAGGTTTTCGTTTATTTTATTATAAAAGTCGCGAACAAATGAAAAGAAACATGTAAAGATTTTCGACTGAATCACCATTTTCTGATTACTCTCTAAATTTAGACTAAGTGATCATTCCCTAGGCATTAAATTAGGAAGGTACAGAAACATTTCAAGAGCACAAAGATTATGTAAAAAATGTGAAGTCCTAGATGATGAATTTCATTTCTTTTTGTATTGTGACATTAACATATCTTTGCGTTCTAATCTTTTTGCTTATCTAAAAGACTATGTACCATTATTTCAACATCTTGATGCATTCAATAAACTTAAACACATTCTAAGCCCCATCCCTGAACTTGTTTGTCATATTGGAGTCTTCATTAAACAGTCTTTAGAACTGAGGGAGTCAGACCCGTGTCAGGCAAGGTTATGATGGTGTTTTTTTTTTTAAATACATTTATAATTGAACTCTAATGTTCTATTGTTCTGTATATGTATTGTATTATTTTGTATTTCATTGTATTACATTGTATTTCATTGTATTGCATTGTATAGTATAAAATTATTGTTTGATTGTATTGCTTGACCCTCATGGGTGTAATTTTGCAATAAAGATTATATATTATTTGTACGTATGAAATCAAATGTTTGGAACCTGGCAACATAGATTAGAAATCATTTATCGATATTCAATGTATTTCAGAAAGAAAGAAAACAAATTGAACTTGTATAATCACATACATATGAATACCGCGCTGAAGTACGTCAATTATTCATTTTTCAGTATTCAATAATGAATAATGAAATAATGTTATGTAACAAATATTCAAATTAGAATCAGAAAAAAACAAATCAAAATATACTCTTTGAAATTCTAAACTTTGTTTATTTGTCTAGTTTTGGAGGAAAAACTAGATGGTTTCTGACTTTTAACTATTTTTAACAGATTTTTTTTGGTTTCATGTATGCCAGACAACCTGAATACCATAAATAAAAAAAACTCTACGTTTTCTTTTTCTTATTTTCACTGCAGGACCTTTGCTATTCCTCATCCCCTGATTATAGATTTAAGGTGCCGATTGTACAGCAATGCCCATTAGAGGGGTTACGGAGGAACTAAATGCCAAACTACGCGTGAAAATTACGAAATAGCCAATTTTTAATAATGAAATGGATAATTTGAATAATGGAATGGGCTGCTGTGGCTCTTCAGCCCTTAATTACAGATATATCTATACTTCATGCGAAAGATATATTATCAATATGTTCTGTAACGCATATTAGAGGAGTAACGGAGGACCTTAATATCGAAATACGTGTGACAATTATTTGACATAGATTATTTTGAATAATGGAATAGACTGCTGCAACTGGTTAGCCCATAATAAAAGAAAAAATATACTACTTTGAGAGCTTAAAGGAACAAAATGGTTCAATGATAAACAATATGTGCCGCAATGACCAGAAGTTGACGGAATTTTGAATAATGGAATTGATATGTTAGAATTATGGATTTAACTGCTGCGACCCTCGGTGCATTACGTTTGCGCGCATTACCATTACATTTGCGCGCATTACCATTACATTAGCGCGCAAAAATCATTACGTTTGCGCGCAGCTTTTGATTACATTTGCGCGCATTTTTTGGGCAGGTAAACTCATGTAAAAAACAGGTCATAATAATTTATTATTTTTTAATTTGTTCAATTATTTACAAGTATCAGTACCCCTTCCGTTAGTCTTAGTCTCCTAAGGCACCTATGTTGAAAGAATTCAATTAATTTTAGGGAAAATAAAGGTCACAATACTTATTAATTTATCAATTTGTTTAATTATTTACAATTATCAGTACCCCTTTCGTTAGTCTAAGTCTCTTCTTAGGCAGGGAAAAGGGTGATAAATTAAAGCCGCATATGTTTTTCGATTTTCAGATACAATTTAACAAGTCAAAGGTGTAGACAAAAGTTTAAGAAATCTGTGATATAGCCCATTTATCAAAACTTGAACTAAAGATATAACGGGGTTTAAAATTGATTTGAGAATTCAATTTGAACAATATATAATTTAAATTAACAAACTATTTTCAGAATTAATAATTGATAGTCATATCTATTATGAAAATACCAAAACAGTATAGTCATTTATAATTTAATATATATGAATTATTACTTTAACCTGAGATTACCTGTAAAATGAATGCGCGCAAATGTAATCAAAAACTGCGCGCAAACGTAAAATATTTTAATCCCCAAATGCGCGCAAACGTAGTGCGCCCGCGACCCTACAGGTACAAAGTATTACCATTTCATTATTCAAAATTGGCTATTTCTTTGTTTCAACAGGTATTTTTACATTTAGGTCCTTCTTAACCCTCTAATGGTCATTGCGGGACATAGTTTATAACCATTTTATTCATCTATCTATAGCTAAAGCCTATATAACTCTTGTTCCTCTTTTGGTACGCCTTTGAATGCCGTATAATGTACCAATACACAAGAAGAAGTTTGGTTTCGTATTTCAAGTGGGCCCCGGATACTTAAAGATTATTTTTTATATGTTTTATTGTCTAATTTCTGTTCATCATGATCTCTCCGTATTTCCATAGCTTGACTGTTTATAGACTTCTCCATAGGTCCGGAAATTAATGTAAATAAATGTTTACAAACGCTTTTTTTTCTACACGCAGTTTTTGATGCAATATTACCAAAAAATGAGATGAGAGACATGATTTTTATTTGATTTCTTGATAGATTTATGTAAACAGTTTCAAAAAAGGTCTTACTTGAAGCTATTGAAATTTTACTATAGATGGGAAAATATGTGACATCTCTTCTCCTCTTTTTGCAATATTGTATAACAAATAAATGCAGTGTTGCTATGGAACACACAAAAGAAATAACATTTTACCATTTTAACAAGTGTGGACACAGATCAGTGTGGATAGTACTATATTTGGATGTTTGGCAGTGTTTCCTGACATAGAGAGTATTCTGGTCTTTGGTACACTAGACATAACTCTAGAATGGAAAAAGTGACTCTACTCGAATTCAAACTTATCTGTGTTTTGTATTAAGCATTGTGTATAAGTTTCATAACATTTGTTACAGAATCGAAACCAATTTTAGGACATACAGACGGATAATAATTTTGAATACCCTTCCTTTACCATGTTTACAGTCGGTGTGTGTGGGTGGGTAGTTGGGGCATTAAAAATGAATATCCCAATAAAAATATCTTCACTTGTGAGAACTCATTTAATTTTCAATTATTATTATTATTAAAGTTAAAATTTTGGATGAAGGTATTTCACAAATACAAAATGTATTATACATTAAAACTTATCTTGCCAGTTTTTACTAGACTAGCACAAGTTTTTTTCAGTGATCTAACTATTGATTTAGTGGTAATTTATTAAAATTGAGAATGGAAATGGGAAATGTGTCAATGAGACAACAACCCGACCATTGAAAAAAACAACAGCAGAAGGTCACCAACAGGTCTTCAACGTAGCGAGAAATTCCCGCACCTGGAGGCGTCCTTCAGCTGGCCACTAAACAAATATATACTAGTTCAGTGAAAATGAACGCCATACTAATTTCCAAATTGTACACAAGAAACTAAAATTTAAATAATACAAGACTAACAAAGGCCAGAGGCTCCTGACTTGGGACAGGCGCAAAAGTGCGGCGGGTTAAACATGTTTAGCATTAGCATTGGTTTGTTCAATGTCAGTTGTTTATATTAAACATACCATTTGCAACACATATATAAAATCTTGGTTGTTGATTGCTTGAAGTACAGTCGGGAAAATATCATGCATATTTGGAGCAAATATAAAGATTGCAATTAATTAATTTTGTTAAATTAAAATCATTGTTTAACAAGTAAATTATTTTTTTGCACAAATATATTGCAGTGGTGACTATTTGTCTGAATACTTCATCAGGGAGGAGACCGATTTTTATTGAAGTCCTCTAAAACCATACAAAGTCAGAAATATTTATGACAAGTATAAACATAGTGTAATGTATTTTCTAACTTTTTCTTTGAATCAATCTTTTTTTCAGCAAATCCAAAGATAGCTTTCTTCTGTCGATCCCAGTGTTATGTAACGTTAATATGACATGAAATCTACACAACTGAATGAAGAGACAAATTTTATTGAGCTGCAACTCCTCTAAAACCATATACAATTGTAAATATTTGTAATATGACATATAAATCATGTATTGTTTTGTACCTCCTTAATTTTGGGTGAACATTGGATGATATCCACTCCCTCCTTTGTTTTCTGTGAAGCAAACATTATCCCTTGTTTTCTACCCTCTACCTGGTTCTCCCTCCTATAATTGAGGGGTGAACAATTAGTACATGTAGTTCCCAGTTCCCTCCCCCTTAATATTATTTTGGTGAAGCATAAATTATCCCTTCAAGTTTTACTATCCTCATTACATTGTTCCTGCTTGCTTGTCTCCAGGGACTTTCTATAATAATGATATGTCTCAGTTTTATAATTTAACTTTCTTTTAAAATCTCATATTTTGATTTTTTTTACACTGGTCTCTTTGGGTCCTTAATACAAAATGTAGTTTGCTGTTTGGTTAGCAAAGAATTGATGTCCAAGGCCTTACTTTTAACCATAATTGTTTTGTTTTTTTACACATTGTGAATTGGATGCCGCGGGATGTAGAATTGTCTCATCGCCACTTATACCACAACATCTTATATCTTAGTATTATGTTTTGTAAATCTATATCCAAAATCAAAACATGTATAATTATTTTTAATTAACAAGGTACTACGGTAGTAACTTGAAAACAAAATTCAATAACATTTTATGTTCAAGATGTTTAGTCATTTCTTTCATATGCTCATAAGAAACAGTATCACTCAACACATTATAAACACACTCAAATTTTATGTGGTGTACAGGTAGTCTCTTTGACCGTTTTTGTGTCACTCACTTCGTTTTTTCAAAGTCAATGATCCTTAAAACAACCTTGCTGTTTTTCATCTTTAATTCAACAATTCCTTGACAAACTTCTAATATAACAGGTAAACTTAAGAGCAGTTTACTGTGGACTGTTTTACCACTCAATTGTCTCTGTAGGAGTTTGACAAAGAATATATAATGTTTATCACTACTCCCAGCTCAACTTCCTAATGTTGGAATTTTCTAATGAATTCAACATCCAAGGACAAAGTTCATTTTTTGTACCATGCTGAAATTGTTATCTGAGATTCACTGTTGGATTTTCAAACACTCTCAGGTGACAGGCTTATGACATTAGGAGTGTATTTTTATCACAGTATCAGATATTCTTATTTCATGTATTTCTAATTTTGAAATAGGAAACATAAAGATAAAACATTTGTCAACGAAGTTGCATTTCCTCTAATTTCAGTAGTACTATCATGTACCAAAATTGGCCAACTTGACTGACTGTACATGAAGAATCTACTTAATGTTGTTAAGTCTTATCATTGCTTCCATTAATACGTCTCTGTCAGCCTTTTTCAGGAAATCTTTTGGTTTTGAATAATATATCGTTGCTCTTGAATCAATTGGATCCTCGGAATAAACTTGTGAAAGGTGTTTAGGATCTATTTCCAATACTGTAAATATCACCTGAAATTAAAATATGTATAAGATTGATTTATTGAAAGCGTTTAATATCATGGTGGCCAACTTTAACTGATGGAGGAAGCCAGAGTGCCTGAAGAAAAACACCACCATGAAGGAAACATTTATATAAACAAAGCATACAAATGAAAATGCTTTATGTCATGATGAGAAAGCAAAACTAACACAGTACAGGTAATAAAGTGTGTGTTTCTTAATATTGTGCAATTTTGCTGTGTATCATATAGATAAGACATTATCCAACATAAAGTTCGCTGATGTTTTCAAGCAGTTTTAGAAAACAAAATTTTGACTGATAAAATCTTTTAATATGTTTCTTGTTAAATTATTTTCCTGACTTAAAAATTCAAACTTTTTTATAACTTAGTTTTCATAGACTTATTATACATGTTTTATCACAATTCTGTTATGCATATTTCGGTTATTGCCAGCAAAGAAAAATTTAGTTAAACTTCCATAATTTCTAAAGCTACATGTGCATTGTATTTATCTAAAACCGGGACAATACAAATATTTTTCATTAGTTTGTCTTTGTTTGATATTTGTACATGTATTACTATAGTATTAAGAAATGGTAGTTTTTATAATGGTCCTGTTATATGTCCAAGGTCTGTAATAATGGCTGAGGGCCATTACAGACATCCTAGGCCATTATTACTGACAGAGGACATATAGCAGGACCATTATAAAAACACCCATTTCTTAATACATTTGTTAACCAACTGAACAAATGTGTATGTGTTTCTGCCAACTCTCTACTCTTTTAATGACAGTTTAGTTTGAAAAAAGTAATTTGTACTTCACCATAATAAAGCTTTTAAATATACCAAATATCTATTTCAGAAATATTGATTTTACGAAAACCATTGCATTACCGTATTATACAGAATAAAATTATGATGACTTTTTTTCCAGGTGATCCGTTTAGAAAATAGGCAGCCATGTTTAATTTATTATATTTGATATTATCACTGTTTTTTCTGTAATGGCCCTGTATTAATGCCCAGCTTGTCTGTATTAAGCCAAATTAGGGTTTTTAATAAACAGTTATTTTTGGCAATAATGTACTTACTTCAATACTTGGTTAATATAAAAAGAGGTAATGTCAATTTAATCTCTTTATAAAGTTATTTGTTTTGAATATACCTCTGTTCCCATGACTATTATTCCTGGCAGTAAACGTCTTCCTCTTGTAAGTTTGTTATTATAGTTCTGCAGATGTAACAGTAGTTTACCTCCATGCTGTCCTAGAGTTTTATGGTCTATGTCATCACATATGCTATTCTGAGTTACTAATTCCTCTTGTAGCCTCCTAGATGGAAATGTTTTCCCCTTTACAAAAAAAGTTGATACATGTATAAGAAATTTTGAAACAATATGTATGGATAATATATACATGTTAAAAAAACATGGTGAGGCAATTTGTTTGAATCTATAAATTTGAATGGCTATGCTTCTGACTTGATATGACAGTCTCTGACTACTATCAGCATGACCAGGGCTAATTAAGATCAATAAATATGGGAAATGCCATGTAAAATAAATAATTAAATATCTATTTAAAAATAGGTTTATATCCTTCTAGGTACAAAATATTCATGTTAAAAAAAAGTATGTCTAGATCTTGAAATTGAAATGATTTAAATATACTCATTAATTTGTGACAAGCTTCAATTTAAAGGGTAAAATATTTTTGGATTTTAGAGTAAATAGTATCTACCTCTACAACTGAAACAACAGCCACTGAATCTGCTTCTGGATAGTCTTTACGGAAACTGTCAAGACATTCTACTGGAACTATTAAGATGTCAGCTGTTGATGTGACGTCTGTACTACGTACTTCCATTTTATTCTTCCACAATGATCCTGGTCTAAAAGAAACTTTAAATTTAAATAGCCTGTAGATTAATTACTTTATTTTGACTTTTCATGTAACCCAAATATGAAGTTACTCAGCTATGACATGTGTGCTAGTGGTTTATGCCACAGGGTAGTGTTATGCGTCAAGTGTGGTTGCAATTCAATGATTTGTTAACTACTGCTGGCTAGCATACTTGTTGTGTGAAAAGAAAGCCGAGTGCGTAAGTCTTTCCTGCCAGTACATAGCCTCTACACTACCAAGACTCCTGCAGTGCCTCCCCGCGACAGTACACGTAAACTGGGGTCTAGCACCTCAGGCTAAACTGCAGGAGATCTCGGAGCAACAAGGGCCCTAGAGATGCAGTGTGTAGGCCCACCGGTGTGTGGACATGCCCTAGCACTCATCAACCTTGTCCCAGCTATGGGTAAATAGGCGGTTAGATGAGAGTCGTAGCCCAGTAAGGCAGCTCATCTAGAAGACGGTAAACTTCGAAAACAAACCTGGATAGAATGGATTCATTAGCTCAGGACAGCAGCCCTTCTAAAGGATGGAAACCTTGACTAAAAATTCCCTGGCCCTCCAGGTTGGAGTGTTGGGCATGGGGTTAACTCCCCCATCCTGTTAAAACTATCACAGTTACAGAAACCACAACAAATGAAACTAGATTACCCTCTGTTATAGGTCCAATGGGGGACTCAAACCACAGCGGAATGACTTCTCCTAGTGAAAGCCCTATTGTGGAAACTAGGAAAATGAATATGAGTCTTTTAGGGCCTAAAGCACAAATACATATATAGGAGCATGGAATGTTCGAACCATGTATGAAACATCAAAGACTGCACAGGTCATCAAGGAAATGCAGCAATACAGGTTGGACATTCTTGGTGTGAGCGAATGTCGTTGGACTGGCTCAGGAAAGACAAGAACAAATAATGGAAACATCGTCTTACACTCTGGAAACAATGACAGACATGTTAATGGTGTAGCAATAATTATATGCAAAGAAAAGGCAAAAACACTACTAGAATGGGAACCAATCAGTGAAAGATTAGTAACAGCAAGATTTAACTCTGACTACTGTAAGCTTTCTATCATACAGTGTTACGCACCAACAAATGATGCTGAAGATGAGACCAAGGATGATTTTTATGAATAGCTGCAGACTGCCATTTCTAAAGTACCTCAACATGACATGCTGGTAATAATGGGAGATCTTAATGCAAAAGTAGGATCGGACAACACTGATGCTGAAAATGTAATGGGCAGACATGGTTGCGGGGTGAAAAATGAGAATGATGAACGTGCTATCGATCTCTGTAATAAACTGGTGATAGGAGGAACCATCTTTCCACATAAAAACATCCATAAACTAACATGGAAATCACCTGATGGAAGAACAGTTAACCAGATTGACCACATACTGGTGAACAACAAGTGGCGTAGATCATTAAGAGATGTACGAGTACTCAGGGGTGCAGATGTAAATAGTGATCACTATCTATTGAAAGCTACAATCAAACTAAAACTAAGAAAGGCACCTACTGAAAACCAGAATAGAAAGAGACTAGACACAGCAAGATTGAAGTCACCACATGTCAAGAAAGCTTTTTGCTTAGAATTGAAAAACCGGTTTAGTGTGCTAGATAACTCTGATGATGAAGAAGATAGTGTACAAGAGAAGTGAGATAACATCAAAGATATTTATGTAAAGGCGGCAGAAAAAACAGTTGGTCACAAAACAAAACAGAACAAAGACTGGTTAACATCTGACACCTGGCAAAAAATTGAAGAAAGAAAAACCATAAAACAGAAATCAGTAAATGCAAAGTCAAAAAGGTTACAAGATCAACTACAAGTAACATTCAGAGCAAAAGACAAGGAGGTTAAAAGAAGTGCTAGAAAAGACATAAGAAAATATCTGGAGGACCTAGCAAAAGAATCAGAAAAGGCAGCCATTCTGGGAGAGTTGAGTACAGTTTACAAAATCACCAAACAACTCTGTGGAACATCAAATGTACAGACAGCACATGTAAACGACAAAAATGGCAAAGCATTGAAAACTGAAAGGGAACAAGCAGAAAGGTGGGTCCAGCATTTCAAAGAGGTATTAAACTGCCCTGAGCCTGATATCTTAGCTACACCTGAACCATCAGAAGATGACTTAAACATCCACACAGAACCACCAACTGTAGATGAAGTAAAAAATGCCATTAAATCATTGAAGACAGGGAAGGCACCAGGCATCGATTCCATCCATGCAGAGATGTTAAAGGCAGACATAGATACATCATCTAAGGTACTCCACAATCTTTTCCATGTCATCTGGAAAGAAGGGGACATTCCATCAGACTGGAGCAAAGGCCTGATTGTGAAATTACCAAAGAAAGGCAGTCTACGCAACTGTGACAACTGGAGAGGGATTACATTACTTTCTGTCCCTAGTAAGGTATTTTGCAAAATTTTGTTAAAAAGAATTGATAAAATTGTGGATGAAAAGCTTAGTGAAGAACAAGCAGGCTTTAGAAGAGGTAGAGGGTGCATTGACCAAATTTTCACTCTGAGGAACATCATCGAGCAATGCATTGAATGGAACACACCACTTTTCATCAATTTCATTGACTTCAAAAAGGCCTTTGACAGTATACATAGAAACACTCTTTGGAAAATTGTGAAATCGTATGGAATTCCACCAAAAATTTTGATGCTAATAAAAGCCTTCTACAACAGCTTTGAATGCAGTGTCATCCTTGATAGCTCTATCTCAGACTCATTTGAAGTTAAATCTGGTGTAAGACAGGGATGTATTTTGTCACCAATCCTATTTTTTCTGGCCATTGACTGGATACAGAGACATACAACATCAGACAAAAAAAGGGGTATCCAGTGGACCATGTTTAACCAGCTAGAAGACCTTGATTTTGCTGATGACATAGCCATATTATCAACAACAAGTGAACACCTACAAGAAAAGACCAACATACTTAACAACTATGCAAAGCAAACTGGTCTGAATGTCAATGCCAAGAAGATCAAGGTAATGTCAATTAACACCAGAAATACAACACCAATAACCATCAATGATCTGCCAGTGGACAGTGTTGAAGATTTCACTTACCTTGGAAGAATCATAAGTAAAGATAATGGAACAGGAAAGGATATAAAGGCAAGACTATCTAAGGCACGTGCAACATTTGCAAGACTTCATACTATCTGGAAGTCCAACCAGTACAGTTTAAGGACCAAACTGCGAATTTACAACAGCAATGTAAAATCTGTCCTGCTGTATGGTTTAGAAACTTGGCATGTTTTAGTTAGTGACCTTCAAAAATTAGATGCATTCCATACCAGCTGCCTAAGAAAGATCAACAGAATATTCTGGCCAAATAAGATCAGCAACAAGAGCCTTTTGGAGAAATGTAATGCTAAGAGCATAACAGCAGAAATTAAACAACGAAGGTTTAGATGGTTAGGCCATGTACTGAGAATGCCACAACACCGCACGCCAAAAACAGCTCTATATTGGACACCACCAGGAAAAAGGAAACCAGGGAGACCTAGAATCACCTGGCGAAGAACTGTTACAGCAGAATTAGAAGCAATGGGTTACACCTGGGGCCAAGCCCAGTACATGGCTAAGGACAGAGATAAGAGGAGGCAGTTTGTTGTGGCCTTATGTCCCACTGGGGATGAAGAGGATAAGTAAGTAAGTCAGCTATGACATGCTTTGACAATAAAGATGGATCAGTGTAAATTGGTATAAATTCTTTAGCGCTATAAAAATAAAGCCAGGTTCAACCCACAAGTTTCTACATTTGAAAATGCCTGTACCAAGTAAGGAACATGACAGTTGCCATTTGATTAGGGACTTTCTGTTTTGAATTTTCGTAGGAGTTCAGTACTTTTGTGATTTTACTTTTTTCCATTTAAAAAATTCTTTCAAAAAAAGCTATTTCTGTTTTATATCTTTACATGCTTAACTTACATGACTTAATGAATAAAGCAACATATGCAAATTGAACTCAGCTGTTGAAAGTGCTCAATCTTCAATATTTGACAAAAAGTCTATTTGCTTCATGTTTTACTTAGTCCTGAATATGCCTGATGGCACATATGACAAGGATCAAAAGTTCATATCTTCTTATTTATATTTTCTAACCATTCTTTTTTATAACTTATGTGCAAGAACTTGAATAAAATAAACAACATTATTAACACTTTTAGAAACTCTAAAATGAAATATACCTTCCAATAAGGTGAGAATAGAAAAAGGGGAATGTGTCAAAGAGACAACAACCTGACCAAAGAGCATAAAACAGTTTTCATGGTTTTAAAACAGATGAAAAATCCTACTAATCATTATAGTGATTATTATAAAAGACAATTAAAACATAATTGAAAATTTACATAATTGAAAAACAAGCTTGACAGTCGGGAGCTTGTATTACACTGATTGTCATTTGTTGCTGTAAATTATGTGTTCTTTGTTTGTTTTTTGTACAGCAATCAGATTTTTAAGTTTCTCTTTTGAATTGTTGGAACCTATCAAAGCTTCCTATGCAGTATGGATTTGTGCACATTTTTGTACAGTGACCTAAACCAGTAGTTGCCAACCTCTATGTCATTTTGGTCTCTGGTAACTGTTGTCTTGTTACACATTTTGTAGCCTTAAAGGGTAACAGAAACGTTAACACTGCAAAAAAATGCAATTTTCAAACAGCTATATATGGGCTAGCAGATTTAATTATGCAAAAAATGTATGCTTAGATTTCAGATACCCACAAAAAAATATTCTTTGAATAATACCAACCAGGCAGCAATGCTTTAAATTGTTCACTGAATTCAATATTTACCATGTTTACCACAGACAATGATGACAGGTGCTGGGGGATGGCAACAACTCTTTTTTTTTTAATTTTTTAATGGTTAGCTAAAAATTCCCTGCCCTGATGAATATGAGACTTACAGAGTTTCAACACCACACATTCTGGCAAAAATATTAAAAACTGTCACATATAAATCCTCTGTTGCAGGACACATCCTTTTTACAGACTTGTATCTTCCCAGTTCATATCTCAAAACCTGGGCAATAACTTTAACAAATTCTTCAGGGACACTGGCCATCCTTTTTCTGCAAAAAATAAAGTACAATTTTGTGTTTACTGTAATATACAATTATAAACATATAAACAGAGTCATTCCATTGCAATTTAGAAAATTTCACTACCATTCAGATATTGACTATTTCATTAAAAAAAGTTTGTTTAAAATCTACAGAAGCTACTATGATCTTAAGTTTACCCTTGACCCACTATCATGTAATGCAGTTCTCCTGTGCTACCATTTAACACAAATGTTTAACAATGTTGTATGCAATGGTTGCAAATTGTTTTAAATTATGAATTAAAACATGAAAAGTATTAGCTGAACATGTACTGTAACCAGTCAGAGCTCAGACATAAACAAGTCGATTTTTGTTTTTGACTTCAAGAAGTCAAAACATGTATTTATCATAAAAATGTGTTTTCAAATTTTAGACTTTAATATCTAAGTCAGAAAATGACAGACTTGTTTAGGTCTATTTATGTTGAAGAAAAAACTTACTTTCACTTGGTGGCCAAACTACACCACCTACTGTAAGACAGCAAAAACCTGTCTGAGAGTTCACAAGGACTTGAGCTATCTATATTTAATTATTTAATTGAACATCCTTACTAAACACAGATGTTTTATCTCATTAAGTGTGGTTCCAGGTGGTTGCATTGTAAGGTTAATTAACATTATCTCTGATTTTTTAGAGTCTCAGTCATATTTTACTTTAGAAGACAAAGCTACAATGTAAGCATTGTCTTTCAATGTTGTCATTATTTGATTTAGATGCATGACCTCCTAATAAATATGCGTGGGTCCTGAAGTTAACCAATTTTGATCACTTATCGACTTGTAGAAGTCGATATTTGCTACTTTTTGATTCTGGTCAATTATTTCTTGCTTTTATTTAACAATATTTGACTTATTAAAGTCGTATTTTGTTCTGCATTAAAGGGAGACAAATCCAAAAACTTACAAATTTAGACCTCTATGAGTCAAAAGCAGATTCAGACTTATTTATGTCTGAGCTCTGACTGGTAACCTTGAGTCAAGGCTTGACCCAAAAGGTTAATACAATTCTTCACTTTTTTCTAACTATTGTTTACCAGATATCCAAGTTTGGTTTTAATTAAAATCAAGATGTTTGAATTTATACTGAAAGCATTGAAACCACAATAAGTTCAAAATTCTTAATCAATTCTAACATTGTCTAACCCACTGACAGGACGTTCAGCACTGTGAGCCTGACCTTTAACCCAGTGATCTAAATGCATTACAGTGCTGTCCCTCACTATAACATGTGCTACATGTAGTTTTGTAACCTATAACCTGAGACTACTATAACACATTATAGTTACGTCTCAGCTATAACTTATAAAATATCACTTTATTTTGCCTAATTTTTTTTAAATATATATACATGTAGCAATACACTAACTATTAAAGTACAATAAAAAAAACTAACTGATTAAACACAAAACTTTTAAAAACATGTACATTAGTACACTTTACACTTGAAAGGGGACAAACACTGAAACAGAAATTGGAGTGAACTGGAGCGAACATGATTTTGGGCAAATGGACATGGATTCCACCCTGGAATGGAACAGGTATTTATCTTAAAATCCAAATCCAGGATTCAAATGAAAGTACATGTGGTTTGATATTAAGAGGACAATTGCAAACCTTGATGAATATTTTTGTCGTATTTTAAAAAGTTCTTCTTCCAACTTTGGTAGAACTTCATCTGTCAGGACAAACTGTTCAGGTGTTTGTTCATTTTCTGAGCTCTCTTGCAGAGAAATATCAAAACAAAGAGTTTCTTTTAAATCACCAATATAGTCTGTCTGTTCGCCACTTAGTGACCCAAAGCAACCCGTTTTAGAATTAATCATATCTAATATATCTAGTGGTGAGGCATGATATTGGTTGTTGTAGTAAATGCCTAGTTTTTCCATACAGAGCATGTCCCATTGGCTAGTTGATTTAGGCAACGTGTCTCTGTAGGCTACGTAAAAGTCATTAGAACTATTGCTGGACACAGAATTCGAACGAGAACGTGAATAACTTGATGCCATTCTTGCAAAAACAAACTCCCGCAATATTTTCTCAGGGTATAAAAGTTCGGGGGAAAGAAATTAATTTGATAATGCTTGTTATTTTCTGTTGTATTTTTCTTGCATCCACGTAAGGAGAACCACTGACTAAACAACGTAATAAGTCCTCCATGTCCGCTTTACTGATTATAATAGGATGAAATGAAACATCAGCCAATCGTCCATGAAAATAAAACAAAATAAGTTTTATATTATCCAAACGTCTGTTGGGTTATTCAGAATTAATTCATGGTTATTCAAGTTCTGCCGGAAAAGCCAACCGACTAAGCAGGAGGAGATTCATTGGTTGAATGTATCCGTGTCATTTTGATTAACTATCCTCAATCCTCAATCTTATGGCCTTATGGCACAACTCTTCTCATTGGTGCATATTACGCCCTACTGTATGTCATCTTCCTCCATGTCTGATTTTCCTCCATGTACTTTAATTTTGTTTTTGGTGTGAGGTTGCGGATGTTCGGGTAAGTCGAAACGTCCTGTTTTTGAAAGAAAGTCCGAAATGATTTCTAACTTCCGTTTATATTCTTCTGTGTTTTCGTGATCTAGTCTTCCTAGCAGGGTGCATGTGTTGATTTTGCGTATTCCAATTTCTTTTGTAATTTGGTGGTACATTTCTTCTCTATAACTCTCGTAGTTGGGGCACTCTGTGAGGTAGTGCTGTTGTGTTTCCTTAGTTCCGCAGCTTCTTAAGTCGGTGATGTTTTCCCTGTGCGTTGTTTATAATATTTAAGGGCTGAGTAGCCAGTTTAAGCTGGTTCTCGACTGACTACTACACTTTGTTTAAGTGAAGCGTAATACAAGCGGATTCCAGTTTATAGCCAGTTCTAAGTTGTATAAAGGTGCTGAAGAATTTTTGGTTGGATAGTCAAAGATTGGGAGGTTTTTAACGTTTGGTGTTATCTCAAAAAGGTCTCTTCCTGTCTTGCTTAATTCCCATCGTCTTTGCCACTTCAGCATGACACTCTTGTGTGCACCTTGTTTTACGTCTTGAAGGGTACTTATGTTGATTTTTTGGCAAGAGTTGTGTTGCTTCATCTGCTGCATGCTTTGTCAATAAGTCCGCTTCATCGTTCCCTTGAATATTTGTCCTGGTGTCCATAGGATGCAAATTTCCATCCCTTTAGTTCTTAGGTCCTCAATGTGTTCTCTGATGTCTCGAATCACATCAATATAGGATTTGGGTGCCCAATTTAGTGTGAGGAGTCTTTCTGCACTTTGACTGTCAGAGAAGATCTTAAGTGTGGTGATGGTGTTGTGTAGTCTTTCGAGTATACAAAATTCCAGTACCATTACAATTGCTACAAGCTCTGCTAGTAAGATGGATCCTCTTTGAGCGACATGTCTGTGAAGTCGTATGGCTGGTCTTGAGTCTTCTGTGCAATGATTGGCACCAGCTCCACATGGTCCAGGGTTTCCCATGCATGATCCATCAGTGTATGCAGTTGCTTGGTCATTTGCTGTGTTACCTATTAATTCTGTCATGACTGTTATGCATAGTTTCTTTTCAGTGTTCTGATGATCTTGATTTTGAGCTGCCGAGTCTGTTCCAGTATGATGGTGTTGTTTTTCTCCTTGATGTTTCTCCAAGTCTATAGGTAAATTGCGGCTCTATTAAATTGATGTTAATGCCAGTTTCTTTTTTCATTTCAAATGATTGACATAGCGCTTTGCCCATTGGTGTTATATGGATGTCATGGCCTATTTCTTCTGGTAATTTATAAGTTGTTGTTTAATAGGTTCTTTTATGGACTTTGATTGGATTTTTGCAATTTATCTTATAGAAATCTCTTCGATTCTCAGGTCTATTGGTAGAACTCCAGCCTCAATTTCTAAAGCTTCTCTGCCTGGTGTTGGTGGCATATCTAGGGACAGAGTGAGCGCTTTCCTCTGTAACCTGTCAAGTTTTTGGAGGTCTTTTTGTTCAGCAACCTGCCATGCTGGGCAGCTATATTCCACAACAGATCTTATTAGACAAAAGTACAATTGTAACAGTTTCTTGGTATTCATCTTACTGATTTGTCTTACTTCTCGTAATATGGTCAGATTTCTACTTGCTCTTTTTTCCAGTGTTTCTAGGTGTTTCCCAAACGTCATCTTCTCATCCAGTATTACTCCGAGTAACTTTGGGTTTGGGTTATAATTTAGGTCTTTTCCATTTAAATTGATTGTTTTATCCTCTTTACTGATTTTCTTTTTGGTAACCATGCATACTTCTGTCTTTTCAATGCTGATGTTAACTCTCCATTTTCCGGTCCATTCTATTGCTTTTCCGATGTCTTGTGCCATTTCCCCCTTTAGTTCATCTATTTTCTTTGGCTTTCTGGATTGCCAGAATTGATTAATTCAGTAAATGATTGTTAGATTTATTGAAAGATTGATTGATTAAATAATTGTTCTAATCATATGTTTGACGCCAATTCCAAAATTACCGGGTGGAGGAACAGGACTGCGTTTAAATATTCCACTGAAGAAAAAACTCTGGATATAAAATCTGAATTACAAATTAAAAGAAGGTTCTGCTACTTTCACCTGTCATTTAGACATTTAGGCGGCCCGTTCAATTTAGCGATTTGATTTAATGTGTAATGCTCGTTCAAATTTTTGGATAGAATCTCTTTGAATCTTACATTGTGATGGGCGGATGAGAAAAAGAAAAAACACATGTCTAAATTCATGACACAAAATCAGAAAACACACAGAAATAATTGACTGTATTCTAAAAACAAAATGGAACGGAATTTCATTAAAGGTATCCCGGCATAAAAATCTTAGCTTTTCATTTATAATACCATGTATGATTTAGAAAGGCCTCCCATCATCCTTTCCGATGATAATTAGAAACATTTATTGTAATTTTACTTTTTTAAATGTTATTCCGTTCCGTTCCGTTCGGCAATGTACCGAGTGTTATAAAAAAAAATCACTGTCCGTTATCTAATTTGGCAGGTTTTATCTGACCTCGACCCTTTAAAGTTTATTTTGCTTGTATTTTAAATACTACTAGAACACACCCGTGATATCGCGGGTCCATGACTGAATTAAAGTATATATAACTATGCGCAAGCCTTATTTCAGTATTATTATTGTCATCTGATAAAGTCATGCTGATTATAAGATACACAGTTTTCTCTGTTTTCAAATCTTTCTGTTTGAACCCGTCGAACTTGAACTGTGTATTCGTTTTGTTATCTTAGAAAGTCTTACTGATTAAATACTACAATAGGTAACAATTTGACAATGGTTGATGGAATTTAGCTGTGTCAACCCTGTGATTATGACCCGTGTAAATAACAGTCTTAAATACACCGTTTGGTGGTGCTCCTGTCAGATGCGGAACGTACAGATAAGGTAATAGGTAACAGGTGAATATACTATTGGTATCGGTATCGGACTCGACTCGGAACTTCTTAATTATTGGCAATATTAATTACTTGGAAAACAAAAGGGCCTGGAGTCGTGTAATTTTCAATCTACACCTGTGTACTATATTAGTTATATATAAAGTTGAATTCTTTGATTCGTCGTTTTTACGTGATGACGGCTGACAATTTGGACCTCGTAATTTTAGTATTATAGATAAGCGATTGCTCATCTATTTTTGGTGTATTGAATGATTGTAAGGTGTAAATGTCTGTCTGGGAACGCATTTGCGGATCCAGGCCGGGGGTACGTGTGTGTCGCGTAAAAATTGGCCAATATAACTGAATTTTTCATTGATACATGTAGTCTGTTTTTATCGACAATTATAGCAATATGTCAACTATGGTTGATAAATGTAATGACTGAATGGTGTACCTGTCTGTCTGGCTTGCATGGTTTATATGACCTTGACCATATTTTCATGGATCCGATGATTAAAATGTCAAGTTAATGTAATACATTACGTAAAACATTATCTATCGGACTATATCTATCTAGCAACATAAAATAAACAATGATAAGTATAAAGTAGGCCTGACATTACAGCGAGTGCACTCTTGTTTTGCGGATTTTGAAAATTGAACGAAACTAATTGCTTCATATCATCTAATATTAATCCTTGTTAATTAAAAAAAAAAAAAGAAGACTACTTTTTTAGCTCACCTGGCCCTTCGTCGTCGTCCGTTGTTAGCTTTTACAAAAATCTTCTCCTCTGAAACTACTTGGCCAAATTAAACCAAACTTAGCCACAATCATCATTGGGGTATCTAGCTTTAAAAATGTGTGCCATGACCCGGCCAACCAACTAAGATGGCGGCCATGGCTAAAAATAGAACATAGGGGTTAAATGTAGATTTTGGCTTATAACTCTCAAACCAAAGCATTTAGAGAAAATCTGACGCGGGGTAAAATTGTTTATCAGGTAAAGATCTATCTGCCGTAAAAATTTCAGACGAATATGGTATCCGGTTGTTGGGTTACTCCCCCTGATTAGCAATTTTAAGGAAAAGTTATACCATTTTTTGGCTATTATCTTGAATACTATTATAGATAGAGATAAACTGTCAACAGCAATAATGTTCAACAAAGTAAGATCTACAAATAAGTTAGTATGACTAAAATGTTCAGTTGACCTCTAAAGGAGTTATTGCCCTTTATAGTCAATTTTTAATAATTTTGTTTATTTTGTAAATTTTTGTAAATTTTAACAAAATATTTCCCTCTGTTACTAATGGGCCAAGTTAATTATGAATTGAGATAATTGAAAGGAAGCAAGAATGTTCAGTAAAGTAAAATCTACAAACACATCACCATTACCAAAGCACAATTTTGTCATGAATTCATCTGTGTCCTTTGTTTAATATGCACATGGACCAAGGTGAGAGACACAGGCTCTTAAGAGTCTCTAGTTTTTAATTTCATACTGTTGGGAAAAAAACATACCTATTGTCGCTTTAAGGAAGTGAAGATGTATCTTAAGTGTGTTAACATTCCAGAAGATCTATGATGTAGTCACACTATTTAAAACTAACAATACCTGTTTCTAAACATGAAATGAAACTCCCGTACGATTACATTTAAAAGTGACAGGGAAATATTTGGAGGTGTCTTCTAAGGATTTAACTGCAAACAACGATTAGATTTAAGGTAAGTCAATATTTTTGTACAGGTGTTTTGAATTTAATAATTTTTTTGAAAGATAAGTTATGTTTTTAAATCTTATTAAAAAAAATAATGTCATAATCGTGGATTTCACGTTATCAATTTGAAATACAGTACACCCTTGTATCAAATTTGATGAAAACAATATAATTTGTGGATTTGTAATTTTACATTGATTGAACTGACATTATACCGAATGGGATAGCAGATGGTATGAAAAAAGAATTTTGACGGCAAAAATCCGTCACTATCTATACGGCCCCAGTAGTTCGTCCGTCTAAACATTGCATCCTCTCACCCGGCCCATAGATGAAACCACTTCTTACATTTTTAAATATTGTACAAACCGTTTACTTTCAAAATATAATTGGAATGTGTATTTCCCTATTTTTAAAAAAAAAATATGTTTATAAACATTATTATTTTCTTTATACTAATGGCTTTATTTCTGCCGTCTCCATCACAAACCGTGGGTTATTTTAACACATTTTTATTATATGTTTTACCCATTTCTCCTTGTAATTGAAATAGGTCAGAAATTTTATAAATTTCAAATACACATTTTTACCAACGTACAGACTATGTTGAATCTCGATTATGTAATCGTCGTAAATTGATATCTTCATGTTATCAAACAGATTTGTAACAGGATTGAAAAGTGAATACTTTACACTGTAGGGAATTTTAAAGATTTAACGATTTATCTATTGATTAATTGATTACCTTTTATTTATGTGCTCAACGTCCAGTGGCAAATATTTGAGGGGGCACTTACTAAGAGATTCTGCAAAGTGGGTCATATATAAAGTTGCGTCTTAAATACATTTCTATTTTGAAAAGGATAATACACAGAGGTCTTTTAGTGACAAGAAAAAATAAATTGAAAGTTTTTTCTATGTGTTTTGAAATGAACAACAAAACAAGTCAGGTGCATACAATTATTCTAATTATAATTTTGCTAATTTTCGTGTTGTACTCATGCTTTTAAAGATGATTACTTTCACTTTCTCCTTGTCTTTTATGAATTTTGAAAAGAAACCTTTATTTAAAAGAATATAATAACTATAATTACTGAGGAATGCTTATTTCTTTGTCATAAAATCCGATTTAAAGTTTTATAATATGATGTGTTTGACATATCGAGAATCTGTTTGTAATTAAAACCCTTTCATACACCAATACATTGTTGACAAACAGACAATCAAATATTTAAAATAAACATACTTTCAGAATATAACAAGTAAAAGTTATTAATGTATGCTCTTCTGAAAATCAAAAGGAGTTTAGTTTAAACATATTTATTTATAGTGGATTGGGAAACAAGTTTTGTAACTAATATTAATCCCTTTCCACTTTGCGGGTGCGAGTGCTACCTTGTAGCGGCATTAGCCTAGTTTTTTTTTTTCGAAATCTATAAGGGTGTCTTTAATGTTCAAGAGATATGTCTCTCTCTTAACACGGGTCAGCCATGTATCGTCCCCTCCGTCGGACTTTCATCGTTTCCTCAAAACCATACTCGCAAATGGTGTCAAGGGAGAGCCGAAAATAAAGTTCCTGAAATTTTCATCCCGAACGGGAATCGAACCAGGAACCTTTGTGTTAGTAGTTTGATGCACTAACCACTAAATCTATATGTCTTAGCTTACTTTGTGCTTTATTGATATAAGTCCAGCCCTAGTCTAAATACATTGCGTGGATTCGTGGATTCGGTTGAACCCTTATTACAGATTTTTTTCTAAACGCATGTATGCATGCAGAAATCAGCAAAACCAAAAATAAAAAAATTAAAAAAAATTCAATACACGAAAATTGGTACACTCGAATTTTATGAATCAACAATATTTTAATTTTTCTATTTTCAAAATCGCAAAATCAAGCCTTAAAATTAGTCCCTAAGTCCATGGGTTAACTACATAGGTACAAACCTTCAAGATAAGATTTTAAAGTAGTACGTCTTAACATAAACGCATGCATTTGTGAGTTTCATAGGATATCATGCATTTGGTACATTTGGTAAAAATAGAATTGAAATCAACATCGACGTTAAAACATCCAACTTTTTATACTGTTAACCAAAAAAAACCTACATTGATATTGAGTTAATAATATTTTCTTTCAGATGTGGGGTTTGGCAGGATTAAATTTTTTTTAATTTCATTTCGTGAATTAGAACCGTCTTATCTGGGGGAGGGTGAATCCTGTGTGTTTTTATTTATTTATTTGTTCTTTTATTCCATATAGTATTCATATATTTTGAAATCTCAACACCACATGAAAGTACTTTGCTACTTCTGCTTTTTCAATGTTTGCAAACAATTATATTTCAGTAAAGATTTTCTTCCTTCTCAAACCTATACATTTATGAATTATATATTATAAAAAACAGCAACCTTTCGCAAGTTATAATCTAATTACGTCATGTCGTGAAGGAAATCATAATCAGACCGTTTGAAGAGCTCCAAATGAAATTTTCTCTTATGCCCTTTTAAAAAATCTAAATTAGAATTTAAGCCTTCTCATGGCCAATTTTATGAGGAGTTTAATATAATTCGTAAAAAAAACTTAGATTAAGTATATTTTCACAAAACTATCGATATTTACACGTGATGTTTTATGTCTATAACTAGGTATACATAATATAATTATTTGTCACATCTTTTGATGGTAGCAGTAAACAGGGATTTCATGATTGTACTTTATGTACTAAGTAAACTACAACAGCAAAATGATTGTTCTAGGGAAATATTTTAACTATCCTATTTCAAATTGATTTGTCTTTAGCCCTTTAATACATAGTATTGCTCAAAGTATCAATGAGGGGATAATAATATTAGACACTTGAATTATATTTTCAGAAGTGGGGACCCATTGACTGACCTAAAAGGGGGCCCGCTCCATTCACGCGTCAGTGATTTCCTATATAAGCAACCAGATTATTTCCCAAAAAAGGGGGAACCGGACCCCCTGCCCCCCTAAACCCGCTTCTGATATTCAAAACTATAATTTATGATATTAAACAATAAAGAAAATGGAACCAATGCAGTGATATATATGCTCTCTTTCCGAATATTTGTAGAATAAAAGAACATTCACTTCCCCAGTGCTAGAGTCAATATCAAATCTTTTACATGGTATAATATTTTTAAGTATACATTTTTTCATATCAACCCCAAATAAAAATATTGAATTACAATGAAAAGGAAAATTTTTAATTTCTTTAATTTTATCATAGCATGATATAATCCGTATCGAATCGGTTTTCTAATAATTTAAGGTAAAACTAATATAGTTTTAAAGAATAAAGAAATTCGTTGGACCATACCTAAATGTATTTTAAACGAACGACCACATTTCAAATTAAAATAAGCAAAAAGTGATGATTCACAGTTTAACACTTTTAATTCACTGTATTTTTGTACTATTTATTACACATAAAACTCATCCCTTTTGTAAGTAAGATGACTTGGGTGACTTGCCACGGTAAGGTTGTATTATATATTTAAACCTTTTTTTTTTTTATCTTTTAAGGACGCGTTATGTAACATTGAAGGATATTATATTCCTTGTTGAAATCTTAATTTCACATTATATCGCCATTGCACGAACTGATCCCTACAAATACATATAAACGATGCACCTAAATGTTACTTTTCTATACGCTTTGCGACAAAGGTGCTCTCGAACTAATTCACATCAAAAATGGATTCTCTAGTAATTATGTCACACCTTTATTCGTCTGTCAAAAATAGATATACAAATAGAGTAGTAATAATCTGAACTTTATTTATTTTTAATTTCCCCATTCAGTGTGGACTATTTTTTTTTCAATATACATTTGTGTAACTAAAGTACATATATGGAGAGGATCGAGTATTCCAAAACATTTTAACTCCTTTTATATATATATAGTGGTATAAATTCTTTTTTATAACTAAAGACTTATCATGGTTGCCTCGAACATCTTTCATTTTTCATTGTGTTGATTTTGCTATGGTTTCATAAATTTCCCAAATATCTCTAATTTCTATTCATTCTGAAAAAGGATGTTACTTTATTTCGTTTATTTATGTTTTGGTGCAA
This sequence comes from Mytilus trossulus, assembly GCF_036588685.1. Taxonomy (NCBI): domain Eukaryota; kingdom Metazoa; phylum Mollusca; class Bivalvia; order Mytilida; family Mytilidae; genus Mytilus; species Mytilus trossulus. The sequence goes on along the minus strand of NC_086378.1, from coordinate 61,491,714 downwards.
TCTTCGTTTTATTATAAAAAGCATACTGGGTGAAGATCTATGTGGGTTTTATAAACATCTAAGATATTCTTTGTTACTAGGTCCATCTTCTTTTCTGAGGGTGTCCAAGATATCTTAAAAATTGGTCACCAATCCTCTGTCTCACGAAGGGGTTACAGTTACACCCCTCCCCTTAACAAGGAGCTTAAGGTTAGATGTGTGAGATTTTTTTTTAATATATAAAAGGGCATGACATTTGAAACCATGTGCTTAGCAGCAAGGGTGCCATGATGTGTTAAAAACACCACCAAGCAACAACTCTAATATTGCAGCGTTTATACTTAACTGTGTGAACAAACAGCAATGTTGTTGACTAAATTGGCCACAAATTCAACATTACACCTATAAAACGATTATCAAATTGTTGTAAGAACAATAACAAAAGAACGACGAAGGTGGGATAGCAACTGAAATCCATAAGATGCACCACTTAATGAAATTTGACGAAGACAAATGTTGTACTTCAAATGAAAGTCAAACTTATACTATAAGTAAAGTCCCATAGGCTGAAAAAAGAGGGGTTCAGACTCGGGAGGCGATCGACAAACTTCGAGACACTCAGTCACATTTTGGTTATAGTTAATTGGTAGAAAAGTTCTAATTAACATATAGACTCGTATCATAACCTGTTTTTTGTTTGTCAGTACAAGTGATGCAATTCATTTTCTTTCTTTTTTTCTTTTTTTTCAAATAGAGTTCTTTTATATATTGAATATTAAAACTGAATTATTTGATTGTTTGGTAATATGAATCACTTATTTCACGGTCAATTTACCATCATTTTGATACATAATACAAATAGTTATAATTAAGTATATAATACAACTTAGAACGGGAATGTCACCTGTTTATTAATATATAACATAATGAATAAATTAACTTCGAAGAGGTCGTTTTGATAGTAAACAAATTATAATCAGTGTAAAAGTGTCCAAGCATGTCAGACCCCATTCTGTAAGTCCAAACCGTAAACGCATATATCTCTCTAAAGTCAAGTAACTCAGGCACAAATTAATCAACGAAAAGTCAAAATCAAACATAACTTTGAGCATTGCAATCCAATAATCTAAGAAATTTCCAACATGGATATCTTATGATTGAAAAAGGAGCTTCAAAAAGTGGAAAATTAAGCTTCATGGGATTACAGAAACAATTTATGTTTGTTTTTGTAGTATAGCTGATTTTCCATTGCCAAAAAAAAAATAGAGTCAGGAAATCTTTCACATTTTTACAGGCAACATACAAATTTAAGGAATCAATATACAAATATATAAGTCTTGAACCAACTGTGTTCAGAAAGTAATAATGCACTATACTATTCATAACTCTCAAAAATAAACCAAAATAGATAATTTTTAAAGAACAACACACACCAACTAAGTTAGTTTAAGCATATTTTATTGTACAAAAATGAAAACGTGTTATAATTATCTTTAATAGAGTTGCGTTCATTCTCAACCTTCATAACATGTTCCAGTGTCTTAGCCTTTTTCTCAACATTAGCAAAATTCAAAGTAGTTTCGCAACACTATGCTGAATATGCATACACATCGAAAACATCGAAAACAAATTGTCTCGTGTTTTTTGTTTTGAAAATAGCTTGCTTAATCTATAGAGTAATTATTCAAATTGTATTTTAAAAGTTTCTTTTATGTTTTAACATTTGATATTTTCAATATTTTCATTTGACAGGATGTCGTATTGCGTAATGAAAATATTATGTTAATTTTCAAATTTAAATGTAAAAATGTTCATACAAAAAGTGCACACTTAAAATGAGAAAGATAACATTATTCAAATTCATTCTTCCGTGTATGATCACATGTATAGTTGTTTTCAAAGAGATGATGTTAGTTAAAAATCAGTTGCTTTCATTAAAATGCATAATTTGCATACCTGTTAAAATGCCATATCTACAAATATAAATTTCATATGTACGTATAACTTGGCTAGTAAAGTACCTGTTCTAATTACCCGTGGTACTGGAAATTGAAATAAATTTAATATCTTCGTAAGAATCAAGAGTAAAAATTACAGCAGAAGACGACGGGAAACTTCACATCCGGGTAAGTGCTGGTCCCTTTACTCGCTACTATTTTAAGTTATAGGGAAGGTTTTTTTGTGCGTTTTACTTTTATTACGAAGTAGGGTCTATATTGGCAAAATTGGAGGTTTCGATGAGCGATAAACTTGATTTAACCTCATTCACATTTTGTGCCTGTGCAATGTGCAACTTCCTAGACTTTAGTACTGTTTGTGCTGTTCGATGTTGTTTTTCCTCGTTTGATCATATCTTATTTTCTGATGAGTCGGTCATTTGGTTGTTTGTGTAGTCGGCTATACATATAGTGTTGAATAGTCATAAAGAAAAATCGAGATTTATGAAAAAAGAAACATAATACACACTAAACATAACTACGTAAAACACAGGGGAAAACGTTTCCCCTAAAAAATATGAAAGCAGTTGAATCTATTCACGCACACGAATACAGAATGTTCACTCCTCAATTCTAATGCATGTTAAATAAAGAACCATATTGATAAGTCTTCTACTTTTGTAAGATTGATTGGCAGATATTCAATTCCTCTCATTTTTTTGCACATTCTAGTATATATTTGAAATATCTGAGTCTGATTCAGATCGATATTCACTGATATATTGCACCTGACGTAGTCACTTTCCCATAATCTTCTCTTTGTTCGACATGTCATCAAATTATAATGTTTTATCATAGAGACATATTCATCACCAAACTCCTCCTCTTCAAAAATTCAAATTGTTGTCCCTTTATAAACACCCGTATAAACGGCATACACAGTTGATCAAATGTTTGAGGAGGAAGCTAGTTATTCATATTGAGATTATACAAACTCGTATTTAATTAACAACTAGAATGATGTAAGTGAAATTGTAACATAAATGGGATTTTTTCCTTTGATGTTTTTATGAAATAATTTGCTTAAAAAGTGAGGTGAGGAAAAACCATGGTATATTATATGCAAATTAATGTTGTACCATACTTTGCTTATTACATATGCAACTCAACTAGAATTCAAAGGGAAAAAGGCGGAGCTTCAGCCATGGTATAACATGTTCATGATCATGTTATTCCATGGCTGAAGCTCCACCTTTTTTTTTTAAATGTATCCGCCTCTTAAATATTTAGGAAACTGTTAAACGTACTAAAAGGTCAAGATCCTCATTTGTTTTCATTTCATAACAAAAAGCAATTAATTATGTGTACCCAAATCTTAAGAAACCTTTTTCAAACTATATATGATTGTTACATATTCCCCTAATTTTGGAAACAATTACTAAATGTTTCTTTTTTAAGTTGTGAGGGCCCTCATGGGGTTTTTGATTATGTGATTACTTGGCCGTTTTTTTTAATGATTATTTGATTATTAAGCCAAATATTTCATGATTATTTGATTACCTAGGACTGTATTTTTAGTTTATGATTATTTGATTACTAAAGATAAGCAAATATTTAATGATTATGTGATTATATTGGCAAAAAAATGGTGATTATGTGATTACTAGGACCCCCCCCCCCCCATGAGGGGCCTCAGTTGTGAAAAAATGAAATGTGAAACTATCATTTCCTTTGCGAAGATCCAATTAAATTTCTATTTTAAAAAGGAATAAATATCGGCTACAAATCTCTGTAAAAAACAAATATCTGTAAAAAAACATCAAAAGTTCAATGTAGGATAAGAAACTTAATTTACATATTTTTTTCACTGACACCCCCCCCCCCCCCCCCCCCCCCCTCTTAACTTAATTTGGGAAAAATTGATTTACCAATAGGGATATATGTAAAAATCGATTATTAGATATACAAAACTTGCAGAATTTTAACCCCTTCCCCCAAACTATTTGATTTAAGTTTTTTTTTTTTTTATCCTACATCGATCTTTTGATGTCGTAGGGGAACGACAATATCTACGCTCCCTGGATCCGCTACTGTTTAAATACCGTGTTTTATCATTAAAACTGAGTTCTAATAAATAATCTTATAATCGAATTAATAAAATAACGGAAGAAAGCAGTTTGAACGAAAACTAGAAATGTATAAATATGCATTTTTCAATGAGATGAAAATTCTGTAAAATATGATTAATTTGTATGATACTTGAAAACAAAAATAAAAACAATTCTTACCGTCATTAGAATAATTATTTAATCCTTGTCCGACGCTGAAATCCGATATTTTTATTTACCTCAGTCTGATCACATTATGAAATTACTTGCGCAAACAACCATACACGGGGCGCAAAACTAAATAAAAATCGGGAAAATTTTACATTTTCTTTTCTTTTTGCAAATTCAGGGGTTCTATTACATGAAATACACAGAAGATCATACACGAGGCGCAAAAGTGACTTGCGCGAGCTTCCATTTCATTGGATAAAACTGTAACGTGATCAATTTCCAATATTAGTTGAAGGTCTTGAAGCTGTCAATCATTTTATTTATATTACAAATTTTATATACCATGTGTCTTACTCATGAACATATTTAAACAAACTCATCCTTCGGATTCGTTTGTTTAAATAGGTTAACTCGTAAAAACCATGGTATATATAGTACTTAAAACTTGTTTCAGATGTCTAAATGTGTATTTTTATACTTTTCGTTTTAGATATGAGTCAATGGTTGTTGAAAAAGAAAAAGAAACATACAGAAAAGTCGCCCAAAATCAGAAAAACAGATGCAAAACCAACCATAGAACTACATCAGCATACCTTTAAACAAAATAAATCTTCATTTTCTCTACAAAAAGGTCCAATACAAACAAGACAATGCATCCATGGAAACGCAGATGATATTTATGGATTTTCAGTGAAAGACTGCAAAACGGAAGACAATAAAAAGAAAAGTTATCATCAAGGCCAAGATGATAAGATTTATAATGACCCATGGGATATTCATTGTAACGTTTTAAATAATGACCAAAATTGTTGCAGTGTTTGTTTATCAAAAGAAATAGAATTTTCAAATGATGGTAAAAGGACGAGAAATACATCAATCGTAGGAACAAATGCGACAAAATCAAAATCGAAGCCAGGGACTCGCGACAAAGTTAAAAATAAAACACACAAAAATGAGCGTCCGGAATATTTAGATGACAGTGACACCGGATGTGAATTTTCAAACAGTAGCGACGAAGAAAGTGATTATTATGAGTTTTTAGAAAATATTGAGCGCAGATTGAAAATAGACAATTCTAATTGCAATCCCGTGATAATGCCAAAATGGGACTCGCCTTTTTATGAAAAAGGCAATCAAATTCGGCCAGTCTTGAGAGGCAATGGCTTCAACGCAAGATGTGCCGATGACGTAATATATAATTCTGGATCTGATCACAGTAGTGGGTTCTTTGAAACAAACAGTTCAACTTTAACAACATATACTAGTCCAAATAATGAAATTGTGCCAACAATCTGTAGTAATACAGAGGACTTAGACATTTTCTCCTTCCCAGTCGATGAACCAGAGACTTTAAGTCAAGAAACGAAACCAGGCAAGAGAAATCCTGGCAAAGTGTACCAAACAGGTTTTGGATTTAAGGGGAATCGTTTATTAGGCGATTTGATTCAAATGAATTATGAAAAACAGCAGTTACATTGATTAACAAAATAAGCCTTTAAATTAAAATCAGTGTGTGACTTTTTGTGGTTATCTTCAACTGACTGTCATGACGGATTTAAAAATATATATATATATAATTTGTGATCATTCTCCTTGCCACAGTGTGGAGCGAGATATAGAAAATCCGATGTTTGACGTTCGGTCTAATTAACGCTCGTATGGCTAAACTTCTTGAGTTTATTGAATTTATAGCAAACAACAATGTAACTCAAAACTTATACTATCAACGCTAAATCGTCTCATTCGAATCAAGGAATTGTATAAATTTAAATATACAATTCCTTGTTCGAATAAATTAAGCACTGCGTTCTTTAAACATTAAATCACCAAAAAAAAATTAACTCCGAGGAAAATTCAATTGGAAAGTCCCTAATCAAATGGCAAAATCAAATGGCAAAACACATCAAAGAATGAATGGACAACAACTGTCATTTTCCTGACTTGGTACTAACTCGAATAATTCAGCGCCCTCTATCGGTCAGTGTCCTCTCGTTAATGTAGCGATCGATAGTGAGTCGGAATATAACGACTGGATTATTCGGGTTAACTTGGTACAGTCATTTTTAAATGTAGACAATTGTGGATTGAACCTGGTTTTAAAGCACTAACCCTCTCACTTGTATGACAGTCGAATCGAATTGTTTGATCTTTTTTTTTTTAATTTATATCAAGGGTGTTATCTGCAAAGCCTCGGACGAGTTGGAAAATCAGTATTCATCTGAATCCTAGTCTTATGTAGACGAAACACACACAAGGCAGTCTTGAATTATAAGATTTTCGTGAGAATTTCCGGGAGTTATGACCATGAAAATGTAATTCATTGGTATGTGACCATTCTTGTCAGATTTTAATGAGGTTTATATCAAAGATTAATATATGTAATGATCAGGACAAGTTCAAAACTCAAGAACCAATCAATTATTTTCACGAGAACCGAACCTATTGTAAATGTAAATTATATGGTAAATTAGATTGTAGACGATCTCAATTTTACATTTTGCCTGAATGAAAGAACATACGAATTACCAAATAACAGATAAACAGTTATTGTAATTTTTTGTGCAATTATTATTTGAAAATAATATTTACCAAACAACTTTTATAAATAAATAACTTAATCAATAGATCAATGTATTACAAAGATAGTTATACTAAAAACAGCATGTTTTTTTTTCTGTTTTCATATAAGGGGGTACCAAATAATTTTGGACGAAAAAGATTTGGCTAGTTTAATTTTCATAAAACTTTGGCAGAATGATAACTTTGACATGTTGACAAAAAGAAAAAAGAAATATATTTCTATAGGGAACAGTCGATCACCTACACTTGGAGAAAGGGATTTTTACTTGCTTGAAAATTAGTGGATTACGCTTTGGCCGCCCAAGTCATAGGTCTGTCGACCTGATTTGTGGTGCGTAGTTTAACCTCATGATACAAGCAAATTTAAAACTGATAACAACTGTTGAACACCATCTTAAAAGTACTATTTGAGTCGTTTTATGCAATATTGTTTCCCATTTGAGATCACACTTACATATATTTAAGGCATTAGTCTTGTAGGTAACAGTAGTTTATCGCTATTCTAATCTCGTATACTTACGAAGAAAATACTTATCAAGATAAAAAAAAAACATGGGAATCTCATGCTCACCAATAACCATATCGAGGCAAACAAAGCTTCTCCAGTAGTTCATGCATCAACAACTGTGCGAATTAACAGCCAGTCATAACTTAATCATATTCCGAGAGTAAATGACACAATCGGTAAATGTATCTCTCGGACGAATTGTCTCATAGACACAGTTCTTTAAAATAAAAAGTAAAATAAAAAAAATACCAAACTCTACGGAAATTTAAAAACGGAAAGCTATTTATCAATTGACAGAATTAACAGATGAAACACATTGAATGAATTAAAAAAAAAAAGGTCATATTCCTGTTTTCAGTACAGACATTTCCTTAAGTAGAAAATGGTGAATAGACTTAGAATATGTCGCTTGTGAAATGAGACAAAGGCATACTTATTCGTGGTGGTGACTACAAAAACGTAAGTCGTGATCGAATAGTTCTTCTCACTATCCTTCTACATATCTTGAAAGTCGAACATCTTTGAATATTATATTACTTTGGCACATCATAAATGAAACACGAACATTTATAAGGAACAGATCATTCATCCTCCATGTGCGTAGATAAAGGCGAGGGAAGAGCATTTTGTCCCCTCCGGACAAACACTGTTTCTACTTGATAATACATAAAGCTATAGGATACATCAATGTTTTTCTTACAAAAAGAAGATGTGGTAAGGTTGCATATGATATAAGCAAGAATTATAAAAATCAGTTGAAATTCTTCTTAGATTGTTAGAAAATAAATAAATTTATGCAACATTTTTTCTCAAGGAATACCCCAAATAATATATAAATGATCGATGCGTGGTGTGATAGAAGATATAGATATCAAGATTGTGTTTATGAATCTTCGCAATAATGTCAAGTTATATAGATAACAGTTGTAATAACGAATTCAAGATAGTTTTTTTAAAAAGTAAGATTAATTGCATTATAGCTTTTGCATTCTGTTTCTGGCAGATAATTATTGGCTACAGTTTTTTGTGTGTGTAAATTATCGAATTGAATTATTCTGATATTTTTAGTTGGTGCAGGTATGTACAGACTTTTTGTGTAGTTCAATCTTTGGATGGTTCAATCATATGAAATCTATATCTAACAAGGCATGTTTAAGATATAATTATGAAATTTTAGATAGAAAATACTAATAGGTATTGATGGACACAATTTACCCAACAAGTTTTTTCAAAACGACGTAGTGAAATAGACATATTTTCGCTTGGACAATTTTAGTGTTTATTTGAGAAACGGCTTGAGATAACCTCCAGTTTGATACAGTTCGTTTTTTTTTCTTTGTCGTTACTTTTCTATGTAATGTGTTATGTAGACTGTTAGTTGTATTTTCATATTTGTTTTTGTATTTTGTCATTGTGTTGTTGATCTCTCTTTTATAAAACAATAGTATAACTTCACAACTTAGAAAGACACACTATAAAATATCAATTGGAATGGCTTAACTCAATCAAAAACGTAGTAACACAAATTAGTATATTTGACTTTATTCATGGTTAAGATTATTATTGATCAGAATCAGTGAACAAAATATAATTTAGATAAAAAAAATTAGGAACGTTCGAGAGATTGCGATAACATGACTATAACATTTGGTTGAACTAATTCAAACGTGGATTCAGCTCAATATCTGTGTTCACTCTGACGTACTCCGTAATACGATGTATATCAAAACGCTGCGCTAAAATTTCCGCTAGTCAAGGATTGTACCAATTCTAATGATTCATAAATCGAGATCATCCAATATGACATCTAATGTAAGCAGTTGATGAAAGTCTCTGGTATGGGTATATTACAGATGGCTTGGACGAAATCACTGCTGATGGATAACCAACTGAGTGCATCTGTTTTGGTATTCCAGGTCCGTAATTGATATCAATAAAAGCAAGAGTAGTATACCGCTGTTCGAAATTCATAAATTGATTGAGAAAAAAACTAAATCCGGGTTACAAACTTCAACCGAAGGAAACACATCAAATATAAGAAGAAAACTACGACACAACAGAAACACAACACTAAAATGTATCACACATTGAAACGATCTATAATGATTTCAAGACTTGGTACAAGACATTTTTAAGAAAAATAAAATGGGTTGATCCTGCTTTTGTGGCTAGCCAAACCTCCCGCTTTTATGGCAATGTTAACTTTAACATTAAAATGACAACATTACAAGATAGGACTACAATATAAATAAATGAGAAAACATATAGGACAGAGAACCACACGAATAATATCTAGCAAAAGGTACCAGGTTTATAATTTAGTATGCCAGACGCACGTTTCATCCACACAGGAACAACCAGTGACGCTCAATCTAAAAAGTTCGTAAGCCAAAACAAGTACAAAGTTGAAGAGCATTTGGGACCAAAAATTCAAAAAAAGTTGTGCCTACCTAAAACGGCTAAGCTTTTCTGCCTGGGATAATAACATCTTCATTATTTAGAATAATTCATACTTTTGAAAACAGCAAATTTATAAAAATAGAAAAAAAATGAATACTGCTAATCCTGCTAGCCAAGGGGGTCATGAAGCTTATTACATTGTAGATGTCAGTACATATGTTACTACATAATCATGTATTGTGCGTGTATACACTGAGTTCTTTTATAGAATATAGAGGTACTCTCAATTATGCCCATTTTAATTTCTTTTTTGTGTAGTAGGTGACATAGTTCAGTCTTGGTTATACTTCGACTAGTGTAAGTGATGACTCTCTTTATAACCTTATGTTCTTGGAAGAGCACGGCTTCTAAAGCATTCAAGAAGCATCGGTACGAGTTAAAATAAGTATGAGTGTCAATGAGTCAACTCTCTTTCCAAGTCAAATTGCTAGTGGCGACGATCTACCCGTTGCTACACAACCATTTAGTATTGCAGTTAAGGAAAATTAACAGTTCAAGATGCCGTTCCAGACATTTCGATCAATGGGTCTTCAACCAAAGGGAGGCAATTCAAAGTTATTGAATGAACGCATACAATGCACAGAAGTAAAATTATACGACATTGAAAAAAAAACCTAGCGAAGTTTGACAGTATCATCAGCAGTTTCTGGAATCCACAACAAGAAAAACCTACACAACAGAAACCACCACAAGAGTAAGCACACCAAAAGAAACCACACGAAACACCAATACATTACTTTCTAACTCAATAACGGTTCCATGCTACACGTCATGTTATGTACAGGTTAAAGACTAAAAATAAAGAATACAAGTGTATACTACAAGCCATAATTAGAGATTTCAACCAACTTAGAGTTGCTTTGTGTCATTTGGAAAAAGATGACCAACAAGAGAAGTTGAAACCTTAATCAAGCAATGCAGTAACTACTACCAGGAACATAGAAACACGCGGTTGAGAAGAGCTAAATGGATATCTTTTCATATAAGACTTTTAAATAGCTCATAAAGGGTAGTTTGTCTAAATTTATTTTTGAGACCCAAATAATACCAATGCAAATATAAGGTAAAAGTCAGTCTTTTCTCGCTATATTTAAAAAATTCAATATCTCGAAAAGAACCAACATGACCTATCAATATTTTAGGTTATTTTGTTCCTTAAGCCCCAGTCCCACTAGACCACGATCGCACCACGCTCACTGCGATCTAAATTAAATTCAAATCGTGGTGAGATCGCGGTATGAGCGGCATGAAAATGTAAATTTTCGTTGCTTTCACGATGCTACTACGTCCTCATTACGCTTCTACAACGACCCTGCTACGATTATAACACGTTCTCACCGCGCTTATTCTGCGACCTTACTACGCTTATCAAGATCTTTCTACGCTCATCACGTTCTCACTACGACCATACTACGAGTTATCCGATTTCAACACGATCTTACCACGCTTCTACTGCGATTATAGCACGTTCTTACCACGATTACACTACGTTCAAACCGCGATCTTACAACGCTCTCAGCAATAACGTCAACATCGTGTTCCATATCAATACAGTATCATTCCTTCAGTTCTATTTCTAATTAATCTATGTAGATTTCTCGACATAAATACAGTCATGCCACCAAAATCAACTAGAACACGTGGGCGTGGTGTAAGGGTTGATGTAGAGGCAGATGGAGCTCTGATAGTAACGAATCTTGATCAAGAAGAGATGTCGGACCGACTAATCCAACCTAAATTATAACCTATTGCTGGTCCATAAAGCTGAAATGACGATATTTTATTAAACGATATCAGATATGAAACAGATGTGTCAATAGATATAGGAAGATGTGGTATGATTGCAATGAGACAACTCTCAATCCAAGTAACAATTTTTAAAAGTAAGAATTATAGGCCAAGATACATCTTCCACACGGAGCCTTGGCTTACACCGAACAGCAAGCTAAAAGGCCCCAAAAATTACTAGTGTAAAACCATTCAAACGGGAAAACCAACGGTCTAATCTATAAGAAAACAAGAAGCATGGTGGAGCCGTTAGAGAAAGTGGACAAGAAGTCCCAATTACATACAGACAAAGACAAACAAAACCTGGAGAGAATTAATATATTTTATGGGAAAATGACAATGAGAATAATGGTCGTAGTATGAACGTAATCAGGTCGTTAGAAGAGCGTGACGAGGACGGCAAGGGCGTGCTAGAATCGTACTATGGTCGTGGACAGTGTGGTATAGTCGTAGTGGAAGCGTAGTTTGGTCGCGGTGAGAACGTGATGATCGTAGTGAGGTCGTAATTACGTGGCAATGAGATCGTAGCGCAGTTTCTCCGAATAGAATCACGCTTTCGCTACGCTCTCACTACGACGGTACAGCGACCTTTGCGATCTTAGTGCGCTCTGACGACGCTTCTACGACCTGATTTCGCCACGACCGCACCACGATTGTTTTGAACATGTTCAAAGTTTGCCACGCTCATCACGATCTTGAAGACCTCACCACGACCGTGATACGACCTTACTGCGATCTACACGATCGTACTACGATCATCAAAATTTGCAATTTTTTCACAGATCGTAGTGCGATCGTGGCCTAGTGGGACTGGGGTATTAACTAATGCTCTTCCGACTAGTATTTTTAAATCTAGATTGTTGATGTTTTTAATTTCACGTAAGTACGTCAACATAAATCTGTCTTATGAATTTATCCAAAATGAACTATCCGGAAGAAGGACACAGTTTTAAAATTGAATACACTTTTTTAAACACATGTGATTATCGTTTTGTATAGATTCAAAAGAAGTCAACGTTTAACGTTATTCAATGCAGAAAAAGGTGGATCAAGGATCACAACAAGGACGAATGTGAATTTATGATAACGGTAAGTTTCGAAATCGTTTTATAAAGTTATTACATTTCATTTTCATCTGTTGTATACAATTAGTATAACACAAATACATGAAATCATCCCCTTTGCATATCATTGTTCATGAAAATATTTATAAAACTTCCTTTACGTATAGGACAAGTTTGACAAAATAACCTTTGTTAATTTATGTGTTGTATTGGACTGACTCTTGGTCAAGTTGTAAAACAAATTTCATTGTCAGGTAAAAAGTAAAATCACAAAAATACTGAACTCAGAGGAAAATCAATTTGGAAAGTCCATAATCACATGGCAAAATCAAATAACAAAACGCATCAAAAACGAATGGACAAGAACTGTCATATTCCTGACTTGGTACAGGCATTTTCAAATGTCGAAAATGGTGGATTAAACCTGGTTCTATAGCGCTAACCCTCTCACTTTAATAACAGTCTCATCAAATTCCGCTACATTTACATGATGCGTTAAATAAACAGTCACAATTAATAAAATAGTCAAAATATGGGTACATCAGTCATCATTGTATAACAATTTTAAAAGGAACAATTTAACAGGACACAAAAAACATCTACTATAAATTTGTCGTTCAATGTGCATACAAACAATTTTAAAATTTACATAGGCAATGTACGCATACAGGGTTAAAAAATCAAAAGTATGTAAGAATAAATTACAGAAATAGACCGAGATTCAAACTAGTCCAAAAGTTATACATAGAATTTATGAGAATCCAAAAATTATAAAAGGAACAATTTAACAGGACACAAAAACATCTACTATCTACGAACACATGGATTGATTTGAGTGTCTGACGTCAGGAAAATTATATACGTCACATAAATTTGTCGTTCAATGTGCAAATAAACAATTTTAAAATTTACATAGGTAATGTACGCATACAGGGTTACCAGTCAAAAGTATGTAAGAATGAATTACAGAAATAGACCGAGATTCAAACTAGTCCAAAAGTTATACATAGAATTTATGAGAATCCAAAAATTGTTAATTCCACTACGCCATTGAATGATTTTGACGTTTGTGGTTCAACGTATATAGTAATTCATAATAGAAATATATCATAATGACATATTATAGACCAATATCATACTGACGGGATCTTTTAAAGTAAAGAGTCACGTTATAAAAACAAAAGAAATACAAAGAGTCACATATACAAAACAAATCACCAAAAAATGAAAGCCAATATAAACACACTGACGAGATGTATAAGTACCGCGCCACGTCAAATGGATATCACATAAAACCATTCAACAGTAAAAGGAATCATAATAATAGAACAAAAACAAATAAAAGAATAATAAAACATGTTGTTAAGATGATACACAACATCAGTACGCAGAATCTATACATCAAGACCATCGTGTATTATTTGAGAAGTTGATACGGAATATTTATCAACAAGGTCTTGGTACCTTCCGATGAACTTTTTTAGAAAAAGGACGAGACGTTCTTTGACATACCCCTGGTTCATCAACTTTCTACTCAGACACTGATGACATTTTACAAAGTCTGAGTAGGAGCTGCAAGCTCTTGAATATCGAATAAGTTGGGAATATATATCCCATATGCAGGTGAAGTTGGTATATTGCTACTAAGGTGGGGGAAATTTATAATTTCAAAATTAAAATCGTCTCGTTTGTCATAGATTCTGGTACTGAGATGACTGTGTAAGTCAAATTCGAGATATAAGTCTAAAAATGAGGCGGAGGAAGCCGTGTCTGTTGTTTCTTTAATCTCTAGTTCTGGGGGATATATTAATGGAACCCAATCAGAAAAGTTCGGATTGTTTATGGAAAGGTAATTGGGTTTTGTACATGTACTTGTCCTAGGCTAAGGGATGACATTGAGATCGTGCCATTATGTTCTTCATTAATATAAAAAGAATACAGGGTGTTTATGTTTTGCAGTGTAATACAAGGGTTAGGTTTTGTGTTGTATTAATTATTTTTTTAGGGATATTAATGTTCTTCTTTGACTTTCATCGAACAAAACCCGATTCAAATAGGACAGGTCTGGCATGTTATTGTCATAGGATATACTTTGGTTTCAATGTTATTCAATATTCCTATTCGATTTCAATTTTATTATTCAATCTTCGTTTCAGAACATTCATCTAAAACAAATTATAGACAAATTCGCGTTTTCGACCGATAATTGAATTACGTATAATATGGTGTACTTTTGTTCTTTGAGTTCAATTGCTTTATTGAGTCTGTCATGAACAGGCCAATATTTGAAGAGTAAGATTTATTCATTTTCCATATACGAATGTGGTTTGATTTTTTCCTATCTTATTTCTTATATATATCTCAGTTACGGTGAGTTGGTGTTGTCTCCAGATTCTATAAATTTTCAAACAATTTATATATCTAAATATATACAATTAGGAATTACTACAAAATAAATTATATGTCAGTTTGTAATATCGTAAAATTTTCAACTAAGTATAAGGAAGTATCTTAATCTCGTATACAGAGTATTCAAAACAATTACGAAACAACATAGAATTTTTGTAGTAACATAGAAATCGGAAAACCGAAATAAGAGACTAAAAAATAGATAATATGAAAATTAAGGTTGCACGACAGATATATGTAAAAAAATTTCATGACTTGAAATGTTTAAAGAATATTCTATATACTATGTAATTCAAGATATTATCAAATTAAATGGTTCTTTTTTTTATTTTATCTTTGTCAGTTTCACATGATTAATCTATGTCAAGTCGTCATTGTTAGGTAAAAAACTGTATTTTTCAACTATTTGAAACCATTGTAGGACAAAAACAAATCTGAAATAATTTATGGTAAAAAAGGATATGATAAGATATTGAGTAGACGTAAAAAAAGAAGGTAAGACACATAAACTTTTAATAGAAATCTTAACACAATTTCAGATCCTTTTTGATGAAATAACTTGTAGATCCACATTGCTGTGGTACGTGATTCGATGATTTACAATATATGATTTCTTAACATAAATATACAATTAAACTGAAACGTTCCTAATAAGTTTAAACAAGTTGATTGGTTGTTTATTTTTCCCTCCTTTGAACAAGTCGTTTTATTTACTATTTTTTTCTATACTCTTTTGTTCCATTTTAGAAAAAAATCTATATTTATACATAACCTTAGGGAATCGCATGATCTTAAACAGATCGAGAACAGTTTCACGACAGGATATGCGTCTTACGATAAGCATATATCATCCGTCATTCAAATTAACATTCAGTAAAACCCCGAGTGTTTCAATACTACGATAAAACTAACGGTCTAACTTATAGCCCAACGATTTACGAAAAACAAATATGACAGACATTAACAAATAACAACCATTGACTTTCAGACCCCTGAATACAAACACATCCATAATGTAGCGGGGTTAAACATGTTTGTGAGCGTACAACCCTATCTGGGATATAAAAGTCAGTTGAAAAGGTTTAACTGATAAAATCGATAGAAAGCAGAAGACAAAACGGACGTCTCATGGATTTCAGCTCACGTGACCAAAAGGTACCCAATGTAAGCTTATGCCATTACATCGCGACCGTTCTCGTAAACTATTTAAAAATCTTCCCCTCTCTTACTGCTGGGCCAAATACCTTCATACTTTAATATGTTGATATATTATAGGTTAACATCATGATACCTAGAAAAACTAACTCAACTAAAAAACAATTAATGAAAGTAGTATTATTACCTGATAGCAGATATAGTTAACACATACCTGATTTGATTGGAACAACAATGATAGTCTACATGTTTATAATCTGAAGGGGGACACAGAGCAAGATTTCCACAGAATGTTGGTTTAACAATTCCATGATATATAACCTTAATAAACTTTCGGAATTCTAATGGGAACAAATTGTGCCCCTCTTCTTGTCGACCTGTTTCTTTATTATTATCAGACTGACTTCATACAGGAACATCTTCGGAAGAAAGATAAGAAGTAAGCAATATCCTTTAACTTTACGTTCCGCTATATAGATGATGTTCTCTCACTAAATAATAAAAAAATTGGTGACTATGTTGAACGAATCTATGCCATCGAACTAGAGATAAAGGATACTACATATGCAGTCTGCCTCATATCTTGATTTGCATCTTGAAATTGGCAATGAGGGTAGGTTGAAAACAAAACTTTACGACAAAAGAGATAATTTCAACTTTCCAATTGTGAACTTTCCATTTCTATGTAGCACCATTCCAGCAACGCCTGCATACGGAGTATTGATCTCCGAATTGATACGATATTCCCGGACTTGTATTTCCTATCATGATTTCCTTGATAGTAGATTGCTGCTCACAAGGAAACTAATAAGCCAAGAGTTTCAAATGGTGAAGTTGAAACAATCACTTCCTAACTTTTACGGACGTCATCACGAGTTGGATGACCATTTCACAGATGATATCGGATATGTCGTTACTACAATAAACTTCCCTTTTTACGAACGTTATCTACCGAATTAGACTATTTACCGGATTTGTAATAACACGAAGGGTGCCACATGTGGAGCAGGACCTGCTTACCATTCTGGAGCACCTGAGATCACCCCCAGTTTTTGGTTGAATTCGTGTTGCTTAGTCTTTAGTTTTCTATGTTGTGTCTTCTGTACTAATATTTGTCTGCTTGTCTTTTTATGTTTAGTCATGGCGTTGTCAGTTTATTTTCTACCTAGGAGTTGGACTTGTATATTTGTCCCTTTTTAGGTATTTAACAATGAGGATACATAAATAAACTATGAACAACAACATGGTAGCAGAAATAAGAGCATGCAGCTGAAAAACATCCTTCCAAATACCACAACTGTATTTACTCGCTACATTTGGTGTCCAACCTTTTGTTGTTTATTAGATATCTAGTCAGAGAATGCGTTGTGAGAGTCATAATAGTATGATGACTCTTTAGGTCATGGAATGTGACAGGATTGATTCCCTACAATAATATATACCAGTCGTTATTGATTGAGCTAGGGAACTACTTCTCGCTAGGCTAGAGCGCTGACTTCGAACACAAATGTCACGGGTTTGAGTCCCAGAGATGACAATGTGATGTTCTGATAAAGATGCTCTCCGAAAACAATATAACGCGGACTGCTTAATATTTGATTCATTTTTTTGTTTATGCGTAATGAAAAATAGATATAAATCATTATCAAGAAATTTTTTAATTAGTAAAACTAATTGAATTTAGGATGTACTTTGGTGAGGTTTTAGAATGTGTGTCAGATATTCTGACTCCTTGGTATTTTTTAATACAATACAATGTAAAATATTTTGCCCCATCATAACATTTATCTTTTCATATAAGACTTACTAGTAGTTGTTTAAAAAGGGTTATTTGTCAAAATCTAAGCAGATTGTTGATTGTTTTAGACCTAAATAATACCAATGCAAATATAAGAAAAAAGGTAAATTTTTTTTGCTATATTTTAAAAATCAAATATCTCAAAAAGGAGCTCCATGAACTATTTGTATCATTATTTAAGCTTATTTTGTTCCTTAACTAATGCTCTTCCGACTAATGTTTTTCAAATTTGAATGCGTGATTGTTTAATTTCACAGTACATTATTAATCTGTTTTATAAAATTATCCAAAAAGAAGTACCGGAAGAAGTACACTTTTTAAACACATGATTATCGTTTTGTATAGGTACAAAAGAAGTTATACGTTAAACGTTATTCAATGCAGAAAGGGTAGGATCAAGGATCGCTACAAGGACGAATGTGGATTTACGATAAAGGTAAGTTTAGAAATCGTTTTATGAAGTTTTTACATTTCATGTTCATCTGTTGGATACAATTAGTATAACACAAATACCTGAGATCATCCTCTTTGCATATCAGTGTTCATGAAAATATTTATAAAACTTCACTTACGTATAGGACAAGTTTGACAATAGATATAGGAAGATGTGGTGTGAGTGCCAATTAGACAACTCTCTATCCAAATAACAATTTAAAAATTAAACCATTATAGGTTATAGTACGGCCTTCAACACGGAGCCTTGGCTCACACCGAACAACAAGCTATAAAGGGCCCCAAAATTACTAGTGTAAAACCATTCAAACGGGAAACCAACCTTTGTCAATTTTTGTTGTTGTATTGGACTGACTCTTGGTCAAGTTGTTAAACACATTTCATTGTCAGGTAATTGGGTCTTGAACATGTACTTGTCCCAGGCTAAATGGATGACATTAAGCTCGTACCATTATGTTCTACATTAATATAAAAAATAAGACAGGGTGTTTGAGTAAGCAGAGTTATACAAGGGTTAGCTTTTTTTTTTTGTGTGTTTTATTTATTATTTTTTGGGGGATATCAATGATCTACTTTGATTTTCATCCAACGAAACCCGTTTGCCTTGCCTTTGAACAAGTCGTTTTACGTACTATTTTTTTTTTCTATACTCATTTGTTCCATTTTAGAAAAAAAAATCTATATTTATACATAACCTAAGGGAATCGCATGATCTTAAACAGAGCGAGAACAGTTACTACGACAGGATATGCGTCTTACGATAAGCATATATCATCCGTCATTCAAATTCCCATTCAGTAAAACCCCGAGTGTTTCAATACTACGATAAAACTAACGGTCTAACTTATAGCCCAACGATTTACGGAAAAAAATATGACAGACATTAACAAATGACAACCATTGAACTTCAGACCCCTGAATACAAACACATCCAGAATGTAGCGGGGTTGAACATGTTTGTGAGCGTACAACCCTATCTGGAGTAGCGATAATACGTACGGTAGAGCATAAAAGCAAACTATAAAAGTCAGTTGAAAAGGTTTAACTTATAATAAAATCGATAGAAAGCAGAAAGCAAATCGGACGTGTCATCGATTTCAGCTCACGTGACCAAAAGGGCCCCATTGTAAGCTTATGTTAATACTTCGCGACCGTTGTCGTAAACTATTTAAAGAATCTTCCCTTCTTTAACTGCTAAATACCTTCATAGTTTAATTGAATCTTTCTTAGTGTATCGAGTTTATAAATATTATTCGAAGTTTTGATCCATCGAAAAACATGGCCGCAATGGCTAAAAATTTAACATAGGATCAAATGATGTTTTTTGCTTATATCTGAAAAACTCGATCATTTATAGCAATCTGACATTGTGTAAAAATGTTTGATATCTCAAGATTTATCAGCTCTGATTTTTTTAGACAGATCGAACTACCGATTGTTGGGTCACTGCCACCGAATTGGTAATTCTAAGGAAATTTTATAGTTTTAGGTAATTATCTTGAGTATTATTGAAGAAACAAATAAACTGTAGATCTTCAAAGTTTAGTTACTGAATTCGTCACTCCTTACAGAAGTCCAGTTGCTAACATTATAAAATCTTCTCTTAAACTACATGGCTTTATGTACTACTAAGGTCTTAACTTTAACTAAATGTTCATTGTGGTATCTAGTTAATGAATTGTATCCGACCTGTTTTTGGATTCGAGCGTTACTGATGAGTCTTTAGCAGACGAAACTCGCGTCTGGCGTGTATACTAAATTTAGTCCTGGTATCTATGATGAGTTTATTTGATCCACCGACAAACATGACCGCCATTTCTAAAATTGACATAGGGGAAAAAAACAATTTTTTGCTTAGACCTTAATCTCAAAAACTACAGCAGTTAGATCAGAAGTAAGTAAGAGTAAAAAATGGGCCATGATCTATCTGTTATGTTATTTTCAGACGAGTTCGACAACCCATTGCTGGGTTACTATTGTTTGGAAATAGTTTATTTTCATTAGATTTTACTGGTTTTTTTTTCATTAATATAAAAGGAGTATAATTGGCAAGAAATGTTCAGTAAGATTTACATATAAGTCAACATGATAAAACAAAATTAATTGATCACTTGAGGAGTTATTATGTCAGCACAAAACCTGTCTATCTGTACTAATTGTATTATTTTTTGTTGTTGACAGTTTATAATGGCACAACAAGAGAGAGAGAATTTCTATCGTTTTTCAACATTAATGATGGATCACACAAAAAAGTCTTTCACAGATCTTTTAGAATTACATATCACGAAGAAGAAATTATCATTTGAGGAATTTTTAAACCGGAACCAGCATGATATATACCATCTCTGCTACGATAGATACCGGTGTCGTTGTCAGTGTTCATCTATCTATATTCTACCATATTATCGTGTTCTAAATGCCTCACAGCTAGATGTTTTGTTTGACAAACACGGACCGAAAATGCAACGCCATAACCAGGCACCAAACGCAGAATTCTGTTGTAGCAAAGCAAAGGCAGGAATTACTACACAGGTCTTGGATATGACTTTAGCAAAATGTCTTCTAATACGTTTTTGCACTGATGTTTTCTGGGACTGCTGTTTAACCCCTCCAAAACTATCGTTCGAAGAACTTCTCAATACAAATAAGCATGATATTTATCATTTAGTTTTCGGTAATAACAATTTCTGCTGCCAATGTCACTGTGGATACACTTTTCCGGTAGAGCAATTGACACAAAGTAATTTTACACATTTATTCGCTAAAACAGTACAGCATTGCTCTAGCTGCGTTAGTTCATCAGCAAGGTCAACTGTTTGTGCAGTAGAAGCGACGAATGGAATAAGTGTTAGAAATATTGATTACATTGTCGCTGATATTTTGCTTCAGAACATATGTCCATTAAGAAAAGCAGTCAGCATCCTAGTAAAAATTAAAAACAAAATGTATGGTCATGTAGCTGAAGCTAAAATGACGAATCAAGATTATAAAAAATATATGTTAGAAACCGAGAAATCTCTTATACTGATAGCCGCTATGTGTCAGAAAGAAACGGAAGCAAGACAGACAATTGACGATCTCAGAGAAAGGCCTTTAGATGAAACGTTATTAATCAAGTACCAAACAGTTCTCCTGAGAGACATCCAAGCAGAAAAGGAAATCTCTGAAACTCAAAGGGAAATCAAAGAGGTTCGTTTGCTAAATGGTTCAAAACTTTCAATGTTCGTATTCATATAAGGTTGTATGCAACATGTTCTAAGATGTGTGTCTTTCTGATATTCGAGACTAC
Organism: Mytilus trossulus; assembly: GCF_036588685.1. NCBI lineage: Eukaryota > Metazoa > Mollusca > Bivalvia > Mytilida > Mytilidae > Mytilus > Mytilus trossulus. Next base: position 61,470,015 of record NC_086378.1, on the reverse strand, counting down.
ACAAAATTGCATATACAAAGTTTTTCAATGTGTGTTTGTATAACACATGATAGTAATTTAAATACTTCTCTCTATAACAATGATCACAAAAGCATACTCCTCCCAGTTCAAAGTAAAAATGTTGTAAAGTGAGCTTCTAAAATTCTTTCTGATTAAAGGAGGTGCACACGCTAATGCTTGGTATTGCGATATTGACAAATATAAAGCCTTTTTATGTAAGAACAAGCATAGGTTATGTCACGAAAGAAGTAACTCTTAAATAGAAAAGTAAATTTTGAGTTCTTGATAAACAAGCTTTTTTTTAAATAAAAAGAATAAATGCCAGTAGTTTGTATTCTTAAGTACTGATTATGGCGGTATCTTTTATACGTAATTTTGTTTTCATGTTTTTATCATTTTTGCAGTTATATTTCTATTATGTTCTTATAAAAAAATTTTTTATCTGTTAGTACTTGGAAACTAATTTTGGAAGTGTACAGGAAAGACTTGCGTCTCTCGAACTTTTACATACAACGAAAATGCAAGATGTTTTATCAGCAATGGACGAAATTGGCAACCAGAAAACCAAAGGTATTGCAACATTTTATTATGGTTAAAAACAAGAAATATATTTGAATAAATATAATTTATTTAATGCAAGTACAAACTGGGCTTGATTTTTACGTTAGTTTAAGGCAAATGTGAATGTTTAATTGTATCCAAAAGTAATATCATTTTAAAGGACCTACCTGTAACCATGCATTCGTAAAAATGTAAACTTAGAGTTGTTAATATATCAGCTATGGCCAGGAGAAATAGATACTCAAGTATACAAGCTACATCATTTATGTTTCATATTTTTTCATAATATAAATGAAACAGTATTTCAAAACGACTACATACACATGCTTCACTTATCAAAACTACTAGATTTTTATTCTGCTTATCTATATCACACAAGTAAAAAACATGTTAAACTGTGTAAAAAGCCTGTTGGAATTTGTATTTCAGATACAGGGCGAAGAACAGAAAAGTATGACGGTAGGTAGTTTCCTAAAGGTATATGTGACATAAATGTCAAAGAGATAAAATCCTTACATTTTTGATTAACTGTCAGATTAACACTTTTGAAACATTTGACTTGACGGGAACAATACTTGAGTATTTTTTTAATTTTCATTTTAGCAACACAAGGCATATATAGAACATATTTCAAATGTCCCTCGCTTATTTTGTCTGCAAAACTTATAAGTAAGAAAACCTTTTTTTCTTCTTCAAAACTTTTTATAAATATCTTAGAGAAGTAACGGCTTTAAATAATATGCAATGCAATTTCAAATAAGAATGATATTTCTAAAGGGGATTACTCGTTAATTATATTTGATCAGCACTTATTTTAGAAATTGTCCGAGAAATTGCTGATTTGATCTATGGAACAAGTTTCATACAAATCTGGCAAGAATTTTACACATGATAGCGCTAGCAATGCAATTTCCCATTTAATTAGAATTTACAAGGAACATAACCCTATGATATAAATTTCATGAAAAATTGGCTCAAATTGTACACATGAGAATGCTCACATTGCAACTATCCATATAACTAACTCTTTTAGAGATAATTTACTAAATTTTATCATCGGTACAAGGACATCATTCGTTAAGATAAATCAACATACACACACGTTTAGGTATTTCACATCCAATATTTTATGGTAATATTCTTTACATAGAACAAAAAATATTGAAATACACCTCAAAAGGTAACTCAACCTTTAAACAGAATTATTTTGAAAGGATATGTTTACGTTACCGTTGGCAAGTCATTAAAGTACTGATATTGATTCACTCATAGGGTCTTTGAATCGGAAATAAACACATTTATTCTAAAACCAGGTGTTGGCATGATACACACGGGATATTTTCTTCTCATATATTTTATGATTGAATGATACTAAACCAATAACGGGAGAGATTGCACTTTATTTTCATATGATGATGACATAATCTTTCAATCAGTTTAATTGAGGTCAGGAGCTGGCATTTCAATAACTGCTAGAAGTCCTTTGTTCATTTATAAATTATTGTCATTTTGTCATGTTTTTTTAGTTACCTATTCTGACACCGGACTCGGACTTCTTTTAAACTGAGTTTTACTTTACGTTTTGCTATGTGTTTCTTTATTCCACATTGTCTAGAGATATTTGGGAGGGTCGAGATCTCACAAAACATGTTTTTAAACCCGCCGCATTTATGCGCCTATCTCAAGGAGACTTATGTCTTTGTTAGTCTTGTATGTGTTTTTTAAATTTTAGTTCATTTATCTGCACTGATTTCCGAACTCATCCGAAGGACATTGACGATATGAAGTTATGATATAAGTTTATAAAAATCTGACGAGAACTGTTACGTGAAGGCGCTAGCAAGACGGAATGGACGGACGCACCCGCGGTATTCCCATTTCCCAAACAATGCGTCACGCGGGGGACAAAAATAAGTGTAATAATAAAAAATACTAGTAGTAAAAAGCACTATACATTACAGGGGTTCTGCTACTTTTCTGAGAAAATTTCCTTTGAACAATTTTAAACGTTTACCTTCCGTCTTTTCTTTTTACAAAATAAGAAATATCAAATTATAAATAGTCACCATTTACTAGTTTTCTATTGCAAAACATTGATTCGCCTTAGGAAAATTTCATAATCAAAGAAATGACATGACATACCAATTGTTCATATACATATATGTATAAGATGCAAGAGAGCGAGTTTTTATCATTGCGATACTTTCTGATCCTTATTCAATCGCATTATTCTGATCAATATAAACCTTGCAATAATTGATGAATTTACATCTGCTTCAGTATTCACATTCTGATTCATCTACACAATGGGCACCTGACTGGTATATACAATTCATTGTATCTGTTTATAAACATTTATCATTATTAATATTACTATCTGCGCTTATTTTGTTTTTATAAATATGCACATTGAAGCTATTCTAGCCAGTAGTCTAAAGTTTTCATATGTTAATATGGTTCATACTTCTATTTTTATGATGAGATTGAAAATGATATTTAATCTTTTGATTTTCCTCTGCAATCTAGATACACCATATTCCAAATGAAGCTTTGCACTACAAGTTCTATTATTCATTTTCAAAATTTAATTTAATTTTCCAGCAATCCTCTCGACAAACGATTGACTTCGCAAAGTACTTACGTTTTACGAAACAACCACTACATAAATATTCCAACGCGCATTTCGATTATAAATTTCGACTATAAATAATTGTCAATGGAACATGAAAAAAACAAAGAAGAAGGCCAAAATATTAAATAAGAAGTTGGATAGCATTGAAAACCAAAAAATGCAAAAGGTTATATCAACGTTTTGCTCAGACCACTTCTATCAGAGGTTCGACAAAAGTGAAATTCCAAAAATACTGAACGTTTAAAACATTAATAAATTTTAAAAATTAGAAAGAAACTAAGGTTTCAACTCAATCAGGCAAAGTTGGCTTTTGTTGAAATTGGCTATTTAATTTAGGTATTTTTGACATATAGCTCTTCAACGGTTTCGGTACTTAAACATCTTCGAATTTCAAATGTTTTGCTTTGAGCGTTCCTGATGAAGGTAAATCCAAAAAAGCGCTTCGGACGCAAGAAATTAATAAACGTGTTGTTTTCAATATTTCAAAACGGAAAATACCTAATCAAATGACAGAATCAAAAGCTCAAACACATCAAACGAATAGATAACAACTGTCATATTCTTGGTACGATCATTTTCTTGTGAAGAAAATGGTAAATTATTTATAAGTACGTCTGAGCCAGTGACAACTCTACAAACAGATTAATCCATCGGATCACCAGCAGTTCAATCTGTTGTAGAGTTGTCACTGGCTCAGACGTACTTATATTTGTGAATATTAAATAATATATGCACTATCCGGAAATATTGGACTTTTTTATTTAGAAATATATTATATAAATGTGTAGGACTCTAAAGTGCGATGGGAACGCTAAAGTGCGATGGGAACGCTAAAGTGCGATGGGAACGCTAAAGTGCGATGGGAACGCTAAAGTGCGATGGTATACGCTAAAGTGTGATGCATCCACACGCTAACGTGCGATGGTCCGCGAAAGTATAGACGTAACAAACGTAGTTTGATTATGACGTTATCAGTCGTTTATACAAACCAAAAATGAACATGCCGGAAGATATATTCAGAAGATTTTATTAACAATTTTTAGAATAAATGTCCATGACTTTAATACTAGTAATTGATTTAAACTTAACCGTTCTTTGTCTGCTGTAGCGCAATGATTATTTTTTTCGAGCGCTAAAAGGACGTGTATTCTGTAGTCAACAAATTTATTAGATACATACAAAACAGTATATATCCTGCTTCTACTAGTATTAGAAGCAAACGGATACATTGGAACCATTGTTTGTGTGTCAGTTAACTTTGTGATCCTCGTTATATTGATGTCGATTTTAATAAAAGATACGTCCGACGGTAAAATAGACATACATGTTTTCAGGCGTGAATTATAAATTTTCTGCGTAATCATTTATTTGTACTGTACATTGTAGGAAAATAAAACATGTATTTGTTCTCGCTAAGAAAAAGGAGAAAGCTAGGCGAACACTGCCTTTCTCTCGCATTTTACATGATTAAAATCTTACAAATAAAAGAATAAATTTTGCATATTCCGACAATGAACGAATTTTGTATTTATAAATTTTAAATGACGACTGTGAGGGAGGTTGTAACATTGGTGTGAACGACAATATATACCAATTATCCAAATATTCAATGCCATGAATACGCTCCAAATTGTCAAAACTTTATTTGACATGAAATTTAATATTTTGAGACACATAAATTACCTTTATAGCAATTATTACTTGGTCAAACTTGTTTATTTAAAAACAACTACTTAAGCCTACCGGAAAATTATGAAGCCTATCACATATGTTATACCTTAGCATACTAGCTTTTGCAAAACTTTTTTGACCTCGATGTTTTAACCCCTCGAATCTTACCCTTTGGGCCATCGCACTTTAGCGTAATACACCAACGTACTTTAGCGAACAAACAACAATCGAACTTTAGCGTAAGACACCATCGTACTTTAGCGTAGACCATCCGACTTCAGCGTGTCCATCGCACTTTAGAGTACCATCGCACTTTAGAGTCCTACATATATATATATAATATATATATATGATGTAATCACTTTTATTGTTTCAGAAATCTCGCGTCTTACAGATGCTGCAGTCAAAGCTCATTTAGAAGAAGGTACATTTGTACAAACTATTGCAATGCCAGCCATTCTGAAATGCTTAAAAGAAAAGGGTCACGTGGTAATCACGGGACCATCTGGTTCTGGAAAATCGAGAATCGCATTAGAAACACTTCATCAATATTCTAAAGAAGGCAGCCCCTATACCATGATAAATTTACCAAATATTTCAGAATGGCAAGAAGTAATCGATATAAATGATAACTGTATTGTACTTTGTGATGATTTTTTTGGTAAAACGAAAAGTATTTTTAACGAAGATATACATATAAAAAATGTTGATGCGATATACACATGTGTGAAGAGTGAACATGTGAAAGTTATATTGACAATGCGAGACAATATTAAACATAAGTGTGCTACTTTAATTTCAAAACATCGGCTTTTTTGTAGTGATACTTTAATAGATTTGAAATATAAAGATTTTCGAATGAATAAGGTCGAAAAACGGAAATGTTTGTTGAATTATTTACATAAACATGGAGTTCGGGAAATCACTGATCAAGATGAAGAAAACTACAGCACTGCGTCATGTAATCTCAAAGATACGATATATTTTCATTCAAATACAACAGACTGTATTGTTGAAAACGAATCCAACTCAATCATTGACTTTCCTCAGACTTGTTACATGTTCACATCTAACAGAAAATTCCTAAAACAAGGCATATCATTTTTCAAACATGCAAACGAAATTCTATGTGAACATATAACTGACATGAAAGAGAAGGGGAATACTGATGCAAACTTTTTAGTGGATTTCACAGTTTTGTCGTTTATTCTTCTCAGCAGCGATAAAATAAATGTTGAACATCTCAATTTACAACAAATAAATAACGTTTCCTCAAGTATTTTCAGGCATCGCGATAACTCTTTTACGAAACATGACGTCGTAGAAAGCGTTAATCGTCTGCAGATTGGTAACTATTTAAGAAAGGAAAGTAATTTTTATTGTTTCCAACATCGAACTATATTTGAGGCGGTCTTTTTATCATGTCACAGTATCAATACTGCTAATCTGGTCCAAATGATGGATTTCGATTTTATCGTTGAAATGACCAGACCTGAAGATTATAATGACCTAGATGGCGAAATGATTTACAAAGTATCAGAACACAATTATACATTGTTAGCACAACGACTGATTTTTTTCCTGGATTATAAATATACTGAGCCAAAAAAGTTTAGCAACACTTTTTTTTTATAAATTTTTTGTTTTTGTTTTAGGAAAAAAATATTTAAACATCATTGATATTATCCCTAGTTCTACCTGTAATTTAAAACAGTCGTACTTTTTTCCTGCTGATTGATTTCGCGCCATTTCAGCTTTGCACGTGTAAATGATGTTTTACCTTCTGTATCTGTACTTTTAAAACGATATTAAAAATTTCTTTTTCACTAACTTGCAGAAACACACAATTGGTAAGAAAAACACAAACATCTTTGAAAAAATTGCATGCGGCGTCAACCAGGCCTCCCCGAAAATGACAGTCAGAAAGGTCTTGAAATTGTTGATGCTGGAATGAGGGTTGCTGACAACATGGCTCGATTTAATGTGCAAAAGGCAACAGTTTAGAGACTAACAAACAGATATCGACAAATTACAACTGCACAGGATAGGTCGATATCTCGTAGATACAAAAAAACTATCGTCAAGGGAGGAGCGCTTCCTTCGCTTTAAATCAACACGTGACAAGTTTTTTCCGGCTAAAAAGGTAGTGCATTGACTAAGGGAAGCTGCTGATGTGCCTGACAATCCTTCATTGGGTCACTTAGGGCATGGCTGAGAAATTGATTTTGGTAACACTATACTCATTTACGCATTTTGACCCTCCCGCGCTCCATACAAAGAAATTCCTAATGAATGTGAATGATTAACATTCATGTTGCTTCTGACATATCATATTCCATTATTTTATTATTAAAATTATATGTTGTTATGATTTTGTAATAAAATAAAAATTCCCATATTTGTTGCTAAACTTTTTTGGCTCAGTATATATAAATGATCCTTATTTATTTGCAAAAGCAGCAAGCGAGTCGCCAATTATTCAACTTACATATTTGAAAATAATAGATAATTTATGTAAAATATATAGACAAAATGAACAATATAAATGTTTCAGTAGAAGCAGGCATACATATTCAATTCCTCTTCCAACTTTTAGTGACAAATCTGTGTTGCAATTGGCATTAACCGATTCTTTTCATCTGTCAACTGCTTTATTACTTTATTGCAAAACTGACGAAAATATTTTAAATTACCTTAAGATAGATATCTGTAAAACATTGTCATCTAACGATGAATCTGTAATATTATGCAAAGAGACTGTTAAAATAAGTTTTCTTTGCTTCTGTAGAATTTCAAATGAGAAGAAAGCATGTCTTTTATGGAATGTGATTAAATCGCAAAATATCAGAATTGAAGACTTACATAGTCCGGATGGATTCATTCAAAACGGCTTTGTTGAAGTTTTTCGAAATATTTCGTCACTTGAGCTTTTATGTCGTGTTATAAATGATTCCCGAACCTTATTACTGAATGTTGATGAATTTCTTGGTTTTCTATTTGATAAAGATTTCAAATTTAAAAACTTAAACCTATTATTAAACAAATTTGATCGTAAGCTATTTAATAAACTATTGTGGATGAATGCAGCATGCGAAATTGGTGAAATAGAACTAGTCAAATGTTTCTGCGAATATTTTACATTCCGTAGTTTTGATATCATGGATATGGTATATACAATTAAAAAGGCGTGTACGAATTGTAACACCGAACTTGTTCATCTGTTCGTAACTCATATAGCTGCAAATGATGAACTAATAGACCATGTGTGGGAAGTAATCTCTAGCCATGGCAGTGCAGACTTTATTAAAGCGTATTTTAAAATGTATGGATTTGGACATTTCAATATGACGGTTGTTATGAGCTGGGCGAGTCGGAGCCGTAATATAGACTTTATTAACTGTGTATTAGAGACAGTAGACCATGGTCTACATGATATGAAATTAATTATGACATTAGCATGTGTCAATGGATATTTTGAACTGGTGTCATTTTTATTGGAATCCGTCAATCACAATTTATTCGACTTAGATCCTGTTTTAGATTTTGCCTGTGAAAGAAACAATAAAGATTTTCTTTTATTCATTATGACAACATGTGCCAAAACACTAATTTATATAGATTCTGTTTTTGTTTGGGTATGCAGTAAAGCTGATGTTAGGTTTCTCAAAGTATTGTTAGAGACAGTTAATCATGATTTATTTTGCAAAGATACATCTGGAATTAACTCTGTTTTGGGTTGGGCCTGTTCAAATGGTGATCTTGATGTTATTAAGTTTCTGTTCGAAAAAGTAGGTCAGGAATATTTTGACATATCAGCGGCTATTAAAATTGCAATGGACAGCAAATGTAAAGATATTGTGCTTTTTCTACTTGAAAAAAGTCACCAACAAAATATAGATATGAACGCTATGGTGGCATTGATACGCAGTAATGAAGATTTTAACAACGTTATAAGTTTATTCAAAAGGAAGACTGTTTTGTCGTTGACAACAGACAATTTAAACAAATTAACTAAAATTGTGCTGGAAAATAACTGTGAAGAATTAATCAACTTGATTGTTAACAATGCCAAGGCAGTGTTATCATATGAAAATATTAATTCAATATTGCAGTGGTCATGCAAAAAAGGTGATATATCAATCACTAAATTAACAATTGAAAAATTTGTTTTTGAACCGTGCAACATAATTTCAGGTATGAAAGAAGTGTGTTATAGCCAAACGGGTAATTTAGATATAATGAAGATATTGGTTAAGACGTGTGCGTATTATCCATTGGATTTCAAAATGCCAATGACGAAGGCGTGCTCTTTAGGTCGTTTTGCTTTGGTAAGATATTTATTAGATACATTTGATAACAATGTATTTGATATGAAATCAGTTTTAAATTGGGCATGTGCTAAAGGAAATAGAGACCATGTAAATCATGTACTGGATAATTTTGACAATGAGTTATTTGATTTTGAGTGTGCATTGAACAATGCCTGTACTACAGGAAACGAAGATATAGTTATACTTCTCATTGAAAAGAAACATCCTAGTGTTTTCAATATGAATTCTGCAGTGGAAAATGCTTCTACCAATGGATTTTTACAAATCGTTCAGCTTATTTTCGAAAGATGTGATCGAAGTTTTTTTAATATGAGTTTTCTATTTAAACGTGCTTGTCGAAATGGTGAGCTACAATTTGTCGAGATACTATTAACAAAGGACTATTGTCGATTGCGAAAATATGTCAAAAGGACGATAAGGAAAAGTGAAAATGACGATATTATAAGCTTGCTTCGCAATTTCTCAATTAAAAAACCCATATGATTAAGTCGAATAATCAAGCATAAAACATTAATTTTATGTAGGAGGAAAGATTGAGTGATATTTATTAGATACGTTTGATAACAATGTATTAGACTTAATTCAGTTTCAACTGGACATGTGCAAAGATAATCGAGAGCATGTAAATCATGTACTGTGTAAATTTGACAATGAGCAAATTAAAATTTTTGTCACATTGAATTAATTGGATATTTTTGGAACAGCAATAAAGGTGGCACTATCGAAAATGAATATAAATATAACCACTATAAGTTAAATACTCAGAATTTAATCGGATTCCCTTCTTTACATGTAAGTCTTGAACTGAAACCGAAGAGAACTACAATTACAAATTGAAAACACATAGTTTTTAGATCCGATTATAATTTGTTTTTAACTCGCAAAATCGAAGGTTTATATAAGGTATTTCAATCCTGCCATATCAGAGTACTAATCAATATTTCACTCTATGAAAACCTGATTTTTGTATTAGTTAAATTGAACTTTAAATCACTTTCGAGTACCTATTGAAAGTTTATCTTTGTATACAGTCCGCCAAACGTTAAGCACCACTGAAATATAACTGGCAATATTTTTTTTAAATATTGCATTGTTTGGTGTTATGAACTTCCTTTAACATACACTAAGAAAATGCATTACGACCAAAATGATTGAACTCCGATAAAGCAGCCAAGCAACCTTTTATCAAAGATCATTTGCGCGTTTACAAATACACTGTTTCTCTAGGTGGTCGTATTAGTGTTCGTTCATTGGTCCGTCGACTTCATAGAGGCAAACGAGGAGCAAGTCGTGGTGTATAGAGACCTGTACCTACCAGCAGGCACTCTACCGTCAGGTTTAAATGGGATAATGACCACCTAAACTTGAACATAAGAACCTGGAAAAAACATTCATTGGTCAGATGGGAGTCAGTTTCCTTTACTGCCAGTAGACGCAATAATACGAATTTCGCAGGGAAAATAACGGCCTATGACCAAAAACAATGTTTGCACAAGGACTGCATTCAGTGCTGGTGGTGTTCCAGTACGGGGTGGCTTTTTATACCGTTATAAGCTGGGTATGCATATTCTGCAGGGTAACATAAACGGACAGTCATACAGAGATTTGGTGCCTTAAAACACTGTAGCCCCTCATTTTAATAATTCCCTACTTGCGTCAACAGTTATCAAGACCCTTTTACCTGATTGACAACGCTATACCACAGGGCAAGAATTTTAATCGAGTCCAAAGAGCAACCAGCCAATTACAATAATGTTTGGCCTTCTTTAACTCCATACATAAACCCTATCAAACATGTCTGAGATGCCATTGTCGGAAATCTCAATCGCAGACATCCACCTTTACAAAAGTTTGTCGATTTTAAAGTTGCATTTGTTGTTTACTGCAACAGATTTGCTCAACTACAGTTTTGAATGCTTTAACCGAGAATGAAACGTCGTGTTATGAAACTGTACCGGAAGAGAGGTTGTGACACATGCTATTGACTCAAATGTTGACATTAAATGTGCCGAACCTACCAAAGATTATGTGTAGAAAATTTCAATGATATTGGGTGATTAATTGTTGTAAAAAAATAAAATCACAGTGAAACTTATATTCCGTTTCTGAATTGTGTAATTTACACCATTTCTATGAACGAAAAACCTACACGCATAGGACATTCATAAGTGATCAAAATTGTATTTGTGATTTGTTTATGGTATACATTAGCAAAATTGCTATATGATTGTTATCTATTTTTTCGAGGAATAATTGATTTTTTCAAATTTGAAAAAAAGTCGATGCAATAAAAGTAGGTGGTGCTTAATTTTTGGCGGACTGTATGATATATGCTTTTTGTGTGTTTGGTACAGATATAATAATTTTTACTGTAGTTTTATGTTGTGTTGTATTACCACTGTGCAGATATGATTAACCAATTAACCCTGCTTTATTCTTCATGTCGCTATCCATAGTCGTGTGCATCTACTCCAGTAGTGTTTGTACTTGTTGCTGTTTGCCAGCCAACAAGTGTTATTTTTTTTGTTAACTGTATTAACATTAACCAGACCATTGATTTTGTCTTGTCATATCTCACTTTTTTTCCATCTGAAGCTTTTCATAGCTAGACATTTGGTATAAGTTTTTGTTCTAACTATTGAATATATAAAAAAGAAGATGTGGAATGATTGCCAATGAGACAACTATCCACAAAAGACCAAAATGACACAAACATTATCAACTATAGGCCTTTAACAATGAGCAAAGCCCATACCGCATAGTCAGCTATAAAAAGCCCTGATAAGACAATGTAAAACAATTCAAACGAGAAAACGAACGGCCTTATTTATGTAAAAAAATGAACGAAAAACAAATATGTAACACATAAACAAACCACAACCACTGATTTACAGGCTCCTGACTTGGGACAGGCACATACATCAATAATGTAGCGGGGTTAAACATGAAGGCTGTATAGTGACATATAGATGTTTACTTCCCAACTCATTGGTGATTGGTTGATAAAGTTATCTCATTGGCAAAGCTATCACTTACAAAAGCAGACAGCTCATCCCTATTTTATTTCAGAATGTAATCGTAATTTCATGAATATGCAGGCAATATCTGCCACTGGACACTGGGAATAATAAAAAAAACAGTCTATAAATCAAGCAGTCCCACTTGGATTTATTTTCCTTTTGTTGGTATTTTTCTTTTTTAAATTGGTCCAGTTTATTTAATTTATCTACCTATATAACAGAGCAAAACAACATCCAACAACAAAATCACAATGCTTTTTTAGAGTTAACAATCATTTATTGTCATAATATAAAGTTACAGAATAAACATTGTTTGAAAGAAAAAAAAATAGGGTATCTAATGCCATCTTAAGAATTCCTTAAAATATTCTATACCTACACCAAATTACTATCACAAAATGAAGAATCAAATTTTATCCTTTTGTGGCTTGTAAAAAAAGGCCATTTTGCTATTAATTTGAGACCTTTTTCAATGGCAAATTAAATACTATTTTACTGCTTCATTTTTTATTCCAGTATGTTTTCTGTATGGGTCAATACTGATCTTAAGGTTGTGAATAATTTTGAGGAAATATAGTGAAAGTTGATATAATTTTTTTACAAACCCTTTTTAACAAATGTGAAGTTTACTTGTCCTATGTAATCAACTAGGATGTAATTCTCAAAAATAGTAAAATAGCATCACAAAATAATATTGTATGCAATTTTTTCAATTTTTTTTTGGACCATAAGGGGGAGGGGATACAAATACAACCCTTATGCTTCCTGAATCCATAATTTTCTTAGGACCAAATCTGAAACACTAAAAAAACTTCAGAATAAAGTGACAAATAATAGAACAATTTCATATATCACAAAAAAATACAACATTTGATTGACATCTGAAAGACAAAGGAATAGGAATATCTTATTCAAATCTATAATAAGAATGTAATAGGGAAATATTGTATTGGTCAGAGAAAATTTCTTGCACACCAACAATTCATGCTTCTATTGTAAGTGTGATATTGTCAATTAAATATGATATGGTCAGATGTTGGTCATGGATAAGCTTTCATCAAAACTGATTTATCAATCTTAATTCGTTCAGAAATGTTATGTGTGGTGGCAAGAAATGCTTAATTCCTTTGAAACACACATTTATGTTTTTTAAATAAATGTATATTTCTTTTTATGATAAGAATTTCACATTTTGTAAATGTAACAGCTATATAATAGCTTTTACATATCTTTTCCCTTTTTAATAAGTCAATTAATATAATCAATTGTTTAATATAAGCTCTACACTAACCATTTTCCCATATTTTCTAAAATATATTTGAATTCTAATCTTTGCAATTTTCATATACTTTTTCTCTAATCTACATGTATGCATTTTAATATATTTGAATTCTATTATTTTCATTTTTACCATTTCTATGGATTGAAAAAAACATTTTTTTTCAAGGATGCTCTATGGAAAATACTGCATACAAGCTAATCAGAATCTTGTAAAATGTTTTTAAACTTTAATTGGTAGTTTACCTTTATCATTTAAAATCATTTTATTCCACAAAAAATAGAACCCAGTGAAAACTAATGAATTCACAATACTTGTATAAAGAAAACAATTAAAAATTTAAGATAAATAATTGTATGCGTATAGCTTATTAATTGATTCCGAATTTTCACTTTCTTTATATTAACTTAGCAATAATTTAATATCTGACCTCCACCTTTATTCTAAAGTTAGGCTAAAAAGTAACTAATAAGCATAGAAAATACTAATAGCATAACATGTTAACCAATTTCTCTGGAATAGTCTTATCTAGTTGAATTCTATAAAGAGCAGTCCATCAAAACAATGTAAGGTGTTGAAACAACTATGACACAACAATCAAATTTGTTTTGCCTAAATAAAGTAAAATTTAATATTTGTGATTACAACAATATTTATAATTAAATTTATTTTTTGCAAGAAATTGGTTGACATGTATGGCTTATGTTATTAGAGCTCAAAAATGTTTTCTCCGTATACTATACATGTAAGCATTTTAAGACCTTTTCGTAATTTTCTATTTTGTTTGAAATGCAAAATCTTACTTCTGATTTTTTCATGCAAGCAGCTTGAAATCTACAGAAAAAACATAGGGGAGATAACTCTGTAATCTTTTCAAATTTTGCATGAATCTAAAGTGGGGCTATAATTGGAATATTGAGACAGATATAATGAGTATAGGTAACTTCTACTGGGACTAAATCAAAGACCAGTCAATATGACCACAAACTATTGATTTTAATGTCACAAAATATTCTGGTTGTCATGGCAACATCAATCTCCAGTACATCCTAATAATCTGTCAATTCTTAATTCTTTGTAGACTAATCTAACAAGGCACTGTAAAATAAATAACAAATATCATTAAAGATTATAGAAGCAAAAATGTCAAATTGGTTACAACTCCAATATTTTTTTGGTAGGGGTGTGCCATTTTTGCCTCAAAAAAACGTACCCATTTTAATATAACTTTCACAGAAATTCAGTACCCATAGTTGTATAAATATTTAAGAAAGAATGACCTATACTTGTATACAATATTTAAAATATGACCCATGCTTATATCATGTATATAAGACATCGTGTGGGGGAGGCACATACATACAACACATTTCTAGATTTAAATAGCCAATGATTAGTGTGGATTTATTATTATTAATGGGATACCAGTTTTTGTTGATCTGATGAGCATAGGTGAACCATGAATTTCAATGTTTAACCAAGTACCAATTTTCTAAAGCCTTCGGAAAACAACGAAATCAAATATCCAGATCTTTCCACAGAAAACACACTTTGTAATCAACCCATGAAAATTGGTATCAACGAAAAATAAATGAATTCACAGTAGGGAATAATTTTTCTCTCAGTTATTGACATTTCTATCCTAGTCTAGTTTAAACATATTTGTTTATAGTGGTTTGGGAAACAAGTTTTTTAACTTATATTAATCCCTTTCCACTTTGCAGGTGTGAGTGCTTCCTTGTAGCGGCATTAGTCTGCTCTTTTTTTAAAATCTACGAGGGTGTCTTTTACAGGCAAGAGATATGGCTTTGTCTTAACACTGGTCAGCCATTTATTGTCCAGTTCTGATTGACAATCATCGTTTCCTCAAGACCATACTCGCAAATGGTGTCAAAGGAGAGCCTAAAATTCAGTCCCCTAAAATTTTGATCCCAGAACTTGAATTGAACCAGGAATCTTTGTGTTAGTAATTCAATGCACTTACCACTACACCACAGCTCTCTTCTGGCTCTCTATCTTAAGTCAATGAACTCTTGACTTAAGGAAAAGAGAGGAGTGTTTTGTTTTACCCGAAATGCATTAATGCTAATTGCAGGAGCTTTCCAAATTTGAAAGGACTGTCATTAGTAAGTTTCTTCTAAACATTCTTGACATCAGAGTATATGATACAAAATCACAAATCAAAGAACATCCAACACCACAGACAATGAATTAAAACAACCAAAATCAATCCATTGAAAAATCTTTAGAAAACTGAAGCAACAAAAAAACCATAAAAACTATGTCCTTAGAATGTTCAGCAGGGCCTTCTGAGGAAGTGATATCCATTATATTTCTCATGTTGAGATCACTGAGATAAATTGGTATCAAAACCACTTTAATACAAACATTGTTGCTCTGTTATTAAAACTTATTCTGTAATGGGTCTACTCAAAATTTTAACTTTACTACTCAGAAATTTGCGAACTCCTGAATATTTGTTTTTTATAAATTTTATAAACTGTTGAGACAGAACTTTTAAACATGCAAAAACTAACGATGGTGTAATTAAATCTACTATTGAAGACTAGTTCTCAACGACAAGTTCATATATTTTCTAACTCATTTTTGCATCTTATATTACTTACCAAGAGGGCTAGAAGATCAGAGATTATCAACATTATAAATACATCATTCCATACTGGTATCAATCCTGCTAATAATGGACCAATAGCAGCACCTGTATACAAAACATGTAAACAGAGGGTTAACAATGGATATATAGTCAGTTAAAAATGTACAAAGTATACAAGACTTAATGTTTAAGATTAAACAAATAATGGTGCAAAGAAACTGTAAAGGAGATTTCAATAAGGCACAAAAATTGCCCAAACTTCTTGCTAAAATTTTAAAGATTATATTTATTTTTAATGTACATAACAGCTTTCTTCATATGCTGTCACAGTTAGCATCAAAATAAATTATTCACCAAATTCAATGAAAACAGTAAATTATGTGTGACAAGGATTGTTGATTTCTCTGTTGAAGCTTGGTAATTCTCATTTCCTTTTCTTTCTTCACTAATAAAAAACTTGAATCCATGATATAGCCAAAGTTAAAAGTTATGTTAAACACCAATAATCCAACAAACATAATCAAATACCAAACAGAACAGACAGTGACTTACCTATACTACCCGTACCATCAATAACAGCTGTAAACAACACAGACAGTAACTTACCTATACTACCTGTACCATCAATAACAGCTGTAAACAACACAGACAGTAACTTACCTATACTACCTGTACCATCAATAACAGCTGTAAACAGAACAGACAGTGACTTACCTATACTACCCGTACCATCAATAACAGCTGTAAACAGAACAGACAGTGACTTACCTATACTACCCGTACCATCAATAACAGCTGTAAACAGAACAGACAGTGACTTACCTATACTACCTGTACCATCAATAACAGCTGTAAACAGCACTGACAGTGACTTACCTATACTACCTGTTCCATCAATAACAGCTGTAAACAGTACTGACAGTGACTTACCTATACTACCTGTTCCATCAATAACAGCTGTAAACAGTACTGACAGTGACTTACCTATACTACCTGTTCCATCAATAACAGCTGTAAACAGTACTGACAGTGACTTACCTATACTACCCGTACCATCAATAACAGCTGTAAACAGTACTGACAGTGACTTACCTATTCTACCTGTTCCATCAATAACAGCTGTAAACAGTACTGACAGTGACTTACCTATACTACCTGTTCCATCAATAACAGCTGTAAACAGTACTGACAGTGACTTACCTATACTACCTGTTCCATCAATAACAGCTGTAAACAGCACTGACAGTGACTTACCTATACTACCTGTTCCATCAATAACAGCTGTAAACAGTACTGACAGTGACTTACCTATACTACCTGTTCCATCAATAACAGCTGTAAACAGTACTGACAGTGACTTACCTATACTACCTGTTCCATCAATAACAGCTGTAAACAGTACTGACAGTGACTTACCTATACTACCTGTTCCATCAATAACAGCTGTAAACAGCACTGACAGTGACTTACCTATACTACCTGTTCCATCAATAACAGCTGTAAACAGCACTGACAGTGACTTACCTATACTACCTGTTCCATCAATAACAGCTGTAAACAGCACTGACAGTGACTTACCTATTCTACCTGTTCCATCAATTACAGCTGTAAACAGTACTGACAGTGACTTACCTATACTACCTGTTCCATCAATAACAGCTGTAAACAGTACTGACAGTGACTTACCTATACTACCTGTTCCATCAATAACAGCTGTAAACAGCACTGACAGTGACTTACCTATACTACCTGTTCCATCAATAACAGCTGTAAACAGCACTGACAGTGACTTACCTATACTACCTGTTCCATCAATAACAGCTGTAAACAGCACTGACAGTGACTTACCTATACTACCTGTACCATCAATAACAGCTGTAAACAGCACTGACAGTGACTTACCTATACTACCTGTTCCATCAATAACAGCTGTTACTGTTGCTAAAGCTTTTGTATTGCCCTCTAAAACTTTATGTGTTCCTAGATCAGCACTAACTGCAGTTGTAATTAGAGCATATGGACCATTAACTAAAGTTCCACAGGCAAATGACAGTCCTAAAAAGAAAAAAATCAGTTCATATTAAGATACAGTACAACTGATAATAACAAACATATGTATTGTATCACATCTACAAGTGAGAAAGGCGGAGTTACGGAATTATGGAGTTACGGAAGAACATAGTGGTAGCAAGCATTAAAAAAAATAGGACTGAGGGGAAAGAAAAGTGACAATATATGGAGACAGAAAAGATAATTTTCCACTTTGAAATTCAACTTCATAAAGACTTCATCTGTGTAGCTAAAGTTTAAAGGCAGCTAAACACACAAGTAGCTTTAGTATATGGAAAAGTCCTTCATGGAAATAAAATGGTGTTTCCAGATGATGCATGTATATATCAGATGCTTATACTGTTGACACACTCATTTTTTTATTTTATGTGCTGGCTTCAATACACCACAAGTGTTACAGAAATATAAGTATTAACACAGTCACTGAGTGTAATCACAATTATCTTATATATAGAGAACCTGACTAAAATCCTATATTTCTCATCAGAGGACATCAATAATTACCTATAGAATGAGCTAGACTTAAACTTCCATATAAATTGTAAATATACATCTGAAATCAGAAAAAAATAAAGCATTAATAAAAGAACAGCATTCTGTATAATGTCTAATGGAACATTATATATTTTATTTATCAAAGGGTAGTCACTCTTTAAATTTTATATTCTAAATGCAAATATCATTCAGGTTTCTGAGAAAGTGCTCATATGAACTTTAAATACAAATGTTCATTAAAATTGGCCAAGAAATAAAGTAAGAAAACTTGAAAAATCAATTTTCTATTTACTAGTAGTTTTTATTTCTAAGTTCAAACTCTTGAATCACAACTTTTCTGAGACATTGCTGATACAAAACTATTTTTTTGAAAATCTGATACTAAGCATAGAAGTTTTTAAAAGAGTTCTTTCCATGCAATTTTCCATTTACATGTAATTTGCAATTCCAAAGGGACATAAAGATGCATGTTGTAAATAGATATAAGTAAATGTGATATGAGTGCAAATAATATACAGCTTTCATTTAAGTCCATAGTATGGAGTATTAGATAAAAGTTATAATTTAGACATTATTACAATACGACAAGTCAGGTAGATTTACATATTAAGAAAGTCAATATATAGACACAGCTCAAAGTTTTATGAAGTCTTCACTTGACATGAAAATTTGGAAAATTCAAACAGTACTTCTATGTTAACATCTTTCAACTCTATGCTTCAATAATTTGATAAAGTATTTTCAATGAGATCTACACAAATCTGTATGCAAATATCATTGTTGGCTGTTACACAGTATTTACATTGGAAAACAACTTACCACAGGGGCAGCAAGTATCAACATAACAGCACACGTGGTTGCCCTGCCACCAAAATTATCTGATATCAATCCTGCTGCGATGCCACCCACAATGCCACCAACATCAAACAGTGTGGATACATCAGCTGACTTTTCTGCATCATAGTGAGCTGGAATTAAAAATACAAATAGTTTACATGGTAATTAGATATAAGAAGATGTGGTATGAGTGCCAATGAGACAACTCTCCATCCAAGTCACAATTTGTAAAAGGAAAACCATTAAAGGTCAAAGTATGGTCTTCAACACAGAGCCTTGGCTCACACTGAACAGCAAGCTATAAAGGGTCCCAAAAATTACTAGTGTCAAATCATTCACATTAAACATAAATTCGTTTTTTTTTTTATGTATTAGAATAGTCATAACAGTTCTTAATCTTTTTTTTAATATTGATTTAAACATTTGAAATGTATATAGTTTTTGCGCATAGATTATGATATATGTTGTATAAGATGGGAGATAAACTACAACATCTATTAATTATGTACATCTGTGAGCTTGCACTTAGTATATATATATGAATAATTTTATTAGCTGTTGTTTATAAAGCTAAAGCAGAAAGTCATATTAGAATGTTATTTAGCTCCCACTCTTAGTCAGGGAAGGGTCATATTAATAATACATGTAAGTGTATGGTAAAATATAGTATGACTTGTATATTATCAACTTACCAGTATGTTCTATATAATTTGGAAGCCAAAACAAGAATGTGTAACTGACTAGTTTAGCACAAAACAGACACAGTGAAAACTCGGCTACACCCTGTAATTGGATAAAAAATAACTGTTTATGCATCCATATTTTTATAATTTGTTTTATTATATACTCTAATTTCAGAAACTTTTGCAAGGCTTTTATCAATGTGAATAATGTGAGTATCACAATACGAAGAACTCCCATTCTGAGATCTGATACATATAACTGTATGCAGATTTTTCTGGAATTGCATTAATCTCACATGTTTGACTGTTCTTTAAATATTGCAAAAGTCAATGAACTCAACTTTTTGAATTTTCAGTATGCAAAATAATATATTGACTTGTATTTTTGGGTTGTGGATTTTATGATTATTACACAAAAATGCTAAAATGTGTAGCACAATTTCTGTTTTACTTTGTACAGCTATTTGAGAAACTATACATTACAGGAAATGATGAATGACCTTGACAGAGGCCTTCTTTCTGTGTAAAAAATACCATCAATACATACCAAGGGCCGTTACTGCATTATTACTAATGAACCAAACATCAATTCAATTTCTATCAATAATCAGTTTCATTCAAATTTTTATGAGAACTGCAGGACAAGAAAATATTTGAAACTAGCCTGCCTTAGGAGGGTTAGCCATGCATGCATGGCTATGGGGTTAGCTAGTTTTATATTTACTTCTTTATTGACAAATTGAAAACCCTTAGGTTACCTTTAGGTTAGTTTTAGTTCAGAGACTAAACTGATTTTCTATTTTCAAAATAATTCGATATTAACAGTTTTTATCAAAGTCCTTGTATGAAGATTTTGCAATCAAAAAGTTATGAGTAGACATGCAGATGTATAAACAGATTAACAGATGTGACACATAAGGTACTTACTGGTATAAAGAATGCTCCCCAAATTGTAATGGGTTTCTCCTGCTTATGTTTGATTAAGGCCTGTGTTGAGGCATCTATACTGCTATAAGATTGCTGCAAAATCACAAAAGAAATATCAATTAATTTCAATTGAATCTAATATTTCACAATCTGACCATAATCAAACCTTTAACTTCATCTGATTCTCAAATTCTTACTTTTCTTATATTTGGGGTATTTAAAATAAATCTTTTTATAATAAATTAACATATGATCCCATTTACAGGTCCTCTAATTTTCAGCTGGGATATGTTAAAGTCCACTAAGCAGGGTAACCAACCAAATATCAATTTATACATTATTATCATTCTCATTTATAATGCTCTTTTATGGCAATAAATTCTGCAAAAACAGGAAAATGCAGTTTTTTAATTATATTACTGGCATAAAAGAAATCTCATTTTCATCTGTAAACTTTTTATTTAAAACAAAAATCTGCATCCCATCCCCAATAAAGCAATATGAAAGATAAAATACAATAAAAAGCCATTGAAAAAACATGGCAAGAAAAGTAAAATTTGGAAAAGAAAAAAGAGAGACAATTTTGGCAATATTTGAAAAAGGTAGAAATATGTCCCATTCTAAATCAGAATCAAGTCAAAGGTTTGATTTAATCAAAGTAAATATCAATTACAAAAGTTGTGTTTTTAAAGTAATTATAATTTGAAATGCAACATTCTCTTCACCATACTTTGTATTGAAAAGTCTTTGAAAAATTCAAAACTATACAATAGAATTATACTAAAATATATCCTATAAGTATCAATCACTAAATTGATCATCATTTAACCTTATACTTAAATGAAATTTCTATTTTTGAGAACTTTAAAACTATTGTACATATAGAGAAAAATATGACTGAAAAATGCAATCTCAAATGCTTTTACACATATGAGTTCTAATAGTTGATAACAAAATACAAAACATAAAACTAAAGGAAATCTAAAGATTTGTAGGAGGAAACACTGAAATTGTTACTGATCTTTAATTATACAACTCTTAGAATAAAAAAAATTATTCTGAATTTAACATAAATCTACAAGTTGCATTCAACAACCAAAAATCATGCAATAAGAGGGTGCAAAAATTTGATAAAATTTTCAATAAGACTAAATATCTGCCACATGCAAACCTTAGAAAAATGATTATCAAGAAGATATTTCATATTAAAATGTATTAACAAGAACAATAATGGGGCAGGCACTTACATCCCTGCATGCAAAAGATTGGGGTCATATGTATAACAAAGTAAAACTGATCATTCCCTTTCATTGAAGGGAAATAACTTTGATAGAAATTTTTATGTTAAACGAGTGCTGAAAAATTTTGTACTATCAGTAAACAACTTAACAACACTGTCATCAAGTTGCATACCAAATATTAAATAATTCCCTTTTATAAAAGTAGAGAAGACATTGATGAAAGTTTTCTTTGTAACAAACAGTAATTTTATTTGAAGACATATGAGAAACATTATACATGTATATTATATAATTAAAGATCAGTACTATGCAAACACAAATCAAGCTACTAGCAATTACAAGGCACTATAAAAGAAAATCTGTATAAAAATGCAAAAAAACTCAAAAATTAGTAAAATAAGTCAATGTTAAATTCACATCCACTCTAGTTAAAAACCATGCTATATACGTTTTACCTCATGATATAAATCATCACCATCTTCAGAAGACTATTAGATAAAGGAAATAAATCATTTAAATTTTAACTTAAATTGAAATTTCTAAGTGAAAAATATTCGAAATAATATCTTATTGCTGTTTTCATAAAAAAAAAAACATTTTTGAAGAGTGATTTATAGCTATCCTTAAGTCATAGGCTAGCTGATTCAAACTAGTCACATTAGTAAGAGATGGTATATTAGGTTCAATTTAGTTGACAAAAAGATCTAGAGGAATTCAGATTTCAACAGCTTTGAACTTTTAGAATATGTTTCTGCAAATAGTTAATTAAATTATGAGATAATTCTGCACTTGCAAGCAAACAAGATAAAAATTATCATTGCATGTATCCTTGGCCCATTTCTCCAGCTGTTGGATAATTTTTTATAAGTTTAAAAATTGAAACCATAGGTTAAAATTTTTTAAAAAATAAACCCATGGTAACATATTTTTTACAAAGTCACAAATCTTAAATAGGTGAGCTTATCATGCAACATATGTTAGTTGTATTTCTATTTATATTTTTTTTTACCATCCTTAGGCATACCTTCCATTTATTCATTTCTTCAAAAAGAAAGTTTAAATAATAATTTCAGGAATTGATATATATAAAGTACTCTCTGTGAATTAATGACACCACTACTGGTTATTACTTCAGTAATGTTCTCAAAGGATGAAAGCTTCTTAAAGCTACCAGTAAATCATCAAATGTATTCATAACTTGAGGTTACTTTGAACTAAAATAAATTCAATCCTTCTCTTGAATACATTGTGACTAAAAACATTAGTATCACTAATTATAAGTAGTTAACTTTTGTGTAAAAAAATATGTTATGAAGCAAAGCAATGGACAGAAATGTATGATATTCATATGTAATTAAATGAGTTGTCAAATGAAATTTCACATAATATTTTATGGTGTATTGGTATGTGTATGTGTTGGTGAGTGTGTGTATGTGTTTGTGTGCTCATCTCTAAAAGTTTTCTATATACAAAAGTGAAAGGAGGTCTTTATCAAATCAATTTATATGGTTGAATGACAAAGTGCAATTGGTGTGCTTGATAATAGACTAAAAATACATATTTACTTCAATATCATAGCGATGCAATCGACTTGTTTCACTCTTTAATAAAAAATATAATAAAATTAATACTATTTTAAATTAATTTACTTGCAGTCAACACTGTATCATAAAAGGCATAACTGTGGATTCCCTTATTCTTTGGGTACCAATTTTTCATGAATTGTTGAAAAATTGTACATGTATTTTAATGGAAACTTGATTTTTTCTGTACAAGAATTTTGAATTTCTTTTAATTTTTTAAAACATGAAAACAATAAGTTATAAGCTTCATGCATCAGCAGCTCTTCTGGATTTACCATCATCAGGAATGCAGAAACCAAAAATTTGAGAGACAAGAACATTTAATTCATGATTAACCTTTACTCATGAAATCCATTGTAATTAGTACCCCATCAATAAAACTAAATCCACAGTGTCTTTTCTCTTTCTACAAGAATATTCAAATTACTAGCAATACACATATAAACAGATAAAATAATCAATAATACATGTAGTTAGATATATTCTATATAAACCCTCATCTGAAACATATTGAAAGTAGAACATGACTAGCAGACAGAACAACAATCAAGATAGCACCATACCCATTTTATGAACTAGCACACTACCAAGTTTTTCTTACTCCATTTTTAGCCAAGTTTGGATTGCCATTGGTAGAGATTATTATTGCAGGTTTTTGTGAGTCTGGTGTATAATCATTGGCAGCCTTTAATGAGTCTACTGTATGGTCATTTGCAGCTTGTACAGAGAAAACTGTACGGCCATTTGTAGGATTTGATGAGTCAACAGTATCAGTAGTTTGTACAGAGACAACTGGACCATTTATCACTTCGCCGTTAGCTGTAGTTTCATTGCTGATTTTATTGCTGTTATTTAGCGCCCCATAATCAACGTGCACGCTTATAGTTGTCAAATCAATCTTTTCCTTTACAAAACAATAATATTTTAAATTCATCAGGTATTCAGTGACTTTTCTATAAAATTGAGAATGGAAACAGGGAATGTGTCAAAGAGACAACAACCTGCCCAATGAGCAGAATTAGCCCAAGGTCTTCAACACAGCAGGACAATTCTGCTGGCTTCAAATGGTCTCAAAACAATCATGTATACTAGTTCATCTATGTTTACCTTATAACCTACATTATATTGAATTGTTCATGCCTTACCAGTACTTGTTGTCACTTTTTGTTGTTGTTGATTTAATAATGTAAATGGATGATTACACTTTGGCTTTTGATATAGGCTTTTTATTGATAACAAATGCTGATGTTCAAGAGGAACAAGAAAATTTAATTGGCTCTTAACCCAAAATAACTACAAATTAAGGTATTGAAAAGGCTTAACAGTTTTCAACCATATTTAAAGAATAGTTGTGTTTACATGTTTTTGTATTTAGTTGAATTTTGTCTCAGAATGACCTAAACTCTGTCTCTGAGTAACCTATTGATGCCATGCAACAATCAATTCTAAATTATGATGCCAAAGGTTTTTAAAGGGAGTTGGCTTTTCAGTTTCAAAGAAATTAACTTTTCAAAACACTAGTTTATATTAACAGGGAATTACTAAAGAAATCCAAAGAGCAAAAAAATATATAAAGGTCACCACGCTTGTTTTCGAGATATGAACCATTGAAATTTTGGCGGGAAAATATTCTCGCTTGACTTTTCAAAGCCTTATCATTGACAAGTTGAAGTTCTCAAAAACTGTTAAAAAGTAATTAAAATTTTATAAGACTTTTACAGATGGCTTATCATTATACATGTAAAAGATTTACATAAAGAAAAATGTGGTCACTGGGGAATTTATTTCAACGCATTCAAAGGGAGAAAACCAGAGGATTCTGAAAATCTGACAAAAAATCCAAAACATGACAAGCAAGCTTCCTTAATTGTGATGCCATATTTTATGGTATCATTTTTAGTTTCAAGTTATAAGACAAATTTGCATACAAGTGTTAATACATCTACATGCTCTGTTAGTAGTTTATACATGGTTAAAGTTATGTGGTTGTTAGTATATTAATATAGGGTTAAAGTTATGTAGTAAAACCTCATTCTAAATATATGTGTTTTAACAATTGAATTAACTGCTGGTCAAGACAAAAACATGTTGGATTTGAAGTCAGGAAATAGGAAACTGATATTGGAAGGGATTTAATTGTTTTGTTTTTTTATTTCAAATAAAGCATTGAATTTCTGTTACCATGTAATTGTTGCTCTAATGAACACTTGTGTTCTGTTCTTGTCCAATTGTCTGACATTCTATGGCCAACTTTGCAACAGAAATAATTTCAAAAGATTTAAACAGACCAAGATGAAAATAAAACAATAAGAAAAATATAGATGCAGTTATTATGAATATAAAATCAATAGTAATTAAGCCTGAACTCTGTAATTAAATATTAAAAACTAAAATTTCAGATAAACACTCCTGACAAAGAATGGAAAGTGTATGAAATGCTTATATAATAGTTTTCTTTTTGTATAATAATAAAATAAGCTGTATGCATATCATTTGCTTTGTTCTGTGATAAAGTTTTCTAAATAAATACGATTTATATAGTTTGTATATTAAATATACCAAACCCATTAATAGTTTACCAAATTATTGAGATCATAAAGCTGAAACTTAGAAAAGACAATTGTTTTCATAAATAGAAAGTATCTTTATTGTTTATCTATCAAGATTTGCTGTTGGTCGATCTTTGATATCAATTATCAAGTTATGCTGATCTCAAACTGTCTTGAGGTGATTTTTTTTGTGCTGTTTAATTGCTGTCTCAATTGTCTTTACATCACTTCTCCTTTTATTCATAACTTTTCAAATCTTAAGAACGAGCAGTTCTTTTTTTTCAAACTAATATAGGATTTTCTGCACAGGCACTTATTCTTTCAGTTTAAGAACCGTCTGGATTTTTTACATTTTGTAAATTGTCCTTAATAATGCAGGAATTTCAGGTTTTAAAGTGGCAAGTGAAGGCAATGGCCATGAATTTTTATATGACATTGCATTGCCACAATGTTAAGAGAAAAACAACCAATTTCTTTTAGAAAATGAGTTTGTCAATAAATATCTAAAAGCCCTTTTTTTTCTTTGCAGGCTGAAATTTACTGACTGAATTATTCTAAGTAATCAATATAAAAGTTCAAATTCTTAGACTGCACAATTTAGAAATGATTAAATTTGATTGTTTGACAGTTAATTAAAAATAACTGAAAGCCAACAAACAAAGCAACGTTTTCTACAAATTATTTTTATATATAAGAAATGTTAGTTTAAAAACATCTAAAACATTCAGAATATTTAATATTTTTCTTTAAATGAATCAAAACAGAAACTAAAATATCTAAAAAAGTAAGATATGAAGGTGGGTTTTTTTTTAACATTTTTAATTTGTGTGTCAGAATGTTATAGAAAATCATGACGAATGGATCTTAACTGAATGAATATTTTTTGTCAAAATTTTAGGCCAAGAAGTATGGATCATATATATGCAACATATATCATGATATTTCTGATAAAACTTACTGGTTCAGCAGGATCAATATTCAATGTTTTATTTATTCCATGTTCAGCCACTACATGCTGTAAGATATAACATGTACATATTAATATTGTAGCTGACATGTTTTCTGTGCAGTTCTACAATCAAGATATAATAAAGTATAAATATAAATTCTACCACTGCATCAAGTGTGATACGATATTTATCCACTTGAGACAGTTAAATTTTCAAATTTAAAACGTGAGGCTTGCCCGAGCATTTCAAATACTTAAAATTTAACTGTCAAGAGTGGATAAATATCTTATTACACGAAATTTGGTGGTGGAATCTGTTTCTCTAATGATTTTCTAACATTATGCAAACTTATTTCTTCTTTTCGTATGATCTGCAAAAAGATGTGTTCTTGCTATGTGACGTCATCAGGCATGGTCACCTTTTTTCATGCCATCACAATAGGAATTTCAGTGAAAAGCAATAAAATTCGACGTCATAATCGGATTTCAACCAATGAAGTACTGAGATCAAACGAACAACACGTTGATTAATTTTTTTTTATACAATGGGTGCAGAAAGGGATAAATTGACAAAGAATAAGGGAAATCCATGTATTGTATTGATGTACATATATATTTATCTGTTTGTATCTAAGTAAAATATTGTTTACACTAAAAGTTATAAATAAATATCTTTTAAAAGTTATGATGACAATCAGGAAAGTACTGATCATGAAGAATAATGACTGACATATTCAAAATAGACAATGTGTGTCATTTTGGTCTTTTGTGGATAGTTGTCTTATTGGCAATCATACCACATCTTCTTTTTTATAAATACAGCTGATCACAAAGTTTTCCATTGAAGTCATTTAAATTTGAGTTATTTCCCTTTGACATGAAGATAATTATGCACACATGGACTGACTGCTAGATTTTAGAAAAAGTTGTTTTCTGAACAACTTTCATTTTGTTTATGACTTATATCATTTATCACTATATTCTAGTAATGATCGTTTAACTGACTAGCTTGTACCAGTTGTTTATTTTTGTGAGTCAGATAAGGAAATCAACTAGTCCTCAATTATCAGAAAAGAGAAAGACCTCAAATTCAAATTATGTCATTGAAAACTATCTATAGCAACTATTACATAGGCAAATATAGAGTAATCCTTAGAAATAACCTCCATAACCTATACTTACTTAATTTTTTTTCTCAAGGAGTGATTGATAGAAATTAACAATCAATGTGTGTAAAATACTATTAGGACAAATTACTTTTTCTATTTCGAAAACTTTTATACAACTGGGTTTTGTGTTGTATTAAATGACATACTTAAACAGCATTCAGCTTTGACTGTTAAATAAACTATTAAAGAGCTGCTTTTTAATAAAAGTAATCGTAATAATTTAAATATATCAATTTTATATCAATTAAACCGGATTTTAGTCTTAAATGACAAAATCGCAATAATAACTGCACACAATAATTTACATTATCGCTATTTTATGCATTTTTCCTTTGATCTTTTTTTGTGATAATTTTTCATATCACGCTACTCACTTGAGATGGAAAATTATCGCTAGAAACTAAGCAGACATGTGGCGTTGCTAACCAAATTGACATGAAATTGACAACATCGTCATAGGTAAAATAGCGATAAAAAGATTATCATTGGTCATCTTAACTCGAATGCCTTTCTCGCTTTTGTCGTCTCGGCTCAAGCGAGAAAATCAATCTCGTTGAGGTGATCAACAATAATCTATAAGTAACCAATATAACTTACAGTGCCATGTTGATCTGGCATGTCACAACCAACATCTTCTGGATCTGTAAATGTACAAATATTATATCAAATTATATACACTTATATTATACATTAATAAAAGTTTATGAGGGAATTATATCAATGAGATAGCAATCTAATACATTGTAACACAAAAAAAACAAACAGAAAGAGACATTCGGAGTTCAACATACTGACTTCAACAATAGAAAAATGTTTGTACCATATGTCAAGCTCAAAATCCCAGTCCAAATTAATTTAAGAAAAATCTAATTTAAGAAAAATCAAATTTAAGATAAATCAAATTTAAGAAAAATCAAAAAATATGAATGAATGACACAAACACTAAGCTTCAAGTTAATACAACCATCAACTTGAAAGTATGCTGACCAAAGATATAGTTTGACAATAGGCTTTAAATTTCAGAAGCTATTTCATAAGTATTTAAGAAAAACACAAAACTTGTACTACTTTTGGATAAAAAAAAGTATTCAAAAAGAACAAATATGGTTCAAAGATATTTTCTTTCTAAGGACATGGAAGTTCATATCAGATGACAAAGATCAGAAAAGGACAAACTACAGTATCTCAAGAGCCTGTGTCGCTCACCTGTATCTACTATTGTTTTGAAATCATGTAAAATGAGGTTAATAGCATAAAAAATAAAATAAACTACCCTAATAATGATTGAGGCCAAGTCTGGTTTAGTTTAGCCCATTGGTTAAATTAAAAGCAGGACATCCCAATTTAGTCTACAATAGTTACTGAAGACCCCTTCTCATTATCTAAATAAGTTTTCAAGTTGTGACCATTTTAGATTGATTTTTTTTTACATTTTTTCTTTAGACTTCTATAGGAAACCCGTCTGTTGCAGTTATTTTGGTTTGATGACATGGTCATTAGACACATTTTACAATGTAGATACCCTGTTGAAAATTGTGGCTAAGTTTAATTTCATTTTGTCCAGTGGTTAAAGTGGAGTAGATTTTTGGAGAAGATTTTTGGACAAATATGACAAAGGGCAATAATTCCTTAAATACCAATTGACAATTTTAGTCATGTTGACTTATTTGTAGACTGTTCTTTGCTGACCATTATTGCTGTTGAACATTATTGCTGTTTACAGTTTATATCTATCTATAATAAACTTCAAGACAACAACCAATAATGCAAAATTTCCCTAAATTTACAAATTTAGAGGCAGCAACCCAACAATGAATTATCTGATTCATGTGTTAATTTCAGAGCGGATAGATCTCAACCTGATTAACATTTGTATCCCTTGTAAGATTTGCTCAAAATGCTTCAGTTTCAGAGATAAAAGCAATAAACCGCATTTTACCCTTATACTCTATTTTTAGCCATGTTAGCTATGTTGGTTAGAAGGCAGCGTCATCAGACACACCCTAAGGATTATTATGGCTTAGTTTGGTTAATTTGTCTCAGTAGTTTCAGAGGAGAAGATTTTTTTCTAACAATTAACAACAACGGACGATTGCAGACAAGGAGAGCTAAATATACAATAAAGTAAAAACAATTCCTAAACTTGACAAGAAATCACTGATGCAGCCTAGATAAAGAATAATTATATGGCCATGATCTGCAAATGTGCATTCATGGTACATTCAAACATCCAATGTACTAAAGTAATCTGATTTACCAAAATAAACAAGATGATAAGACAGTTCCTTCAGATTTTAATCAATTATGTCATAGGCACTGACATCACTATTCTTATAACTTGTCATGAGAAAAAAAACAGACAAGGTTACATCTGTCAGGGCTACATGATTATCAATGTTTATACTTATTTTTCTGTTAGTCTGTTAGCACGTAAAGATTTCACATTTCAACCTTCACGTAGAAGATGGATGACCTTTAGTAACAGATTTAATTTAAACAAACTGCTCCTTATCATTTATAATTATAAATTGGCTGTAAGGTGCATATTTATGTCAAATTTAGTTTCTCAAAAACTTAACTTGATTTAATGGTTACTTAGCTAAACATCCGACACTATTACATTGATATTGTCTTATTTATAAACTAACTGTTACAAAAGTTTGAATTGTTAGAAATACAAAGGATTTTCCATCCCATGAAAAGATACCTCAGTTTAATTTGGCAAAACCTTTCGGAATTTTGTGGCCTCAATGCTCTTCAACTTCGTACATTATTTTGGCCTTTTAAATTTTTCTACTTCTACTCTAGCTTACGAGTCTTGTATTAGTCAAAAACACTTTTGGTGTACAAAATTATACTGTAAATTCAGAAATTATTGCGTGCAATTATTATTGCGATTTTGTCATTTTAAACTTGAATGCGATTTTAATTTTTACGATTTTGAAAAAAGTCATGCTTAATTCAGTTAAAATATTACAAAATGCGAATTTTAATAATGGCGTTTACAACTCTGTCGCATTATTCGCAATAATAAAAACCTCGCAATAATTTCTGAATTTACAGTAATAAGGGTATCTTTTTAAGAGCTTTTTTTTTTATATAAATAGAGTATATATTTTCAAGATATTTGTAGAAATTGGAGTTGTCCTGAATGTCCTTGAAGTTCACCATATATTCCTCTGCATTTGATACAAAAAATTGAAGAACATGGAGCTCTGTTTTTTATAAACAAATAATCTTGAGATTGTTCAGCAAGTTATATTATTTGTTAAATAAAACCTTGCCAGCCAAAGTCTTATGTGTGGACAAAACATCATCAGTTCACCATTAAGAAAATTCAATTGAAGCCATTTACAGATGACATCTATATATTCAAATAAGGAAAAAGAATTTTGCTCCATGTTGAAAATGTAACTGATTTATAGATGAAAACAGCATTACAAAACATGCCCCTTTGCTTTACATTTTTGCAAGTGCATGTGGGGACCTTTTTCCTAAATTAGTATATCTTATCCCTTCTGTTCACATTACTGAATACCAAATTAAATAGTGACTCTAGTGAGCCTGAGATGCATAAAACAATTGAAAATCATATCTTACCAGGAACAAGGAAGAAAAAGACCATAACACCAATACCAAAGGTGATTAAACCAGGAACTGCAAAGGACCATCCCCATGATGTTGTCACAAAGGCTCCTGCTATCAACGATCCTAATATGTTACCAACAGACGTGTGAGAGTTCCATATACCCATGATTAATCCACGTCTGAAATATACAATTTATAAAATAAGGATTCACAACAATATATCTTATTTCTATATGACCACAGCAAACTTTTTTGGGAAGATTGAGCACTTACAGACCTATTCAAACCTGACGCAATCTTTATGTGCTTGTCCTAAGTAAGGATTCTGTTATTCAATGGTTGGTGTTTATAGTACCTGAATGAGTGTAAGTCAGATTGAAAATACATAAATCTGATGTATAGTGGTTGTTGTCTGTTTATGTTGTTCATACATGTTTCCCATTTCTCTTATTTATATAGACAGTTGGTTTTCCTGCTTGAATGGTTTTACGATAGTTATTTTTGGGGCCCTTTATAGCTTGCTGTTCGGTGTGAGCCAAGGCTCCTTGTTGAAGGCAGTACCTAGACTTATAATGGTTTACTTTTATAAATTGTGACTTGAATGGAGAGTTGTCTCATTGGCACTCATACCACAACTTCCTATATCTATAAATCTGTGAACTGTTATCATATGAACATCTTTAAAAGGAAAAACTGCCATTGTTTAAAATACAACATTCATTGTTTTGTTGTCCTCCCTTGAACAATAAATATATATTTGGAGATAGCTTGTAAATCCTATAAAAGCTGTAAACCAGGTACATGAATGCAAAATCTTCAATTAACTAGACTTTTTCCTCTTGTGTTATAATACTTTTATTCAAGAAAGAATCCTATAAGAACTCTTAATTATATTTTTCAATTCAAGGAGTAAGGGAGATAACTCAAATACCTAAAATGTAACAACATAAAAATAAACATATAATTTCATCTGATGGTATAAAAATGCAACCTAATCATCAATGATACCTACTTGCCCTTACCATACCAGTTTCCAACACATGTTACTACACTGGGCCATCCAGAACTTTGAACAAGTCCACTAACTACCTATCAAAATAAAATTCAGAGTTTATTTACTACCTTTCTATACATGAATACATACACACACAATTTTCATTGGAAAGAATTTGAGGTTAAGTGATTGATTGATTGTTGATGTTTTAACACCACTTTATAGCCCCAAAGTTGTGGTCAACTATTTAAACCACTTGGCCACCAAAGTCCCCTGACACTAACTATGTTTCAGGTAGTAAAAAAAACCAACAATAAGTGAACATGCTTTACTCTCCTATTTTCTTCAAAAAGTTACTTTTATATCTCAGATTTGACCTAGGCCATGATCGTTCAAACTTTAGGCCTTATACAACAAATAAGCACTAATTAGGGCAGTCATCCGGCATTATGACTTTGTTCATGAGAGTATTTATTAAAAATGGTAAACTTCTGCTGCACAACAGCATCATGCATATATTAATCCTTTTATCATATAATCATTGTTATCCTTACATCTTCAGAAGTGACTCTGCTCTAGTTGTACATATTCTAAGTGCTTAAGTTTCAATTAAATAAACTTACTAGTTACCAAAGTAAATTAAAAAACAGACAATAAACTGAGAAAAAAAACAATTCACTTACTTGTATACCAACATAAAAGTATATACTGTGTATGTTGAAAAAATATCCCATTCCAAAAGCTGCTGTAAATATTCCAACCAGCATCATACCACCTGACAAGAAGTATCGAAGATTTAATCGCTCTGCTATATGTCCACTGGAAATTATATATACAGAATTAAAGTAGGCTCTTATTTTATCAGAGTACATTGTATAAACTATTTTTCTTAAAGGTACTAGTTTCCCATTTGGAAGTTCTGAACTTAATGTTTAATAAATGTGTATTTTCTATTAACAAGTCAAATGAAGGATATCTTCAGACATTCACCTCAAATGCTAACTAAACATTTAAATAAACTTATTAGGAAAGAATATAGTTACAATACTGTTGTCAGGTCATTAAGGATTACAAATTTGGTATTAATTTTGATTTATTCTTAGGGTCTTTGCATCGGAAATAAACAAATTTGTTCTTCAACCAGTTGTTGGCATGATAAAGGTTATGATCTTTTCATATATTTCATGATGGTATGATACTACAGGGGCGTAGCTAGAAAGAAATAATGTGGAAGCAAATACTGCCGAGCGGAGCGATGCGAAAAAATTTTGGGACCCTATTATGCAGAAAAATGTATTTTCCGGTTTTCGGTCAAAGAGGAGCTATATGTACAAAAACGTAGATAAAAATTTATGAACGTAAAACTATTAATAAATCTTCTGAATAAAGTTATCCATAAACAGCACATATTTGTCACGATCCAGAATTTACTCAAAATTGTCCAAAATCTGCTCTTCGGGTCTGGGCAGAAACAAACTTCTCTATTACTTTGTCAACATTCACACTGAAATCCCAATGAATATGCAGTAATGCTATGTACTTGTCGTTGGTCATTGTTAATCGTACATTTGTTTTCAATAACATACGTAGTACCATGACTTATAGATCTCGGGGCCATCATGGAATGGTAGCACTCGCGAGATGTTATGAACCAATGTACGTTTTCGGCATCGATCAACCTCCCAATTGATTTCGTCAAAATTACATGTCAGGTCAGTTTCGTATGTCTGAGATTTGTTTGTTTGTGATATTTTCTACAACACGATGAAGCAGATACAACAGAAAGAAGTGATTTTCTGAAAACTTGACGTGACTCCACTCTCCAGTTCCCTTATCATATGGTCTATGAACGCAAAATATAATGAGACTTTCCAATACTGTTTTGGTGTGGTTGAAGGGTGATTGGCTCCGGTAGTCTGTCAACCACATCGCCTCGGCATATTTTCAACGATATCGTAGGGATCTGATAATTCTAATGCCGATTGGTACATCTCATTCCAAACTGATGAACTGTACACTGTAAAATGTGCTCCAAAACTACATAGCTTAGACTGAGTATTATAAATTCAAATCTTGTAAAAGATACAAGCTATCTTCTGATTTTGTCATAATCTCCAAAAGTCGTTATTTAATGATATTTCATCAATCAAAAAAGTGACAACATAGCATGATGTTTCCTCTAACATTCGATTTATAAATTTTTATTTTGCCATTTCTTTTTTGCATGCCGAATCAATGTGCACGCAACTGCGAAGCTACGATCTTTTTCTGCATGTCTCGACCAGCTTCATCAACACTTGCAACTAGGTTGTCAAACTAATATCCGGGAAAGACAAAAAAGACACCAACAGTCTCTGAATGTTAAACAAATATCATAATCATAATAGTGTTAGATAATACATGCATCACGCTGTCCGATTCGGATTGACCAACTCATCTCTCTCTCTTCTGGTTTTTTTTTGGTGTGAAAACGACATGGATGCACGTGCTGTCGTGCCTCCGGGTAGCTAAGCCCCTGTACTAAACCCTTAAAGGGAGGAATTGTACTTAATTTTCATATGATGAAAACATAATCTTTCAAACAGTTTAATTGAGGTCTGGAGCTGGCATGTCAGTAACTGCTAATAGTCCTTTATGTATCATTGTCATTTTGCTTACTTTCTTTTGTTACCTAGTCTGAAATCAGACTCAGAGTTCTTTTAAACTGATTTCTTTATTCTACATTGGCTAGTGGAATAGAGGGGAGATGAGATATCACAAAACATGTTTAACCCTGCCACATTTTTGCACCTTTCCCAAGTCAGGAGCCTCTTGCCTTTGTTAGTCTTGCAATATTTTGTTTTTTAATTTTAGTCAATTTATAAGTTGGCCTTAAGTGGGACGTTCATTTTCACTGAACTAGTACACAATTTTATTTGAGGCCAGCTTAGGACCACCTCAGGGTGCAGGATTTTTTCCCTGCATTGAAGACACCCATAGGTGGTATTTTGATGTTGTCTGCTCTTTTGTCAGGTTGTTGTCTGCTCTTATGTCAGGTTGTTGTCTGCTCTTTTATCAGGTAGTTGTCTACTCTTTTGTCAGGTTGTTGTCTGCTCTTATGTCAGGTTGTTGTCTGCTCTTATGACAGGTTGTTGTCTGCTCTTATGACAGGTTGTTGTCTGCTCTTATGACAGGTTGTTGTCTGCTCTTATGTCAGGTTGTTGTCTGCTCTTATGACAGGTTGTTGTCTGCTCTTATGACAGGTTGTTGTCTGCTCTTATGTCAGGTTGTTGTCTGATCTTTTGTCATGTTTTTGTATTTTTGACATATCCTCCATTTCCATTATCATTTTTATTATTTAAAAATAATTTCTGATCAAAATACAGAAAAAAATATTGTGAATGAAATAAGGAGGAGAAAAAGATACCAAGTCTGGAGGAGCTGACAACTGACAATTTGAAAGACGAAATCAAATCAATATTCTGCTTTCAATATCCTTTGAGTCTTTGACATATAACATTTATTCAAAGGAGACAAAAACAAGAATGTGTCCTAAATACACTATCATTTTCTATGTTCAGTGGACCCTGAAAATGGGGTTAAATCTAATTTGGCATTCAAGTTAGTAAGATCATATCATAAGGAATATGTGTTCTAAGTTTCAAGTTGATTGGACTCCAACTTTATCAAAAACTACCTTGACCAAAAACTTTAACCTGAAGCGGGACAGACGCACAAACGGAAGAACAAACAAACAGACAGACACACAGACCAGAAAACATAATGCCCATAAATGGGGCATAATAAATGGGGGCATAAAAAGTACTTTAGAATTTCAATTACAATTTATAATTTAACATCATCAGTATCATTTCAAAAGTGCTGACTCACATTAAACAACTCATCACTGTCAAACTGATGACCATAAAAATATCTTTTTGAAGAGCAGTTTAGGAGAAAATTATAACAAAAGTATTCCAACTTATATATATGGACAGACCAATTGATGGATGAAAAACGATGAATGAACAGGCAGACAATATAATTGCAACATAGGCCCCACTTTTAGGGAGGGGCATTACATAAGCAAGATTTATCAATTATACACCCAAAGGAATAAATAATATTTATCTGATTTGGATATAAGATCAAATTGACTAAAATAGCAATTTCGTCAAAGTTAACAATCTATCATTAGATGACCACAAACATGACCATGTAATCATTCAAGAATAATCAACAACAAAAATAAATTCCTTAATTACTCAATTATTTCCAATAATTCATAGAACAAACAAGAATTACCTATTATACTTTGTTTCACCCCAAGAAACAAATAAAATTGATCTAAATTGGCTATAAAAAAAAAACTTCTTTGATATTCAAAATCAACATTGTGCTCCTTTAGTTAAAGTAATTAGTCCTAGAACTTTGAATGAATCCCTTTAACTCAAATATTGAAATCATCAAAGTCAACAATTTATCATTAGACAACCACAAACATTGGTCACAAGTTATTATTATAGAAAAATCAACAAAAACAACCAAAATTTGGTAAACAAATTTCCTTAACTACTCAATTATTCCTGATAATTTACAAAAGTACATGAATTATCTTTCACAATTGTTTATTTATTTCTTAAATCTTTCAGATAAAGTATTTTATTAGAACACTTATTATAAGAGGACAAAGCATTTTCTATAAATGGTTTGCCAATCATTTAGTTCGCTAGTACCTAAGACACTATTTTATCTTTCTTGTCCAAAAAACAGGTCTATGACAATAGGATTACATTAAATCACCCCAGGATTCTGTTTACGTCTTTCCAAAACTCAACAATACCTAAGCTGTGTCAATAACCCCGGGGTCACCGGGATAAACATGACAAAAATCATGTATCTTCTTCATGCTTACAATTCTATCTAACTTATCTTAAGGTGAAGAACCAATATCGGCTGATTTTCATAAATCATGCATTGACCGGTCTTAACCAGATTTTTCTGCACATATCTGCCAGGCCACACCAATTTGATTCCTTGTTCGACAGACCCGCCCGCACCTATTTTTTTCAAAACAAATTTTTTTAATTTTTATTATATTCCCGCTTCCCGCATCCAGAAATGAAATCATGTCCATTTCCCGCACCGTTTTTTTGTAAATATTATACAAAGATCTCAACATTTGATTTTTAAAATAACAGTCTTCCCTTTATATAACAATTTTAAACCTACCAGCACCCCACAACACTGTAAAATATCTGCGAGAATATTTGTTTCAGCATGAAACCAATTTATTCCAAGCGGGAGTGCTCCGATATAAATAGAAATACCAGTACAGAACAAAACGTTAATTTCTTTCCCCTAACTTATATTCCCTATAAAAAAATGTTCGTTGTTAAAATAAAGTACAAAGAACTTCTTAAGGATTTGCCTTCAACTGCAATTATCTGACGGTCATACCCACTGCAGGTTTGTGCACCTATCCTGGTTGATTCAGAGACATGTCGTTCAGCAGTTATTGTTTGTTGATGTGGTTCATTGGTATTTTCCCGTTTGGAAATATAATTTATATCGTTGGTTTTCCTGTTCGAATTGTGTACAATACTTAGTTGTGGTCCCTTATAGCTTGCTGGTTGGTCTTGATCGAAGCACTGTGTAAAAGGCCGTACTTTGACCTATGTTTGTTATTATCAGGTTGGGACCAACCCTCCCTCAGACAAGGGCCTTGAATGGGTCATTTTACCATGTTTACTGTTCAGTCTGTTGTAGAAAAGAAAATAGAAATACTAAGGATTTGTACAGTACTACTATACAAAACCTTTGACAACTTAGAATTTTTTACTCAAAAAGAGGAGAAATACATTATATTTTAAACAACTTTTCTAAAAGAGGGATGGGTCCACTTATTTTGAATAATATTAAACTGTTAAAGTAAATGTGTTAACATGGTTAAAGTCCAGGTATATTACAAAATTTTTGGACATGTTTTGACCATTTGATACCAAATATTATAGTTCTTTGAGAAAATAAAAGCCCCTTTAATTTTTACAAAAAAAAATATAATACTATAACTTAAATATTGTAACCCCTCATCAAAGGGATATTCATAACATTAAGGGGTCGTTCTGAACCTGATTATGACTTGGATGGAGAATTGTCTCATTGTCAGTCACACATACATAGACCAGATTTAATTATTCATTTATTTCTTGTTGAACAGGGAAAAAATACTTCATAAATTAAAGAAATGTCAAGGTACAAGTGATAAATCAAGTTTTAATATAGTCAAAACCTACTATTTTATGTTTACAAAAAAAAATTATAATCGCTCGCCTTTACTTTTTAAGCTTCGCCTCAAAAATTAGCAAATTTAATATTTTTTTATTAAAATTTTCAAATCGCTCGCTCGCCCCAATTTTTGGAGTCCAAAAATCCGTAGAACAAGAAATTAAATTGGTGTGGCCTCAGAACTAGATTTTTGAAACACTAAATTGTGAATTTTTATCAGGAAAGTTTTGACAGTATTTATTCAGAACAGATATTTTTGTTTCTATATTTGCCAGGAGAATTCTGACAAAACATAAACAGCAATATGAAAATTAAACTTTTCCTTTTTCACTTGTTTACCTTTTCATTGTATGGAAAAGCAAATGCAGACATTTATTTCTTTTTCATACTTGAATGTGTGCTTGATTAGGGGAAGTAACTTTTGAACAAATGTTTTGAATTGAGGCAGAAAACAACAGAAGATATAAATGCATTCATTAATTTGAGAATAAAAAGTTTCTTACAAACTAGTAAAGCAAACAAATTAAACTTTTGATATATATATATATATGCTATGGGAGAAGGTCTATAATTACCTAAAGAACATTCCAAAAGCATAACTGAATAGAAATGCAAGGTCTAAACTTCCCAGTAACTGTTTGTGATTTGGTTGATCTGAAATAAAACAAAATAACAATTAAACAAACTGTAGTTGTTTTTAAATGATTTGCATATCTTCAAATACTTGAATATGATTAATCAATTAGAATTTATCCCTCTGTTTTCACTACAATAGTCTATGTTACTGAAACTACTTTTTTTACATTAACTGTTAATTTATATATTAGAAACAATTGCGATGTTTTTATTAATGAAAATTAACTGACTTGGTGGGTATGACAATAAAAACAACTTGCATTCTGAAACTCTATACATATATCAATGTATTGGGATGTTCCTGAATTTGGCCAATGACTCACAAACTTGAAAAAAAATAAACATGAAAATAAAGTTTATGCATGTGTTACTTGTATTTCATTACCACAAGTACAGATTTGCTTGTTTTCATTCAACTTAGTCTTTTTCGTTTCTTTTATTTTTTGTGTCAAATGAATTAGTGATTAATGAATAAAACATACAAAGGATAGGAGTTAGGTCATATCAAATATAAGTGCATCCATACAACTTTATCTATGTGTGTCACTGATTGAAAAATAAGGTCTCTTCAAGTCTCCCGGTGTCGATTCTTCAACATTTGATTAAAAAACCCATAGAACAGGAAACAGGAAGTCCCTTACCACTAGCGCTACCACAGATGAAATAGCATCCCTTGAGAAAAGATAATCATGACAATTCAGGATAAAAATAATGCAGGATGCTAATAATTGTCTTCTTAACTGAACATGAACATTTTTGAGAATGTTTTTTGTAAAAAAACTTCTTAAACCAGGCCCGTAGCCAGGAACTTTCAGAGGGGAGGGGGGTGGGGGTATTTGGATTCACGAACTCAACTTTAACAGTCACATATTGAAACAGAATGTTGACTTTAACAGTGTTTATTTGTTTTCAAGCGGGGGTTGTCAGAAACCCTGAACCCCCCTGGCTATGGGTATGAAAACAATTCTTAAACTATCTAGATATATACTATAAATGTATCATTTTGAGGAGTTCAAATTTCACAACATTAAGAGCCAACTCTGTGTGTGAGGGTTTATTTCCTGTTCAATGATTTCCTATTATTTCTATCTTTCTTATGCAACAATTTATCAGTTTTAATCAAACAGGATATTTCACAATCTTATCTAAATATGAAATTTCCTCTTTACACAAAAATTTTGTATCACAAATCAGAGGCTCTTATTATATAAGAGTCTGTATCACTCGCCTTTAATACAATTATATCTTGTTTTGCTTATCATTTTTGCTGTTTAGTTTCAACCAATCTAAAATATAGTTTTCCAAATAATAAGCATAAACTTAAAAATCTGTCAAAAACTTCATTTAAGGTCAATGGGCAAAAAGTAAAATAACAAAAAAATATCAAATTCAGAGGAAAATCCATAACAAAAGGTCCGTTATCAAATGGCAAAATCAAAAGCTCAAACACCTCCAAAAGAATGATTAACAACTGTCATATTCCTGACTTGGTACAAGCATTTTCATTTGTTGAAACTGGTGGATTACACCTAGTCTTATACCTAGCTAAACCTCTAACTTGTATGAAAGTTGCATTAATTCCATTATATTGGCAACAATGTGTAAACAAAACAAACAAACAATGGTTCCGTGAAGAATTAATTGAATGCTTTCAGTCATATTAGCAAATTAATAAGTCTTGTCTTGCCAATCATTTTTGCTTTTGAAAAACAGAGATAGAAGCACTCCTTTGTGGCCAGGTGAGCTGAAAAGGAAATGTGATAAAAATCCTACCAAATGGTGCCCAGTCACAAAATGTTGTTGATGTATTATCTGGTGCAATCTCAAGTTCGTAACCTTCTTTTATTGGAACTGAGCAATTCCTGTATAGTACATTCTGAAATAAAATAATAGGTAAATATGTATTTACTTGTACAGTAAGAAAATAAAATGAAAGGCTCACATTAGCATTTGTAGATGTCTTGGTAGCCATGTCTAACTATTTGTTGGTCTTACAAGTAGATTGTTCACCTAACCCTTTAGCTAATAGAACAGTATGGAACAGAATGTTTTTGTCGATTTTTGTTTATCCCCAAAATTTAATGAAAACATACACCCTGCAAAAATAACTGCTATTTTGTATTTACTGTGAATTCATTTACTTTTTACATTTCAACTAGATTCAATACTTGTGGATTAAAGAAAACTGTAATTTGGTTTATGTTTGAATTCCTAGTTTGGCAAAAGTCTGCATATAAGACCATATAAGCTGATAGATTTGTAATTCTTTGTATATATTTAAATTTGAGGTTCACCTTAACCTTAATATTGCACAAAAATTGGTATCAAATGATTAACAATGAATCCACAGTATTAAAAATCTCTGACAGATCATGGTGGCCATCTTTGCAATCTGACAAGTCATGGTGGCCACCTTTATAATCTGACAGGTCATGGTGGCCATCTTTGTAATCTGACAGGTCATGGTGGCCACCTTTGTAATCTGACAGGTCATGGTGTCCATCTTTGTAATCTGACAGGTCATGGTGGCCATCTTTGTAATCTGACAGGTCATGGTGGCCACTTTTGTA
Organism: Mytilus trossulus; assembly: GCF_036588685.1. Taxonomy (NCBI): domain Eukaryota; kingdom Metazoa; phylum Mollusca; class Bivalvia; order Mytilida; family Mytilidae; genus Mytilus; species Mytilus trossulus. Next base: position 61,427,349 of record NC_086378.1, on the reverse strand, counting down.
ATCTGACAGGTCATGGTGGCCACCTTTGTAATCTGACAGGTCATGGTGGCCACCTTTGTAATCTGACAGGTCATGGTGGCCACCTTTGTAATCTGACAGGTCATGGTGGCCACCTTTATAATTTGACAGGTCATGGTGACCATCTTTGTAATCTGACAGGTCATGGTGGCCATTTTTGTAATCTGACAGGTCATGGTGGCCACCTTTGTAATCTGACAGGTCATGGTGGCCACCTTTGTAATCTTACAGGTCATGGTGGCCATCTTTGTAATCTGACAGGTCATGTGGCCACCTTTGTAATCTGACAGGTCATGGTGGCCATCTTTGTAATCTGACAGGTCATGTGGTCACCTTTGTAATCTGACAGGTCATGGTGGCCACCTTTGTAATCTGACAGGTCATGGTGTCCATCTTTGTAATCTGACAGGTCATAGTGGCCACTTTTGTAATCTGACAGGTCATGGTGTCCATCTTTGTAATCTGACAGGTCATGTGGTCACCTTTGTAATCTGACAGGTCATGGTGGCCACCTTTGTAATCTGACAGGTCATGGTGTCCATCTTTGTAATCTGACAGGTCATAGTGGCCACTTTTGTAATCTGACAGGTCATGGTGGCCATCTTTGTAATCTGACAGGTCATGTGGTCACCTTTGTAATCTGACAGGTCATGGTGGCCACCTTTGTAATCTGACAGGTCATGGTGTCCATCTTTGTAATCTGACAGGTCATAGTGGCCATCTTTGTAATCTGACAGGTCATGGTGACCACTTTTGTAATCTGACAGGTCATGGTGGCCACCTTTGTAATCTGACAGGTCATAGTGGCCATCTTTGTAATCTGACAGGTCATAGTGGCCACCTTTGTAATCTGACAGGTCATGGTGGCCACCTTTGTAATCTGACAGGTCATGGTGGCCACCTTTGTAATCTGATGGGTCATGGTGGCCATTTTTGTAATCTGGCAGGTCATTATGGCCACCTTTGTATTATTATTGGCACAAAACTTTATTAAATTTCATACTTCCACCATGATTATAATTTGCCAAGATGTTTCCATTGACTGATGCAATGGTCCAAATGGTATTTTGTATTTACACACAAATTACAGTATGGAGATGACAAATTTAGTGCAAATATTAAAATACTGCATTACAAATGATTTGGGTAGGAACAAATAATTTTGAATTTGAAAAATGCATCAACAAAATATGCAAGGCATTATCCAACATAGATTCAGAGATTATTTTTTTATACACTACTGATTTCAGATTTAGTTTGATTAAGTTGCTTTCAAAATTCAATATATAAGGGAATCAATATAAACATGCACAGGTTAGGTCAAGTGAAATAGCTGAGATATGAGTGATCCCTGCAGATTAGGTGTGTTTGATTTATACAATGTTACGTAATATAACCCTATGCTACAATTAATGTTAAAATCTAAAGTGTGATAATTATATGTAAACTTATTTTCTTTTCATTGGTATCAAAGTAAAGGCTTGCTACTCCAAAGTTACTCATGGATTTATACAGACCTCAGGTGCATAACATTGGTATCCCCCAAAAAATCTAGCACCAAAGTTACACAACATGAATAAAATTTACAACTTTCAGATCCTCTCGTTACTGTTTGTTCAATGATTGCAATTCCTTAATTAACAAAAAATCTATAATTCTAACAGGAGCGAAGTTTTTTGTGAAGTAATAAGTATCTGAATTGTAATAGCCAAAACCAATTGTAGAAAAAATAGTTGAAATGGTTTAAAATTATGCAGTGTTTTCAAATCATACAAAATATATTTCTAATTACCATTTATTGTCAGAGATGACACATTAATATTTTTAGGTGTATACTGTTTCCATAGCAATATAAACAAATTACCTTGACAACACTGACAGGTTTCTTGGACATGTGATAACATGTGTAGACCAAAAAGGTTAAAATAAGGATCCATGCTCTGTACCTGAAAAAAAAAAAAGATCTGAAATACTAATAAATTTCCAGTTTCTTGAACCCATATCAAAAGATCTTGAATAAGTGATCTAAAAAAAATAAATAAAATAAATAAAGCTTTATACAAATAGATTATGCCATCACTGGATAGTAATACATTTGTACCTATTTCTAACATACTGTGACTTCCCTTGAAGGCAGGACAATAAAACTTCATTTTTTGGCAGAATTATACATGTAACTAACTATAAAATGTATTCAGAACTAATCAAAAGAATTACTACTTAGTTTTTTATCACTACAAAATGTCTTTTTGTGCTATTTAACTATTGAACTGCAAGAATTGGGTAGAATATATATTAAAATAATATAGATCCATTTTGTTACACCTTGTGATCAATTTATTTTGCAATCACCAATGGCAGTCAACAGGGTTAAAGAACATCAGTTGTTTGAACTGTAAGTCAAACACATTTTGCTAACATATGTTTTTCACTGCTTTTGCACTCTTTTGGTCTTTTGGGAAATGATGTTTGTGCTACATTTAGACCCCTCTACCAAGAAATTTGTTTTGCATGTAAAAGTTTAAAATTTACTGTTTTTATCCAACCCAAACATAGGTTTTCAATTTAGACTTGCATATATATATATATCCATGTACATGAACTCTCTACATTGTATTTCATTACATAAATTACATAAACTTTTGATACCATAACTAACAAAATTACTTTAACAGCATACTTAGAGCTAAATCTAGTGAATCAAACAATGTCAAGCAAAGCTCAATCATTTCAAAAACACTTTCCTTTGAAGAAACAATATACTTGACTAGTCTACTTACAATTTCAAGAGCTCCACTTGAATTAAAAAGACATTTTAGGCCGTTATGAAAGAAATACTTGTTGAAATTGTTTCTATACCTTACTTTTTTCCTTTTGTTGAAATTTCTACTGTAAGGTTTTAATTGGTATTTTTCTAATTGAATTCTTGAATGAATTGTGACAGAATTAAAGTTGGTTCCCACAACGTCCGATACACTTAGTTTTTTTTTTTCATACTTTAACTTAAACACACTTTTTTTTGTGTGGCCTTAGAATAGTAAACAATATATATGAACCTTATGATCTATATATGATATCATATGAACTTAATGTGATGACAAAGTCCAGTAGAAAGTTATGTAATCATATGTGGAGATATATCATGTATATACAACAGCTTGATACATTGTATTATAGGAAAGTTTATGGATGACGGGTCAAAACGTAGAATAACTAATAATGGATCAATTTTTCTTTTTTTTTTGCAATATTTCACAGATTTAATAGCATTTAATCGAGAATATTAACATGTTCAATGAAAAACAATATTAAGCAATGATAATTATTTGCATATGTCACCCAGGGCTCACACTACTTCAAAAAATAGGGAGAAGTGGTGAGCTTTGAAAGAGAAGTGCTCATTTGCGCGGTGTGCTACAATGTTTGGATTTTACTATAGTATAAAGGGTCATATGTAAATAATGTTCTTATTATATTGTTCAATTCATATCTGAGTATACAATTAAAGTAACATTCAAATTAAAAGTTGTTTAAGTTTTACTAAGGTTCTTGTGAGAAACTACCAACTAAATATCTAGCACTAAAAAAAAAAATTATTTAAAAATTGTATGTGAGAAACTACCAACTAAATATCTAGCACTAAAAAAAAAAATTATTTAAAAATTGTAAAGAAATTATAATACATGTATATCATCATGATCATTGTATATCAATTACAATTTAATTAAAAACTATCTTGTGTATGTAATTCACCTATAAGGGACACTGGCACATAATCAGTGGTTACCAAGGCTCTGAAACATCAACTGAACATTTGGGCTTGTATACCATTCTTCTTAACTGGACCAGTTTTATTTTTAAAGGACATTTACACACATATGATTTAATTGCCACTAGATTGACAACAACACACATATGATTTGTAAAAAATGGAAATTTTTACTGGTTATTGTCTGGTGTCTGGCTTCTTTGGCAAATTAATGACTGACGTATGAAATGCAATTCAATACATAATACATGTAATATATATAATGCTATAACAGCAGTATACATGTACATGTACAATTAAAACATGCAAGGACAAAAATGGAAGTTTATTGGACATTGACATCATTTATATAATTCAAAAGATTTAATTTAAAAGACACAGATTTCTATGAAAGTTCAAATTCAGGATTATAAATTTTATTCAACTTGGAAATTGGTTGATATTTTGTAAATCTATGTTTTAAATCATAGAAATAATGGAATCTTGATATTTGTTGAAAGTTTAAGATTATGTCTTTTTGTCACCTATTTTGATAAAGAGAATGCTGATAGCAATCCATGTTTAGATTGCATTCAAATACTGTCTAGATTGTAATATCTATCTAGTGTTTACATTTTAAAATTAGAATAACTCAACTGCAATGGTTGAATAATTATTTTAATCTATAGGTTGAAGTTGTAAAAATGTGTGATGTATATATTTGATTTCAAAAACCACAAAATAATAAAACTTAAAATATATATAACTTGTAATTGAGCATTTAATCATTTCAAGGTGCTTGTAAAAATATTGTTAAGCATGTATTAGGGTTCATGTTGTCAGTCTAACAAATAGTTGTCCAATTATCTAAAAATGTCAAAGGTTTATATGACATGTACATGTATGATTCACAATCAAGTGAATAAAATTTCTAAACAATAATATTGTTTTAATCTCCCCTGTTCTTGGCTCCTTTTAATTATTCAATATCATTGAATTGTATGAGGGGGAACTCTTTTTACAGTTAACTGAATAAGATTACACATGTTAGAATGGCATTTTCTGGTGTATATTTTATCCATCCCGCAGTTATATGTATACATTATAGCAAATTTACAGATCTAACATTGTTGGGTTGATGTTTAGACTAGTTGTATATACATTATATGTATATAAGGAATCAGATCTACACTAACTGTCTAACATCGTTAGAAAATGCATGTTGTAGGTTGATTTTCTAGGCACTTTATATATTATATATCATAATACATGTATTTGATTGAGCTATAAAGAATTACAAAATGTATTAGTTTATATTACACTTTAACTTCAACATGTTTTGAATAAAGTTTCTGCTTTTATATTGTTAGATGATACATTAAGTTTAAGAACATAAACATAATAGATAAATATTTCTGTGTTCAATGTTTCAAAAAAAATCATGATTTTTAGGGTGTTATTTTTTTAGGTAAAGTTAAAAAAAAATTATGTAATCAAATTCAGTTGAACTCCTTCATTGTGTCTAAAAATTTTAGGATTGCACATCCAAATAATAACTATATCATGTATATAGGAAATAGGAATTTGATTTACATTTTGTTTGGTAAATTGTAAATGAAAACAACTATGTAAAGCTTGAATGGACTTTATAGCAAGATTGAGCTACATTTTGTACATGTATATTATAAGCTCCAACTAAAGATTTACAAACCTGGCTTTAATATTCATAAATATTATTTCTTCAACAAAATTCTTTTTATCTTTCGATCTGGTCTCTTTCAAATTTATCAGAAATTTTGCCTTAAATTAATTATCTTAAAAATCACACAGATTGCGTTATACATTTTTGTCCGTTTACCCTTGTTACAAATGTACTTGTTTACATGTAATTTCCACAGTAGCAAATCTGGGGGTTGCAAACCCTCTTATTTTTGGACAATCAATGATTTGAATGGGGACATGTAGTTGGAACACCCCCCCCCCTTTTTGTCCTGGGTTGGGAAACCTCTTTTAAAAATTGCTGGATCTGCCCCTGGGTACAATAAAAGTTAATACAGAAAATTGATTCCTTATTTATAACTACAAAACCATGACAATACTTGTCTGACATGCATGTAGACAGCAAAAACAACACCAATGTAATCAATGTAAAGGCATACAGGAATGATTCCAGTTACAAAAATGTACATGTAACCAACTGTCAGATCAACAAAATCATGCCATCCTACATTTTGACAATCACATGTCTCTTGTCTAATATTGGTGACTTCTTTAAAGTAGAACTCTTTACATAAAAAAAAAACTAGTCAGACTTGGATGCTTCAAGTATATAAAGTTATTGTAAATAATAATAATTTATTGTGAAACAACACAAGCTAGCTTTAAAACAATAATGCACCAAGAAATTTTAATAAAAAAAACAAAGTTATCTCGTCTACAAAAATTAAAACAACTCAAGTTTTATTTATATACTACTATTATAAATACACTATTTTTTTCAAATATTACTTTTTTTTCTAAATCAGAACAAACATTACAACAGATGCAAAAGAAACAAACAAACAAAACTTACAAAAATAGAAAGATAAAAAAAAAGGAAAAATGTCAACTTACGCTACATTTCTACTTTCTCTCGAAAGAGATGGGAGCACATAAATTCCTGGTGGTTTTCGGTTAACCATGATTAGTTTTAATGGAAATGAAAACCTCAAAGAGGGATGTTTGTTTTTATCACAACATGAATGAGTTTATTTTAGTGAAGGAAATCTGTCAGTTTATCTCTTTTATCCGATTTTATCCTTATGTAAATACCAGAGAACATCCGAATAATTACTAATTTTATATAGGAACGTGTCCGGGAAATTTTAATTCCGTAAATATATCAGGTGACTATGCGAACTTTCATACGAATAAAAAGTAGAATTCTTGGTAGCGAGGACACCGAATTACAATTAAACAATATCTGAAGAGTCCAATAGATTTGATAAACTAGCAGAATTTTAAAAAAGCATCTAAAAAAATCAAAACTGGCTAAAAATTTAATTTAAAAGGAGTATTGAAATAGCGGAATGCAATTTAATTTTAATTATATACAAATCCTTGAGAATGTCAATGAAAAATGAAGTTAAACTTTTATGTGTAACAACAGGGACTTTCTATACTAAGAGGACTAGTAGAGAAAGTCCCTTGTAACAATATGTGTGCTACACAGTGGCGGATCCAGAGGGGGACGTATAGAGGGCTCACGCCACCCCCCTTTGCTTGGACTTTTTTTTGTAAAATGATTAATCAGACCGTAGACTTCGTGAACTTTGCCATTTCCCACGTGATTATTTTTTATTCGACAATTTTTTACTTATAAAGATATTTTTCGCTGGTATTTATTGATTATGACAAAGTCATGTGATTCTCTATGGTGGAAATGACCAGTGCATCAAAAACACAAATTACAGTAACACATTGCTTAGACTGAGGAAGACAACCATACTACCTTCAAAACGACACAGGATTGAGATAGAACGTAGTGACTTCTATTTCACCATCACCAAACAGAAAGTAATACTCTAGTATTACACTCTCATGAAAAAAAATCCCACAGCAAAATTTATTCCGACAGCCCATTAGTCCGACAACCCATTGGTCCGACAACCCATTAGTCCGACAACCCAATAGTCCGACAACCCATTGCTCCGACAGCCCATTACTCCGACAACCCATTGCTCCGACAACCCATAAGTCCGAAACTTATCAAGTCGAGTATCAGGAAAAATAAATGTGTGTCTATAGATATAGAAAGATGTGGTGTGAGTGCCAATGTGACAACTCGCCATCCAAATAACAATTTAAAAAAGTAAACCATTATAGGTCAATGTACGGCCTACAACACGGAGCCTTGGCTCACACCGAACAGTCTGTATTATTTAGTTTATTTAATAACCTATTTTAAGAAATAACTCCGTATATATTACATAAGACTACGGTAGTTCGAATGCTTTCTATATACATTTACCCAACCCAAAATCTGTATATAGAATAAAACAGAAAAGAATATTTCATTTTCCAAAACACAGGGTCTATAAAGAGCATATAAATCAAGTCCAACCAGTGATGGTGCGAGCTACTGATGATACCCTCGTCGGTAAACAGAAAGTTGTTGAGTCTGAAATTGCATCACACGATAAAGCCGACTTCAATAAACCCTGAAACCAAATTTCAGAAATACTTATAATGTTGTTTATGAAAAAGATGCAACGATAATATTCACGGGACGGACGAACTGACGGTACGACGGAAGGACAGACGGAGGTATAATGCTTGGGTCAGCATTAAGACAATACAATACTAATATATACTAGTTATTATCTTTATTTCACCATAAGCCTCAGTCACAATCGTAGCCAAAACAAAATAGGAAAAATAGAACTAACATTTTGATATCAAACAACAGTCAGTATCAACACCTGCATGAACTACATACATAATTCAAATGAACGAACCAAAAAAATCATAATTTTTCCCATAGTAGTAAAGTTTTTTTGTGTTAACATCGAAGATTAATGAGTCATGTTTATCTAACTTTATCGAACTTTTTAAAGTTCTGACAAGTGCTAGAAATTAATATGCTGAGGGCTCATCACTTATTATGAAAGGAGCATTCGATTGAAAAATGACACTCATCCTCAACTTCATCAGCTGTACAATACGTTTTTTTTAGTATCTGGCATTTTCAATTCCTAATGTAATGGGTTCTTGATTAACATTTGAACTACCTTTCTTAAAATCAATTATATCTAAATATTGTTCTCCTTGAAACAATCTCAAGTTAAATGAAAAATAAGTGCCAAATATGCCACAAATCACATAATGCACTATAAGTTTTTACAATTAGATAATTTGACAAAGACACAAGCGTGACAAGAATGTCACACATCGTCCTACAATTTTTACTAGTTGTTATTGGCTTTTATACTGCAGTCGTTCTATTTAAGCATTCACATTGCGTTGACTGTATATTTCTATGTCATATACAGTCATTGACCCGATATCACTTTTCCTTATAAATATTTAAATAGAAGTTGCCGAAATGTTCATGTCCGTCATATTTGTTTTTCGTAATAAATTTTGTTGTAAATCATAAGTCCTGCACCTCCTCCAACGATTATAAACATGATAAATGAGGCATATTTTTTCTATATTTTAAAATAAGCTCGGGATATAAAATTAGTATCCCTACAAATATATTGACGGACGTGTAACAGATACATAACGGACGCACACCGGATATGCAACGTACGAGAAACGGACACGTACCGGACAGAACGGATGTCGAACGTACATCCAACACACGAGAAGCGCATAAAACGGACACCTAACGAAAGCGTACCGGATAAAACGGATGAACAAGATATACGGAAAAACCAAAGGCGACAATAATAATTCATGTAAATCGCATTAATATTCAAAATGTTTCTGTGTAACTGGTTTAGGTTTGTTCATCAAAATTTCGCCAAAGGGCAGTGTCTGGCCTGAATAAAAACTGCTTGATTGTGAAGACGTGCCTATACTCTAAGATCTATTATGAATAATAAGAATTCATGAAGAAATCTGACATACCAATAATTGGCATTTCTGACGCGAAATTTTCAATTGGCATTTATCCGTTTCAGATCCGTTCATCATCCGTTGTATCCGTTATACGTCCGGTAGAAGTCTGTTTCTCATCCGTTCAACATCTGTTTTATCCGTTAAACGTCCGGTAGAAGTCCGTTTGTGAATTTATATTCGACCTCCAACGGATGTATAACGGACACTTAACGGATACAAAACGGAAACGAAACGGACGAGTACCGTACAAAACGGACGTTCAACGGACATTTTATCCGTTGGACGTCCGTTCAAAGTTTTGAACATGCTCACAATTTTCCACTGGACAGAACGGATGTCGACGGTTAAAACGTACGCCTAACGGACATGCAATGTATATGGACGGACGTCTAACGGACATGAACGGATTGAATAAAAGTTATCCGTTACAAGGCGTCCGTTCGAGCTATCCGGTAAGGTGTGACCGAGGCTTTATTTCTACGACAAAATCAATACAAGGGGAGCAAGTATTGCGTCCAAAGAGGGCGGGTAGTGTAATCCAACTACGATATATTTATTAATGTAACTAATTGTGGTGAAACTTCACTCCCCTGGTACGTGAAAGGGGGAAACCGAAGATCTAGTAAATCAATACACAAAAAACAAGAATGTGTCCTCAGTACACGAATGCCCCACTTGTACTATCATTTTCTATGTTCAGTTGACCGTGAAATTTGGGGTAAAATCTCTAATTTGGCATTAAAATCATGTGTACCAAGTTTGAAGTCGATTGGACTTCAACTTCATGAAAAACTACCTCGATCAAAAACTTTAACCTGAAGCAGGACAGACGGACGGACGCACAGACCAGAAAACATAATGCCCCTCTACTATTGTGGGTGGGGCATAAAAACAAGCGAACTAGAACAGCACAGACTGACAGTTGACACACAACCCACGAAATATGAACAAATAAAATATTATACCCAGGCACGTAAAACGAAAGAGGGTCGAAGGTAAGGACTGAGTAGTTGCAATAAGTATGTGTATCAACTCCAATATAATGAGAAAAACATCCCGCATGGAAAGAATAATAGGAATCAAAACGGACAACCCCAAATATTAAAGAGATCAAAGTTGATCTTTTTAAAGAAACTTTACCATTACACACAAGACAAATGCATTGTCGGAATAATGGGCTGTCGGAGTAATGGGTTGTCGGAATAGTGGGCTGTCGGAGTATTGGGCTGTCGGAATAGCGGGTTGTCGGAGTAATGGGCTGTCGGAATAATGGTTGTCGGACTAATGGGATGTCACCAAATCTTTTACCTACGAAAACATGTTTTTAACCCCAAACGCCCAGCCTATTTTAAAATAACATGATGATACCTGAACAATGATCCCAAGTCAGTATAAGCTCTAGATAGATTTAAAGTCTAAGGTACAAACCATTTGATTTGAGTAGGCAGTCTAAGTAAGGTATTTGAGAGAGAAAAAAATCTAACTCTGATTTTTGCATGAAATAAGAATTCTGGCCATATCTGGTTTGGAAACAATAATCTTGTCCACCTTTTTAGCATTAGAAACGAAAATTTCCAACAGAATTACTTAGCATTAAATGAACATGATAAATAAAAAACGGGCGTATTTTTTAGGCCGGTGTTTGCATATCTGACCGAAATGTCTGTTTCGCCGAACTGATATATATTGAATATACTTTATGTCTCCATTTGTTGACCGTCATTCATAAATACGTTGTCATTTCAGACTCATTCGTAGCCTTTGGTTGATTTGGAACCCCTCACCTCCCTTAATTTTGTTAGGTGAAACCTATCAACCCAACATTTGGATAAAAATAGCACAGTGTATTTCTTGTTTACAACAAGACATCTGTGAAGTTATGCTAACTTTAACATACAACAAACGAAAATTGTCCATGTAATTTTTTACTGGTAAGTCCCACATCAAATATATCAGTACATAGCTTTGGATCCATACTATCATTTTATGATGGACAATCAATAGGGAGAATACAGCATAAAAATGTCCAACCCTACACTTAACAGCACCTATAGAATATACATGTCCCACGCCCGGAACCGTTTAAAAAGTGCATTGTACACTTATATTTTATGTTTTTCAGCCCCAAAAAGGTCCCACAAATGTTTCGCCTCTCATACCAAACCTGGTCGATACAGACGCATTCATCTTTGCATTTGATACTAACTAATTTAACACAATTAGTAAGATAAAGGATAAAATTCAACTGAATAGGAAAACACATGACTAAACTTTAAAAAAATAACAATTTATTATTCTTCCATAATCATCTATAACTTTAACTACTGCCCACTATATAGTTTGGCACTTTTGTGAAGAGGTTAAAATAAAATGAGAAAATTCAAGATTTATTTATAAAGACTATTCAGCAAGTTATGACATTATTTTATTGTTGTGTGACATGTCTAAATAAGAACAATGCCTATTTATTCACACATGTCTTTAATGTTGGACAGTGACCACGGCCATCTGCAATAAAACATAAAACATTATTAACATTAATAGGCACAGTTCAGTCCATAGTTATAAGTAACAAATGTACATAGACAATTATTACCCTCTAATAGATATAGGAAGATGTGGTGTGAGTGCCAATGAGACAACTCTCCATCCTAAAAACAATTTATAAAAGTAAACCATTATAGGTCAATGTACGGCCTTCAACACGGAGCCTTGGCTCACACCGAACAACAATTTAATTAAGCTATACTTGGCCCAACAATTACTAGTGTAAAAACATTCAAACAGGATGTCGACTTTAAATAAAGCTTTTGATTTGATTTGATTTGATGAAGATAAAATTGAAAATGGAAATGGGGAATGTGTCAAAGAGACAACAATCCGACCATAGAACAGACTACAGCAGAAGGTCACTAATAGGTCATAAATGCAGCGAGAAATTTCCGCACCCGGAGGCGTCCTTCAGATGGCCCCTAAACAAATATATATATACTAGTTCAGTGATAATGAACGCCATACTAAACTCCAAATTATACACAAGAAACTAAAATTAAAAATAATACAAGACTTACAAAGGCCACATTAAAATTCAGATCAAGAGAAGTCCGAGTCTGATTTCAGAAGATGTAACGAAAGAAAATAAAGAAAATGACAATAATACATAAATAACAACAGACTACTAGCAGTTAACTGACATGCCAGCTCCTGACCTTTTAAACTAATTGAAAGATTATGTCTTCATCATATTAATATCAGGCACAATCCCTCCCGTTAGGGGTTTAGTATCATACCATCATAACATAATCCATGTTAGGCCTGTGGCGGATCCAGGGGGAGGGTTCCGGGGATTGCCTCCCTTCCATTTGTTTGGACGATCAATGTATTTGAAAAGGGGCATGTGGTTGGATCCCCCTTTTTATCCATGGTGGGGACCCCCTTTTAAAATGGCTGGATCCGTCCCTGCATGCCAACAACAGTTTTTTTTAAATAAATTTGTTTATTTCCGATGCAAAGAACCTATAAGTGAGTTAAGAGTCAGTTAATATTACAGCCAAAATATGCAATCTTTAATGACCTGACAACAGTATATCGTCATATAACCATATTCCATCTTAATAAGTCTGTTTAAAGGTTTTGTTAGCTTCTGAGGTGAATATTTTTTTTGTGCTTTATCTACTCTGCTCTGCAAAGAAAAAATACTAACTTTAAGAGATGTGATTCGTAATTAGTCTAATCTTTTTTCAATATATTAGCTGATAGGGCTCTTCTACCTTCCTACAATTTAAACAACCCATTGGGAAGGAAACCTTTAGAACTACACAATCTAAGAATGATAACTCTATCCAATACAGTATGGATTTTTAACGCAACTTTCCACTTGCCAATTTGACATCTTCCCAACAGTCAAAAGGAAGCTGATCATAGTTTATACAATTATCGGTAATCAAATGGTCCTTAGGCAAAGACAAAAGCCATCCCATGATATAGTCAGCTACAACATCAATACATTTAATAAATTACTTCGCCAAGCGTAACTGGATACGACCGCAGAGGTCCAACTCTGAACGTTGGGGAAAAAATGGACACAATATTCATGCTTGATACAGGTTTAAATTTGGATTGTAATTAAATATTTGATACATAATAGGTTTCTGACACAGAATATTAAAATATAGTCAACTTTTGTGCAATACACTATCCTGTAGGGAATTTATCCCCCACCCCTATCTTTTTTTATTAAAAAACATTTCCCCTTTTTTTGGTTTTGGCCATGTGCACTACACCAAAAACATGTTTATTTCCGATGCAAAGACCCTATAAGTGGGTCAATATTACAGCCAAAATATGCAATCTTTAATGACCTTTTTGGCCTTGTGCACTACACCAAAAACATGTTTTTTTACATTTTTTCACGGTTTTGGTCCCATGCTAATATTTCAACTTGCATTACATAATAGATTGCCACTGTATTCATAGAACATGATGCCAGAAGTGAAAGATCTGGCACAAGTAAAACATTTATTGTTGAGGCTTTTAACATAATGATTTCTGTTGTAAAAGTAGCTTAGATTGATTTTAGAGTTAAGTATGACGTCCATCATCACTGAACTAGTATACATCTTTTTTCAAAGGTCAGATGAAGTATGTCTCTGGGTGTGGGAGATTCTCGCTGTATTGAAGACCCATTGGTGACCTTTGGCTGTTGTTTGCTCTTTGGTCGGGTTATTGTTTCTTTGGCAAATTTCCCATTTCCATTCTCAATTTTAGTTTAAAATACCAAATTAGAATTCAATCAATGGTGACAAATTTAAAGCTAAATTTAATAGATAAAATGTGCACAGGTGATGTTGAATCATCCTTAGCAGTCAAGCTCTATCTTGGGTTTCCAAGTTCATTTATATTGCCAGGAGAACTAGTCCTTTACTAGTCATAATAATGAAATTCTGGTATAACACAATCTGCATTTGTATAAATTGTTGTATTGGGGCCTTTTATAGCTGACTATGCGATATGGGCTTTGCTCATAGTTGAAGGCTATACAGTGACCTTTAGTTGTTAATGTCTGTGTCATTTTGGTCTCTTGTGGACAGTTGTCTCATTAGCAATCATACCACATCTTCTTTCTTATATTAAATCACTCAATAATAGTGAGAATTGAGACATACTTCAGAAGACTTGACAAATAAAGGCCAAACATTGAAGAAAAACTACGCTGTAAATATTTTTTTTTATTAAAAAGAGACATGATATGCTATATAGCTGCAAACGGATTATCATACAGAAATCAATGATATATACCATGAATATGATCACAAAGATTGAGATATTGAGTAGATATGATCATAGTAAAGACATCGTTACAAAAACAATATCAGCAAATCTCACTGGTTATGGCTATAATGTAATGAATAGCAGACAGGTATTTGGTATCATATGCACTGTAAATATACAAAGAATAAAGACTTTCATTCAGAAACACACTTTCTGATTACAAATTTTAACGGTCAGATGAACCCTGTTAATTCAAATGGTAACGATTTTATTTCCTGGCTCAAGTTTGATTTATATCTTCATATAAAACTTTATTGGTAATGAATAATTGTTGGATTAGTTTAACTTAAAGCATTGCAAATCACACAACTTTGTATACATGTCTCATTTTATAGAATGTCATCTGAGTTGTTATACTGATTTATACAAGCTGAAGCCAGGAAAGCTTTTTCAAAAGCTATCACTTTTAATTTACTTAAATAAGTTTTAGCTGAATGTTTTATAAATATTATTTTTTCTTTCAGAGCTTCAACAGTTTGAGGGTTGATTTCTAATCTAGGTCATTTTATTGGAGAATGAAATTTTGTTTTTCTTAATCTCCTTTAATATTGTATGAATTAATTGCCAGCAATTATAGAAAACAATGTAAAAAGGGGAGATAATCAAAATTGAATTTGAAAAGAATTTCAACAAATTATCTGTTGCAGCATTCACAAATTATGGGACATCTTTACTGCTGTGCATAAGTGAAAATTCCCCAAAATAAAACTTTTTTTGAGTACATTATAAATTATATCAAATGATTTGTACATAAATAAACATTCATATTTCAACGAAAACATCCCCATAACTACATCAATTATGGTAATTTTTTTCTATTTAATTTTCAATGCGTAATACACACATTCACTTTATTTCTTGAAATTTCTTTTCTTATGTAAAATAGATCAATTCCAAACCTGAATCATACAGAAATCCTTATTAAAAGCAATATTTTTAAATACATGTTCATAAAAAGATTTTAAAATATAAGGTGAACAATTTAATGTATGTGTAAATGATATAATGGATGTGTATAAAACCATGTATAATTGGTGTATTTAATGTAAAAGTAAATAAACAATTTCATTGTTCAGTATAATACATTTCATCTAATAAAAAGAAAACTTGAGGAAGGAGGCAGTGTGTTGTCCTTTAAATAAACAGTTATTCTACAATTGGTGCAAAAGCAGGTCTTACAGTGTTAGAAGATAAATTAGTGTCAACACCAAATATAACATTTCCAAAAGTAAACATTGGATTTAATTTTCATTTTTTTATTCTCTATACAATATAAGTTCTTCTCATGATATTAAAATCACTATGAAAAAATGCCTTCCAACAAGAGATTTTCTTATTTGAGTTGAGAAGAAGCCACTGTCAATGTGCAGTCTCTATATTAGCCCAAAATAATGAGGCACAACTACCCTCTCTCCTCTTTATAAACCCCCTCTTAAATAAATTGTACCCTTTGTCCTTATGGTCCTGCCATAATTTTTTTTTTCTTTCTGAAGGAATTGAATATTTTTCATTGCCAAAAAAAACTTGTAAAAGCTTTTTTCCACCAAAAACTAGTACAAATACTGTAAAATACATTTATCAGTTCAGTTTTCATCTTTACCAGTAATTATGATCAAGTAGTCCATTTTGATTAAAAGAACATGCTAACATGTCCTTCATTTTAAAACTGTGCCCCTCTGACCTTAAATCCTAGCTAAAACACAGTGTGCATGTATAATAATAAAATTGTAATACATAAATCCAAACAGACAATAGCAGAAATCCAGTAAAAAGTTTAACAGAATCCTCACCAATCATGTCTGCACCATAATTTTATTTGACATTACAACAACACTGGGAAATAAGCACTATACAGAGTATTACTAAAATGCAATAAACCTTCAATTCATCTTCCAACTTAAAGTTGAAAGCTTGTCAATTTTACATCTCAAAATCATATACACCTATATTTTAATTGCAATAATTTTCTTAAACCTGATTACATATTATGCCAATTAAAATTTCAACAATCGTTATTCTCTAAGAATAATTTAACAATATGAATATAATTAATTATCATTATCATTGTTTATTTTTTTACAAAATATTGAATAAAACAATAACAATGTGTTTTTCATTTCCCTCCAGGAATGACTAATGCATATAAATTAAGTACAGTTCAAACATTTAAAGTCTTTCAGCATCTATTACAGATTGGATATTGCACCAGGAATTTTGAAACCATCACTTTTTCACTTTTTAGTATTTATTTCATTCTGGATTTTGCACCAGGATATTTTGTACGTATAATGAAACCATCACATTATCATTTTTAGTATATATTACATCCTGGTTATTGCACCATGTTGTTACACAAATACACGTTATTTCATGTCTTTTATTATCTGTTTCAGACTGTCTATTGCACCTTGGTTTTCCAGACGATTTTCTTCTAGCTGTTTCTTTTTATCCAAAAACTCCTAAAAAACACAGAGTAAAAAATTATTATGGTAAAATAAGTGTCCTAACCATATTTTTTTCCCTTCAAAAGATAGCAATAAGGTTACACAATAAATCATCCCAATTCATCCCAAACATTGACAAAAACTGCAACCCTACTTTCAGCTTAACAATATCCCAGTGCTATTGAAGAGGAGAATACCCTCCTTTTGTTCTGAAGACAGCTATTGGTAAGAATGTTATACTTTCCTCTACATTTTAAACATCTTTTAAAAAGACAATATTAACTCTGAAACTTGTGATATTAACTGCCTCCTTGGTGGTTTAACATTCTGAATGACAGAACTCAGACTCTTATTGAACATCAAGGTAGTTACACACTCATGTAGTATATGTCTCAATTACACTGGTTAAATGTGCCAATAACTAAGATATATTTCCTGTCTTAACTTGAAAAAATAAAGTAGTTTTATTCTAATATGTATATATTCACTACTGACAAGTTCTTAATTCAATCAAGAAAGATAACTCTGGTCAACTTACAGACATCTTCTTACTGAGCTCCTCAGCTTGTTTATTGAAATCCTGATTAGTAGTTTGTAGATTCCGACAACGGTCTTGTAGCATAGACTTTTCTAATTTAAATTCTGTAATGATAAAAAATTAACACTGAATGAAAATTTAACACAAACTAAAAAATTGAAATCATACTGTTTCCTATCTTACAAAGTCCCCCGACTATAACTGTTAAATTCATTATACAAAAGGTTTAATAACAGAACAAATCAAAGAGCTGAAAGCTCTGAAGAAAAATGACGCCACTGTCTCTAATATTGGGATAGTTTTTATGCAAGTCTTGATTTTCACATACCGTAATTAGTTTAACAATGCAACATGTATCGTAAGCATATAATTGATATTCGTATATGTGTGTGTGTGTGAAGTGAAGGTGACAACTGGCTGGTTTTTTAAGACAAATGAATAGGTCAAGACTAGCTGAATTGTACAAATAAATACCGTAGAAAGGCTTGTATATTTCTCACTGGTACCTAGTCTGAATCTGAGTCCGTTCACTTCCATTCACGTTTGCGCCCACTCATTTTCACCCCTTTCACTTTCACACCCTACATGTTCGCATCCAATCTTAATTGGTTTTGTGTTTAATAACTATGTAAGCAAGTGTTTTCTTATAAGTATAAATGTTGTCATTGTCTCAAAATAAAGTGAGACAGCAATTTTTTTTTTGTGTTGAATAAATCTTAATTACGTTTTGGATAAGGTATTGCTAAAAATAATAATAATCCTTTCTAAATAAAGTGGTATTTTGTCAACGTTTTATTTTGTGTTGAATAACTCTTAATCATGTTTTGGTTAGTGTATTGCTATAACTTGTTTCATTGACTTGTTTCAAAATGAAGTGAGATTCTGACTATGTTTGTTTCTGCGTGTTGAATAAATTTGATCATGTTTTGGTTATATTAGTGGATTGCTATATTTTGGTTTCTATGTTTTATTGTTTCGTTGTTTCAGATCAATGGGACCAAGCTGTTAAAAACAATTATCTTTTGTGTTTTTTCCTTTAAAATCTTCAATGTTTTACTCATACCAAGCTATAAATACATTCAGTATTTACACCAAAGCAATTTAAAACAACAACCATAATTTTCCAATTATTCAACTTGAATTTGAATTAAAATTGGGCGTGAATGAGTAGAGTGTGAATGTGCGAACGTGTAGGGTGCGAAAATGTATTGGGCACAAACAGACCTGATGCCACACAGTCTGAACCCCCTTCTCCCACAAAATATTAAGTAAATAATCTTTTTGTTACTGCTATCAAAGGTCTAATGAAACTCAGATAGTTTCAAACATTTGTCAAAGAATTCTAGTCAAACTGGCACCTAGTTAAATTGGCACGAAGGCGTCCCAGAAAAATAATAAAATAGCCTTGCCAGACGTCATAATTATTTGGACTAATACATGAGATATTGTGTATTTTTCTGCATTATTTTAACCAGTTGAGCATTTTACAGGATTGTTGGTTTAATGCTGTTTAAACTTTACTGAAAAACAAACACCTTAAATTTGCTAATTATTTGGCATGAAAGTTTGATTTATTGAAAGGGACTCATAGTTTTCCATTTTATTTTAATAATTGACTTGTTTTTACAATTACACAAATTGTCTAATTGTTAAAACAACAGCTTTGGTAAGGGCTTCGTTGTTTACCTTTATACACTACATATTCACTTTTGTTTCGTGGTTTACCAAAATACACAACAACATATTCACTTTTGTTTCGTGGTTTACCAAAATACACAACAACATATTCACTACGTACTTGGTAACAGTAATTAATTAATTGAATAGAAAATATTATATCAAATATTATTGGATGCCGAATTGACGTCGAATAGGTGCCGATTTGACTAGATGCCAATTTAACCAGGTGCCGACTTGACTTGTACGTTTCAATTCCTCTGCGATCGTTTGCGGTATTTTCTTGAGAAAACATATTTTCCATCATCAAAGAGAAGAAGAAACTGCTTTAAAATGATTCTGGAACGCTTCATGATTGTTAAAATAAGTTTAATTCACTCAAAAACAATTTTAAAACTTGCGATTAAACAGGAAGTTTCCAAAGCACGTGTAAAAGAAGAAATTAACCGGGGTCGTCCAACCCCCCCCCCCCCCCCCTTATCCCTATAGTACGACTTTGAAAGTAAAACAGTTCAATCCTTTTGTAAAACAATCTTTAATATACCTATCACATTAATGTTTGAATGGTCTTAAGCTTATTCAAACCATATAAGTCGGTATGAAACACCAAAACGGAATGAACAATAACCGATTACGTTTTGTAGTTTACAAATTCTAAAACTGGTTCCCGTCAAACTACAACACTTTGTTCGAGTGTAGTGGAATACAAGCAAAAACCAGTGTAAACTGGGTCCTGGCTGGTTTAATACTACACAATGATGCATAATGATAACACAAGCAGATTCCAGTTTGTTTGGAAAATAGGAAATACGAAACCAAGCGCGGTAGGCAGAGCAATGTAATGAAGTTCAGGTCGGCAGTTATGGAACAATGACTGCGTCATTTTCCAAAAACAAGTTGTAGTTGCTTGGTGTTTGCCATTTTATATTTTGGTATAACATTTACTTTCTAATAGAAATGTTTCACATTTTTTAATGATGAAGCTTTTTTTCTTCTTACTGTAGTGTATGGTTTTTACTCATTGTTGAAGACTACAGTACTCTACAGTTCCATCATCTTTGTACTATGGTCTCTGAGGCCTTGTCAAACCTCCTTTGTTTGACATTCTGCTTATAACTGTTATTGAACTAACATACAGCTTAAATTACTCAATAATTATCAATAAATTGCCTACCTTCCTGATACTTTTGATAAGATTCCATTAAAATATCAATTCCTGGCCATTTTGGAATATCACCAATAGGTGAATCACACGAGATTGTTGGTTTTAAAGACTGACTGGTCTCCCCTTGATTACCATCCAAACCTACAAATAGAAAAAAATTTATGTGTTGAAAAAGATTTTCTTAGACAAGTATAGTAGTTTTTCAATAATGTCTATAGGTTTACATTTTTTAATATACTCCATCGGAATCAGATAAGATATTTTATCTGCATTCATATTTTCTTAAAGCAAGTTCTTTATGAGGATTGATACAAGACATAAAATTAACATCTTTACTAAAGAAATTTCGCATTTTGATGTTGAAAAGAATTCTTCTTTTTACTTTATATACGAAGAGAGAGCATTACTAATAATAAGAAAGTAAATTAAGGATACTTTTTTTGTAGTGTGTTGACTGAAAAATATGACTGATTGTTTGTTACTGCTCAACTTCAAGTGGGAAATTTTTCAAGCATACTGTAAGTTCATTTATCTTTGCAGATTGAAGGGAACAAAATTAGGATATTAAATTTCATGGTTTTTATATACGGCTATAGAAAATGTGTACTTAAATGAACACTTAAATTCATGGTTCATCTATAGCAGCGCAGAATACTTATGCATTCACAGTATAAGGGAAAATGACGCCACCATACCTGTTGACAGGGGGTGGGGGGGGGGGGTTGGACGACCCCCCCCCCCACCCCTTGAAACCAAATAAGCACTGTTAAAGTCAACATTCTGTTCAAATTGTGACTGCTAAAGTCGAGTTCATGAGTCCAAATACCCCCCCCCCCCCCCCCCCCCACATTGTCTCTAATATTGAGATATTTTGTATGCAAGTCTTAATTTTCACATACCGTAATTAGTTTAACATTGCAACATGTCTCGTAAGCATATAATTGATATTTGTATATGTGTGTGTGAAGTGAAGATGACAACTGGCTGTTTTTTGTAGAAAGGCTTGTATAGTTTGCACTGGAACATAGTCCAAACCCCCTTCTCCCCAGAAATTTTAGGTAAAACAATTTTTTTATTACTGTCAGAAAAAGTCTAATGAAACTCTGGTTATATCAAATCCTGTGTAATCGTTTGCAGTATTTTCTTGGGAAAACCTGTTTTCCATCATCAAACAAAAGCTGAAACGGCTTGTTAATAATTCTTGAATGCTTCATGGTTGTTAAAATAAGTTTAATTCACTTCAAAAACAATTTAGAAACTTGTGCATGTCTAAACAGGAAGTTTAAAAAGCATGTGTAAAACAAGAAATTAACCGCTAAGAGTCGAAATCCGTACATGACAAATATCACTGTAATACGACTTTGAAAGTAAAGCAGTTCCATCCTTTTGTAAAACAGTCTTTAATATACCTATCACGTTAATTTTTGAAGGGTCTTAAGCTTATACAAACCATATAAGTCAGTATAAAACACCATAACAGGATGAACAATAACCAATTACATTTTGTAGTTTACAAATCCTTAGCTTGTTTACGGTTGTCTTTTTTACTTTGTTTGAATCGTTTCAATCAATCAGATACGTTTATTTCAACCAATACATTGAAAACGAACGAGAAATTTGTAATGAAAGGTTTAGTTTTTATATTTATCAGTATTAATTTGATATTGAATATGGATGAGTTAAAATTATTAGTTTGGAAAATGATGAGAGCGCCCTCTACAATATCAATAACAAAGATGGCGGAACGTAAACAAATCACCTGGCTGCGAAATTGAACTTGCTCTCTTATTTCTTGCTTATTGTACTCTAAAGTCCACACACCCTCTGGAAGGTCCAATTTTGGAGAATAAAAACGCGGACTATACATGACTTTCTATGGACAGGTCAAGATTTTTTATTTGTAAATAAAATAAAGTATATAAACTGGTTCCAGTGCGACTATAACACTTTGTTCCAGTGTAGCGTAATACAAGCAGATTCCAGTAAGTATGTGAAATAGTAAATATGAAACCCAGTGCGGTAGGCAGAAATGTAATCGACTTCTGTTAGTTCTAGTCAATGGTATCGGAAACATGCCGCTGATACGGTCATTTTCCAAAAACATTACACTTTTTAGGAAAACTTTAAGTTCCTCATTCACTAAGCACAATTATAGTATCATGAATCAGAAGTACAGGAAAGATAAATGTAGAACAAAAATCTTCATGTTCTCAACTTTAATACAAACCTAATCTTCCATTAATCTGTTTCTGTTGAGTACTTTGTAAGACAGAGTTATGAAATTCCTGGGCAAATTCTCGACTAAGTGTCTTATCACTATTCTTGTTAGAAAACAGTTTGACTTTTTCACTTTTTGTCGTTCTTGAAACCTTCTTCCCTGAATGTTCATCTTGTCTTTTATCACCCTTTCGTTTAACAGGAGAGCCTAAAACAAAGAAGAAACTTATTCAAACAAATAAA
This sequence comes from Mytilus trossulus, assembly GCF_036588685.1. NCBI lineage: Eukaryota > Metazoa > Mollusca > Bivalvia > Mytilida > Mytilidae > Mytilus > Mytilus trossulus. Next base: position 61,404,364 of record NC_086378.1, on the reverse strand, counting down.
ATTTCAGAAACAACAAGATGTGCTTAAAGCTTTTTCTCACTAAAATATACCCCTGCATTTATCAAGAAGGTATGACTTGAAGAGAAAAACATGTCAAAAAAATTAAATAATTGAGTATCGTATATAAGTTTGAAGAAGTTGAACTTTGATTGAACTGAATCACCAGTTTTATTTTTCAAATATTATGTCAAGCCTGTATACTGTGTATTCAGAAATAATTTTTGCATTCATTGTTGTGATTTTGTTATTTTAGACTAAACTGTGATTTAAATTTTTGCAACATTGAGAAAAATACTGTATTTCTTATAATAATGATTGGAGAATGTGATCTGAGTTTTGTGGTAATAAGTATTGTGTATAGGTAACTGGTTTGAGAATGTTTGGTTGTGACAAACTTAACTTAAAGAACAGATTTTTTTTTTTTTGCAACTTTTCAATTTATAAAGGGGCATAACTTGATAATGGTTAAAGTGACCACACCAAAATTTAAACTTTATATGTATTTTGTGGTTATAATCATTGTGTATAAGTTTCTTAACATTTGAGGAAAACTCAAGTAAGAGAACGGAAACTAAAAATTTTGGGATGTACATACTTATATTGTACAGACAAAAGGTGGGGCATAAAAAATAAAATGCAAATTTAATTTATTGCGATTAAAACCCTGTTGCTTTTTTGGTAATAATATCCGCATTGACAGTATGTTTGTTTTAAAATACTTCATTGCAGGATTACAAACTGTAAATTATTGGAAACTGGTAACACACCTTTCTTTTTCTCACTTTCTACTGTTCCAAGACTAAATGATCCCAAGAAAGAGCATTTGTTAGGATAATCTGGTTCACGACGTAATACTTCCGGGTCAACTTTAGGTGAAGGTGATATACGCCTATCATCTCCATCAACCATCAATACAGGACTAACACTAGGTTCTCTGTGTCGACGTCTTCTTCGGCGAATCTTTTTGTACTCCAGATCTATAAATATGGACATAAAATAAATATATTTTCCCAATAGTTTCCCTTATAAAATTGGTGTTGGTCAAAAATTAACTTGTGCTCTTTTCAATGAGATTACATATTGACCAAAATAATTAACATCCACTAAGCCTAATTAAAGTTTGCATTTAGTTCACAGATTCACCTGTTCAAAATTTTACATATTTGTATTTATTTTTATACAGGTAAAAGGGGTGGGAATAAGTTTTCATTTTTTTTTTCAAATGGTATCAATGGCAACTATATAACATGCCTGCATTGATTAGTGCATTAAAAAGGGTTAGTTTCAACAAATTTTGTAGACAAAGAAAATATTTGACCATCCTTAATATTATTCACAAATGTGTTACAGAACATAAAAAAAATACCTACTGTGTACATGTAATCAATCCCAAATGTACTCTTTTAGTCATGTTATTATCTTGATAAAATTCAAATTAATTCAATGACATTTTAAGGTGCTTTACAGGTACTTTTATAGTGTACTACATGTACTATACAGTATTATTACTGCAGATTTTGAAGTTTTAAACAGTAAAATTTTAAAATACAATTTTTGCCTAGGAACACTTGATCTCTGCCAAGCTCAATCTGAAAATGAAAAGATAATGCCAGCACCTAAACTTCCTTTTGAAATAACATTGTAATGGTGTTGTTGTGGAAATTCTTGTATTCTTCATACCATTTTTTGTTTTATATAAAATATATTCTGTTTGACCTACCTCTTTTGACCTTTTGAGATGTTAATCCAATCTGATGTAAAAATTTCACTTTCTCTCTAGAAACATCCAAAGGTAATGGTGGTCCTTTTGTCACCATCATTAAACTCTGTTTATGAGATTCATCTAAATAGTCAACAATTTCATCCATTTCGCTATCGTCACTTAATTCCCCACGCATCCTTCGTTTTTGTAATTTCTGCCAACCAATGTCAAGGCTACTGATGACTAGACCACGATTTTTATCCGTAGCTGAATGTAAGTGTTCGGCATGATGCTCTTTATAATGCATTTTACTTGCATCTATCACATGATTAAGGTTAAAATTTCCAGATTTTGTTGCCATGCCAACAGAATGTTTCAAAGCACTAGTATTTTCCTTATTAGGTAATCTCCTTTCACCTGGTTCAATTGTTCGTTCCACATTTGGCATATTACCTCCATCTCGGAAATTATGAGCAGGTAAATGACCATTTGTTAAGTTCGATGTATCAAAGGGCCTGAATATGCTGTCACTTGATTTATGAACTTTACTTTCACTTTCCCTTTGAGTTCTATTTTTATCACTATGATGTCCTGAGTTCAACAGTGAATATTTTTTGTCTCTATGATCATGGTGACCACTGGCATGTTTGTCGTGATGATGAGAATGAAGTTTGGAAATATCATGATGGCTATGCTTGTGTTGTTCCATATCTCTCCGAGAGGCTTTAAAGCGATCACTGTCAGAATTATATTGGAATTCCCTACTACTCTTGTCATTCAGGTTATACTCCCTAGGTGTCCCATGAGTGATTGAGCCAAATTTATGTCCTGGTAAAACAAAACAACTCGTAAAACTTCCAAATCGTGACTAACATTTTTATACATTCGAATATACAGTAAAACCCTTCATATTTAGGCTAATCTTCTTGCAACTGGTAATTTAAATTCTGATGCTTATATAGCTGCATACAAACTTGTTATGTACTGAAATAAGTGACTACCTTTATTGCCTTGATTTTACACTCAAATTAAAAAAAAATCAAATGTGGGTAAAATTAAAATTAAATTTACAATTTGCAAGAAAAACTAATGTACACTGTATGGTTTCTATAGTAAGGTTATGTAAACAGCTGATATGAAACAGTATGTTCTTATTTTATTGTAAGTTGACTAATCATTTTCTCATCTTAATTTATATTATACTTTAAATGCACACACTTTTTGTTTCAAACACAAATCAACTGAAATGTTAAAAGCTGCAAGGAAGTTTTGTTTACAACATGTGATAGTCATACAGAATAGAGACAATATTATTTACCTTCTACAGATCTAGGAATGGCGTCATTATTTCCTGGTCCTCGTTCATTATGATTCCTATCTTTTGTCTCTGATTTCTTATTATCAGAACTGTATTGTTGTGTGCGTAGGTCTATTCCTGATGACCCTCTCTCTATATGATGAGGAACACGTAGTTCAGCACTAGGATGTGACCGATACTCATGACTCATTGATTCTCGTAATTTGTCATATTCTTTTTCTCTTTCCCTTGCTCTTTCTTTCTCTCTTAACAGAATAGCTTCCTTTTCTTTCTCTCTTTGTTCTTTTTCCAGATCTCTCATTCTTTCTTCTTCCAATCTTTGCCTGCAGCAAAAAAAAATTATAATTTCATCAGAAAATTTATAAAAATCATTTTGATTAATGAAAAGACTTACAAAAAATCTGTATTCTGCACTGATCTGTCATTAACTAAAACATTAACCCTAGACTTTCTAATGAATTGAAGAAATTATCAGACAGAAATGCAATTGAATGTAAAAACATGCTTGAAATATATAGACATGTTCTTATATAAATCACTTTTTTTCTGATCATGATGGACAAAAACAAAGATTTTAAATGCTGTTTTATTGTCTTAAGATTTTCTGTATATATTATTTCATATTTTTTCATGTAGACTCAAATTTGTTATTCTATTTTTCCCACAACTAACCTTTCCAGCAGTGACGGAGACAGATCTGGTAGCCTTGACGATTGAGATACATATGGCAGTTGTTGATGGAGAAGTTCTGGTGGATAACGTCCTGTTAGGAATGGACTGAGGCCACCTGGTGGTGGTAACATCCCAGGATGAGCAAAGGGGAGATAATGGGGCTGCATCATTCTGTATCTTTCTATTAATAATGGGTCGTCAAATCTATAAATAGAATATAAATGGTTAAAACATATAATCTGATGACCCCTGAGGTAACATTTTCTACTACTTCAATTATTTAGAGGGATAAACTGATTCTATAACTAATATTGAAGTGTCCTGTAGTTTATAAAAGTTACCAAAATTGCAGGTCTAAATAACACAGTATGCCAAAAGAATCCAATCCCCCCAACTTAAGTCATAAGTAATAATTTATTTGAAACAAATCTATAAAGCTAAATTTTCTTTCTATCAGATCATTAAGGCAGATTGTGAGAATGTGTGCGAGTTCAGATTGCACAAAATCTCCAAAGATCAATTTTTTTATATACAAAACATTGACTACATCTTACCTAAAGGCAGGATGTGGGAATGCATGTGGGGGCAGGAATGCTGGGTAAGGATAGGCAGCTGCATCAAGGCCAAATGGTGGCAATGAGTGTCGTAGATCATCTCCTGGACGGTAGGGCTGGAATCCTCTCATTATACTTTCCTCTCGTGTAACAGCAGGAGATGTAGAACTCTGAGCTGACAATGGGGTCCTACAATATAATAAACATATGATATCAGTTTTTAAGTTCACCTATAACCTTCATTGTCTGAGACAGAACATATTTTCTACTGTGGATTCATTTATTTTTGTCTGTACCAATTTTTCGTGGATTGTTGAAACCTTGCATTTTCCCGGATATGTGATTTCATGGTTCTGCCAAAGTATGAATACAACTCTATAGAAATGAGTATATTGTTGAACATTTAAATTTGTGGTTCACTTGTACCCACAAAAATTGGTACCGAACGAATAATAATAAATTCATAGTATTTTAAATTGATCTTCAACTTAAGTTAATTTTCTTTCAAGAAATTTTCTAAAACTTAAGTCCTAAAAGGGATTCAGGTTCAGTATTTTTCACAGAACAAAAATGTAATTTATTTTTTTCTTATAATTTCAATGTTAATTTTTTTTTACAGTTGTAAAGAAAGTGAGTGTACTTTGGTTTATCTCCCTTTGACAGATCAACAGATTTTTTTCTTTTTTCTAGTAAAGTGATTCAAAGCTCTTCCTTTGAATCATCTTAAACAATTATTCCACTAAAACTTTAAAGAGTCAGCATTCTAACACTAAGGTGAAATTCTTTACGAAATAGTCATGAGAGGAAAGTGAATTTGATTCAAGTGGACCATTTTTTAAGAATATGTTATTAAATCACTTGAAACAAGGGAAATTTATGTCATATTATCATATTGATTATTATACCTCCTGGATGGAGCCATGTCTTTAGCAGATAGTCGATCATCATCCCTACTTGAGTGTGATGACTGTGGTCTGTATCTATCTTCCTCTCGGCCAGACTGGGTAGAATGTGGACGGTCAGCTTTCATGTTACTTAAACTATCATATGTTGACAAAGAACTATGTACTGAATGTGTTCTGTCCAAACTCTACAAAATATAAATTTCAAATATCAATAGAAAATGTGCAACTAGTAATAAGAGAGTTATATTTAAAACAATTTCTTACTTAATGATAGTGTCAAATTTCTATTATGAATCTTAATTTTTTACATTTGAATTTAAAAATGTGCTTTCACTTAAAAATTTAATAGATTGTTGATGATTTTTGATAATATTTGAGCAGCATCAGATAGAAATCGACTTTATGCAAGTGCAACATATTCTTACATTTATATGAATTTGATTGATTTTGAACAATCAATTACAAAAAAGGATGAATTTTGGTCTGTTATGAAAGGTTCGTATATCAACTCAATTTGCAAACAGTAACAGACTTTGCACAAAATATTTTTTCCCTTTTCAACACTAAATAAATAATTAGATGTATTGATAGGCAAATAGTTTGATTTCTATTGACACATATCATTTTTCGATTTCAACAAAAACTTAAAATCATATTATTCATTAATCTTGCATACTAATTCTGTCTGTTGATCAACAAATAGCATCTTGAGGTTATCTCCCTTTACACTTGTAGCAAATCATGACTCTTGCGTTGTAAATCCCTTTGTATGGTATACTTTAAAACACACACAGATTTTGTATATATTTAGAAATCCATTTGATGTTGATTTAAATGTAAACAATGGTTTCAGATCTCAAAATAAGTAATTTATTTATCAATAAAACACCTATGATGCTTTATATAATTTAAAATTTAAGAACATTTTTGACAATTCATATTGATAAATGAGTGCAGTAATCACAAAATTAACAGCACTACTTCATTACATCACAACCAGTTTTGCAAGAAAGCATGTACATGATATCTGTCGGGGCTAATTTCTACTATCGTATACAGAATCAATACAACCATACAGTTTAACGTTTACTGTATATATATCAGAGCTGCTAAGGCTATATCGCACTATAGCGTCAACCCTAGATACATAACAGTAAAATGTGATGTCTTAACTACAGTGCTATTCTCAACAATATTGTTACTACTTACACTGCAATTGTCTTTATTACACTATGACCAGAATTTGTAGAGTCTGAGACCATTACTACTTAAATTTATAGCCTACCTGTCATGATTCTGATGAGATCAAACTTGCATGAGACTGTGAAGGTGCTATGGTTACTACTTTATAGCCTACCTGTCATGATTCTGTTGAGACCAGGCTTGCATGAGATTGTGAAGGTGCTATGGTTACTACTTTATAGTCTACCTGTCGTGATTCTGTTGAGACCAGGCTTACATGAGACTGTGTAGGTGCTATGGTTACTACTTTATAGTCTTCCTGTCATGATTCTGTTGAGACCAGGCTTACATGAGACTGTGTAGATGTTATGGTTACTACTTTATAGTCTTCCTGTCATGATTCTGTTGAGACCAGGCTTACATGAGACTGTGTAGGTGCTATGGTTACTGCTATTGTTACTACTTTATAGCCTACCTGTCGTGATTCTGTTGAGACCAGGCTTGCATGAGACTGTGTAGGTGCTATGGTTACCACTGGTGGAGAACTAACAGATGAATGTGATGTGTACACTAGTGGAGGTGGGCCTCTTTTTGGTGTAGTTGCTCTTGGACTGGTGCTGGAGCTTCCTGGTTGGGATCCATGTTTTGATGGAGTATCTTCTACAAAAACATATGAACCTTTTAAAAGGTAAATAACATCGTTATTATCATATTGAACTGGTCCAAATTGGTTTTGCAGGCAGAGTTTCAATCTGGTATTTTAGTGGTCTAATATTGATGTTTGTAATAATGCAGCTTGCAGATTTCTCTTGTCAAAATATTGTTCTTCAAGTTCTTCAGATTCAGTATCCAGATAGGAATATAATTATTTACTTGTTACCAACTAACTGAATAATTCTAATTATCTAAACATATGGAATAGTATTAAATTAACAACTACTAGGTGAATGGCTGACAACTATTAAAGTTGCTCATAATTTCATGGACTCAAGTTTATTCTATCAATGCGTCAAACATCAGATATGTACTCAAGTTTGCTCTATAAATGTGTCAAACGTCAGATATGTACTCAAGTTTGCTCTATAAATGTGTCAAACGTCAGATATGTACTCAAGTTTGCTCTATAAATGTGTCAAACATCAGATATGTACTCAAGTTTGCTCTATAAATGTGTCAAACGTCAGATATGTACTCAAATTTGCTCTATGAACTTGTCAAATGTCAGTTATGTACTCAGTTTGCTCTGAACTTGTTAAAGTTCAGTTATGTACTCAAGTTTGCTCTATGAACTTGTCAAAGGTCAGTTATGTACCCAGGTTTGCTTTATGAACTTGTCAAAGGTCAGTTATGTACTCAATTTTGCTCTATGAACTTGTCAAAAGTCAGTTATGTACTCAGTTTGCTTTATGAACTTGTCAAAGGTCAGTTATGTACTCAAGTTTGCTCTTGAACTTGTCAAAAGTCAGTTATGTACTCAAGTTTGCTCTGTGAACTTGTCAATGGTCAGTCATGTACTCAAGTTTGCTCTATCAAGATGTCAAAGGTCATTTATGTACTCAAGTTTGCTATATGATCTAGTCAAAGGTCAGTCATGTACTCAAGTTTACTCTATCAAGATGTCAAAGGTCAGTCATGTACTCAAGTTTACTCTATCAAGATGTCAATGGTCAGTCATGTACTCAAGTTTGCTCTTGAACTTGTCAAAGGTCAGTTATGTACTCAAGTTTGCTCTTGAACTTGTCAAAAGTCAGTTATGTACTCAAGTTTGCTCTGTGAACTTGTCAATGGTCAGTCATGTACTCAAGTTTGCTCTATCAAGATGTCAAAGGTCATTTATGTACTCAAGTTTGCTATATGATCTAGTCAAAGGTCAGTCATGTACTCAAGTTTACTCTATCAAGATGTCAAAGGTCAGTCATGTACTCAAGTTTACTCTATCAAGATGTCAAAGGTCGGTCATGTACTCAATTTTGCTGTATCAACTCATCAAAGTCTTTTTTCAACTCCAACAACTTGTTTAAGGTCAACTTTGTATTTTATTTTCTTATTTCAAATTGAGTCAAGTTTAAGTATTGAGGTTTGGAATACTCTGGTTTCTCCCATTGACCTGTTAAAGGTCAGTCATGCACTGTGTTGTTTATTTCAAATTACAATTTAATATTTTCTCTAGTATTTCCATGTAACCTCATCCTGAACCTATCTTCTAGATGAGTTGGTGATTTTGTAATGATTTATATACAGGTAATTTACCTCCACGTGTTGTAATATGTTCAAAGATAATAGTGATTTATTTTGGCAACACATTTTGTCAGTGAAATACCAAAGAAATCTGATAAAATTGTGTTAAAATAATTGCACTTGAAATGTTTTGATTACTGATGCAAAAGAAATAATAAAATCAAAAGGTTAGCCAGTCATATTGCTTATACCTGGATCTTTTGCTTGATGAGCAAGTTTTCTGAGTGCAGCAGCAAAACTAGATGTTCTGGTGGCATTCAGAGCAGCATTAGAATTGTGGGACGTCAGACCATTACTTGGTGATGTCTGATTTAATGGTGGCACTGTAGCTGTGTTCCGTGATAACTTAGAACCACTGAGCATGTTCAGAGGAGGTGGCTTCACATTTTGACCTGTTCCTGAAAATACACAAATTATACAATTAAATAATAATGTCAGATTATAATTTAAGTGTGAATCCCTTTTGCAGACAAAAGTAAAACTGCCAATCAAACTAATTTCTTGTCCTTTTTTCTAAGTATGTGTCATTGGACATAAAATATAAAAATTCAATTGATCAATCAACCATCAACTTCTATGAACAACTTTTTATAATAGTGACATAACATTTTCTTCTTGCTTTTCATCATGTTCATATGGAATATGAGAGAGATGCTGAAGTAAATGATAAAGGAGACAGTTATCTAACAACACAAACAATGTATAAGTGCTGCTCAAATAATGATGTCTGCTCTAATCGAGAGACTAAACAAGTTGTGTATGGTCACTATCATAATACAAAACATAAAGGACTTCGGATCAATTTATTCCTGCTTATTCTAAAGAGTAGAAACATAATGCAAATGGAAAACATTTTTTTCAAACTAGTTTTTTTTTCTTATACAAATTTATGATTAAAAAAGTTAGAAATTGCAAAAATAAGGTGCAACAAAATCCATGAGAGAGGGCCAAAAAAGGCATCTGAGAAAATAAATTAATGTTTAGTATATTGACCTTTCTTTAAAACTGTTTCACTTGTAAAAGTCTCTTAAACTTATTAATGTAAATTAATGCACTTAATAATTTATTCCATGTCTGTGTACTAGAAATCCTCAGTAGTCTGCACAATTTTTAGCTTCAGGAAGGTCTACCATTTTTGCATACTTAGCATATTTAGACTTTTTTCTTTGTTTTTATATTAAGACTTCTACTGATTTTTATCTAATACATGTATATAAAAAAAATCTATTTGAAGTATTCTAATATTTCTTTTTGCATTACCAAATGACAAAAAAGTCACAGTTGGTATTTAATAAAATATTAACATCACATATCAAGTGCATAAAAAATTCTTTATTTATGTATGAAATTTGAAGAAAAAACTCTTTGCAAAAATCAATGTAACTTAAATTAGATTTCCCCATCATTCAAAATAAAAATTAACAAATATCAGGAGTTATCTCTTTCTCATTCTTATTTTATTGACAAGTTCAAGCATTAAAAATTTCAAATGGTAAAAAAAAGAAAATTATTTGTCACGGCTTTATGAGATTGACGCAGTTAACAAGGTAATGATTACAGTCGTCTGATTAATAATTCAACACGCCATTATTTCATCATCATAAATCAAGCCTGAAAATTATTTCAACAAAAGGTGATATCCTTATTCATACAATAAAACCTCAAACCAGGTAATCGATCGACTTTCACTGCTAAAATGTTACAACACAAATTTACGATTAAACAAGACAATTTTCAGATTAACTAAGTGCAAAACATTACTAATTTATGCTGCAAATTGTTTAGTGTTTTTATATGATATTGATTTGGAGACATGCTGTATGCCTAGGTTTGTGTGAATCAAGAACTGACACAAGACATGGTATTACCTGTCAACCATTAGCTTAGATCAAAATTAATTAAAGGAACACAGAAGAATGAAGCCTTTATTGATTGATAATCTGAAACTGGTTTGTGTAATCACTAACCATGTTCTAATGGAATCAATTAACTAAACACCATGAAACATTTCTAATATAGTTTTAAATGCTACATAGGAAAATTTCAACTTTCCCATAAATTCGATTTCACAATAAGTTGCGTCTGTCCTTAATCTGACAATTCCTTGAATTGAAAATCATTAGAGATTGCATGCATAAAACCCATGGGTCCAGTTTTTTCTTGTTTTACTGAATTTACATCAATGAAGTAGGCAGTTCAATACATACTTTTTTCCTTAATATCCCTTGAGTTTATCAGGATTATTTCCGCTACTGCTAAATATTTTTATAGGAAAAATGTAAAACGACACAAAACAAACAGCGGTTTCAACAGAACTCAAGGTATAAAAAGACAGAATTAAAAGTAAAAGATATGATTGAGGAAAAACAAAGAAGAATCTTTTAGCAAACTATAAGTTGGGGTTCTACGGCAGTGGTATTTTCAATTGAAATGAGTCAAGATAAGTTGAAAATTTTCATATGAACAAGAACTGTTACTAGCAAAGATGCGAGATCCAATTTTTATGTAACTGAATAAAGGAACAGATTGATAATCGGCTATCCTAGGCTCCCAAAGTAGACATACAGTATAAACACCCTTTTACACTAATTTACAATTATTTATGTCTCTTTTAATACAAGTCTGCCATTCATTGAAAAAAAATCTTTTAAGTTATAAACATTTCATTATAGCTTAAGAGTACAATTTTTTAAAAAGATTTTTCGTGAAAACAGTCCATGTCTTACTCCAAACATTACCTCATCTGTCAAATTCATTAACCTCAGGTTAATTGGATTCACCTTACGTTAATAATCACCAATTTATCTCAAATTTAGATGTACTTCTATAAACACTGTACTGATGGCTGTAACAGACAAGGATATTTTCTGTAATGAGGGGTTGGTCAATAGAGGAGAAAGAAGTTACAAGATGCAAGGAGTTTGAGACTATAAATTATACATCAGATCAGATAATAATAGAGGTGTTTATGTGTTTTATAAAATTGTCTGAAAAGTCATTATATTTCAACAGCAAAGAACACCTCAGACTTTAAGTATCTCTCTCTTACAACTTCTGAGTTTTATATGCAAGATTTCAAAATTTATTTGAAAAGGAATACAACTGGTCAAAATCATAAGACTGAAGTTAGATGAAGGGAAATTATACACATAAGCTATGATAGGGCTCTGGAATTTTGAAGATTGGCGATAAGGTGTTTTAAACGACAGTAAAGGTAAAGGGGTAAGAAATGCACTGGAAGTGGGAATAACTGACCCCTATCTACAATCTAAAGGTATTAACAACTATTTGATTCATGTCTATAAAATTATTTCTTTGTTTCGAAATTCTTTTACATGTAATTCATCATGTTTCAAAAACAATATTAAACTCATTAAAAAAAGCCTGCCATCATTACTATGAGATAGCAAAAACAAAACACAAGTAAAAATACCAAAATGTCAGAAACATGATGATTTTTTAGAATACACAAACATAATACTCACTGTATGAAAACATCCTTTCACCCAAATAATAATCCTCTCTTTATGATTGAATAGTAGCTAAATGAGTTTCAATTAAATCTCCCCATATCAATGTTGTGTAGAAGTTTAATGCTCCCAAATGAATTTCACATGCCAAGGAAGATCACATTACAGGCACAAGACTGGCACGCTGTTACTTCAGGTTCATAGAAAACTTATCACTTTTACACAGGCTAAGCCTGCTGTTTTCTGTGGTTTTTCATCAGTTACATAACCTTTATCTAATCTGTGTTTAAATCTAATTAGATGTTGATCTGAATTAGATTAGTTTTAAGTCTAGTGATTAGCTAAGATGCTTACAGGTGATTTGATTCGTTCAAAATGGGGAAATTACATAAAAACTAACATATTTTATGCAAAAAAGTTTTAACTTAGAGGACTGAAGATTCTTGAGATTTGATATAAATGTGAATTTAAGTTGTTTTTTCCCTTCTTTTTCAGCAGATTAAAGAGTACATTTTTGAAGAGTAAACAACTAAGAACTGAATTTTTTGAATTTCAAAAGATCCGAAATGGTGATTTAGAAAAAGTAAACCCATCATATCATGCATACCTACATGGATAAAAAAAATTAAGAATGCAACAAACATAGAATTTCCTTACATTTGATTACCCATGTTACAACTAAAATGTACAACTGATGTGTTATTTTCACCTCGATTCCCGATGGAATAAATCATGACATTTAGAAAACTTTGTCCCTTTAGACCTGTAACCGCTATAAATTGGTACACCAATGAAAGCCAGATAGAAAAATTTCAGCAGATTATCGAGCAGTAAAAATGATATATGAAGATTCTGAGAACTTCAAGGATTTAAGGAATAGAACACACATGAAAGGCCAATCCATTGAAGTTTCAAAATGACAAGGAAAATGTAGGAAAAAATAGTATCTAAATTTCCTACTCATTTGTTAAGAACTTATAAAATTCAAAATACAGAAAATTTTGAATTTTTGTTCTCTATGAAATGAAGATACAGTTCTAAAAATAAAACCATCTTCAATCTTAAAAAGCTGATCTTTGCAGTGTTATTGACGTAGGTTGTACATCTCCTTTTATTAATAGAAAACATTTGTACAAGCTGCATGCACATCAATAATAAATGCACCAGGAACAAGAGGAGAGTTTTCTTTCCATTCCTTTTCCCATTAATCAATTCTATCACCAACACAAACCAACCTGTAACTTTAATTGTCTTAACTAGATGAATAATTTATGTGGCAAAGCTAATTACTCCAATACACAAATAGTAAACGACTACATACACAAAGAATTAATAACAATAACCCAGGAGAGTGTTTAATGTTTATATTTATCTATCATTTACACCAGTGATTAGATAAATTACACTTCCACATGTTTTTCCTGATGCAGAGAGACAGGGGTAGACAACTACTGTATTATAAGGTACTTATCATAAGGTTAACTGAGGTACTCATTTTACACTACATCAAAACAGGGCAATTAAAATAGTAGGTGTTTTGGTTGAAACCTCATCTATTGTGAAAATATACTATAATTTCTATTTATCGAATAGGATATAGCACCTATGTCAATGGTTCATTAGAAGAGCCAGAGGCTTGTGCCAGGTTCGGAAAAAGGCCAAATAACCCTGAAAACACAACATTAAAACTTTGAGTTTTAATGAAAGCCGAAACACTTTGTCATGTGGTTAAAACAGATGATTTTTGATGATATCATAGATCATATCCTAATAAAGACAAATATGGCTCTTAAATTACATTTACAGTATAAGTACACTGTCTGAATTAGGCATGAACTTTCATAAATGAGTTAACATTCAAACCACTGGTTATATCTATATAAATCCACTGGGTAAACATATCTTAGTTTAACTGCATGCTGACTTAAATTTTAAGCCACCCATTCCTCCTGTACCTCAAAAACTATTATATGCATAGAATAACTTTTTATAACCTCTACAACTAAATGTCTTAGTTTTTATTTGAGTCATTGCTTTGGTTGCTGTTTCAATGACATAAACCCCACATCTCTTTTTATTCCTACATAAAACACCTACTCATGCTCTCTAACAAACTATGTTTTCATTTGTACCGAGTTACAAATCCTTTGTGTACAAACAATTGACAGAGTATCAAATATTTGATTCCTGGACAAGATAGATTAATCACAACCACTGTGGCTGGAAGAGATAACTTAGAAATAAATTAGACCTTAATCAGCTTCCTTTTTATTGGAAGAAAATTGATTTTATATTGTAAGGTTTCAAGTAATCTCAAACAAGCATGTAATAACTAGATAAAGCAGTCCTTTTTGTGAACTGTTGATTAAATTTGATAGGAAACAGAAGCGGTTATAATTAAATTGGCAACAGTGGTGTTTCTTATCTTGTTGGTAATTAGATGGATCATTTTAGACTTAATTCACTGATAATGATTAATCACTTTTTCATATCATGTGCATTTCGCTTGTCATATTTCATAAAATTTTATTAAACAATATAATGTGCAAAAAAATTATCACAATCAAAACTGTTTCAACTAGTAAATTCAATTTACATCCTCCTGTACTTTTACTATGCTGTCAGTTGAGTTGTAAAATTGGCTCAATGATAAATCTATTTATGATTTTTATTTTTTATCTATGATAAAAATCATTCACATTTAATGATATTTACTGGGTATGTTGCCAGACATGTGTATGTAAAATCATAGGCATCAACGATAATACAAAACGAAACAAGAGATCACTAAAGAACCTATCATCTTCATCATTGATGTCCACTTCAAATTCTATAAAATATTTTACAAGATGAACTGTAAGCTATTACTAGCTCATGATACCCCAACTTTAAGGTTATAGCCCATTGTCTGTAAAGATTTATACTAGAAAATGTTTTAATTTTCTTTTTTTTGGCATCAAAATAAAATCTTTTTGACAAAAATGAAACAGGCAAAAAACCAAAATTGAGCACTTTGAAATCATTATTTGGTACCCTCGAACGTGTAATTTGTGCATCTAATGTTAATACCTTTATAATGATTAACAAACCGAAACACTTAACATAGTTGAAATTAACATTTACATAATTTCAATTAAGCAGTTGTATATCTCTGTACAAACAATGCACTATATATAACTAATGGGTATCCCTTTGATGTTAGTATAAACTGTTTATAACTAGGATTTATTGGTGTATAAGAAATCAAAATTACAAATCATTTCCAGGCAGCTGGTTACACAACTATATCCAGTGAGATATGTCCCTCTAAAGAGAATTCCTATCTGTTTCGAATTGTCACTATCAATTCTTATCATCGTCATTATACTAGCAGACGTTTTTAGTTTGATGGAGAAAACAGTAGTGCTATCTTTGCCATCTTACAATAGCGCAGCAATTTATTACATAATGATACAACTGGGTCAGGGGTAAATTTTCACTAATTATATTTGACATAACCCTTGTGGTAATGACTGGTGATATCGGAAGTTAGCGTAAGTAAACCCTGTTAAAGCTGTGAATCATTCCACAAAAAACAGTAGATTTTTTTGCCAATAATACAATTATATGCCATCTGTTTAAACGAACCACCATGAAATCAACGTCAAACATGGTTAAAATTACCATTACGTTTAATTAACTGATATGTTTAGCTAGATTTTCACAAAGATGTTTGGGTTTTTCCCCACTTTCAGTGATGATGTCCGTCAACTATGCTTTGTCAATAAAATGAGTGAGGTCTAACTATGAGGAATGGAGTGATAGGATCTCTTTATATCCAAATAATTATCCAATTTTCTCCAATTTTGCCTGGTCTGAAATGTGTTATATGTCCAATGATGCAGGAACAAGCTTTTAACATGATTTATGTCAAAGTAAATGTGTTTATGATAGAGATGGTAATGTTCCTTTCCTTTGATATGGACAATTGTTGACAAAAATATAATGTAACAATATTGATGATGAGAACAGACCACAAAGAGTTAATAATCAACCACAAAATTCAATAAATATTATTGAAAATGTACTTAAAGGATTCTGTACAGAGAGAATAAGGTGTAAATTAAAGGATATTAGACAAGTGAAACTTTACAGCTGCATTAATTTTCTGCATTAAAGGATCTGCTTGAGATTTATAGAGTTGCTTTATAAAACAAGATATTTTAAGATACATCAACAAATAATAGTCCTTAACTTGTTGTTGACTTTTACTTATATGATATATGTTGTAAATTTCATAGCTATATTTATATTAAGTGCCTCAGGGGAGCTAACTATGTACCCCTCTATAGATCATGTTATTATATCATCAAAACAACTGGCTGAAGTGCAAAAAATATACTCCTCAGAGAATTGCTTGCTTCAGAAAATTTTATTTTGATCCACCATAATTGATCTCTTGGGAAACTGCACTAAGCTTAGTATTAAATTACTAATATGCACAAATAGTCTCTGCACAAACTGTGAACTAGGATATTTTGAATCCACCATAATTGATCTCTTGGAAACTGCACTAAACTTAGTACTAAATTACTAATATGCACAAATAGTCTGTGCACAAACTGTGAACTAGGATATTTTGAAGACAGATAACAACATACCTTAGTGTGTAAACAGCACAGTTTATCCTTGGGTCCTACTCGTAAACTTAACACTCTTAATAACCAAATATTATGCTAAAACCTTTTAACTAAATACAAATTTATCCTAACAATTCGACATTTAACCACCAATCAAATCAAATGACTTCAAATTTTGCCCTAACGGGATCAAATTAACCAGCTTACCCACTTGGTAAACAAAGACGGCTTCATCAATATCGGTAAAACCACAATCCTATATTGAAGGTGTATGGTCACTGTTTATTCCATCATCTCTCTATTGACTAAAGTATAAATCAATGTCCGTAATGATAGTGTTCAACCTTATAACAATGTACTAATATTGACAAAGGGGCCTATAGAATTTGTTAAGTATCAGTGTTTGGCCTCGGGTTATAAAGATTTGATCGACGGGATATGAATACGTAGACAAACAATGATACCCGAGGTGAATCTCTCGCTGCTTTTATTGACGAAAGTATTCAAAACCTGATTTACGTAAAATAATATACTTAAGAAACAGTTTAAAAATCCATAATCGTTTACAAGATGTTGAGAAGTTGTTGTATGGTGAATACACATACCAAACAAAACAGAAACATGTTCATTTCAATAATTCAATACACAAAGACATCTTAAGAAGATTTGAAAGCTTTTCATGGAGAATGTTTTTCTTGTACTCAATAATATTAGTGATTATAGTCAGTGAAGTATCATTAACTAATAACCAGTTTATATAAAGAGATATGTATTTCATATTTTACATTTCTGCACTTTAAAAACAAGGGATTAAGACTTGTAAAGAATTTCCCTATTGTGGTTTAAAATGAAAAAAGTTGTCATCGGTCTTTGATGTTTTATCTGCATATGTTTAAATTATAAGCAGCCATTGATATAGATTTCATATGCAATTGTTTTTAAATAAAATTAGTAATGAACCAGACTTTCAAATGTGTTTGACATAAAATATTTCATGAACTACTGGAAAACAATCAATACGAGGGTCTGAATGGGTTTATACAAATAGAAATGGGCAAACAAAATTAAAGTAAGAGAAAAATGGCAATATATTAAACATTGAAAAAAATTAGATAAATGGATGAAAATAAATGACATAGAGAGATCTAAAATGGCACCAAATATACAGAATACAGAAATAAAGAACCCTCAAATACAAAAAAAGAACAGTGCTTCTATCGCTGTTCTTCATCTAAGCATTAGGTTTCTAAGATCAAACCTTCTTACATCAAGCTCCTAAGCATCAACTTTAAAGCAGCTCTCGTGAATAGCTATCAATAATGGTTACATAGGTTTTCAAAACAAAAACATATGGCCAAGTAATCAATAAAAGGAAGTTTGTGGAATTATCAAAATTATTGTGTCTAGTCAATTATGCATTAAATAAATGTATTTCAATTATAAATAGCTGACTCCACCTTTCCAACATACTGTGTATTAATAGTGTCAAAACAGTAATGAAAATACCTATATTATAACTAATATTAATATTTTGAATTGAAATCTGTATCCCATGGGTTACAAAAATATCATCATCATGTTGTAATAAGGCAACCTACCTACCCCCTACACTTCATTTTTAAAAACTCAGCCCTAAGAGCAACATTACAAATTAGTGATATATTACTCAAATTGACAAATAAAGTAGACCAGAGGTGCAATAATTATTAAGGGTGATGTATAAATGGCGTACAGTGACCTTTAATCTTTAAACCAACTTTCCATCCAAAGACCTGAAATCAATAGCCGTAAATAAAGATGAATTATCATTCTATCTGTACTATGAATTTCAACTAACTGTCTCAAAAAGCTTCTTAAAAATACATTGTAATTTAAGGTTTATCATTTCATTATTATTCAAAACCATGTTTGTGGATAATTCATTTAAATAAATCAGACCTCGGAGCGATTAATCAACGATCCAAGACAATCACACCACACTATCTAACAGCCCTCAATAACATGAAATTACAAGATGTTTTAAAGCTTAAAATATTGACAAAAGATAAAATATATATCTATAATACAATACCAACAATAAAGTGATAAACAATATCTTACGATAATAAATCAAGCCCCTGATCAATAGGAGTCTCAGTGACCTTGTCTGCTTGGTGTCATTTATAAATTTACAATCCATTCTATACAAATCTTAGATAGGTGGGATAACTGATCCATACATTTAATTATTTATCCTATTACAAGGAGATGACAACATCTACCCCTTGGTAAATAAAACATTGCAATCAATAGAAAAGGGCTCATAATAAGGAGGAAACCTTGTTCTATCCTATTACAAGGAGATGACAACATCTACCCCTTGGTAAACAAAACATTGCAATCAATAGAAAAGGGCTCATAATAAGGAGGAAACCTTGTTCTATCCTAACCAAGGAGATGACAACATCTACCCCTTGGTAAACAAAACATTGCAATCAATAGAAAAGGGCTCATAATAAGGAGGAAACCTTGTTCTATCCTATTACAAGGAGATGACAACATCTACCCCTTGGTAAATAAAACATTGCAATCAATAGAAAAGGGCTCATAATAAGGAGGAAACCTTGTTCTATCCTATTACAAGGAGATGACAACATCTACCCCTTGGTAAACAAAACATTGCAATCAATAGAAAAGGGCTCATAATAAGGAGGAAACCTTGTTCTATCCTAACCAAGGAGATGACAACATCTACCCCTTGGTAAATAAAACATTGCAATCAATAGAAAAGGGCTCATAATAAGGAGGAAACCTTGTTCTATCCTATTACAAGGAGATGACAACATCTACCCCTTGGTAAATAAAACATTGCAATCAATAGAAAAGGGCTCATAATAAGGAGGAAACCTTGTTCTATCCTATTACAAGGAGATGACAACATCTACCCCTTGGTAAACAAAACATTGCAATCAATAGAAAAGGGCTCATAATAAGGAGGAAACCTTGTTCTATCCTAACCAAGGAGATGACAACATCTACCCCTTGGTAAATAAAACATTGCAATCAATAGAAAAGGGCTCATAATAAGGAGGAAACCTTGTTCTATCCTAACCAAGGAGATGACAATATCTACCCCTTGGTAAATAAAACATTGGAATCAATAGAAAAGGGCTCATAATAAGGAGGAAACCTTGTTCTATCCTATTACAAGGAGATGACAACATCTACCCCTTGGTAAATAAAACATTGCAATCAATAGAAAAGGGCACATAATAAGGAGGAAACCATGACTCTATCCTAACAATTCTAATAACTTTGGAACAGTGATATTAGAGATTAACATTCTGTTGGGAACCTATCAATAAATACTGTATCTTGACCTAAAGATGCCAACTGAATTAATGGGTCGTTGGGTTGCTGTGCCTCATTGTTGAATACAAACGTACTAATATTTTGTACAATGAATAGTTCTAAGATAATTTTTCATCCTTTCACTTAAATACTTTTAACAACTTTTTCTAGTGGAATTTTTGTTTGGCCTTAAGCCCTCACAGTCAATTTCGCACTTTTTAGATTCCCACTCAGTCCCTTCCCCCCTTTTTTTCATAAGAAAATATATAAGTTTGAAAAATTCTTTTCCGTTATTTTTCTACTGGCCAAAATAAATTGTTTTTATTTCTATCTGAGTGATTTAACCATTTAAGGAATTTTGTGTTGATGGTCTTGGTTTAATTTCTCAACTGATTGAACAGAACCATAGATAAATGGAGAGCTTGATATATTATAAAGAGACTTGTCAAAGCTGTATATTGACCTTTAGATGTTATTCCCATGCTTTTTAGATTGTCATTTAATTCATGTATACCAAACATATCTTTTTATTACTATTTTCTTAAGCTTGTTGAAGGTACTTTAATATATTGATTGTTTTTTTTTCATTTTCTGAAACTTAATGATGAATATACTTTATTATCCAGTCGCTTCTCTATTCTGCATAATAAATGACTGCCCTTTTAAACCTCGCTGCGCAACAAATCCAAACATCGGATCAAATGTCATTTAATATATAATGAAACGACATCAAATTTAAATTCATGAAATCTATAAAAATAATTTGATCTACTGAAATTTAAACAGATTTCATATCTATTTACCAGCTCTTTGTGCTGAGAAACTACGATCAATATGTAAAGTCGCACTGCATAAACACTTAAACATCATAACTTAATTCATTTAAAGTACACGATTTTAGGATGAATAATATGAGAATTTTAATGGAGTATCAGGTTTATTGGATATTAAATATTATTTGATACCACCAGGGGCTCGACTTCAATTTATTAAAAGATGAAACTTCTATTTATACAGGAAAATGATTAAACTTTTAAAGAAAAGAAGTATTTCTGATATTGTCAAATTTTAAATATGGGTACAACTTAGCCACAACAAAGAACTTCTTTTTTTTCTTTTTGAGCGTTATCGTATACATGTTTGTATAATCTCATGGAAGTCAAATTGACTCGAATTGACTCAAAAGAAGTTCAGCAGATCACCGATATTTAAAGAGAAGAGAACAAATTCCATCGGAAACAGGTTGGAACATATGTTACATTTCCAATGGATTATAACAAAGCTTGAAACTCTACAGGAGTTGTACAATAATAGAGAACTTTCAATGTTGCTCTTTGTTCAGTTTTCTGAATTTTTGGTCTAAAGCGCACCCGTCATGATTTTTATTTCAGATAGATGTTAAGCTCATAGAAGTTGAAAGCAAACTGTTTTGTTAAGACTACAAAAAATCATTCCAGTTCCAGTCTTAGTTCCAAACAAACAATTCATTATCCATTAATTTAGCAAGTGCCATCTCTAATTTTGTATATTGCTTATTAATGATGCATCATTCTGATATAATTTTGTATTGCGCAATAGTGTTGACATAGTGTTAAATCATTCTCAATCAATCAATCAAATTATGTGTAATGTCTTAAATCAGGAATTAAAATGTCAACGAATCATTATTTTATCATAAATTGTAAAATCATGGAACATTTATTCCAATCATTGCTGAAAATTTCAGAATGATTTTTCAATGTTATAGTGACTTGAAGTAAACCTCAAATAGAGTTCTAAAATTCTTGATTCAAATATAATGCACTCTTAAAAGAATCACAAAGGTATTGGATGATAAAAGGAGATTTAGGTTGTTTTAACTCGTTGCCTTCCATTGTTTTTGTAGATTTTCATTACAAAATGACATTACACTTTATATAGGCTATATATATCATCACAGTTAATATCTTCTTGATAAATCAACATAGAACAAACTCATTTCCTTCGAGACCAGTTAAATTTCCAGGAAACAAATCATGACCAACTATTCACACAGTAACACAGACCAAAGACTTCAACCAACAGTTAAAAAAAATATATTCTAATTTCATTAAAATTTTGCAGGTGTGAATTTTCTCTTTGGATTTATCAAGATCTTCAAAAGTCAACTCCTTCTCAGGGTGGAAAGGCAACTCTTTACCCTTGCACACTGTAGATCATCTGTGTAATATAAACAACCCTATACCTGACAATTCTAATATGTGTACATCAAATGATTTTTATCACCATCTCCCTGATGTAAGTATGATCTTAATAATATGCAGACAGAGCCTACTAAATTATGTAAGTGAAGGAAGTTTGTTACATGCAAATATCAGGTTATCTAGTCCCACACACTGAAATGTTTATAGTTTGTCCTAACCTATTGACTTATCAACTTATACCTACTATATCTTTTTTTACTCCTTCTTGTTTTGTACTGTGTAACTTCGTTTAATGATATATTTTATAACTAGTTATGAAAGACAAAACTTAACTAAATGCATCTATCCCCTTCTTGACATAAGGATGTTTGGGTGGAGAATGAAAGTGAGGTCTTTTAATTTGTTTACAAATGACTAAACTAATAATTTTTCTAATATATCATATCGAATAAAGCAGGAAAAGGTTTCCGATGTATGAGTAAAGATATGTATCATGTAGTCATATTTCATTAAACTGAATTATTTATTTTACCAGATTTTAAGTCAAAGATATTATAAAGTGTTGAAGAAAAACTGAACATTAAATACAAATTCTAAGCTAATGAAATAAAATGGCATGAATGACTGAATAGCAAGGGGATGATGGTCCATTTTCAAGCAAGCTTGATTCAAACCTGGGGACAAGGTTCCTAGGGCTATTATTAGAACACTATAAAAAGATTCTGCTGCCACAGTATTCACAGCTTCTCTTATACAAATTTATAGCTTTTTATAGCTGTCTATTTTAGCTGGGATTTGCTCATTTTTGAAAGCCGTACTGTGACCTATAGATGTAAATGTATCTGTCATTTGGTCTCTTGTGGAGAGTTGTCTCATTGGCAATTATGCCACATCTTTTTTTTTTATATTAACTAACAGTAAAAGAAGAGGGACGAAAGATACCAAAGGGACAGTCAAACTCATAAATCTAAAACAAACTGACAACGCCATGGCTAAAAATGAAAAATACAAACAGAAAAACAATAGTACACATGACACAACATAGAAAACTAAAGAATAAACAACACGAACCCCACCAAAAACTAGGGGTGATCTCAGTAAAATGTTTTCTAACAACAGATTAGTCTCTTAAGATCCAACAAAGTAATTAATAACTCACTGACCTTTTTTAACTGTGTCCAAGGAACTTTAATATTATATTGATCTGCTTTAAAACTAAATTTCAACCAAGTGAAAAAAACTATTCTCATAACTCAGAATTTGACTGAGGGTTATTTGAAAAGTAAATGTTTCATGTCTTAAAGGGAGTTATTTTACAATTTCTGGGAAGATGGCTATAAATGCAGGGCATTTTTCCCTGTTACTTCTCATGTAGTAGACAATTTTGTAGATTTTGTTATTAATTTGAAACATAACTTTCAATAACCAAAGATGTAGATATTTTCTATTAACTTGTCATATGACAGTCTAGGGCAACAAACTCACAACCATAAGAACTAGCAACTTTCTCCCCTCTCTCATCTACTAACCAATTATACCAAAGTTTGCATGTCTTTAAAACCTTTGAAAAGGGTTTGACCTATGATAGCGGATACCCCAGTACAATACAGTACTTCAGGTTAAGGAATTGAAGAGCTTGGATGAGTATTGAACAGGGTGAACAATAGTTAAATAATTTGTCCACACACCACAGACAAACAAGATTATAGCCATGTTGTAATTCTAAAAGTCTTTTTAAAGTACTATCAAATTCTTACCATACAATGGAATAGTATTATCCAACATATACTGTCGCTGCCACCACATTGTAATGTGAGTTAAAAGTTAAATATCACACAAATTTCACTTCTACATCAGTTCAGAATGACAGTAGAAATGACAAAAAAATCAATGTTAATGATGAAGTCATCAAATAACACTTAAAATTCTTTATCTGTTGTTTTCACTGTGCATGTGTTTTGATCCAGGAAGAAAACAATTGTAGCGACATAAATCCATTTCACCCACTACCACACAAGTACCGGAACACTTTCATATTTTGTCGTCTAATTATAAATTTCCGTATCAGTTTTTATTGTGAGATATTGTATATCAGTTAATAATTTTTAATTTGAAAATTGTTTCTTAAAAACATTCATATTATTTCTGATTCGCATTAACCACCCACGACCGCATGCTTGAAAACATTAAACTGATCCAAGCGCCTATTTAGCACTCCAAATATGAAAATGATAAGTGTTAAATCATTGTCATATTGCATAATTCTTTTGTAAACATTTTTTGCCTGCAATGCATCAAAGCTCATTGATTATCTTTTTAGAGACGAAGACACCCTTTGACCTCATCACTGCATATTAAATTCTTGTTTGCCCATCAATGAAAGCTGTTAAACAAATTTATCTCTCCCACTTCAAGTCTCTTTACTGGGATTTGAAGGTAAGGTAGGTCTGTGAAAGATATTGGTTAATACGACCTGTGGTGTAATCACTTTAGTGTTAATATCCAAGGTTTACCAATGTAAATTTTCTGTTGTGATGAAAATAATGGCTGTCAAAAATCCAATGCCTTGCAGCGATTTTCTCATTTACAACAAATTTTACTTTGACTGTTTGCTACCTGTCACATTTAACGACAGGTTTGAATTTTTGATTTGGTAATTATTTGCTTTCAAGTGGATGAAGCAGTAAAATTTCAATAACAAATTGTAACTGATTGATCAAAAATGCAATTGGATTGTGCATTTTCCATTCTGCTGATTATTTTTTTAAACGATTAGTTTGACTTCTATATTTTCAATTAGATTAGCAAACAGATAAATATTGAATTTCAATTTATGGGAGGGAAAAAAAGGACATCACGATTGCCACAGTTTTTCTCCACAGTTATATAAATATATTATTACTAATGAAAATCTATGAGTGTGCACTTAGTGTGTTAAATGTTAAAAGTCTGGAAATGTCATAAATTTTATAGCAAATATCTCACTTTCAGTGTTAGAAATTTCTTATGAATATATAAATTGTAGTTAATTATCATCATATATAATAAATTAGTTGTAAATTTCTTTTTTTTTATGAATTTTCACTGAATCAATCATATAATAAAAACATTCCGGGGAAAAACAAAACAACAAACTATTAATAATGTCTTTTACCTAAATCAAAGAACTGTAAATTAGTGCAATAAAGATTTGTATAGACATAACACAGACGCATTAAGTTTATTTTTTCAGACTCAAGTCAAAATATCCCAACTTTAATTACCAGTTTTGAAAAATAAATCCTATTTTGACTGTGTTGATTGTAAATGACTTCTTTGCAGCAGCAAGTATTTAAACTGACCTTACAGGGTCACTACATTTTAGCTGTAGGCAGACCTGAGGATCTTCAAATGAAAAAGCCCAACCATTACCCACAACATCTAAGTTTTTTTTTAACTGGATATGGTATTTTTGCCAATGAGACAACTGTCCACAAGTGACCAAATGACATAGAAATAAAGAACTATAGAACAAAGTCCATACTGCATAGTCGGCTATAAAAGCACTGAAATGACACATGTAAAAACAATCCAAATGAGAAAACCAGCGGCCTAATTTATGTACATATTACAACATATATTTTGCAAACTTCTTGTTTAACTGCATTGCAATAATTAGGTGTCCACAACTAACCATTACTAGTACCAGTTTAGGGTCAGTCTACTCAGATGGTGGACTTACAAATTCTGCAATATTGTGTTTGAATATTTTGCAATAATTGAGAAAATAGCAATATAATCTAAATCCATGAGCCAGGCAATATAGGATTAAATGCATCAATATATATCTTTATTAAAATATCAAAACGTGACAAAATCTTTCATATAATTCTCAAAAGACATCTGTAAATCTAATCTTTATATCACAATTGAATGAAACTGACTTTTGTTGGCTAAATTTGGATAATTTTATATTTGCATGAGAAGCAGCTAAAAATATAGTACATCACACGTCTGTACTGTTTTTGAGGAGAAGTTTTTTTTGAATGATCACGCCAATGACATAATATACATAATGATGAGAATAAAGTTGGATTAAACTCATCAATCACACATTTACCAATGCTCTTATTAAACATGCATGTTTACACACTCTATTACATTTATCTTTTTTTCTTCAATTTGATGTATATTTGTTAAATAATTTATATTGACAGGCAGTTTATTGATTGTCCAATGAAAACAAATCTTCCCCTTAACATAGAGAAGAAATGTCTTTTCTTTCCAGTACTTGTTCCCCATTTACACTTCTCTAAGACCCATTCCTGCCAACTTTTCAAAATCTTCATGGGGGATTTTAAGGACAAGAGAATGAAATGCTTTTCTTAAATTGTCATTAGTGTTTTAACATAAAAAGACGATGTGGTATGATAGCCAATGAGACAACTCTCCACAAGAGACCAAATGACATAGAAATTAACAACTTTGAAATAAGAATTTTAATGGTGAATTTGTCAAAGAGACAACAACTCAACCAAAGAGCAGATAACAGCAGAAGGACACCAATTGATCTTCAACACAGCAGAGTGACAGAAAGCCACAATAAAATATAACTGTCAAAAGTTAAAAGATGTCATTTAACACTAGATGCAGAGTTTGAATCTTTATGTATATATTTTATACTTCTACAATGGATCATATCAAAAATGAAACCTAAAATGGCAGTCACATCATGTCTTCTGATTTCTTTCTCATGTTGAAAATTAAGCTTGAAACCCCTTAAATATTCCGGTGCCCCCTCCATGTAGCTATATCTAATGAACTTATATAATAATAATTTTATTTGCAAAAATACACCCATATGGGTCAAGCAAACACAAATACAACATTTAATACAGACAGTGAAGAATTACAAATATATACCAACAGTAATGATAATCTTTATATTTCCTGTAAACATGACAATTTTTTTCTAAGAAAATTAAAACTGTTTTATCTCATCATGCAAAAACTTCAAGTTACTTGCCTACGATCGTTACAGCTAAAGGTTAAGCCAGATATTACATGGATAATATATTCTATACAAATTAAAACATCTTTAGAAGGAAGTTATACACAAATTTTTCAGGAAGTCACCAGCTCAAAAGTATCTATTTATAACCGGTGTAATGTGGCATGTTTTACTTAACATGCAATGTCTTAAATCTGCAAAACATTGTTTAAAGATTAATCAAATTTACATCAGAAATAGGTTTTCTGTACCAGATCAAACACAGTGTGTTGAAATCAACCTGGCAACAGATGGTAAACATGCTGCAGGGTCAAAGTGCACGCAAATTAAATCTGCAAAGTGATGCATTCTCTTCCACAAAAATCAGCTGTTGACTGACACAAAACAGAGACTTGAACAAACCTCCCACCTTCCTTGTCTAAATGGTGCAGAACATTTCTTAATAAATATACAAATTGCAGTTTTAGTAGTGAATCAAAGGAGAGATAATACACTTAATCTCATCGCCAATCTACAAATAAATACTATTTCATTATTTGATGAACAGCAATTTGGCAGATAAGCGTATGTAACATTGACAGAGTGCTGCCGTGTAACATATGCTTTAGTTCATGACATTACACACATTGCACAGTTTTAATCCATTTTTCTCCAATGAATATTACGATGACACATTTTTTAATTGAATCCTCTATTATGGCATTAATTATTCACAAGTTTTGCTTGACAATTTTAGTGCAAGGGTCAGTCTACATCATTGCCCTGACAGTTCAATGAGGTTTCATAATTCATGTCTTGAGATGCACTTAAATGAAATGTTCCAGTTAAATTTCTTTGCTTTAATCACTACTTTAGAAAAGATATCAAGATCATCTTGTACATAAAACTTATTTCTGTTGTAAATTTGATTCCCCTGTTAATGGAATGAGGGAAAAAAGGGGTATTATGCGTGAATTCTTACTTAAAAAAAATCCATTTAAAAAGGCTGATTTACACAAAGTAATTTTAAATTCACATTACAGTTAACTAATTATTACAGGCCAAACATTATTGAAGTTGAGATCCTGCTTTACTTTACATCAACCTATCACCTTTGCAAGAGACAGAGAATTCTATTTATAAATAAATCAAACTTTAAGGTATAAATCACAGTTCTAAATACAGAATAAATAATAAATCAAACTAAAATTCTTCTTTTTATCTTCATCCTTATTTGTACCCACATAAAACTATTAAAAATTTCATCTCTCCAATAAAAACACACAATGACGACTCAATTTCATGCTGTTTTGACATTAAACATTATTACTTGCCTAAATTTATCTTTCTAAATTATTTAATGCTTTGAAATTGTGAAGTAACATCTCCGATAATCGATTTTCCTCGGGACAATAAGATATAAAATAAATGTTGAGCTGCTGTAATGGTAGAGTTTTTGATCTCTAGTTCTGTTTGGCAGATTTCCTTGTTTCTCAAGAGACGTTAATTTGTACATACAATTGATTTTAACATAATATATAATTTAGACGGGTTTAATGTTTACTTGAAATGACAAACACTCTGACTGCTGCAACAAGGGAGAAGGTATTACGTAGTTTGTCAATCTTTGTACATTTAATTCTTTGTTTTCTTTCATTCAATTAATTATGTACTACTAAATCATCAAAGTGACAGATTCAGTAGTAGATCCAAATTGAGGCTAAAAAAAATCAAATTTTTAAAATCAAATAAAAATAGTTACCCGACTGACAAAAATGTTGATATATATTTCTTTTGAAGACTTTAAAGATCACATTAAAAAAAATCTCTATCCCCACACAGTGACAAATCCTGGTTGTAGAAAAAGGGGGAGGCTAGCAGTAGAAAATCAGAAAAATTATATTAACTCAAAAATTCCACCACGAAGGCCTAAGGCCCATGCTTAGATTCTGCTTCAGAGAAATATTCATGAAAAATTCCCTCTCTAGACCTTGGGACACAGTACTATTAGGTCAATAGCTTACTACATAAACAAAACTGTGCAAAATCTTGTGAAGTAATATGTCAAATTTATACTGTTAGATGACATTTCATTATAACAGATTATCATTTTATTATTGTATAACTTTTAGAAACAAGGAATGATTGACATTTCAATAATTCTGTTAACCTGCTACACATCTTAAAGGCCAGATACAATATTCCTGAATAAATCAGGGAGAAATGAACATATGTTGGTTGCAGTGATTGGGGAAAACTGGAGCTATGGGCTGAGATAAATTCTTTGAAGTTGATGGCCCATGAGAGTACATAATGTCACATGAAAGATCACAATATTCCACAAAGGGACATAATGGCACATATTTCAATATCTTCAACAGAGGAAAGAATACTGATCCAGAAAATCTTTTTAAATGGTATCAAATCAGGCCACTTGAAAAGTTACACTTCTAAATCTCTGAATTAAAAAAAGACCCAAGTAAACCCAAGCAAATAACTAACCAATTTAGAGTGTATATGGCACTTCAGGGGCGATCACTCTTTAAAATTGGACACAATGTCTTAATTTTTATGTTAAATTCAAGAATCTTTGCAACAAAGACTAAACATTCAAAAACTGATTCATTTTTTGGATGCTGGTTTCTGAACTGGATCCAATCATTTCATTCTTCACTTTATAAATCAATGCAGTAGACTTTTTATGTTCTCTAAATCAAAATCAGAAAATTTATGAATATTGTTGAATTTAAACTGTTGGGAACCCCCTCAGAACATTATTATCTATAACAAATGAATCATATAATGTATATATCCATAGAATGTCACCATGCTACAGATGTCCTAGGAACAATATATAACTTTTAAACATTTTCTACAAGATTTACTATCAGTATTAATGTGTAGTTTTTAAGTTTCATTGTAGCAAGCTGTTGTTTACCATTGAACACACATCAAACATTTCAAAACTATAAAAAAACAAAACATGAAGAAACTTAAATCATTTATATGTATAAAAGGAGATCTGGGGTATTACCCAGTGATTGATTGATTGTTGATGAAAACGTTCAGGACCTGCAACTATTATCTACAGTCAGTAAATTGGTAGAGGGGTATTTATATAGTGAGGATCTGCAATGTGGGACAACAGGAATGAGTATGACAGCTAACAGAAAACCAGAAAACAATGGTTTATAAGATACAGACAGCAGTTTTGCCTTTCAGCTAGCCACCATATAGCTTAGAGAAAATGTGGATCTCTAAATACAAGGAATCAGATTAAACTTACACAGACACCCTTATGAAATATTTAAAATACACAAAAAGCAGTTATTTGGAACTTAGACTAAAATAGATAGATCTTTATTACAGAAACTCTCTTTTTATTCTAATTAAAAATAAAAGCTACAGTAACCATTTAATGGACTAAACTTCACATGCTTTATTACAGCCCCACTGGATTTAAAGTATTTAGTACCAAGCTGCTGAATTCCCTTTAAAAAACATCTTGTTCATCCCCTTTTTTCAATGTCAACTTTAAAATGTATTTATTTAAACATGAGCTTTCCTAAAGCTTTCAATGCCAGCTTTAATAGTCAAATCTTGAGTTTAAAGACAGGCACAGACAAACCCTTATACCCATGTACCCCTAATGACCCTTGTATTTTTATGAATGCTTTTATGTACTACATTGAATGGGATTTTTTTTTATAATTTAGAAATTTTCAAAAGGAAAAAGATTGATGTTTACAACAGTTGAAAGGTCTTAAATTCTAATTTATAGTGCTTTTATAAATAAAATATAAAAAGACATACAATAGATATTTCCTTGAACTTTAACTTTTCATTCAATGTAAGTTTATCTTGATATAAATTGAGACATGCATACAGGTCCTCAAATGCGACATAAAATTAAATGCCTTAAAAATGAAAAAAAAACCTGCATAAATAAATAATCTACAGTTACATAAAAACTCTTTTTAATTCTGATATGCAAATATAACACCCCACTTATGAGGTAATTCTACTGCAATTATTTGTCAACCATACATACCCTTAAGTAACTAAATACGTGCATGTTTTTAACTGTAACAATCATAGGTATCGATCTGGAATATATTACCATGTTAATATTCTTCTTACAAGTGATGCATATAGAGATCAGAGCTAAGGGTCACAATATGGCTGTTCAAACATATTTTAAAACTTGATGGCTTTTCATAATTTTCAAACAGGTGGGAAACAAAATTTTCCTGTGTGTACTGCATTAAATCAAACTTTTTCTACAGATCTAATGGGTAATATGCTCAATCAAACTATTGCTGATACTTTTGATGAAGATGATTGAATTATAATATTTCTATAATTAGAATCAGCCCTGCAATTCATTCTCCCCTGGTAAAATCTAGCACATGTATTTAATTTCCAATGTCTTTTTCTCCTTAAAAAAATGTTTGTAATAATAAAATACATGTGAACTTGTCATTACAGATCGTTTGATCTTGGCGTCACCTCGTTACATGTAATTAGTGTACACTGTCATCTAGAGGTTACCTAAACTATACATGTACATGTAGGGTGAAAACTTCATATCATTTATACTATCATAGTTTAACAAACATAAATTTTAGTGGCGGATCCAGAAATTTTCACAAAGTTTGGGCAGTCCACTGCCGATGCCTCCCACCTTAATCTGCCTCTGGATTTCAAAGATACAATTTCAACTACCCAAATGTAGTTTATGTTGCGTACATTTGTTGTATCAATGCTTATCTTTTTATTAATCCCATTTTTCCTAACATTAGCACAAAAATATGTGAGATTTAGTATTTACTATGATCAAGCTGACCATACATAACTAAAGATTTTCTGAGTATTGATCCAACTAAAAAAATCTCATGAAGTATATGCTGGCAAAAATCTAACATTCATAACTACAACTACCAAAAAATTTGTAAACTGAATCTGTTAAATTTTATTTAATAAGTTACATCAAGGTAAAATAGGATAATAAAGGTACCCACATGCTATTTAAGTAAACTAATCTTTGCCCTGACATTTTTAAGCATGTTAATACTGCATATTTGCATACCAACTATAATACACAGTGACAAGGCAATTTTACAAGCTTAGGAGACAAAGTTGGGGTATTTTATATCAAACAAGAGATCACAGGTGTTAATTTCATTCCCATCATTGAATAAAGAGTATAGGGAGTATATACCTTCCCATAATGCATCACATTTGGATTTGAAACATGTAATTAATTGACTCTATATTCAAATTTTATTTTAGGCCAGTTTCAGCAACTCTTGGAATTACTGAATGAAGAAACAAATAAAAACAGGGTTTAAAGTAACATAAAATTCCATTCTTCAAAACAGGATTTTATCTTATTAACCAGTTTACATATTGTTTCTCTTCATGAGATAAATATATCACTGGATGTTAAGCTACCAACAATCAATCAATCAATGAGATAAACATCCTTTATTTTTGTATAAAGACCAATACCAGTCCACAAATGGTGCTAACTAGTTGAAGAAAGACTTTTTTGTCTTCTGTGTTCTCAATTATATTATCCCATGGTTGAGACAGAGTAGTCTAGATGAAAAAAGGATGGATATGTTAAATTACATTTGAAAAGTAAAAAAATAAAACGCAGAGAAAAATAATGACATAAATGAATGCTTATGATCTCACCTTTAACATCGGTAATTTACCACTTCCAACATTACACTCTGTTTACTAAAGAAGTCGTCTCACAAATAAAATTGGGTGTTGAAAGTTACAGTAACACATGGTAACAATGAGACAGTATTTATTACACAAAAAAATGTTTCCTACACCACATTAATCAGCTGTTGTGCTTCAAATTACCCTGTAGGAAGGAGGTCACGGAAGATTCTGAACTTACGTAACAGAATACGACAATAGTAAACAATGGAAGCAAATAGTATGTCACTTTACATCAGTGAGACAAACAATCGGAGTTAATCAAAACCATATAGTACATCTATGGCCTTTCATATGACTGTTTGGATGTTTTAAGTCTGATAAACAATTGATCTTAGCCCCGTTTTAATTCAACAAGGTTGGTCAGATGGTAATCTATAAGGAAGATTTACAAATTAAAGGTTAAGAAGTCACTTAACTGAAATATTAATGCCTCTGGAGGCCTTTAAATGTTTTCAAACAATGTGATGATTTAAGACCCGTTTATTTACAATGCTCTACCAACCATTAAAGAGGGTCCATTTACAAGCGTACCCAGCTATCTTTAAAATCTCAGGAAAAAATATCATTTACAAATGATCTCAAATAAGTGATGAAAAGGTAGATCAAATATTTCAGATACTTTTGAAAAAAATCTTTCAGAACGGATACAAAAATTTTAAACCTAATGTGGTCAATGTCAATGAAATGCAGATTGCTACTGTATTTTATTTTTGTCTTTAAAACCTATAAACTATAACCCAAGACAGGATACATGGGATAATTTTTTAAAGACCTTTTTTAAGAATTTGTCTTCTAAATTTGCATTTTTATATAGAAGTTTGAGTTTGAAAATTATTATAGAAAGCACCCCTTCCTCTTAAGCCTCCCCAAGCTGTATTTATCTAGTGGGGAACTTAATTGCATGTCTTTTCCTTCATTTATCAGGTGAAAAAGGATTAAGCCAATCTATTGAGGCACACAGTAACATAGATCCCCATGTTAGATAGTTGACAGATGTATGAGCTTTGATGAAAGGTAGAAACTTAGCCTTTTTATTGTGAGCCTAGGACCTCACTTAATCACTATAACCACCCAATAATCTTGATCCACACACACAGAAGAAAGTTCTCAGAGATTTGTTTACTTGTCAATGTAAGTGTTTTGTCAGAATGAGGCCGTAAAAGAGTTTAGAAGATTTGTCTAGAAAAATATTAGGATATTTTACTCAAAAGGGTATATACAATGAACTATGAAAACTAATAAATTTTTAAATTAGATAAATGTTATATTTTTACTCTTCTCTTGTTTATTTTAATAAGACTAAATATATTTCAAGCTATGACTTCCAGTTATATGAAAAGAAAATACACTTAATTCTCAGAATACATCCTAAATTAAAACATGTTCATTTCATTTTATATCAAAATCACTTGAAAATTTAATTATAAAGCAAATATTGTTGATAAGGACTATTTATCTTTTATGACAATATTTTGGTGGAAAACAAACGTTCAAGCGTTAATTTGTCTTGCAAAGTAACAAGTGGTCAACAATTAATCTACTAAACAATTTCAATATTTATATCAAGAAAAGATACAAGAGAAATTGTGTGCTATTTTCTGAAATAGCAGCTAGAAAATGGCTGCAAAGGTGATCATTTATAATCTTCAATGACCTTTATTTATTTAATTATCAATTTAAAACTTTTACTTAAACGTTATTAATCTGATTTAATTGATCACTTACCAGGAAATGGAAACATGGTAGGTGGAGGTAGAGCTCCAGAATACTGCGACATTAAATAAGCCTCCATCAGATGTGGATATGCTCCGTTATTAAGCGACATTTTCCTTTTTATTGATCCTAGTGTTATATTAATAAGATAATCACTTTCCCCTGTTTAACAGACAACTGACTTGTATCACCATATCACTCTGGATCAATTGTTACTCCACCACAACATTAATATACCAGTCATCTTTATTTCATATCAAATCAACGATTAAATCACCAGAAAACACCTCCCAGATATTCTTTCTATACACGTAGTAAAGAAGTAATCTTCAATTTACCCAAACACCATTACAACTCATCAGGATTAGAAAACAGTTATCAATTGACAAGACGACTTCTTCTTCTATTCTCCAGTTATATTCATTGATTATTTGAACTGTGCCGTATGCTGGATGAAACACATTCCGTAGCGAGGTATCATATCATCTGTTATTCTTTTCTAATTGATGTAAAAGCTAGTAATCACGTTAACGGACTAGTGAGCTTCACGATAGCTTGCAACAAAGCGGGAGCACTCAAGCTTCAAAAGGTGCAACAGTGTTGATAAACCTTGAGTATGAATACTAAAGCATTACCTTTAAGCGATTACGATATCAATATAACTCGTCTATACAATATCTATAAAAGATATGACCCCCATTGACACTTATGTCAGTATTTCTATCGTCCTATCCTACCCTGAATTAAACTATACAATGAACTCATCCAAAAATATGATCACTACAAAAATGAAATGAATTTCATAAGAGCAGTTGGTAACAAGCAGATGTCGACAATGTATTTTAAATATGAGTATGTATTTCATAAAGAAAAGACAAGCTTATTGATAAGTCATACGTTTTTATGCAATTAATAAAATGTCAGTAAATTCACATGTTTTTTAACACTATAACTTGCATAAGATTTTATAAATGTTTGTATAACATGTATATGGTAAACATTAAAACAGGTTCAGAATGATACAGTATAGAATGGCGGAGAAAAGTTAGGAAAAGTTTTAAGAAATCTTTCAAAGAATTGGTTTAACATAAACAAAGGGTTCAAGCCAGAATGAAGTAATGAAACAAGGAAGAAAACTAAAAGATTTTACAAATTTGTTGATTATTAGTTGTTTGGTTTGTACTTGGTGCCTAGTGTTGTACGATATTATTTTCCTTTTTTCTCTTATAATATAACAGGTAGAATTTGACATACTTAAACCCTAAGAAGTTCCTAAACTTTTGCAAGTTAAAAGGAAGTCGTGCAATCTTAATAAATTGTCACATAAAGCCTCAATTATTCAACTTTACCCAATTATAAAATAAAGGAACAGAATTTATAATTCATATAACTCATATGTAGACATGTAACAATTTTCATATCATATGATAATCTGGTCCAAAACCCTACAGTGTGGCTGTTATTAGTCAAACCTAGCATAGCATATAATTAATAAAGTATTTGATCATTTGAAATACTAATTTGACAAACATTTACTTATTTTTCATCACTTTTCAGTTGAGATGTAAACTTATAACCAGCTCTTTTCCAAATGTTCAACAAATCGTAAATTAATATTGGCTTTGTATGCAGAGAATGGTACAAACAAGAAATCAAATATCGCACCAAAATGCAAGTTTTCGAGATCCTCAATCCATAAAAGTTGGTACCCACAAACATGAATGAATTCACAGTAATAAGGCATTCTAAGTTTAGATTTTGACATAAAAGTTACACTCACTTCATGGTAGTACTACATAAGATATGTACTGTGAAGTTAGCAGTTACTGTGCATTTGTCAGTCAAATATCTTTTTGAACAAGAATGTGGACAAATATCTGAACTTTGACCAAATGACCTGACTTCTTATTACAATGGACCTCTATCCTTTAAAAATGCTCAAACCCAAATTTGAAAAAAGGGGGTATCATAAAGAAGAAGATTTATAATTATTACAGATACTGATTGAATGCTTATAGTAAGAAACTCCAGCATAATAAAAGTTATATAAGATTTCATCATTTCAAAAGTGAAAGAATTGTATAAACCAAGCTAATATGTTGTATTTGCAGTGTATCTTCTCCATCTTATATCTTTACTATCAAACACTTTCTATTTCGATTGCCACGACAGCAGCGTGAAAATTTGTCAGCTGCTTCAATCTTAACTTACAAGGTGGGAACTTTTGATTACAGCAATTGACATTTCTTTTAAACAGCTTCCCTAGCAATCTTTATAGTGCTACATATAGCATGTTGTATAGGCAAGACATCTACTCAACTCATAAATACTTCCTTTTGACCCTCATTATCTCAAACTATCTAAAAACAGAAGGCTTTCTTTTGTAGACATCTGAGCAATTACTGTCCCACAGCCAAAACTTTTTTCCAAAAACAGGCTGAATTTTCTCTCTGCATTAAAGACCCACTGGTGGCCTTGGGCTGCTCTCTTATTATATTTGCATTTGTCTCTTTCACACCCTCCCTGCTTCCATTTTTAATTCTTTGTAAAATTGACCTTTTACCACATATAAAGGACCTATTGTTGGCTATTTACTGCCAGAGTCAGGAACCTAGGTTCATCACCAGAAAAACCTAATACAGTGAAACCTGTGTAATCAGAACTGATGAATTGGTTTGAATATGACAGGAAAGGACTGGTGAATCTGTATATGACCAGTATTGCCCCTTTTTGGCCCTTAATTCCTAGACTGTTTGCCCAATAACCCTTAAAATAAGTCCCAACCTTCTACTCAATGGTATTGAACATTGTGGTACAATTTCAGAGCAATTGGAATACTTATACACAACTTATTGTCCTGAAACTAGATAAATTCTTGTTTTGGGCCCCTTTTGGCCCCTTATTCCTAAACCATTAGGACCATAACCCCCAGAACCAATCCCAACCTTTCTTTTGTGGTCATTAACATTGTGTTAAAATATTATTATTTTTTTATTTCTATTCACTGATACTAAAGTTTTTATCCAGAAACCATCCGTCACGACAAAGACTAATACATCGTAATACCAATGTACAATTCAAATTTTAATTTTCAGTCGCATTAAAACTTGTAACTTTCTGTTATTCAAAATGAATTTAAGGTAAGCAAAATACAAACGATTCTATTTGGTTTTCAAACACCCTTGGGACAATATTTTGTTCAGAATAGTCAGGATGTTGGTTGGCAAATTGTATAACAAGAATATTCACTGACTGTCCCTATAGCGTTCAGATAAGAAAGGTGTCCACTTTACAGAGGGTTTCACCTATGCATGTTTCATTTTGTTAACTAATACTTATCTGGCAATACATGTACTTAAACAGTAAATAAAAGCTCTCAACAAGTTTGCTTCAACAAAAATAGTATTGCTAGACATTACTCCTCTCTCTACAAGATTGCTCTGCAAATAATTTTTTTAGAAGGATGGATTAAAAACAAGAATAACAGTGGCTTTTAGTCAACACTGAAGCTAATGTTGACCAAAGAGTTCAGACTAAAAAGGTCTCTCTACACAGTCTTCAATTTCAGCCTGTTTCATTATAAAAGCTAATACCAATCTGTCAATAGTGGTAAAGCTTTAAACAATTTTGATACATAAAAAAGTGTTGCTTTGAGTTACTCATTTCTATATTAGATTACTCTGTAAATCATTTTATTAGGAAGGATAAAATAAGAATTACAGTGGCATTTAGTCAAGCCTGAAGCTAATGTTGTACAAATATAAGCTCGAATCACAACCCGGGAATCACTTATAGAATTATACCATTATCAAACATGCTAACTGTTGTGTAAACATTTATTAGCAAATCAATGAAATTTCTAAACCATTTATTATCAATTCATCTTCTCAACTAATATTAAGACCCCCATCTCTTTTGAGAAACGAAATAAAATTGCTTTTTTTAAATCAGTCATATTGTAATAGGTTTTTCATTTAATTCTCTCAGCAATCCAATTGTAACACAAGTCATTTTCACCTATTACTTCCCTCAAACTGGCTTATTCACAGACTAACAACATTAATATCCGCAATGTTCAATAATTAGTGATGTGCTTAATGAAGGAAGAAACAGCACTTATCATGTTCAAATTTGCCAGCAAGTGGCTGTTTATTGATAATTTTTAAAGCTTTTCAGGTTCAGGTGCCATGTTGTCATGGTAACCGAATGAAGCATTTTAATGTTGCTGCAATTTCATTTTGAATTGCTTATGTAGAGGACAAAACACGACTTAGCTCATTAGTACAAGTTAAAACCATTACACTATTAAAAACACGGAAGTGAAATGGAGAACCAAAGACACTAGGAATTGATTCAATCAAAGTTCTATTAGGTTTGGCTAAAATGGCGAGAGTTTGATCTTTTATCCCTCATAGATGTACTGAAAAGTTTTAAGGAGAATCAAACAATGGTAATCGGTAATAACATGATCGTCAATTAAGTTAAGACGAACAATTGTTAAGGAAAGATCCTATTGATTTTCTTTAAAAAGATTAACACGGAAAAAACACATCAACACCTTCGCATTCCCTTTAAACAATCTCCTTTTCTTACTGACTGGTATTGTGATGGATAATCAGTTTATATGATATCTTTGGAGGAGAAGAAATAAAATAATTAAACGTCAATGTATTTCATTTACACTTCTCAGTCTTCAGAGATAAGATGGTGACATATAATCAACCTGTGTTTGTTCAACAAATATTGAATCTTATTACAAATCAAGTTCTTTAATCAGGTAAACTAACTAGAGTTAAATGTTTGGCTGTTACATCCTTTGAATCAAATATTTCATCCAGAATAAACATGAATTTCTCTATTGAAAAAAAAATTTCATGACATTTCTTTTATTTGAACCGTAATTTTATAGTAAAGACACCATGTTTGGGATTGAACTGGCTTCTGTCAGCTCATGAAAGCTCAACTGTCATCAGAAATTGTAAATATACTTTGAAATAACCTGAATGTATTTCTCAAAGGTCCTTCAGAGAAGCTGGGTCTCTTTCCTGCAACTGCTGCTTCTGACAGGTGTAAAAGAGTCATGATGTTATAGAACCTTGATGTTGACTAATATCTGTCCAACATTCTTTTATACTCCAAACCAGTCATATAAAGAGATTTAAAAGTGGACTATTGAAGCATTTTAGGCCTAGAAAACTGAGCCTAAGGTCAGACAAACTTAAGTGTTTTTAAATCACTACAGAACTTGTTTCTGCCAAATGATATATATATATATTGCACTTCATTCTATTTATATTATCACTATTGTATAACTAAATATTGTTTTATAAAAACCTATGGAAATGGGCCTATTTTCACGGTGAAGTTGAAGCGGAAAATTGAAATTAATGCTAATAAGGTGCAGATTTCAAAATAAGTCATATTTCCTATATAGTCTTTGTTTAAATGATACATTATTATCATCGGCATTAAAAAGTTTAAACTAATTTGAAATCTAAGCAAGAAAGGGCTGTATTGGTCTCCCCCCCCCCTTTTGGGCAGGAAGACATGTCCTACCAAAAAAGTCTGGTGAAAAAATCAGGTTGGTAAAACTTACGACAAAGAGCAAGAATTTTATTGAAACAAGCATTTTTCTTAAAACGAATCTAGTTCGGTGAAAATTTAACAATAAATGGAAGGACACTGAACAATATAACCATTGGCCTTATCATCAATCACAGAATATTTATTAAATAGTACAGTTAGCAGAAAAACGTCTTTGTAACAAATATAACATAAAGTTGCAATAAGAAAACAAACAAGAACAAATAGCCATATTGTATACAGAACAATGAAACGTGATGTTTTTGTTGAAAGAAGTCGTAAAAGGTTAGCTAGTATTTTATTTATAGTTAATCCTGCCATTAAACAACTGGAGTGTCATTCATTTGGAAATAGGCTTTCGGATATAACATCATTTCCCAAAGAGTTGAAATAAAAATCAATTCTTTTATTGGTGTTTTTAGGGATATTAAAATTGAACATTAAAGGGCACAATTCCCAACTGCTGATCTGTTAGATATAAATTATTATTTATCACCCTACGCTAATCAAAACACATCTTAATTTTATTTTCCCAGAGGAGTATATGTAAATGACAAGTTTCATAAAGCAATCATTTATTGATCATAGCAATAGTTTATGGCTAATTTGATTACCCAACCTTGACAAGATTAAAATCCCGACATTATCTGTACAAAATTTTTCCTTTTCACGACCCATCAATTAATAACTTTTGCATGATAACTACCTTCTATCCAAACAAATCATTACATTTATTTACAATCGGAATATATTTAGATTTTTACCCACTGTTGTTTGGATATTTGAGCTTTAAATCACAATTTTTTATTGAATAACAATAAATAGACTCAATAAAATATGCTTTTGTTACCGTACTGAATGCGACATTAAGATCGGCAATATTATTGAGCAATACAAAGTGAGAAAAATCTTTTGTCGGCTTGTTATTTGATAATATTTAGATAGGAAGCTTCTAGGTTAAAATAAATCAATATGATAATCTAACAGAGGGTAATTATTTGAAGATAATGTGTTATTGCCTTGGGGCATCAAGAAAATTTACTGCCACTAGTTTCAATGTGATTAAGACATGCTTAGGTCAGAGGTTGTGTGTGCTTGTCAGAATAGGGATGGGGTCGAGGTGCCAATTATTGATTGGAGAAATAAATTCCATCTATCTTTTATTCCACATGGGAAAGTAAAAACACACTGTTTGTCAAAATTACCGATGATTCTTTTGTCATAACTTGATGACAGAAAATCAATTGGTCAAGGGGAGACAATTGTTGCTTACCCGGTTAATCTTATTTAATGTCATTGAAAACATTTAGTAAAGCATTGATTGAAATTGATGTGAACAATGACAAATTCTTTTCATGTCAAATTTTCTTACGAGCTTTTATTTTTTTTATACATCTAATTAACAAGTAAATTTGAACATTTTCATATTTTTCAAAGTCTGATTAAATTATCAATCAACCTTAAATAACTTTAATTATGAGTTAAAAGCAAATAGTAGTCATTCATTTTGACTGATCCTTATTTCAGAGTATCATTACCAGTTACTTCTCACATATACATTTTTATATTAGATTAGATGTACACGTAACAAATTTCATTGTAAGGGTCTAAATACAGCAGGAACAACACAAAATTTGTTATATGCACACATATGAAAATGCAGTTTTTATCCAACGCAATCATAGTTTGAACGTTGTTTTCAATTTAAACTTGTTTATATATATATTACATTAATTTGTAGGATCCTTTACTATAGATAATTTAGCTGATCTGTAAAAATAACATCTTCATGCCTTACATATCATGTACTGTAGTAAGACGCTAGATTAAAACTGACGTGGAAAGGCAACACCCGGCCACTGAAAGCTTCATTTTTATGAAGCCCAGATGGTTGTGTGGTCTAGCACACCAGTTTGGTGTCATAATATTTCAGTAGCATGGGTTTGAATCCCAGGGAGGGAAGAACCAAAAATTTGCAAAAGCCATATAATTCTGTGGTTCAAAAATCTATTTCAAAATTAGCCTCTCACTTTTAGATTTTTTAACTTTTAAAAGTACTATTGACATACTTGATTTTCTAGCAAGCTTTGATCTTAACCCATGAAATTCTATAAAATTTAAATCATTATAATTACTTTTTCTAAGTTCAAGAATCCATACTTGCATGAATAACCTTTTAAACCTTTAATTATTTAATAACAAACATTTAAAATATTAGCAGACATTCAAGGCTAAGCTAGCATTATCTCTTTTTATTCATAATGAGAAGAAATTAATAAAACTCTTTTATCCAAATAACCTCCATTGTATAACTACACAACAGAATTCCTTATAACACATAAAAAAGATCATAATTGGTGTTAAAGGCATCATAAATCAAATGATCACATTTTATGATCAAAGGGCAGTAACTCAAATCTAAACTGGTAACAGACAAAGATAGATGTTCATTGCTTTGATTATTAAATACTGTAAGGTGAACAGTACTATGGGGAAAATATAACTATATATTTTCATCTAATCAGTTTGAAATAATTGTATATTTATTTATTTCTTATATTTCTAAGCCAATGACCATGAATAAAGATAAAAGACTACATTGCTTTAATTTTTTGTATTTGAAGGTTTTATGAAAATACTTATTCAATGAGCTGTCAACAATCAACAAAAAAACAACAAC
Organism: Mytilus trossulus; assembly: GCF_036588685.1. Classification (NCBI taxonomy): domain Eukaryota; kingdom Metazoa; phylum Mollusca; class Bivalvia; order Mytilida; family Mytilidae; genus Mytilus; species Mytilus trossulus. Next base: position 61,361,510 of record NC_086378.1, on the reverse strand, counting down.
AAAAAAACAAATTATTCTCAATTATTCTTTCAACTAATATTATTCAAATAAACAGACTTCAAGATTTTGGTTTGTTTCTGTGTTACATTTTTAATTTTCATTCATTTATTTAAATAAATAGGGTCATTGGTTTTCTCATTTGAATTGTTTTACATTGTCATTTCAGGGCCTTTAATATCTGACTATGCGGTATGGGCTTTGTTCATTGTTGAAGGCCGTACAGTTTACCTATAGTTGTTAATTTCTGTGTCATTTTGGTCTCTTGTGAAGAGTTGTCTTATTAGCAATCCTACATCTTCTTTTTATATATTCATGGTTACACATTGATAATAAATTCAAATGAAATTGAAGGAAAAAAAACCCACAATTATCGCATAGGATGGTTAAATTTACATGCATCATATATTAAACTGATATCAAAAGTAGAATTTTAAATAGACATAACCTATCAAAGTGCTTGTTAGCACTGAAGGGTAAATATTATTCAATTTATCAGTGAAAAGTAAAATCAAATATCGCCTTGTATAGGTACCAGTCTTGTATTACCACTCCAGTTTTCGGTGTATGGAGGGAAACAAAATAGTCCATTTTTTTCTGGATTTTTTTTCTGTTTGATTATAAGTTTATGCTGAATTGAAACATATCTAGATTTTTTTTTAAAATGCATCTTTTTGGGGATATCAATCCAGGATAGTGGAAAGATATCATATTTACTGTATATTCTTCGTTGCATGACCCACTTTTTTTTCTATTAAATCACTATTTCACATTAGTACATACATGTACATGAAATTTTATTTCTATGTAGCATTTCATATTTTTTTTATCTTCAAAGATCAGCTGTTTTGTATGTAAGCCTATGGACCAGTCAATTACGAGACTGCAACCTATAAAGCGCTGGTTGAAGTTGATACAACAATAATTCTGGACAAAGGAAGATAACTCTAATTTTTGAAGATGATATCATTGATATTTTTAGAACAAATATTAGATTAAGGCTATCAAAAGTTAAATTATTTTCTTGATGAGTACATCATTTTGAAACTTGAATATATGAGTGTTTATTTCATAAATACATTTCTGTCTAGGTTCATGGATGGGATGTATAAAATGTTATGTTCACTATATTTTGTATATCTCAAAGAGTGATAAACCTTGGAAGATGTATAGATATTAAGGCCACACAATCAGTTTTTGATTGCATTTAATGCAATCTTTATTCAAACAGGCAATATCATTGAGACTCATCCTGATAAGGCAAAAAATTATGGTAGCTTTTCATCAGGAATCTGCTTCATCTGTTATAATTTGTGTCAACTCGTTATGTTAAAATCCATTTAGCTTGCAATTTTCCTCATGACTGAAGAAAAAGTTCAGCTAGTTGGATTTCAAATTATTAACAGAGTTTCTGTGCAAAAAACATCACTTTCAAAACAGTGTGCATCTGCACTGAGTATTGTAGTGCATTTATTTTCTTAAGCAATTCTATGCAATTTTGTAAATAGTAACTGGATCAAAAACTTCCATGGTGGGGTTACATCAGGCCATTATCATGCCAGCAAAATGACATTCTAAGTGAAATATGGTAAAATTTGTGATTTAAGGGCAATAACTCTTAACTCTAGAAATTGTAATCTATAGACATATCACATCCAAGAAGATGTATACAAATGTATGTATGCATATCCAAGCCTTATGAACATATATATGACTTAAATATATTTATATTCTTGTCTTGAACTAATATATTTTCTTGAACTAAATAATTGTATACCCTTAAATGCCATGAAATTCTAACAAATACATTAAATTTAGAAAAAAATGTTCTGCACTAAATCACGTCAAATTGACAATGTTAACAATATTATGATTGAGAGATTTTTTTATGAGTATTTCTCAGACTTCATGGAATTTGGTATTACAAATAAACACGTTTAAGAAGGTCACTTGAACACTTAATCCAAAAAGGAAAATTTGCAGTCATGATTCAATCATATGAAAATTTGAACAATTACAAAATGCTACAATTATTCTTTTTATGGCCAGACAACGAAGTTATCAGTGCTATATAGTTTTACCCTTATCCGTCATTACTTAATTCTGTCATTCCGCAAAAAACCATTACACAGAGTTATTTTCTAAACGCCTTCAGATATTAGGCTGATTTTTTATATGTCAACAGATCAAGTTTAAGTTTTGTTCAGCTCAGCTAATTTTTGTCGAAATTACAATCTTTGATAATCATGATAAATTGTTTAAAATCACAGATATACAGATTTTCATGGCTAATTTTTGGTATGTAATTACTCATGATGAGTTTCAGATCAAGTTTAAGTTTCATTCCGCTCGGCTAATTTTTGCTGTAATTTAGGGCTTTGGACTTCAATAAATTTTGAAAATCACAGTTATACAGACTTTTTTTCTAAACGCTTTCAAATATTGGGCTCATTTTTGGTATTTGAGCTAACCATAATGAGTTTCAGATCAAGTTTAAGTTTCATTCAGCTCTGCTAATTTTTGCCAAAATTAACTTAGAAAATTGTTGAAAATAAGTTATACAGAATTTTTTTCTATACGCCTCCAGATTTTGAGCAGATTTTTTATATGTGAGACTACCATCATGTTTGTGTCCACATGTGATCTTGAAATTGCAGATTTTTCAACAATTTGAGACTGGGCTATTTTTGCCGCTTTGACACATCTAGTTTCTGAATAGCTGTGGAACCGTAGCTCTTAGGTCCTTATGCTATTTTTTTTACTATTTGTGGACCATAGAATTGTAAAAATATAGCATAAGGACCTAAGAGCTAAGGTTCCGCAGCTATTTTCTGAACAGTGATTGGGCATAGTTTATTTCATTGAGAACCAGATTGACCCCTACAAAATTTCAGTTGTTCAGTCCTTTTTTTGAAACCAACTATCAATTAAGCACAAAATAGGTCATATTTAAAAATGCCACTATGTGATAGGTTGTCTATAGAGTGAATAGAAAACCTGACAAAAATGTGTGACTAATTACTGTATTTAGGTTATATCATACACTTTTTTACCAGATATATATATAGCGCATATTATATACAACTGTGGATCATGATTTTTTTTAATAATAAAAGGGCTCATATACATGATCAAATACGGTATTTTCTATATACATGTAATTGTGTGATCTTTCAGAATTGCTGAAATACAAATATAATAGTTTCTATCCTATTTACCTGTTACATCTTCTGAATCTTCCTGAAATGATTCTCTGGTATCTTCTCTCTGTTCTTGTTCTTTTATTTTGTTGGAATCCTGATAATAATAATAAAAAAGTTCTCTCTATAAATTATATAATGGCTCAAGATTTATTTTAAACTGAAAACCAGACGAAGTCATGGCGAAATGCAGTGTTGAAATGAATTTCAATACTGGTTATGCCCTGTCATTTATCAACAAATACAATACATTACAAGTTGATGGTTAAAATAACTCTTCTGAGTTCCGAGTGAATCAAAATTCTGCTAAACATTCAGTTACAAATTACAAGTAGTATGAATATGAGCTCTGCTTTGTACTAGACTAGGCCTTCAACAATAAGTAAAACCAAAACTGCAAATTAATCTAATAGTATATAAGGTGTATGTGTGAGCACACACACATACATGTGAACCAAAAATATGTTGTGTATGCAATTTTTCATAGTTTTTTGTTTACATGGATTAATTTACTAACAACTATTTATATTAAGGAGAATTAAGAGCTTGACATGAATATTGTATAAACATGTATCGATGCAGAATGTAAAAAGAATATTGCCTCCTAGTGAAGTTCTACTTGAATGTCTTGTGGTTATTTGTGATGAAGATGCATATATTTTTTTTTATTTGACATATGAAACAAACAGATTGAAAGACTAATTTTTAAAATACCTCATCCCCACTGTGATCATCCTCTCTGTTTTCTCCAGTATCTGCTTGTGATGTGGTCCAATTAAATTTCCTTAGCTCATAAGGAACACCCATTCTTTCATATTCAGCATTCTGATGATTCAAACCGTGAGCACATGCTTTGCACACCCCTACAGTATAACCATCCTCTATTGTTGGGGCTGTATTGGATGGCTTGATATCTTTGAGAAAAGGAAAAGTTTTACAACTGAGTAGCTGTATGTTCTTATGTTTCATCCACTCTGAACATAAGCAACAAACAAAATCAGGCAAATTGTATTTCCTAAGCCATCTGTTTGAATCTCCTGTTTTGTTTTCCTCATAATCATTCCATTGTTGGATTAAAATATGAAAGCAAACATCACAGGAAATAACAGTTCCATCTTCTGTCATTGGCTCACCTTTTGGTGCTGGTTCCCTATTGGCTAAAAAGGGGAAAAATGGAACTGTTTGATTGTTTAATGTTTTAGCTTCATGTCTAGTAGGATATGAGCACAATACATGAGCTTTGGATAAGCGACATTTTTCTCCACACAAAAAACATATTTTCTTTGGGATAGTTGTTGCCTGCTGTAGCGGATGAGGTACTGTTTTCGCAATTGTTTCTATTGCTGGACTTTTGTTTGCCCTAAACGGAGATTTAGATTTTGGTATTAGGACATCTCCTTGTGCAGAAGAACCAGATGAAGCAATTGCTAACAATCCTTGAGATGCCAACAAAGTGTTTGAGTCTTCAGAAGTGTTTTCAGAGATTTGAATATTTAATGGTTTGATTAAATCTGGTTTTGGTGATTTTGATTCTCTTGCAATAGTAATTTTCTGCACAGGTTCTTCCTTCATTTGCTTCATTCTGAAAGAACTGTCAAGCATATCAGTTTTCGATCCGAGAAAGGATAATGTATATTGTCTCTGTGCAAGTGGTATTCTTTCCATTTCTTGAAGTTGCCACTGTTTGTACAAAGCTTCATAACAATTTCTACAAGCCAGAACAGAACCATCTGATCTAAGGGGCTCAGCACCTGCAGGTCTACTCAATTCTCTTACAAATGGGAAAAATAATGTTCCCATTGATGGTTCGTTTGATGGAGCAGTGAAAAGGGATCTTATCAATTCTGCTGCATAAACATTTCCACAAATGTAACAAACATGTTCAAGCTTTTCCGGAGAAAGATCATCTTGTTGCATTTGCATTCCAGGTAGTGTAGATGCACTTGCTCTCAACATTTTAAGTTCTTGATTTTCATATACTTTATAGTTTCTGTGCTGGGCAGGTATACCCGACATTTCATATGCTTGCCATTGTTGAAACAATGAATTTTTACAAGGCACACAAACTCTTGCTTGTCCTAATTCATTTAAAGGCACTGCCCCTGGGATACAAGGTAGGCTTTGTATAACAGGGAAATAGGGTTCACTGTTAGAACGTCTTACAGAATTCACTATTTTACATTCAATCGAATTTGTCTGATGTGCACAAAGGTAACAAAGAAAAGTAGGGTTTTTATTGAAGTCTTTTGGGTTCTCATTTTTCTTAGTAACCGACAAATCCAGAACTCCATCACTCAAACCACTTTGGCCCTGGGAGGTCATTTGATTTCTGTTGTTTGAATTATACAAAGGCACATTCATTGTAGGTTGTACACTTGGTGTTGGTTTTTGTTGTGGAGTTGAGGTACTGTGTCTCTTTTCTTTTGGAACTTCTGTAGATCTTCTCTCATGTCTTATTGTAGATGACACTTCTCTCATTCCACTTTCTCTCCCAATATCTATAGGCGAAGTTCTTCCATCAAAGGCACCTGGTTGATACTGAAGACCCATTATCTGAGCTATATATTCACCCTGCAACCTCATTTCTGCACCAGTAAAATGACCATTGTCTGCTCGTTTTAACCAATATAATCTTTTAATTGCTGGAGTATGAGAACGCTCATATGCTTCCCATTGTTGACATAAGAAAGCAGTACAAACCCTGCAACTGTCAACAATCCCATCTTTGCTTGGAAGACTTGAACCTTTAGGGGGATCATGGTGTTCAAGGAAAGGAAAATATGGTTCATTGTCACAAGGCTTTATACGGAGTTTATTCTCTGCACCTCTACTCCCACACACAAAGCATATGTTTCTGGTCATTTTTATTATGATATATCCAGCTGACAGTCGAAAAACAATGTCACAATATTTTGTTCATAACTTTTGTAAAAGTTGTCACTTTCTGAAGCGAGACATGTTCCTGTTTTACAGATACTATAACGGGACAATAACTTTAAACTTATATTCTGTTTGTGTTTTAATTATGTTATTGTTATTCATAAAGCTTAAACTTGTTGTGCATTGTAGTTTGAATTGTTTTTGTGAACAAAGGCAATCTGCTAGAGGGAACTGCAAACATTTTAGCCGCCATTGTCAAAACATCTGTCTTACCCAGAATTCCGTCGTTATGGGGTTTAACTGAAAACCTAACCACCGCGGTCTATAAATTACAACCGCTTTGGGAGGGATGGGGTTATTAAAGCTATACAACCTTTTTATCTGTACCTTAGCAAGTATCCAAAGTTGAACCGTTACTTAACAGTGCACAGTACAAGAGGAAGATATTAGTAATTTATGTTTCTCTAGATATAATAGATTTACACCTCACTCAAGCAGCTGAACAATATAATTCAAAGCCTCAGTTTTGTATTAGAAATAAGTATGAACAATTATCCTGGAGAAATACTGTAGAAACAAATCTTATTCACGATACAACAATGAATATTTAACTTTTCCGTTATATGTTGCCTGTATTACCTGTGAAATGACGCAAATAAAGTTGTCATAATTTGGCGCAAATGAAATATAGCCGCTGCTTGTGGCGCAAATGAAAGATTTTTTTTAAATTGACACAAATGCATTGCGGGTAGTAATGGGGGGGGGGGGGGGGGGGGGGGGGGGGGGGGGGTAAACATTCTTGTCAAATAACGTTATCAAAACGGTATTTAATTTGTGCATGACGATAAAATGTACTTCCTTTAAGACGATTAAAAAACCCAGCCGTGACGAATCACCCATCCGTGACCCCCCCCCCCCCCCCCCCCCCCCCCCATCTGACGGTAACGATAATTATTTGAGACATCTGACAAATCTCAATAAGGATATTTTGACGAATCACGGTAGCCAACAATGACCGATTGACGGATGACGGTAAAGGGCATTACCACCCTCATCTATATTATAAGAGACCAAAATAACACAGAAATTAACAACTATTGTTCACCATACGGCCTTCAACAATGAGCAAAGCCAATACCGCATAGTTATAACAGGCCCCGAAATAACAATGTAAAACAATTCAAACGAGAAAACTAACGGCCTAATTTATTTACCAAAATTGATCAAAATAGAACGAAAAACAAATATGTAACACATAAACAAACGACAACCACTGAATTACAGGCTCCTGACTTGGGACAGACACATAAATACCGTGGAATGTGGCGGGGTTATAAACATGTTAGCGGGATCCCAACCCTCCCCATACCTGGGACAGTGGTATAACAGTGTTATAGTATTTATAAAGTACATCGGGTGACCTCCCATACCCCGTACCGGCTACTGAAGATATTCGAATGATAATGACATCTTCATTATTTGATATACATAGAAAATTCTAATTGATACAATAACACTTCATGTAAGCACCAGAGAGATGTTGACTTCTGAAACGAATGAAACGGGAAAACCAATATGTTGAGTTTGTAAACAAAATCAACTATGACAGACACAACACAATGATAACTATGCACCGAATTACAGCCAACACACAATGATAAATATGCACCGAATTACAGCCAACACACAATGATAACTATGCACCGAATTGCAGCCAACACACAATGATAACTATGCACCGAATTGCAGCCAACACACAATGATAACTATGCACCGAATTACAGCCAACACACAATGATAACTATGCACCGAATTGCAGCCAACACACAATGATAACTATGCACCGAATTACAGCCAACACACAATGATAACTATGCACCGAATTACAGCCAACACACAATGATAACTATGCACCGAATTACAGCCAACACACAATGATAACTATGCACCGAATTACAGACAACACACTGATAACTGTACACCGAACTACAGATAACACACAATGATAACTATGCACCGAATTACAGACAACACACAATGCTAACTATGCACGGAATTACAGACAACACACTGATACCTGTGCACCAAATTACAGACAACACTCAATGATAACTATGCACCGAATTACAGACAACACACAATGATAACTATGCACCGAATTACGGACAACACACAATGATAACTGTGCACCAAATTACAGACAGACAACACACAATGATAACTATGCACCGAATTACAGACAACACACAATGATAACTATGCACTGAATTACAAACAACACACAATGATAACTGTGCACCGACTTACAGACAACACACAGTGATAACTATGCACCGAATTACAGACAACACACAGTAATAACTATGCACAGAATTACAGACAACACACAATGATAACTATGCACAGAATTACAGACAACACACAATGATAACTATGCACAGAATTACAGACAACACACAATGATAACTGTGCACCGAATTACAGGCAACATACAATGATAACTATGCACCGAATTACAGACAACACACAATGATAACTATTTACCAAATTACAGACAACACACAATGATACCTGTGCACCGAATTACAGACAACACACAATGATACCTGTGCACCGAATTACAGACAACACACAATATTACCTGTGCACCGAATTACAGACAACACACAATGATACCTGTGCACCGAATTACAGACTTCTGACATAGAACAGGCAAATAGAAAATGTAGAAGGGGTTGGGAAAATTTTTGAGCACTCCTTCCTATTCTACCCTTAGCACAACATATGTAAATGGTTTGATTAATTGGATGGCAAAAAGCACATAAAACATGTAAATATGAAGATAAAAGTCTCAAATTACCACTAATGAATATTAGAAAGTCATGTTGTTAAAAAAACACAAGCATACATAACCACACATAAGCTCCAAAACCAACCAACGGATTAAGATTAAAGATGCAAAAAAAAGTTTGATAAAAGCGCTGCCTTGTGCACAAGAATTTTAATACATTGTATCACCAGTTCGAATATATATATATATATATATATCAGCTCTATATCAATGTATCAAAGACAAAACCAATGTTGATAACTATACAAACAATATTCAAAGATTCTACAGTGTGAAATTGATGATCTTTAACATTTGGGTTTATTCAAATGATCAATGAGTTCACAGGGTCGTAGCCAATGTTATGTTCTCTATAAACAACATCGCCGTAAAAATTACGATCTGAAATCCCATTTGAAATACGAATTCTACAGTTCCATCCTTTAAAAAAATCCTTGTGTGTATCTATCATAGAAATGGGTACAAGTTAAATACTCCCTGCATTAGTTTAAACATTATTTACAGATAAATCACCACACAGCGATATGATCTGTACAATTGAAATAAATATTTTTCATATTGCAATTCACTAGGACCACTAGTACTACTAACTATACAAATCCATGCTAGGACGACTTGTAGATCAGTGTTTGTTTCTTTTTCATGAATTGGCCAATTTCATGTTTTGCAGTTTTTCTCAAATTATCTTGCAAACAATTGATGATATATATGCGGAAAACACCATAAAACTTGAGGATTAATAATTTCTAATACTAAAGTCAATGAAAGTCGTATTTTGGTAGTACGCAAGCGTAGTACACAAATTTCGAGAAAAAATAATTTCAATCCGCATTAAATATTTTAGAACATATCACAATATATACTACATTTTGTCAAAGTATAAAAAAAATCTATCAATGTATTTGTCTATATATACTCTAATACTGAATTGCTGAAGACTTACGATCAATTTTATACGTACGAATTTTCTGTGTGAAACAATGACCAGAACGATATCAAGAAAGTTAAATTTGAAGTTTCTGTCTGTACAATGGATGTTCAAAACTCTCTCTTCATATATAAATCCATCACAATATTTCTATAATTTTACAAACAATCAAGTATTGTTATTTAATTTATTCCATTTTGTCAAGCCCTTTATTCAAGTTCACATCGTTAAGCCCATATTTGCTAGACAAGGGCTACGATCCACTCCTCTCCTTGGCTTGCGAGGTCTAGCAAAGATGCTTTAAGCCAGACCTTAGTCTTGTTGGCATCTTGCCATCCTTTAATACCAATATAGAACGATAAATTCGTCTATTTGATAAAAATCATAAATTTCTATGCAATTTTTTACATAAATAAGGCCGTTAGTTTTCTCGCTTGAATTGTTTAACATTGTCTTATCGGGGCCTTTTACAGCTGACTATTTGCGGTATGGTCTTTGCTCATTGTTGAAGGCCGTACGGTGACCTATAATTGTTAATGTTTTTGTCATTTTGGTCTTTTGTTGATAGTTGTCTCATTGGCAATCATACCACATCTTCTTTTTTATATTATATATATCTTTTAAAAAGTACATTTGTTTTCTTTTATTGTTTGATCTATAATGTACTGATGACATTATAAGAAAATTGGGAAAGGACTGATAATGAACGACCGTTTTAAGGTCATTTTGTAAAAAAATAGTTACATCACCTTCATATTTGGCTTGACACTATTTTGAACGTCATTTCCTCGTTTTCTTTAAATGTTTATTCACCAGGAATAGAATTCCTTAGCTGTATTTGGTAAGCAAAACCTTTCGGAATGTTGGTTCCTCAATGCTCTTCAAGTTCATACTTTTTTGGCCTTTTAAAGTTTTTTTTATAAGAACGTCACCGATAATGAGTCTAATGTAGACGATAGACGTACGAAATTTTAGCCTGGTATATGATGAGTTTATCCACATTTTCTTTAAATGTTTAACATCTTAATCTATCCTTAGAATGTCATTTCCCCAAAGAATGACGCATGTAAAAAAAAATCAAGCACCAATGGAGCGATTGTAAATAGTTAGTGCAATAAAAACAAATAGCAATATCGTCAAAAAGACAGACAACAACAACAAAACATGGCATGCAAAACTAAAAACTTATTAGCTCGAACAGGGAGTGAACTCAGGTGATCCGGAATGGTAAGCAGCCAGTTCCTGCTACATGTATTGCAACCGTCGTAATTATCAACAAATAGAACTTCGTCAATATCATAATAGAGAGCTTTAAAAGGTACTTCAAAATGTTTTAAGTATCCTGAGTCCGCGCCATGAAGGGGTCTATCATCATGTGACAATGTCTTAGTTGGTAAACATATCCCAAATAGAAAAAAGAAGAAGATGTGGTATGATTGCCAATGAGACAACTGTCCACTAGAGACCGACATGGCACAGACATTAAGAACTATAGATCACCGTACGGCCTTCAACAATGATCAAAGCCCATACCACATAGTCAGCTATAAAAGGCCTCTATATGAAAATGTAAAACTATTAAAACGAGAAAACTAACGGCCTTATTTATATATAAAAAAAAAATGAACGAAAAACAAATATGTAACACATAATCAAACGACAACCACTGAATTCGCAAAATTTTTGTTCTTCTCTCGCCGGGATTCGAACCCATGCTACTGTGATATCGTGACACCAAATCGCCTGCACTGCAGCCGTCCCGCTAGACCACCTGGGCTCTAAAATAAAGCTTTCAGTGGCCGTGTGTTACCTTTCCTCATCAGTTTTAATCTAGCGGCGTCCTACAGTACATGATGTATAAGGTATGGAGATGATGGTATATATATATATCTTTGGACTGCAAGTGTTATAACACTTGTACGTCAGCACTTTTAATATAGTTTCTCATTACTTACTACATGTATAAAGTGTTACTTTTGTATAATAACAATAACAAAAACAAAAACAAAAACTGATAATGAATATATCTTAGTCGTGAATACTGATCATAGACTAAATAAATACCCTGTGACATTTGTACTGTAAAGGTCATTTCCTCTCAGATTGACGCATATTTTAGTCTTACATACATGATTTAGTCTTACATACATGATTTAGTCTTACATACATGATTTAGTCTTACATACATGATTTTTCATTATTTGCTATCGGCTTTGAACTAGCCTTCAGTAATTGCAAGCACTCTCAGATCTTTAGTTTATTTGTTGGGTGCATTTGTTAGTTGTGTTTGTGCTTTGAATCAGATACATGTGTATTGTATTATATGATTTTGTTTGAATCGATCTGTTGTCTCAAACCTTTCATATTTCAAACGATTTTTATAGTTTGTTTTTATGTTGTATTGTTACACCACTGTCCTAGATAAGTGTAGGGTTGGCGCCCTTCCCTCCCCCAAACGTGTTTAAATTTAATGGTTCTGGTCTGTTTCTGTGTACACATATGCACTTTAGTAACTTGATTTAATTATCTCGCTATTGTGTTTGGATTTTGTTCGTTGTTGTAGGCTGTATGTCGGTTTATAGTTGCTAACTTCTACGTCATTTTGTTTTTGGGGAAGAATTGTTTCATGTCGCATCTTCTAATTCTGATATTACCTCGAATAGGTGATGATTTGGCATTGTGCTACAATTTCGATATAGAATGGACATGGGGAATGTCAAAGAGACCACAACCCGGCAAATTGTATGAAACAGCTCATGGCCACCATTGGGTCTTCTACACAGCGAGAAAATTCTGCACCATGAGGCGTGCTAGCTCGCCCCTAAATATATGTTTTTGAATACATTCGAAAGCCAGACAGGAAGTAAAGTACATGTATCCAAAACGATAATTAGCGCCTCTTAAACTCTTTCGAGCTTGATAAATGTTTGTGGTTTCAGCTAGAAAAAAACTTTTGAAGTACATGTATACTATACTATGTATTGGAAACTTCAATGGAAAGACACATGCCAATGCACGTACATTCACATAAATATTTTAAAATATGCAAATTAAGGTAAAATCCTAATTGTGATATTGTTGTAAATAAATATTAAAATTTTGATTATCAAAATACATTACTTGTGAATATAACCTTTCATAATTTAAAAAGAAATGCCAGTTAGTCACCCACCTACATTTCTAATTTTCTGAAACTGATTCATAAAATTGTTTATAAAGTCGACATGACATGATTGAATGTTTATATTCTATATCATTTAACTGTATTTGTTAAAAAATAATTCACGTATAAAATAAATATGGGTGTATTTTTTGTCATTACATGAATGTAACTGTTTCATATTTCAAAACAGTCTTATTTCTCTCTTGAGCGCCTAGACTACTATTATAAAGACGTTCATACATGTATATCTACAATTGGTGTTCAAGTCATACAAACACCGGGGCATCGGTGGCCAAGTGGTTATTTCCAGGCACTCTCGGGTTTCCTCCAAAAATAAAAACTGGCTGCATCAAAATAGCTGGCCAAAAGCGCTGCTTAAAAGTGGCGTCAGAAAAAAAAACAAAAATTAAATCACATCATACAAACACTGACAAATGCATGATGGAATCCAATTGCCTGAAAGAGAAATAATTTGATTTGGTCATACGTTACAAATGTGTATAACTACGTATATTGTATGAAAACAACCCAGTTTAAGTTAAGAGAATTGTTAGCTCTGCAAACACTGTTTTACATCTTCTTCGTGTTCTTCTTGCATGCAAAACTATATAAAAAAAGAAAATTTTATTATTTGAGAAAGTTATCGAAATTATAGATATAATAAATGTTAATAATTGATAGAAGCATGTATAATTAAGTATAATTAAGTATAATTGATTTTACTTGTATGGATATACTGCATTCAACTCATTAGACAAATTTATTTTGTATGTGAACTGTTACTTCTAAGATTCAAAATATTAAACATATTATATCAGATAAAATTCAGAATGGAAATGGGAAATATGTCAAAGGGACAACAACCCGACCAAAGAGCATCCAACATGCAGCCGAAGGCCACCAATGGGTCTTCAACGCAACGAGAAAGTCCTGCATCCAGAGATGGTCCTGAGCTGTACACTAAATACAATTGTGTACTAGTTCATTTTTGTATTTCGAAGGTCTGCAAACTTAGAATAAAATGCTATGGTTTAAAAAAAAACCACTTGAAAGCATGCATGCAAGTGACTATCATTTCTTTATTACTTTCTTCCCCAATAGTTCTAGTAACTTGGCCGCTCGACTAATTTGGTCCGAACTGAGACTGCCAACACATTGTGATATACAAATTTCCAGCAGTATGGGTTTTGCTTATTGTTGAAGGTCGTATGCTGAAATATAGTTATCAACTTCAATCTCGTTTAATCGCTGGTGGAGGGTTGTCTCATCAGTTGCAATCATCCTATATTTTCCTTTTTTCTTTCAAGTTCAAAAGTCCTTAGGTAGAAAATTTTCACTGAAATTAGCATTTTGTTTATTTGCCGTTCAGCTAGATCCTGTTTGCTGATAGTTTGAAATTTCAATCAATTATGCACAGGGATGCAGTTATTGGCCATGTTTTATAGCAAGAGCAAAGAAGCCCTTTCGCGACTCATGCAACTGTGTAGAGATTGCTTGCTTTCATTTGGTTTGAATAAAAAAATAAATGACATTCAATTTCTATGGTAAATCAGGATGTTAGCGAATCTTTTCTGGGACAAGGACCTGTCTTTATTATAGAATGATTCGAGCTTTCCTTTTTGAAGCTTAAAACTTCCATCATCGTTAGCGACAGTTATTGCACCTAACAAAATGGTACAGTACACCAATAATTGAAATGAGGAAAACATTTGAATATCGGTTTCAGACAGAAAATGAGTTATTTTTAAACTTAGGCTTTGTGACTATTTAGTTACGTTGGTGGATGCAAATTATTTACATTTTTTTCTAAGTATACTCCGTTATACTTTAAAAAAAAAAAGTATAGGGGTTGTCGTTTCTTGATGTGGTTTATAAGTTTTCCTAGTTTCTCGTTTTTTTATATAGATATTAGACAGTTGTTTTTCCTTTTTGAATGGTTTTACATAAGACATTTTTTAGTGCCCTTTATTGTTTGCTGTTCTGTGATCCAAAACTCTGTGTTGAAGACCTTATACTATGCGGTTTGATATTTTCTCATTTATAAATGCCATACGATGGCTTGTATAATTGCTGCTATCCTATAGCTCGTCCTCTGTTTTCTGATGGATGCTTGTCTCATTGGAAATCAAACACTTCGTCGGCCTTGCTTTTCTATTGAATAAAAGACAAGAGTTTATATGTATAACATGCCAAGCGTTCTACATAGTGTTTATATAGATTTTGGAAGATGTGGTATGAGCGACAATGAGATAACTCTCCATCCAATAAAAATTTACAAAAGTCAACCATTATTATAGGTCAAGGTACGGACTTCAACACGGAGTCTTGGCTCACACAAGGTCCCAAAAAATTATACATATTTTTTTGATTGAGTTAAGCCTTCCAATTGATATTTCATAGTGTGTCTTTCTATGTTGGGATGTTATACTATTGTTTCAGAAAAGGAAGAACGTTTGGTACCATTAAAACGTTTAATCTTGTTTTCACCTAGCTGTCCTAAGTCAGGAATCTGATATACAGTAGTAGTTGACTGTTTATGTAGTTCATACGTGGTTTTCGTTTCTCGTTTAATATTAATTATACTGTTGGTTTTCCCGTTTCACGGTTTGAATGGTTTAACACAAGATTTTTTTGGGGCCCTTTACATCTTGCTGTTCGGTGTGAGCCAAGGCTCCGTATTGAAGGCCGTACCTTGACCTAAAATGATTTACTTTTATAAATTGTGACTTGGATGGAGAGTTGTCTCATTGGCATTCATACCACATCATCCTTTATCTACTAACAGTGACAATCAAGATTCAGCACACTTCCGATGCAAGACGTTTATGTCACACTAGCTGCCAGTTCCGTGCAGAGTCGTGTCAGCCACACCGCACGTTCGGCCAAAGTCGTTTCCGTCAAAATCGTTTCGGTCATACTGCCAGTTCGGCCATACTTTTACTGAAATTCGTTTCGGCTAAGGTTTTTCAATTGTTGTAAAGGGAAGCAAATATGGTAGTTTTTAGAAGCAGAAATTATAATATTATTTGATTCTAATTAATTTTATTGCCATATCAATCACTTTATAAAGATTTGTGACAGTAGCACTTGCAACTGGCATTATATGAATGAGAACATATACAAATAAACCAAAAACAAAATTCTTAGGAAAATAAGACATACAAAACATATATACAAAAGTAATCAAAGTACTTAAGTACTGAACATCGGATGACTGCAAGTTCTTGTGGATGGTTATTCGCTGTAAATTGTAAACAATCTATATATTTAAAAAAATAAAATCAAGAATCCCCTGTCCTCAGTTCTAATGTCTGTTTAAAAAAGAAATATAACAAATAGAAAACAACATTTCAATTCTTCATCTTAATTCATTGAAAAAGCAAGGATGTATGCTTTTTATACAATTTTGATAAATGTGTGTATCAAATTATGCCTGATAGTATTCAAGAATATTCGTTAAATGGTGATTATAAATGAAAACAAATATTTAAGCCTTTAACATACCGAGTAGCACTTTGAAGTATCAACATTATTTTGCGTATAAGACACGGATCGATAAATGTCTACGAATATATTTTCTCAAAATTTGGCGTTTTCTGTAGAAAAAATGTTTTAAAGACAAATTTAGAAATTACAAAAATAACCTTTCAGCTACGTCCTAATACAAATATTTCCGAATTTGTATGGTTCCAGAGGAGTTGCGGCTCAGTGAAATCGGTATCTTCCTTTCGTAGTAATGATGTGTGCCATACGAAAATCTAGTATTTAGTTTTATACCACATTTTATGACAAAACGACTATTTGTTAAGAAATAATCCTTTTCACAACAGTCAAATGTATGTCAAATCAGTTAATGCGTATATATTGAGAAAATATGATTTTTTTTCTCCGATATCAGATTTCAGAAATAAAAAAAGGTGGGATACATTTATCTTTTCTTTTTCGGGTTGGGGTCAATATGCAACAGCATAGTGTATTGCAAAAAATCAATTAAGAAAGGAGGGTGGGTAATTTTTTTTGGAGGGGGATTCGCAACAGCGTAGTGCAAAAGCAAAAATTAAGTATAAAATCATATTATATAACCAACTCTAATTCTTTGATTACAGTTATTCTGTGTCAGAAACCTATTATGTGTCAAATATTTAATTACATTCCGAAATTCAGACCTGATCAAGCGTGAATAGTGTGTCCATTTTTGTCCAAACGGTTCAGGGTTGGACCTCTGCGGTCGTATCCAGCTGCGTTCGGCGAAGCAATTTATTAAACACTTAAAGTACATGTATAAACACATTAAGTGAATATGATGAAACTGATCATCAAAATAAGTTTAAAATGCCATGATGTGGAATAAATTTGTGGTAAATTGATCATACTTCTTAATTTCCATGATAACATGACTTTAATAACTGTTTAAATTTGTTTGCTGGGCATAACCAATTATGGATTCGTTAATTTCCGCTCAAATAAACGAAGTTAAGCGAATCTGATCCACCACTATCTCATCATACATCAATTGCATCATACATTTAACATCATCATCACCATCACCGATCATCATCTTCATCAACAAAAAACGTATAATGTTGTGAGCATTGCATATAATGTTGTGACCACTGCATATAACGTTAATTGTGACCACTTCATATAATGTTGTGACCACTACATATAATGTTTGGACCACTGCGTATAATGTTGTGAGCACTTCATATAATGTCGTGAGCACTGCATATAATGATGTGAGCACTGCATATAATGATGTGAACACTGCATATAATGATGTGAGCACTGCATATAATGGTGTGAGCACTGCATATGATGTTGTGAGCACTGCAAAAATGGTGCGAGAATGGCATTTAATGTTGTCACAGAGCACTGCATATAATGGTGCGAGCACTGCATATACTATTGTGAGCACTGCATATATGTTGATAATTAACATGCGGCAGTGATGGCGCGTTCCATAAAAACGGCTATGGCCGAACTGGTATTGTGACCCGAACACTGACATGTTGCCGAAACATCTCTTATTATTCCCCCCTTCCCCCTGTTATCAACAGTGTATTTGCCGGTACATGATATAAGTTGACAAAGTGAGTTTGTTTAGTTTTCCAAATATTGGGGGCAGAACAGCAACTATATATTGCAAAATTATAAGAAAATCATTTTTTTTTTCAAACATTGAGTTCGCCTGCTAGCACCGAATCTTTGACAGCGTTATATATTTCTCAGTTGAACTTGACATTTTGTGACATTGTTTTTTACAATATTGGGCACACTGTTATTTAAGAATTAGTCCAGTCAAACTAAGATTTAACTTCAAACTAATTGCAACAGAAAATGTTTTAGTTCTAATCTATAGCATTGTGCCCTTTATATACAGAGAAAAAAGTCTCATAAAATCTAACTTGATGAAAACTCAAAATCAGCATTTTTAATGTCCTATGGAAATTAACACCATTAGAAGGGGAGATAACTCTTGCAAAAATGAGTCTTTTTTTTTTGTCAGTTTTAGGTTGTTTTTCTTGAACTTTATGTAAAGTATGATACTTTGATGGGGTTATAAGTTTGTATTTGACTAGTTTACATAATCTTCTGCTCATGAAATGTACAAAACAAAATTGTTATGGGTAGTTTTATTTTTTTCGGGCAATTTTCATTGAAGAAATTGCAAATTTGAAGCTTTGCAACCATTTTGAAAAAAATAATGGAAAAATTTGGTATTGTTTATATCTGTATATTATATTTTTTCAGCAACTTACTTATCTAAAGACACTTTAAACCACAAAAAGAAGAATACATGCTCAATTATTTTTATTAAATTTGAGATTCTTCACATTGACATGTTGAAAAATTGAATAAATGGTCAACTAATGAATTACGAAATCTAGATTATAGCTTGATAAAATATATGAAAACACCTTTAGAGTTGTTTGTTATACTCTAAAGACCGCTAAAATATCAAGAATCAATACATTCTGATAAATAGAAGCGGTAAAGTTATAATTTTGTATCAATTTTTATTGATATTTCTGCCTTTTTTGCAAAAAAAATACTTCCCTTTTCATTGCAAATCTCCATAGGAATTTTAAATGGTGATTTTTTTTAATCTTCCTCAAGTTAGATTTTATGGGACTTTTTT
Source organism: Mytilus trossulus (assembly GCF_036588685.1). NCBI lineage: Eukaryota > Metazoa > Mollusca > Bivalvia > Mytilida > Mytilidae > Mytilus > Mytilus trossulus. Next base: position 61,342,352 of record NC_086378.1, on the reverse strand, counting down.
CTGTGTATATTTGGGGTATAATGCTAAAGATTTAAACTTAAATATCTTCTGTTGCAATTACTTTCGGGTTAGGGTCAAATTTATGCTAGATTGACTGGACTAAATTTACACACTATGACGTTACGCACGATACTGGTGTCACCAAACGTAACGTCGAATTACGACGTTTTCTACATGGAAACATGAAACGTTGAAAAACGACGGCATTGAAAGACTGAATTTGATGTTTTTTAATTCGATTGTATGTTTGTTTTGTTTATTTCCCTTTCAGTTTACGTTAATTGTTTCTTTAGTTTGTCTTTTTTTAATGTTTGTTTGTTTACTTTTTAAGAAAAATACAAAATATAAGAGCAATTCAAAGACAAAATAGCTCGTTCAATTTTATTCCGAATAGTCTGTTATAAACTGCTTTGCTCTGCCAGTCCAATTATTTCTTCGTGAATGGCCAAGGACAAATCAATTACGGAGTCCGTCAAAATATCATTTGTTACATATAAGACAGATTTGACACTCACAATTACATTTTAACTTTTAATTAAACTGTACGATAAAGGTCCTGTTTTTCTGTAATATAATCCACGAATAACGGTAGTTCCTTCTAGGTACTGACCCTGCTAATCGTCAGTTTCCGAACTTTTCGGTTTTTCTTGACATGATCCTGCCTTCATTAGATAAAAGTCTTCTCCTTCGTCGTCTGTATATCAGGCAAAGTAATCCTTCTCGTTCTGAAATGATTTGATGAATACTTCTGTTCTGAGGTATGGACTTAAAGTACCTGTCGCGATTCCGATCTATGTTGTCTAGGAATCTGAAAACACGCCTTAAACGAACTGACGAATCTCTAGTTTCCTGTAGGTTTTCATTTGCAAATTTATAAAAATCATGAGCTGTTTGAATTGTTGCTTTCCTCCTTAAAATCGCTAAGTCAGCTTGTCTTTTAACATATCCACCCGTAGTATAATTTATTTCTCTCACTTTTTTGTTGTTTTTTCCTTTCTCTATACATTTTCATTTTGTCAATTTTACCTTTTGATTTCATGATGGAACCTACAGTTGCAAAAATATCTTTAATTTAAAACACATCGCAAATTAAATACGTCGAATAAGGTGACGTTAAAAAAAGATAAATTTACGTTGAAATACGAAAAAAGACGTAGGGGACATTTTGTAAGTCTCAGAAAGTTAGAAATATTATTAATTAACTAAACGGCTATACCAATACAATGGGTACAATTATAAAGCTTAATCCATGAGCAATCTGATAAGCATTAAGTACAAAGTGTGAAAGCTTCGCATTCTGAACTGAGATGACACAATCTAAGAAAATGTGTAAGGAAACGTTGAATGTAGAATAAGGGGACATTTTGTAAGACTGAGAAATATAGCTTGTTTGGTTTTCAAAACAAACACGATTTTGAGCAAACTTTTATACGTTGAAGTATAGTTTATGAGCCATCTTTCTATATTTTTAAATAGTGTTAGTCATTTAAAATATTGAAATTATTTAGAGAAGAAACTTTATATGCAAATCTAGTGACGTTAAAATCAAATGATTACAATGCTTACCTTGATTGTTTTCCGCCACCATTTTGCCTATTGACATGACTTTTTCGCCAAAAAAGACGTCACAATTAATTTGTTAGTTATGACGTTACTGAGTGAAATTTGGCGGAATTTATGCAATGTTTGAAATATTTTTAAGAGATTACTAGAGTTATTACGGTAAAATTTTGTTACATCTTACAAGTTACTTTCATAACAATTTTGGTTTAAACAGGCGGATTGACAAACACACATTTTATAAAACGACTATCTAATTTAATAATGATAAAATACAATTAAAACGGAATATTTTGGTATATAATGATACAGTTTTGTTTTACTAACTGAAGTACATAATCGCCATCCAAATGTTAATACACGTCAAAGTAAGAAGTGACACCAGTATCGTGCGTAACGTCTGTCATTAAAGAATAACAATGTTAAAATTTCACACACTGTCATCAAAGAATAACAATGTTAAAAATTTCACACACTGTCATTAAAGAATAACAATGTTACAAATTTCACACACTGTCATTAAAGAATAACATTGTTACACTGTCATTTCCAAATTTCATTGTTTGAAAACTTGGTGATCACAAAAATATCCCAAACCAGTCAAGACATAGCGCAAATCATAAAAATAAAAATAAAATTAAAATTGGTTTAAACTCAAACCAGAGACACATTCAGTAGTTTATATTTTTTTATATTTATTATCATAAACCTTGAGCATAAACCCCGCCGAAAATGAAAATAATTTATCTCGAAATAATTTTTTTTTTAAATTGAGACACAATATAATATTATATATGTCTCTGTTTAAATAATACGATAAATTATTCTTTAATTTATAACTTATATATATATACGCAGCTTGGTATTATTGCTAGTAATAAAACTAAATATCCGATACCAAATTACCCATAATCAACAATATGCATAACCCCATGAATTATTCTTTGTTGGTATGCAATACACAAATTGTGTATTTCGTAAGAACATGTTTGTGATGTCATCAAGTTTTGCTATCTAATTCTAATAAACTCCCATAATGCCTTTTAACCCCACCCAACTCTTGTCAAATTGACGTATCTGTATGGTTGCCTGCTTGCTAATGTCGGCAGACGAGGAGAATTACACCAGTTTAATGTCTAAGCCAGGCATTTTAGGACTTTTAGACAAAATTGAAACCATCTATCAGTAGGTTAAATCATTCATCGATAACAATTCAGAGGATACGTGAAGGATTATCCCCGGCGTAAAGCAGGAGGGGATATTTTTTGTTGTGTGGTTGTCTACAAAAACGGGCAAAATTTCGTCGATACTGTACAGTATGGGATGTTTTAAGCCAAAGGGAGGCACGGGAGACGATCATGAAGAAGATAAACTTAGAAAACAAATTAATAAACGGATAGATGAGGAACTTAAAAAGGAGAAACAAGTATATCGAGCCACACATAGGTTGTTATTATTAGGTAAGTGGAGGTATTAGACGAATATGGTCGTCCATTTCACACCTGTTTTACCCATTTCAAAATATAGAATGGTCATGTAAAAAACTATGTTTTTCTTTTGAAAGGTGCCGGTGAATCTGGAAAATCGACGATTGTGAAACAAATGAGGATATTGCATGTGAATGGATTCTCTGCAGAGTAAGTGGAATTATTTATCTATCTGTTTCCATTAAATAAATCGGAATAAACATCACATATTATGTATGCATAAGTAACTGTCAATTTTTGTTTGGATTGAGGTTCTTTAAGGGAGATGTAATTTAATTTTGATATGAAATTTGCTTTCCAAATTGAAATAGTGTTTTATCTAATTTTACAGTGAAAGAAAAAACAAAATAGAAGATATTAAAAAGAATATTAGAGATGCAATTTTGGTGAGTATTTTTTTTCAAAACAAACATGAATTTATGACCCCCAAGTCTTCCAAGATGGCTACCAGAAAATATACTAAGTCTTCATTGACAGAATTGAAAGAATATTAGAAATGAAAACAGTTTCACCTAATAAAATTGTTTCACTTGATGAAAATACAACAACACATAAAAACTGACATCATTATTGTTACACAGACAATAATAAACAGAGTTATTTTTAGAATGTTCACTCATCTAAGTGATGATGGTGTAATTATTTCATATTTGCACCTAAATTATAAAACTATTGAAAAGATACTCACTGATAACATGGTGTTGTTGTGTTGTTAGATTATAAACTTCTGCTTGAACTCTACAATTGCAACACGGATATATGAACATGTATTTCTAAAAAATCTTGTCTTCACTAGTTCACATTATCAGTAATCTATCAAGCTCTCCATACATGTATATTTATAGAAATGCACGAATGGGTGCAAATTTATTTCATAATTATGTACAGTATGATTTAAGTACACATGATGAACTTTGGATAATATTTGATACCTCTACGGTACCAGTTTGTCTTGGTGCTATTGGGTTTGTGGGGGTAATGGCATGTTTCCCTTTGCAATACACAGAATCTTTACATGTACATGTATATGCCTAGTATTTTTTCGATACAGGACTATTTGAGTATATGTATATATACAAACAGAAGACTTCATCAATGATATCAGACTAATAAGTTGGTATGCCAGAGCCGCTTTCGTCTACACACACTACTCATCAGTGGTGCTCTAAATTTAGCAACAGATAAGAACAGAAAACTTTCAAGATATAGAAATAGCCATTATTACAATTTACATCCATTAATAATAATTGTCAAAACAAACACATATTCATATATATATATATATCAACATAAATTGCCAAATACTGAAATTTATTCTTGCTTTTGGCAGGCGGGCAGTAAATTCCTGGGGAAACATATTTCTGAAATCATATTTTTAGGTGATGCATTTGTCTGAAATTACAATGCTGAGAAAAGAGACTGAAAACATCAAGAATAAAAGCAACAATGTGATTTGAGTCAAAAAATCATGACAAGCTCTTCTGAATCACTACTCTGCAAATTCGACTACAAATATAATACAAATACAAACTTTTGAATTGAAGACAAATGGAAAAGTAATGTTCTCCTGGCTGCTACGATAATGAACTCAACCCTGTTATCAAATTTACTACATAGGGTTATGTAGATTTTTTACTACTGAATGTGTAGCTAGCCTAGCTGTTATATAGATCTAAAAAGCAGCTAGGCTAGCTATATGTTTAGTAGTAAAAAAGCTACGTAGCTGCTACGATATTGAATCAACCCAGAATCATGTAATTTAATAATGTGTAGAATGTAGTAGAAATGATAAACAGATTTCGGTTTTTGTTTGATATTTGTTTTTTTTTTTTAATTTCATTGTCAGGATAAGCATAATTTAATATACAGCATGTAGTAATCTGCATAATTGTTTACTTATTTTAACTACATGTTCACAACAAGTACTATATTTTTCATGTTTTTCAGACAATAACAGGGGCCATGGCTACACTTAATCCTCCCGTTCTTCTAGAAAATCCAGATAACCAATTTCGAGTGGACTACATGCAAGATGTTGCCAGTCAAAAAAATTTTGAATATCCCTATGTAAGTACAACATATGATTATGCAAATGTATATATAATGAATCCAACTGTGGTAGTTCAACTCACATCAGGGGACTCGGTGGCTGAGTGGTCTTAGTAGTTACTACTGTAATCACTAACCAGTCAACACTGAGGTTGTGAGTTTGGACCCCACTCCTGCCAGTGTATTGGACTCCAATCTAAATTGACTTAAGGATTGTCAGTTTTCCTATCGAAGGTCTGTGGTTTTCTCTGGACTCTACAGCTCCCTCCACAAATAAAAACTGACTGCCACGAAATAGTCTATATGCAGTGTCTAAAAGTGGCGTTCAAAAATCAAATCAAATCAAATCAACTCACATTATATTTCCATGATCAATGCCTTACTAAGGATTTCGAGGAAAACAGAACTCTGGATTTTTAACAATACAAGTTTAAAAGTTCTGTGGATTATAATATCTAAGCCAGAATTCCCTGTTCAAGTCATCTCATCAAAAAGAAATGAATTGAATTGGGAATAATTTTAACCAGATTCTTGAAATGTACGTGAAAAAAAAAATGTTGACTATTCAGCTTAAACATTTATGATGCATCTTTGGACATACCTTTTCAGAAAAGGTCCAGGGCTCTTGACTCTTCTAGATAAAATATCTATATGTGTGTTTAAATATAAAAAAATTGTCTTTCTTTTGATACTTTTGTAGGTAATCATTAACTTACAAATATAACCGTGTTATGACTTGATATTATTCTTGAGCTACATTGCACATGTACAATTTTGGTATTTTGCAATATAAATAATGTTCAGGACCAGCAAACTTTTCTTCAACTTCTGCCATGGAAAAAAAGTAATCTAGAACTCTCCTGCTGAAGTTACGTATAAAAATGACAGTACTTTCTCATTTGAATTTAAGGTATCATAAAACAAAGCCAGTTTTTATCTAGCATTTTTTAATGATGTTTGCTTGATGCAGCACCAGCCAAAAAAGACCAATTTGTTGGTTACATCAATTATTTGGCAAAAGAAGTGAAAAAAATAAAAGTTCTTTGAAAATTCCAGTTAAATAGAAGAAACACCAGGCCTCACGGGCATAACGCTTTCGAGCATGCAGGCCATTTGGTGTCATGATATCACAGTAGCATGGGTTCAATCCCGGAGAGGGAAGAACAAAAAATTTGCAAAAGCAAATTTACAGATCTAACATTGTTGGGTTGATGTTTAGACGAGTTGTATGTATATATTTATATACACCTGAGGGTATTGGAAAACACCTATGGGGTACTATTTACACATTATACAACCTGATGTTATAGTAATTGCAAAGTAGTAGCTACTAGTATCAATAATTTAGAAGCAGGGTTCAACATTAACTGCTCTTCAAGTATCGGGAACAAGTGAAAGTCATCATAGGGCAAGTTTTCAGGAAATGACTTATTTTAGAATAAATGATGATAAGATCAAGATAATCCAATTAACTTAAATAACATTGTGGTTTAACTACACTCAAATATCCTATTAGAAAATCCAGGTAATGTTAAAATGATGGTGCTAAAATGTCCTTTGATTTCCTTGCTCAATTGAACCAATGTGCCTTTTTATACGACCTCAAATTATTTTTTAGGTTCGCATTATGAATGCTATGATCTCGTCGGTGTATGTGTCATCGTCTTTTGAAGACACATTTGGACAATGTCTGTTTTCGTATAAGTAAATTTTACAAGAAGGTTTAATACCACAAAAGAAAGGGTGGGATTGGTTTTGGGGGTTATACCAATAGTTTAGGAATTATGGATCTTTGAAATTGTACCACAAGGTACAATATCCTAAAGGGAAGACTGGGATTGAGTTTAGGGGTAATTGCCCCTAACATGCAGGAATAAAGGGTAAATAAGGGGTCAAAAACAAGTGTTATTCTAGTTTCTACACAACTAGTTGTGTTAAAGTGTTCTGATGTATGGATCTCTCTAAAATTGTACTACACAGTTCAATACTTCATAGGGAAGGTTGGGATTAGCTGGGATTAATTTTGCGGGTAATTGCTCAATGGGGTCAAACATTTCTTTTTATGGGGTTCATACTTTTCTTCCAAATTTTAGTATTTTTTCAAATTTCAAATTTTTTAAGTTTCAAAGAAATCTTAAATTGCACAGTAAATTGCCAAAAAGAGTTTTAAAAATAGCAAGTATTATGCAATAGATATATTTAAGATCATTGACCACATTTATTTTGTGTCAGTAAATTATGTAAAAAATTTGATCACTATCAAAATTCAGACAGAATCAAGCTTGAATAGTGTGTCCAAATTTGCCCCAGCTGTTCAGGGTTTTACCTCTGTGGTCAAATCAGGCTGTGTTCAGCAACTATTTATAGATTTTCGATGCACTGTGACCTATGAAAATAATTGAGTGACATCCGAAACTATAAAAGGTATATCTACATTATTTATGAATTTACACTTTTAAATAATCATTATGAAAAGTGATGGGCTAAAGACTTCTTGCAATTGACTGCGAATTCCAAATATCAAAATATAGAATTGAAAATGGAAATGGTGAATGTGTTGAAGAGTCAATAACACGATCAAAGAGCAGAAAACAGCTGAAGGCCACCAATGTGTCTTCCACATTATATTGACAGCCCTTAGTAGTAATTATTATTTACAACGTAGGGGTCATTGAAGTACAAATGTATGCACTTCTCTGAATAACTTAGGAACAAAGTAAGCCAAAAAAAGCTGCATTTTGTAGATTGATTGATTGTTGATATTATATGTCCAGCATCAAATACTTTAATCTATGTAAATTCAACATGTCTTTCCTGTGAGCAAATGACAAAAAATTGTGGGTGGTATTTAATGATTAATGTTGTAAACTTCTGGCCATTTAGTGACCTCATGATGGGTCATTATAAATGGGATGAAGGTTGTCATTGATTTTGTTTGCTTTGTTCTATAGCCAAAAGTAAGACAGTTTTTCCTAGTAGGAGTTAAGTGATATTAACCCTATCGTCGCTGTTATGCAAAAACCTCGTATCTCAATTTTTTGCGGAAATCTTTTTATCGATTATTTAGGATTAAATATGTATGATCCACTGTATGCGAAAATATCTGATCTTCTAACCAATCATTAACTTGAGTTCTGACATGTGACGAAAAAGTGGAGTCGGATTGGTGAGACATTTTCTTGTGCGAAAATATCGTATCTCAAAAGAAAAACACATGGCACGGCAGCTGACATTATAACAGGTACAATTTTAGGTTCTCAAAGCTAATATAGCTTTGAAATAATGAAAAGCTTTGAAAAAACAACATAGGTGCAGAAATATTTTCTCGTCTTGGTAATTGATTGGTTAGAAGATCAGTTATTGTCGCATACAGTGGAACATACATATTTCATTCTAAAAAATCGATTAAAAGATTTCAGTTTTTACTGCCTGGTGTAAAATTATCAAAACCTTAGATACGAGGTTTTTGCATAACAGCGACGCTATATTATTTATTCATTACAAAACTTTCCAAGAAATGTTTTCGTCTTATGCAGAAGTTAAAAGCATAAGGGATAAATGTTCAAATGTGTTATGAGTATAATCAATGCATTACATACTGGAAAAAAACAACAATATCTGTTTACACCAGTTGAATTTTACATGGGCTCAATTCGGGTAAACTATGTCATATAACAATCAGTTCTTGTGACATGATAACAGAAGCATTGGGATTTAGGAAATTTACAGGAAACTGCACAAATTTGTAAGTTGTCCATCCATAGGACATTTGGAATGATTGATTGTTTGGTCAGCTAGAATTCAGACAGGAACCTTTGGAAAATATCTAATGTTGTACATGGGCAAAAAATTTGCCTTGCAAATTGCCTCCAGTAGACAGGGCATCAGGTTGTTTTATTGCACGAAGCAACAATTTCCCTTTATAGGATCCATATTTCATGTCCCCATTCTGACAGTAGTGTCGGATTGCATACATGTATTTGTGCATCCCATATGGCAAAATTAATGGGAGCCACTCTCAAGACAGTCTTGGAGAAGCTATGGCCAGATTATTCATGTTGGATACCCACAGGCCTGGTTATCATAAGACTACTAGTATATGATTGTTTTATGGTAATGATATATAATATTTCCTCAGTATTCAAATATATTTTGGGCTATGAAAAATGTTTTGTGACAATGTAAAAAAACAATGACAGAAGACTATTTGAATGGCTGACTAAAGTTTGAGAAGCTGTTCATCCTTGATAAAGAAAGATAACTGCTTGTGGTTTATAGTTGCCTTGTATCCTGCCTACATCGGCTTTGTCTGTCTAGAGCCAGGCCTAGGTCTTGAAGAATTCAGATGGCCATTATTCCGCTTTGATCAGGACTGAACTATTGTGCATATCTGAATGAACAGAAATGTTGATCAACAATGTAAATAAAAGTTGTTAGGTCAATATATTTTTTTGTTCTTCATGAATTTTGAAGTTAATGAATTTTTGGTAGATGCATGGATTAGCAATTAATTCTATTACACAATGCTCTATTTGTACCTTAATAAACCTAATTATATATATCCTAGTTTATTTCCTGAGCAGCAGCCTTGCTCTTTTAATAACTGTCCAGGAGTGAGCTCATACACTAACCTTGGTAATCCAAACTCTGTAGTTACAAAAAAAGTGCCATTATATAAATACTATTGACATGATTGACGGGACAAATGAAATAGAACCTTTTAAGGAAAACTTTTCGTAAACCTGATAATCTATAAGGAAGCAATTTAAAATATTTAATTATATATTTAGTTCTATCTTTATAAAAAGTCTTTTGATAATAATGTGATAAAATTTGTTTGATTTTCCTTTTCTTTTTGGTACACTTTCAAATGGATATTTGATTAGGGAAAAAATTCAGGAAGTGATTATAGTTTCCATAAATTTAGCATATTATATGTATTCTTCCAGAGATAGATTAACCTGTTGCTGTATACTGCTAGCTTCTCTCATTTCTTCGTTTTATTTAAGATCCGAATAATATTTTTTGTGCAAAATTTGTAAGATAAAATTGTGTTCACAACAGAATCAATGTGATTATTTAATTTCTGTAGCTAACCTAGGCAGGTATAGTTTCTGACTGCTATTTGCTGATTGATCAAAAATACAATTGATTTTTCCTCAAACAACATAGCATGTAAAGTGTACATAAAGTCTGATTGGCTGGGAAGCATTATACTGGCTACAGGTCAGACTATTTTTAGCAACAGATGGCATAATTCACTGCAGAAAATAGGCAGAGTTAGATAAATTTAGCTTGCCAGGGGACAGATAGAAAATCAGTAATGAAACTACACACTAGTGAATACACAGACTGACAGTAGGGGGTACAAGCAAGGGGATATAATTGCTTATTTTATTGATAAATAGTAATTCATGTATATATCTGGTTAATAAGGGTATCTTTGTTTACCAAACAGTCAAGATAATTGAAGGCTTGTCTTTTTAATAGATTTTTATTGATTCAATTGCAAATGGATTCAATAATGAAATGTGATAGAATTTTAAAAAGTTATGCATGCATACATATTTATTGTTGTATGTGGTTGCAAATATGCAAAGGATTAAAGCAAGATCAACTCTTGATGAAAAATGATGGGCAAAAACTTTGATGAGCTGAATTCATCAAATTTGTTTCTTCTTTTTTTTTACACATTTGTGTAATACATGTATACCTTTACCATAGTTTACTAGAAAGTTATGTAATTGGTATTTTAAAAGTGTTCGTTTTTAAAACTCACAGTTTGTCGGCTAAAAATAGTATTTAGTTCCATATTTAAACCTTTGGTGTATATTTTTATAAATCATTTTACCCTGTTTGATGAGAAGGATGAAATGTCATTGGCCTTTTCCACAAGGTCACATCCATCATTTTTCTTCATTTAATTTATTATATATTTGTGTATAGCTTAGAATAGACTCTGAGAATGAATGTTGTTTATAGTGTGAGTGTGTGATCCCTATATTTTTAAAATTTATCATTGGACTCAATTTACTAGCAGTTTGCTTATAATAGGGTGATACCTCCATGACAGTATTTTTGACCGGTTACGAAACATATTATGGTATACTGTTGTCTGTCTGGTCATCAGTTGTCAATATATTCACGACAGTGACTCAAAAAGGCTTAAACCAATTTGCATGCAATTTCCAGAGTTTTTGGGGTGTTATTCATAAAAAGGGGGATTTTCCAGTTTTCAGAAAAAAAATCCAAAATGTGTTAAGCAAAAAATCTATGATGAAATATTTTTTATCGATCAGAGCTCACTTTCCATTTGTATAAATTTTCTATTTAAGGTTTTCGATTTATGTTTTTTTTTTAACCAAAAAATGGGACACTATATGTTTAACCCATTGAATGCAATTGTGTTCATTATTTTAATATCTGTTTGTTTTTCTTTTTCAGGAATTCTATGAGCACACAGAAATTTTATGGAAAGATAAGGGTGTGCAAAACTGTTATGAAAGATCTAATGAATACCAATTAATTGATTGTGCCCAATAGTGAGTAATTAGTTTTATAGGAACATTAGTATTACCATGAGAATTTAACATTCTTCCAGCTTCAGCATCAAAGTTACCATATTTAACCCAATAAGTGTATAGACCCTGTACAATGTACCAAGAAGTGCACTTGGTTCTGTGAGAAATAATAGGGAAGATTTATTTTAATATGCTCCAATGGGGCACTTGAGGTGAAATTTGGTATTATTTTTCTGATGGTTGGAGCATGGTACATGTATTTTTAACATGTGTTTTTTGTTTGTATGGAAACAAATACATTATTACACTTTTGAACACAGTCATATAATACTATTAATTGGATAAGTGTATTTAAGGGTTTAAGACTAGATTGGGAAATGGAACTTGTAATAATTGGTACCTTTACTTGTTTTTATTATACTGAGTAACTTGAATTTAACATTACTTTGATGCATGCCTGCTATTTTCACTACAGCTCCATTTAGGATTTTCAGCAGAAATTCTTTATGATCCTGCTCTTTAACATGCTGAACGAGATTTTAATCTAATATACACTGTACTATGGTTTTGAATGAGTATTTATGTACTTAAATGCCATTTTAACCCCTTCAAATGTGTTTTGAGGTATTCTGTTTATATTATATAATGCAAGATTACAAGAACAAGTCAATATCTCTCATTAGGGGGAATCCCCTTTAAAATGGAGAAGTTTACCGGTTTGACATTCTTTAGCAGATTTCACCTTCAGTCTTTCCTTAATATGTCATTTGCAGAATTCTTGTCAGAATAAAAATGAATGGTTCGTTGGAAGTATGTCATTAATTGAAAGAAGTTTTCTGATTTATGATTGTGTTTATTGAATAAACCTTGAACTAAAATGCCCAGAAATGTGAAAACATATTTATTGTTCAAAAACAGTTCTTCACCGCACTTTTTTTTAACACCTTAAAAATGTAATAAGACTACAAATCTAATTATTAAAACAACATAAATACAGGATTTGAAAAAGCAGCTAGAAAGTACATTTTTATAAAACTCTTGGAAAACTGCAAAAATTAAAAGCAAGTAAAGCTTTTGCTAAATAAATTGAATTGTACTGCAGTATGTGTTTACTGTCATTGTACTTATTTCCGCGGTGTATTTGTTTTCACAAATTTCACGGTTGGTTTATTATCGCGAAAATAAATACACAAATCTAAATCAAACCTTTCACCTGAAAAGCAATAATTATAAAATCGGGAACATAAATACCTGCAAACGTGTTTGAAATACACAATCCTCAAAAATAAGTACCCGCAAAAAAAAGTACAAGTGCAGTATTTGAAAGGGACTAAATAGTCTTAAATCAGTCTCTAGTGGACATTTACATTTTAAGGGGTAAAAAAATGAATTTGATCTTTCTAGATCTGCTGTTTAAAGTGTCTTCTTTTTTTTCCCTGTCCTGAGTCCTTTTCTTCATCCTGATCCTCTGAATTTTTCTTTCCTTTCTTTTCGGGTAGGTTTTTTTTTGGGGGGGATACCTTTTTCTGGAACTTGGATTGAATAGATAAATTTGCTGGAATTCAGAGATACTGTGAATTCATAATTGTTCCTTGGATACTAATTTTTCCAGGAATTCATGGGTACAGGTGAACCACAAAATTAAATGTTCAAAGAATATCAAATTTTCTATAGGCTTGTATGGAGACTTTGGCAAAACCACGGAATATCCACAAACATGTATAAAGAGTTACCTTTATCCACGAAAATTGGTACCTGCAAAAATAAATGAATCCACAGTAACCAGTTTAATAGTCTGGATCAGCATGACCATGGATTTATGATTTGATGATACAGGAACAGACATTTTATTTTCACAGGAATTTAGGATGAGACCAGCTTCTCAGTAACCACCCTCTCTTTTCCCCCCTTTTATTCTCCCCTTTTCTCCCTGTTCCCTTCTTAACTCCCCCCTCAATATTTGATTAGCAACAACCAATGCTTCTCATGCTCTTTATTGACCTGATGTTATTTCATTAAGTTTGAATGTATATTTTTACTTTGAAAATTGTAAGGTAACAGACTTTGTATTTAAAAATCTTCTTCAAAGTTTAAATTTAGCTTGTCCTGATTTTAAAATAATTAATAGACACTTGTAAAGTATGTATAATTGATTTGCTATGGTTTTTACCTTGGGGGGGAAACTAGGTCAGATTTATTGTTAATCAATATACAGTAATTGGGTCAAGTCATTAATATTTTTGTTAAATAGAAGGTTATTTTGATAGTTTGAAATAATAGGGTCATAGTAAGGGGGTCGATGTTAGATTTTTCTGGTGGTGTCACTGTACTTACTCCAAAACTAAACAATGCATACGAGCGAACTATTTGTAAATTATAGTAATAAGTTTACAGTGGAAACTTAAAAATAGTACATGTATTAAAAACTTAGAATTTTCTTGTATTTGTTAACAAAATTGGTAAGGTATATATCCTTAGTGAATTCTTATACATGTACATGTAGCACAAATCAGATAAAAAATATGCAATTTGCATTTGAATACTTTGCAATTATATTTTACTTTAAATATTTTTTATACCAACTGATAAATCAAGTAAAAAGAAAATGTTATGGATCAATTTTGATACTGGTAATCCCTTATACAATGATCTCCATATATTATGTAGAGAGGTATATGTAATAAGGTATACATACATATTGGTTCAATTGAAACCAACATTTTTAACTTTTTCAAACTTTTTTCAAATTTTCTGCCTCACTTTTCTATGCATTTTGAATAAGTTTTTTTTTATAATTCCTAAATTTGACAGTACTAATCAGAAGGATCATAAGTACTAGGTAGGTACTAGCTCCTCAGAAGGGTATAAGTATGGTGACTGTACCAGGTACTACATGAATGGAAGACCTGCAAATACAAAAATACATGCAGATATATGAATAAACATTTGGTCTTAACAATAAAGGGACCGATTGAATATAATTGTACATGAATCTTAAGATTGGCTTGATACAGGAAAAGCTCTAAATTACTCTATGTGGGTCTCATTGTGGTCTAAGCATGATGCGGGATTGCCAATTTTTTTAAGCGTGACACTTGAAAGTCAAATTATTGTGTCATGAATAAGGGAAATGAGGTATAGCTGGACCTGGGAAATGACAAAAAAATGAGATTTGCTTACATACAAAGTGTAAGCGGGATACGGGAATCTGACAAAACAGTAAGCGTGATCCGGGATCAGCACCCCCCAATGAGACCCCCTCTATATGCAGACTTTTTTTGAGTGTTAGTTTCTTTCTTGCTGCATTAAAGACCTGTCAGTGACCTTGGGCTTTTCTTTATTTGAGGGGAGTTGACACATTCACCATGTCCATTCTTAAATCTATTTCAAAGATCTGTTACCAACTTAGAATGCTCAAATGTAAAAAATAATGAAGATAAGACTAGAATAAACAACTGATGATGAGGTGTCTGATTCTCAGTCTACATGAGGATTTTTTTTGGCTTAAACTTCTAAATTTTAATGTTAAAATACATTTTCCAGAAATGGTCAAATAATTTCTTTTATTTTGATCCTTATCTTTTTATGTTTTAATGGGGAAAACCTGTAAGAATTTGGCCTTTGGTTAAAGAATGATTTTGAAATGCCATATTTACATAATATAGAGTAAAATATTCTAATTAATACAGTGATCTGGATATAAGACATATATACAGTGAACAAGATAATTACACTAGTACATTTCGTAAGTTGTCATGTACATGCACTTAGGTGCTGCCTGTTCTACGGTCATTCAACTTCTAACTGAAAAACGAAAGCCGAGATTAATATAAAATAATATTTGGCAGGTCTGATTTGAAATCCCACTTATGACATAGGAAATCTAACACCTTTTCTATATACCTGTGTAAAGGCATTTAATACACATAATCAATCAGGAGATCTAAGCCCACTCTCAGAGATTACAAAAGTCAGCTATTTTTAGCACCCCTTTTATCTGATCTTGTCCAAAAATAGCTCATTATTGACACAGTTTAAAAGCTTTAGTACATACACAATCCAGGGCTAGAAAATTGCTTCCCTATGTGAATAATGGGGCCCTGCAATGGGGAGATCTCAGTCTACGTGCAGCGACTTCTTGGTTCAATACCCTGGAGGAATTTGTTAAAATCAATAAACCCAATAAATATGAAATAAGTATGTGGTATTTTTAGCCTGGATAATGTCTATTAATGATTTGTTCACCTCTTATGCAAGTTTTAACTTGTTAAGCTTTAATGTATTTTCTCCAACTTTATTATTATAAAACTTAATAATTTTATACAGAATATTAATTTCCAATCATTCTTTCAAAACTACCACATCAATTCCACATATATCCAGTCTTTTCTTGTTTCATTGGATGACATGCCATAGAATGGTGCTTGAGGTTTGGATAGGGGACTGTTCATTTCTTGACATAAACTTCTGAGGCCAATTTTATCTATTCATTGTATTTTTTCACTTAATAATTGTATCTTCTGTTAACCCCCATCCAGACCAAGTGTTCTCTTTCCCATGGCATAATCAAACAGAAACACGAAGAATATGGATATTTGAAGCATAATCTTCATGTAGATTTTAGAATAATTTTTTTTTCCAATTTTTTCTCTTTTTTCTCAAATTTATCACATACGAGTAATCTTTTTTAGCAATATTGGGAGGGTAGTTTTCAGGATTGAAGGAAAACATTCATAAATGATTAATTATCCATGTAAATAATTCTATTTCAAGAAAACTATAAAAAGTTATAAGTGTTGTAATGCCATGTCTACTATATTCAAAAGACTTGGTCAATTAAAATATTTTTTTTCATGAAACTTGCATAATAAAATCATCATAAAAAAAACTGAATAATAAATTTAATTTATGATTCACAAACCATAATTAACAATAAATTTATAAAATGAACTCCCATTTCCAATGTATATACAATGTATATTATTATATCATAAACAGTAATAAGAAAATATTCTTATTTTTAGAATGAAGAAAGAGAGTCCTTGACAAAAAGTTTTTAATTGTGTATTTACCAAACAAATCTATTCCTATATTTAATAGATTGTACATATCAATTAATAAGGATGTGAATTATTGATACAAGTCAAACATATCAATTAAATTGAGCACTTTCAATAACTTGTACCAGGATGTTATGATTTATGGCAATAAAAAAAGATTAAAAGCAGTGTTCTAAATTTAGGTCAGTCTGTAAGCTTTCTAATTAATGAATGGACTGTCAATTTTATGAAAAATATAATGAATAGGCAATAAGTAAAAAAAAAACCAGGGTTTGATAAAATAATATTAAATAAAAATAATTTGTAAAATTTCCCAAGATTTATTGTCCTTCACTGTGTCTCTTAATTTTTTATTTCATTTTTTTTAACTTTAATAATACTGCCACTCTGTATTGTTTGATAGTATACTGGAGCATCCATGTTTGTAAGTTACTATTAAATTTTTAAATATTGAAATACTAGTACTTATTCAATAGTAAAAAAAAAGTCTGATCTGTAAAATTCAACTTGAAACTGTTTGTTTATTTTCTTGTCTCTAAATCAAAACTAGCGTGATTTATTCCTTAGGAATTTGTAACAATTACTCAATAAAATCATTAAAATTTTAAACTGTTACATTTTGTAAATCAAATTCTGTTAATCAAAATCAAAATCCAATCAAATTTTAACCTTTTTACTTGGAACTAGTTCTAAATATCATGTTTAATACTCATGCTGTGCCAAAGTGCCTATATATTTTGGTTTATGTGGTGACATGACTGACTTGAACAGTTTTAAACAGATAGCCCATTCAACTTCTAACATCTTTAAAAAAAATTAGCAGAAATAGCTTAAAAAAATTTGAAGAACTTTGGAGTAATCCGTGGAGTAGATAGTAGCATTGCCAAATAATTTATGAACATGTGTACAAATACATAATTCAATTCAAAATTACAAAGGAGGCAGGTCAAAAGTCAACAGTTTTGATTTATATCAGTCTGTCATCAGTGTCATAAGTAATATCATGAAATATATTGCTTTAAATACATGTACATGTATGTTGTCGGAGGGTTTGGAATACATTGTATAAGTTAATACAAATGTATTTCTTCTGCAAAGTGTTAATACAAGGATATAATTCAGTGGCAATGTATGAAATGATCCTGTGGCAATTAATTTCCAAAGATGATTTAATATTTTTGCATTGGATTTGTTGTTATCAGTTTATTTCTTCTTCACACAAGATTGAGGTAAGCGATGTGTTTATGTGGGCGTAGTAGAATCCCCTCAACACAATTATATATGACAGTACAGGTGAAGACTTGTTAGATTTCCCTTTCATCAATGTATCTGATAAAACCGAGGATAAAATCAGGCATCCTACATTAGGGGAATGCATTATTTTAACATCACGCTTGTTATTTTGTTGTCAACATATGCAATTGTATTTTTAGAAATTTCAACAATTAATTTGGTACGTGTGAGTTCACAATTGGATTTATTATGTGGCTGAGGCTGATTCTCCTGTCCTTTTTCTTGTAGTTTAATTTTATGCCCCTTCCGTAGCGGAGGGGGGCATGAAGTTTTACCCTTGTTTGATTTGTGACACATACAGAAAACAAACACCAACAATTTTCTGCTATTGAAACATTTTATGAACCGGTGAAAATGCATTTAAATTTTTGAAAAAAAAGGGTCTTTTAGTACACTATTTATTCTGCAATAAAGACATTTATTTTAAACTTTGTAAAGATCTCTAGAACTTTAATATTAGATAATTAATAAAAGGTTATATTCACAGCTCTAGGAAATATTCCTCAACCCTACATTTTTAATTACCTTCAGATTTAAGTTGATATGAAATAAGGAAAATTCATGAATACAGGTTACATAAAACACCAAATCATTTTCAATAGCAGGTTTTCTTTTTACTCAACAGAATTATTTTTATCTGTAATGGAACAAAATGAAATTTTAAATAAAAAAATGTAGTCAATTCATAGTAATTAACTTTGGACAGTTTGTCCAATCAACCCTACATGTGCCTGTGCATTTTCCTAAAACAATACAGGGGTCTCATTGGGGGGTTCTGATCCAGGATCCTGCTCTCTGTTTTGTCACATTCCCGTATCCTGCTTACACTATGTATGTAAGCAATTCTCATTTTTTTGTCATTTCCTGGGTCCATCAAGGCCCCATTTCCCGTTGTCATGACACAGTAATTTGACTTTCACGTTTCATGCATACAAAAAAATCGCCAATCCCGCGTCACGCTTAGATCCCAATGAGACCCACAATACAATTTATTTTGTTCATCCTGTAATCTGGCACATTTTATTGACATCATTAAAGTTAAGGGAACACCCCTTTAGGACAAAGAATCAGGAGTTCTAAGAATTATTGTCATCCGTATGTAGAATTTGAATTGGTCTAGGAAGTTCTTTTGTCCGTGTTGAATTTGATTGGACTATTTTCCTCTCTACTTTTTGTTTGTACATGGAATAAGATGAAATGGGAAGGATTGCACACTAAAATAATTAGTTTCATCCTGCTTCAAGTAAATATAAAGTTCATCAGGGAACCTTGCTGTAATTGGTTATAATTTATTACATCTATTGAGGAATTTAGTATTAAGTTTTCAGTAAAATATTGAATAGCTTGTCAGAACTCTTTGATTTTAAGTTTAAGCTGTACAGTATAGACATTTTATTCGTTGTTTGAGAACGTAAATTTAAATTCTTCTATTTTATCCTGATATCTATGAGGAGTTTATTTTTCTTTTATCTATACTCATTTATTGAACTCATGAGTAATATAATACCCCTCTACTGAACTTAGACTGCCTCTATCATTTGTATATAAAAGTACACCACAGAATTTGTCGTTTTTTTTGCTAGTTTAGACTTGATAAAGCAAAGTATATTGTACTGAATGTAAAAATGGATAAATAAAAAGATTTAGTATAACAAATGTTAATGTGATTCCATTCAACACTTTAATATAGCTCAGACATAAGTAGGAATTTATAGAATATTACATTTTATACTCTATTGGCTTTGTGGGATTTTACAAATATTGCGACACTTAATTTCACATTGAACAAAGAATATCCTATATAAATATTGATGTGTTCTATTTAAATCTCTATGTGTGCATAGATTATGGCTTACTTGCTATAAATTATTCACTGTGTTACTATTAATAGAAACATACTGAGTCATCCCAGCCATATCTAGTTACAAAAGCTAACACAGGTCATGGCAAATAACTTGGTTTGTAGGGCCTCTGCCAAGGGGGCACTCTTTATTTCTGATTCAACCCTGTGGGTCTCCTCTTTATTTTGTGACATCTTAAGATCATTTACACATATAATATTTTAGATTTTATGACAGTTGAGTATGTGCTGTTGTAGTCATTAATGAAAGCCAGGTACAGATGAACCCCTTCAGTGCTTATATCCACTGTCTGGTTCCAGCAGCTTGGAATAATCCAGTTTTTCTGACCTCAAATATTTTTTCTCCAATATCTAGGTCATTTGGGGAAGTATTAAAGATTCAGTAACAAGCCAAATTGGAATTGATCACTTGAGTTTTACCCAGTTGGATTAAAACAATAGACCACCCTTCATTTATAATAGGGTCATTTTCTAAAAGTGAACATTTCATTTATTTTGGATGGCTAATAATTATAAGTTCTAAAACAAGACCTAAAACAAGTTTATACTGATGATTATTGTAAACATAAGAATATGTTAGGTTAGTTAAGCTTTTACATAAGGGAATAGAACAACAGCTGTGTCATTTATTTATGAGATGAGCTATTTTTAGAGTGTGTTGATGTAGTAGTTACAATATTAGTGTTTTCCTTTTCACCTGGCCAAAGGCCATCATACCCACTCTCTGTTCTACCAAAAGGGGTACACAAGAGGGTTCAGGGTTGATGTTGGAAAGGAAGACATTTGTAAAGATAATAGATTCATACTTTATTAAACAGCACTTTAACACCCATAGTAACAATAGTAATGTATATGAAAAGATGTAGAGGGAAAGGCAGGGGAGTGGGGAAAAATATTTAATCTGTATCCAATGACTGAGGTATTTTAAGAGTTTGTACCATGTTTTTCGATGTTATTGAAATGAAATTTAAGGGTTTTTTTTAGGGGGGGGGGGGGGGGGGGGGGGGGGAGGGATTTAAAAGGTAGGATGGAAGGTTGTCTCAAATTACTATTTTACAATTGTCTCTTGCAATAAACTCACTCAAAAGTATACAGCAAATCATTTAGAACATTTGATTTAAAAAAAGAAAGAAAAAATTGACTTAAGAAATATACTTGAGTGTCCCTATATTGATTGAGTAGTTATATATGCATTTATAGATATGACAATATGAATCTAGTTGAGGGAGGTTATTTACATGTACATCCACTCAAATGTCAACATACAACATATATATTATGGAAAAACCTAGTTTTTGTTTTACCTTATAAATCTATTTATAGCTCAATTTGCCAGGAGCTGAAAGAAGATATATGATACAGTTGAATGTATTTTTCAGAGGGGTACATCATATCTTACAACATTTGAGCTCATTTGATAGAATCTTGCGTATGGTTTACTTTATATAGTTTTGACCTTATGGGCATCCACGTCCTTGTATGATTTAAGGTTGACAAACTAATAAAGAATTTTTGTCTCTTTACAGCTTTTTAGACAGAGTTCATATAGTGAAACAACCAGATTACACTCCAACAGAACAGGTGAGTTACTGTAGAAACTGGCTATAAAGTGACAGTAAAACCTCAACCTTTCTCATCTTCAGACGGGGCTATCGTATGTATGCGTTTTGACCTTGTCACCACCATTTGATCTGAATTGTTGATAGAAAATTATGGTTCCAGTCAATGTTGCAATTATAAACTTTGTCACCTTGATAGATCATACAGCCTAAACTGTTTGATTGAACTTAAGTATACATGTACTAAATAATAACAACTTCCGAGGTGAAAAACAATAAAATCTGGTAGTTTGTCACTGAGACTTTCAGTAAAGGAGTCTCTGAGACAGCTTTTACTTGTGTCTAGTGTATACACATGTGTATGGATTTGGTTCATGAGTTTATACAACTGCAGGGCTGTCAAGTTTTCATGAAGCAAATGCGTGAGATTTGGCAAAAATTGTAAAGATCAAAAAGAAAAATACAATAGACCAAAGGAAAATGCTGCTAAATAAGCATTAAATGTGTGAGTCTCACATAAAATGTGTGCGACTTGGCAGTGCTGCAAAAACTATCTATCATTTATTTTATGAACTCAGCAACAATTATAAGGTATTTCACTGTAAATTTCACATCATCAAAGATGACCAACCTTGCAGTTCTATAAGCAGGCCCGTAGCCAGGAATTTCAAAAGGGGGGTTCGTTTGACTCACAAACTCGACTTTAACAGTCACAATTCGAACAGAACATTGACTTTAACAGTGCTTATTTGTTTTCAAGGGGGGGGTTCGTCCGAACCCCCCGAACCCCCCCTGGCTACGGGTATGATAAGGGCTCATTACTTCTACCCATTTGCATTTAAACGAATGTTGTCAAATACTAGTCTTCTGAAATTCCTGCTTTCATTCTAATATTTACTATGAGCACAGGTTCTTTATTTTGAACTGATCTAGCACAAAATTTGAGGTGATTTAAATTTCTGAAAAATAAGCTAAGTACATTGACAAGTACCAGCAGATTTTAGTCATACCTGAATATACTTCAATTTATTAATACATATTTCGTATGTTAAATATTTCAAAATGTTGAATATAATGTTTTGTTGAAATCTTGCATGCATGTAGTTATGAAGCAAAATAATTTAATGAACTCACAATAAAAACCGAACCATATGGGATAACATATCAGGGTGGTTTTAAGTAGATTTATCTTTTTAATCAGCATTAATTTAATTTAAATGATAGAATATAGTAAGTTGTATAATTGTGCTTTCATTGATTCATTCTAAAAATAAGTTATGTTCTGATTTGTATACATTATATTTTGCATGATTATACGGTTTTTGGTTAAAATATGAATGTTGTACATGTATTAATGAAAATGGTCCACCAAGTTTGTGTTTCATCAGCTTATTCTTATACTGTGTACTGATAATTCATAATTTGTATGCCTCCCTCAACCCCCACCCCCTGTGATGGGGGCATTAAGTGTTGCCCTTTTCTGTACGTATGTACGTATCAAAACTGGTGTCTTAACTTTATACCACTTTATAACATTATATGACATCCTATGTGTTCGATGTACACATTCTCTATTTAACTTTTGTTGACTCTACAAGAGGATATGTTCAAAAATATAAAAATAAATCAGATGTGGAAATTTTTATTGTATTATTTAAAACAGTATTTCCTTACATAACAATATTTATTAATTTCTATAATTTTTGGTCAATTACTGTAACAATAAATGAACGCACATTTTTTTTGAATTTATAGTAAGTAATGAATTATTTAACAACCACTGATTAGCCACTGTTTTAAAAGCTTTAAGTGTATGGGGAATATTATGATGTTGGAAAATTGAATTAACCAAGAGTATTAAAGAAAATGAGCATTGAAAGTACTTGACCATTGAATACCTGTTTTAGCCACTAATAATATCCCATTTAGTAATATATAAAGTAAATATTGTGTCCTTACACCCGATTATAAATGATTTAATCACTGAAGAACCAACATGGCAGAGTATACTGTGTAAACATTCAAAATTAGTATTTAAATTACTTGATTTAAATAACGCATGTACATATATATAATATTTAACAGCTCAAACACTACATTTATACCCCCTGCAAACTTTTTTTTGTAGGTGGGGGTATTATGGAATGAGCCTTTTTATATCCTCTTCTTTAATTTTTGCATAGTTTTATATACTTCAATTTTGTAGAATAATTATGAATTGGTCATAAAATGAAACTTTAGCAGATTTTCCAATGGTCGCTTCTTAGTTGTTGTTGACCCTTTCAACCATTTGCCACTTTTGAAGTGGAGTTTCATAAGTTTTGCAGTTATTGTATACCCATGAGACTGTAAGTGCAATGTTTGGTCCAAGTATGCACATTTGTGGAAAGTTAAGCATTATTAAGTCCCTTTTATGCATATCTGGTTACAATGCCTTTTCCCATGCACTCTCACCAAGATCTTATACTATTGTTAATAAACACAACAAAGGCATGCATTTGCAGTTGATATATCTGTTTTAGCTGCCGTTTGCAGTTCTGCAAATAGCTGTGAAATAATGAAATCTAGACAGCTTGCATGAGCAGCTTGTGCAACCTGATGCACATGCTTACATATTTACCAAACACATGCAAAAAAAGAATGTCATTCAAAAGTAAGGTCAATTATGTCATCCAGTCAATAGTTCAAATCATTAACATATCTGCAGGACTTTTGTTTTCACCTTAGGATATAGAGAAAATTGTATGTTAGTTTGCAAGTAGTGGGGTCTCGTTGGTGGATCTAATCCTGGTTTCTGATTATACTTTTGTCAGAATCGTATATCCTACTTATGGTTGCAATAAAAAGGCCTTTTAATTTCCTTTTTTATGCCCCAACTTATATGCTCCACCTATGATAGTAGAGGGGCATTATGTTTTCTGGTCTGTGGGTCCGTCCGTCTGTTCGTTCTTTTGTTCGTTTGTCTGTTCGCCGTGCTTCAGGTTAAAGGTTTTGGTCAAATTAGTTTTTGATGGAGTTGAAGTTCAATCAATTTTAAACTTTAGTATACATGTTCCCCATGGTATGATCTTTCTAATTTTAATGCCAAATTAAAGTTTTCACTCCAATTACACAGTCCACTGAACATAGAAAATGATAGTGTGAAGTTCAGGTTAAAGTTTTTGGTCAAGGTAGTTTTTGATGAAGTTTAAGTCCAATCACCTTGAAACTTGGTAGATCAGTTTCCTATGATATGATCTTTCTAATTTAAATGCCAAATTGAAGTTTTGACCCCAATTCCACGGTCCACTGAACATGGAAAATGATAGTGCGAGTGGGGCATCCATGTACTATAGACACATTCTTGTTTAAGCTAAATGACTTTCACAAGTTACACTTAGACCCCAATGAGACCCCACTTTTAAGTGCATGGGTATATTTTTTGTATGTTTACAAAAGGGACCTCATTGTCTGAGTGGTCTTAGTAGTTACAACTGTAATCGCTAGCCAGTCAGTCTTAGTAGTTACTACTGTAATCACTAGCCAGTCGGTCTTAGTAGTTACTACTGTAATCACTAGCCAGTCGGTCTTAGTAGTTCCTACTGTAATCACTAGCCAGTCGTTCTTAGTAGTTACTACTGTAATCACTAGCCAGTTGGTCTTAGTAGTTCCTACTGTAATCACTAGCCAGTTGGTCTTAGTAGTTACTACTGTAATCACTAGCCAGTTGGTCTTAGTAGTTACTACTGTAATCACTAGCCAGTTGGTCTTAGTAGTTACTACTGTAATCACTAGCCAGTCAGTCTTAGTAGTTACTACTGTAATCACTAGCCAGTGGGTCTTAGTAGTTACTACTGTAATCACTAGCCAGTCAGTCTTAGTAGTTACTACTGTAATCACTAGCCAGTGGGTCTTAGTAGTTACTACTGTAATCACTAGCCAGTGGGTCTTAGTAGTTACTACTGTAATCACTAGCCAGTGGGTCTTAGTAGTTACTACTGTAATCACTAGCCAGTCGGTCTTAGTAGTTACTACTGTAATCACTAGCCAGTGGGTCTTAGTAGTTACTACTGTAATCACTAGCCAGTCAGTCTTAGTAGTTACTACTGTAATCACTAGCCAGTGGGTCTTAGTAGTTACTACTGTAATCACTAGCCAGTGGGTCTTAGTAGTTACTACTGTAATCACTAGCCAGTCAGTCTTAGTAGTTACTACTGTAATCACTAGCCAGTCAGTCTTAGTAGTTCCTACTGTAATCACTAGCCAGTCGTTCTTAGTAGTTCCTACTGTAATCACTAGCCAGTCGGTCTTAGTAGTTCCTACTGTAATCACTAGCCAGTCGTTCTTAGTAGTTACTACTGTAATCACTAGCCAGTCGGTCTTAGTAGTTACTACTGTAATCACTAGCCAGTCGATCTTAGTAGTTACTACTGTAATCACTAGCCAGTCGGTCTTAGTAGTTACTACTGTAATCACTAGCCAGTCGTTCTTAGTAGTTACTACTGTAATCACTAGCCAGTCAGTCTTAGTAGTTACTACTGTAATCACTAGCCAGTGGGTCTTAGTAGTTACTACTGTAATCACTAGCCAGTGGGTCTTAGTAGTTACTACTGTAATCACTAGCCAGTGGGTCTTAGTAGTTACTACTGTAATCACTAGCCAGTCAGTCTTAGTAGTTACTACTGTAATCACTAGCCAGTGGGTCTTAGTAGTTACTACTGTAATCACTAGCCAGTGGGTCTTAGTAGTTACTACTGTAATCACTAGCCAGTGGGTCTTAGTAGTTACTACTGTAATCACTAGCCAGTCAGTCTTAGTAGTTACTACTGTAATCACTAGCCAGTCAGTCTTAGTAGTTACTACTGTAATCACTAGCCAGTGGGTCTTAGTAGTTACTACTGTAATCACTAGCCAGTCAGTCTTAGTAGTTACTACTGTAATCACTAGCCAGTCAGTCTTAGTAGTTACTACTGTAATCACTAGCCAGTGGGTCTTAGTAGTTACTACTGTAATCACTAGCCAGTCAGTCTTAGTAGTTACTACTGTAATCACTAGCCAGTGGGTCTTAGTAGTTACTACTGTAATCACTAGCCAGTCAGTCTTAGTAGTTACTACTGTAATCACTAGCCAGTGGGTCTTAGTAGTTACTACTGTAATCACTAGCCAGTGGGTCTTAGTAGTTACTACTGTAATCACTAGCCAGTCAGTCTTAGTAGTTACTACTGTAATCACTAGCCAGTGGGTCTTAGTAGTTACTACTGTAATCACTAGCCAGTGGGTCTTAGTAGTTACTACTGTAATCGGGTCTTAGTAGTTACTACTGTAATCACTAGCCAGTCAACAATGATGTTGTGAGTTTGAACCTGATGCTCCAATGGATGCACTTATACTCCAATCTAGCCGAGTAATTGACTATATCAAAAGTCTACAAACATGATAGCAAAACAATTGTTGGTAATGATAATCAGGAACACAGATTCTGTATATTCTGTCATAGTTTTTGCCAGTAATACCATGTAATATTTTGTCTTAAAAAATATTCAAGAGTGAAACATTCATTTATTAGGGCCTAAGGTTACATTCTTAAATCGTGTTGTATTAAAGGATTTAGTGAAAGTTCAAATTGTTTTGAAGTTCTCAATGCACAGCTGCATATTTTCAACCTATTAATGACCATTTATTTAATATGGCATTCAAATATAAGGTCAGAGACCCTTATTCTTTTCAATAGTGCCCTCAAGAATTTTAACATGGAAAATGTATGGTTTACTTTTATTAATTGTTATTTAGATGGAGAGTTGTCTCATTGGTACTCACACCACATTTTCCTATATCTATTGTATTAAAGCTTTGGTACTTATCATTCAGACTTATGAATTGATCTTTTGACCTTTCATCAAGAAAAAAACACTTTACAAAAAATAATTCATTAGACAGTCCAGAGACTTGCACCTTCAGAGAGATAGTACAGCATTTAATCCAACACCCCATTCTTTAACTAAATAACTTAATAAATCTAGAAGGCTTTTAATTTTAAAATGGCTACTTATAATAGTTATGGGGGGTTCAGTGGGGATGAAATTATTCATTATAAAAAGTTCAAAATGTTTGATCATATAAGATGTTGACAGAAAGTCATGCTCTGTTTTGTGTATTAATATTGTTTTGTACAAGATCTGTGCAGTAATATTGATACCGTCTGAGAATTTCATTTAAATTTCTTTATCAATGAACTTGAACCTAGATTAAGGTGAATTAGATCATGGAAAATTATATAGACACATTTAAATCTTTTATATACCATTTGTAAATGCACATGTATAATGTATGGCTTGCCAAGTTTTGGAATTAATACTATTAGTCTAGGTATAATGTGTAAGACTCAAAACTCCAGTGTATAGCATGGTTAAAACTGGTAGAATATGACTTGCATTACTTTTTGACACCTTTTAATCAGTTTTAAAGTATTCATCTTTACCTATCTTTGTTTGATCTAGTCACAACTTTTATAGCCCCTGGGAGATTTAGAGCTAAATGCCATATTGAATTGGTACTTGTCTGTTGTTAAAGATGGTTGGTTGACTTCTAGACTTTTTGTGTCGATAGGTTGCTGTCTTATTAAATTTTGTCTTCATGTCTGTATTTTTGGCACAACTATAGTCTGTCTAGCCTAAGAGTTTCTGTTATTAGCCTTGGAAGAATGGCTGTTATTTCCCAATTATGTTATAAATGGATATATAATTAATACATAACTGGACAAAAGTCATTGGGTAAAAAATTTACAACAGGCCATTGATATGATGAAAAGATAAAAAGTGATTGACTATAACACTGACAGAAATGCTTGAATGTACTCTTATAGTTTTTTAAAGAGGTCTAATTTCTGTGTTGATGATCATGATGATGCATAAAAGTATCAAGGTTTCAGTTTCTGTCTTAAACCAAATAAATCACTTGAAGTCAATGGAAAAACATCTCTTATATTCCCTTCAAGCAGAACTGTATGTTCAAGAGCATTCACTGTCTATACCTGTCCTAAGAAAGAGCAGTTCGTGATTTTCTGCGTATAGATATTATCAAATATCAACCGCTTGACATAATGTGAATCTTTTTGGCTAATTGCTGCACTCATTTACGAAAAAGTTTCACATTGTGGAAGGCAGCTAGTATTTTATGATATCAATGTGTAGAAACCCCAGTAATCTATACATACAACTATCTATGAACGAAGGAATAACAAGTCAAGGAACCAGATCATGGACAGAAGTTTGTTGTACCACTTTTGAGTCACATTGTTATACTTTCAAATTCATTATGATACATATGTTTTGTCTGTTGAACACATGAATTTGTTTGTGTTAATTTCCGAATGTTATCAAGACTTTCATTTTTCATTTGCAGGATATATTACGGTGTAGAGTATTAACGTCAGGAATCTTTGAAACAAAATTTCAAGTGGAAAAAGTTAATTTTCAGTAAGTGACTTTATATATTAGTTAGGAAATTCATATTTAGGTTAGACTCAGCTAGCTACGAACAAAAAGAAAATTGGTTAATCCTAAAATATTTGAGGTACACAAAGTAACTATATACTTTTGAAGAGAAATAATGTACTATATGTAAAAAAAGAAGATGTGGTATGATTGCCAATGAGACAACTGTCCACAAAGACCAAAATGACACAGACATTGATAACTATATGTCACTGTACGGCCTTCAACAATGAGCAAAGCCCATACCGCATTGTCAGCTATAAAAGGCCCTGATAAGACAATGTAAAATAATTCAAACGAGAAAACTTACGGCCTTATCTATGTTTTTTAAACAAAGGTTCAAGAAATTCAGCTGATTGCACCAACCACTGACCAAATGTAAAAACAAAACCCAATGAAACAGAACAGCATATGACTTAGGTCAAAGTTAGAAGAGATATATACTTTCACCTTACTTTACTAACAGGTCAAATGTAATTGAAGCATACCTTGCAAAAAATATATGATGCAGAAACAACTAGCAAAGTACTTGTTCTTTCATGATACCAATTATAGAGAATAATACATGGTAAATTCTGTATTAAATGTCGTATCATCCCAAGATACCAATATCACCAGGAGAGCCTAATGTATAAGTTAAACACATAAAAAAAGAAAGATCTTTATTTGGGGATAAAAGTCTTTGTTCCCATCACTGGAAAAAACTACTGTAAAATATGAAATAGATTATTTTTGTTTTGTATTAAGCAGCATCCATGATAGACCATTGATTCATTGTTATTTACTTAATGTCCAGTGGCAAATATTTCTTGTTAATTAGTGATGATCATCTATTTTGGCATTGGTTCATTTTAAATAATGATTCAATTTTTTTTTACAGTATGTTTGATGTAGGAGGCCAGAGAGATGAAAGAAGAAAATGGATTCAGTGTTTTAACGATGTTACAGCTATCATTTTTGTCACAGCCTGCAGTAGTTATAACCTTGTTTTAAGAGAGGATGCTACTACAAATAGACTCAGAGAGTCATTAAACCTTTTCCAAAGTATTTGGAATAACAGGTAGATACAATGTTTGTTGTATGTCTCAAATTTGGTTTCTGTTCTGTAACTTGTGTTTGCCTCAACCAAATGTTATGAACTTATACACAATGCTACCGCACAACACAGATTGAATTTTGATGGCATCACTTTAATATACTAGAGTAATGCCCTTTACAGAAGAAAAAATGGCTGAATTTTGGATTTCCGTTCACTGACTTAATTTAAAAAAAGAAAATGTGGTATGATATATATAGGTCATCGTGTGGCCTTCAACAAAGAGCAAATTCCATACCATATAGTCCTCTATAAAAGACCCTGACATGACGAATGTAAAACAAATTATGTACAAAAAAAATGAACAAAAACAAATATGTAACACATCAACAAACAACAAGCACTGAATTGCAGTCTCCTGACTTGGGACAGGCACATACATACAAAATATTGCAGGGTTATTTAAGTTGTCAGGATCCTAACCCACCCATAACCAAATGTTATGAAACTTGTCGTATTTTGGGGCATCTTCTGTCTGTTTGTGAACAATGACTCCTCAATTAGATTTCAGAAAATATTTATTTGGTTCATATTCTGGGTCACCAGTAAGTGGTTACAAATTTTATTCTCTCGTGTTAATATATGATTTTTTTTTTATATTTGTATACTACTCATTTGCTGTTTCTTTAAAGTTTTGATTTTGGAACAACGTTGAAAAAGGTCTCTCATGTCTATTTCCTAGAATTCAAAAGAAAATAACTTAAAAAGACCACATGAGTATATTTAACTACAAAAATAACATAGCTAAAACAGCCTCACCATAACAAAAGATTTCTGAAATTTCTAGCAAGAAAACAGAAACAATTTATTTTTGACAATATTACACAAATTGAGCAACACCTAGGTTTCGGCAAAAAGTGTATTCAAAGGTCTGATACAAAATCAAGATTTATAATTGGTATACCACATGAAAAGGTGACCAAGCATTACAAAAAACATTGATCACACCATTCACCAACTAATCATTCTTTGGAGGAATAGTATACAAAAATAACAAAAATCAAAACATGTTACCCAAACAGCCCAACTTGATACAGGCAATATATCTATCGCTTAGAATAAATAGTATATATATGTACCTATTGTAAATAAGGAAATTATTGTGAGGTTTCTATTGCTGTTAATAACTAGCATTCAAAAATCTGATACATATCAGCTTTTCCTGTATTCTCTAAATATATTTTCACATTTTGGTCTGTCATGTTGAAATTGCGTTAATAAATGCATACAATTATTTCTGAATTTATGATAATGTGGCCAAAAAAGTGTGAAACATTAGCTTTCGATGTTGTTAATTATGCAGTATCAATTTTTAATCTACTTTGATATATGTATGCATATATATTTAAAAGATCTGGCCTAGCAGTCCTAAAACTCTCAAGTCAGATTTTTGTACTCATACTCCAAATTAACCAATCAAAATATTCGACGTAATGTTTTAAGCATGATTTTTGTGCTCTGAGCACTGCGCAAAGTTTTATGACCTAATCCTGTGATTCTTCTGTGACTCTTCTTCAATTTTATGAATTACGAAAAGTAATTTCATTTTTGCTTTAATCTATGCTGTTCTTAACCAATTTAAAACATATCTTTTATCTGTTTCAGGTGGCTACGAACAATCTCCATTATATTATTTTTAAACAAACAAGACCTTCTAGCTGAAAAAATTAAGGCTGGCAAATCAA
This sequence comes from Mytilus trossulus, assembly GCF_036588685.1. Classification (NCBI taxonomy): domain Eukaryota; kingdom Metazoa; phylum Mollusca; class Bivalvia; order Mytilida; family Mytilidae; genus Mytilus; species Mytilus trossulus. The sequence continues at coordinate 61,310,709 of NC_086378.1, read as the reverse complement.
AGCTTGAAGATTATTTCCCAGACTTTAAACGATACCAAATACCTAATGATGGTAAGATATTATTGTCAGGACGAAAATATTCATGATATTATATGTTTGATTAAGCATTATAATTTTGGAATGGGATGTTATAAACTAACTGTAATGTTATGCTGCTTTTAACTGCTTATTAATTCTATTGGTTGATCAGTTTATGTCTAAAATTAAAGTAAGATTTAATCTTTTTAATCGCTGGAAACAACGAATGCTTTTACAATTGAATTTTCATTATGTGTCTAAATATTAAATGCCACTTTTATTTTGTCACATTTAAAAAAAAAGATGGATACATCACAACAGTTCTTAAGTTGCTTGCTTTTAAAACAAATGTTTAGAGAAATATATCCCAATTTGAAACTATGCATTAAGCTTATAAGTGGTTGATGTATATTTGAGTTTCAATGGACGTTTAAAAAAAATCAGAAATGATATTTAACATTGTATCTAGCTATATCTATATCTAGCTGCACATGATTAATTCATATATATGTTTGAAGCATAATGGTAATACTAATCAATGACATTTTGTTATGTTAATTGTAAAAGACAATTTTCAGTGTCTTAAGATGAAATAATTTCTGGTCGATTAATGGCCAACAATTTGAGAAACTCTTGTGTATTCAGGTACACAAGTTATCATTTTCATTGTCTTTATTTTACATCACTGCTTTAGTTTGTTTGACATAGGTGTCAAGTCTTCAGGTGTCAATTGGAGTCTCATCCCTATTTAAAAAAGAAAAATGAAAATCATCATCGTAATGTTTTGAGAGTTAGTTTTGGGGAAACTGCTAATCATTTGTACATGCATTACAAAAGATGTGTTTATTTGAATATTGATTGAAAAAGAAATATTAAAAATCAACTGTAAAAAGTACAATAATAAACTAATCTAATACCCGGACTTGAAATTCCTTATGGGACAGAGATTTCCTTTTTGGAGGTATGAAGTTTGACACCTATGCTTTCATTTATTACAGTTTGATTTGCTTTTGTTTAGTTTACTTTATATTTATTTCTATTTTATTTTTGTCTATTTTATTTTCATATTCCTAGAAAACCAAAACACAGACCTATCAAATCTTGATTTTTACCCTCCAAATCATAGATGGGTTCAAAGTGAGAAATAGTCCATGTATTATTGTTGTTGAACTTTGTTGTTTAAATCTTTTCCGTGAAATTATTCATGGGATACCAGAATTCATGCTTTTTAGGGAATTGTTGCACCCAAAAGTTAAAAAAAACAAGTTGTGTTTGCAGACTTTGGCAAAACCACAATATCAAATATCCATAAAAATACAAGTTTTAATTAATCCATGAAAATTGGTACATGTATTCTTACAATAAATGAACCAGCAGTACCTTATTAAAAAAAGCTTCTGTAAAAATCAACCTGAAATTATCTGTAACTATATTATACCATATAGATCATAGAATATATAAAAATCCAAGTTGCAATATTTTACTGGAAACGAAAGAGACTTCTAGTCTGATCTTAACATTTAAGGCGCTTAGTTTCTACAATTTTTCTATTCTGATGTCTTGACCAATGCATACATCTTTGTACTAGATTAAGATGTCTATATGTTTATTTGCTCGTTTTGTTTTTTCCTGCATGTTTGTTATTATTATTTAGTTTTATCATTACTAATATATCATAATCCTTATTTTGATCATTGAACATTTATTATTATTTATTGAATTTCAAGAAGGACCTATGATGATTGATGAAAACTATTATTTGAACCGAGATATTAAAAAACAAACAATGTATGGACATTATTTGAACTCTGACATTAAAAACCAAGTATGGTCATACAATCAGTATGGTATATTAGGGTCATCTTAGTGTTAAAATGTCACAAAAAATGTTACCAATGATGCCATACAATAGAAAAGAAAGGATATAGGATATCCATCCATCTTTAACACAAATCAGTATGTGTACAGCAAAAAACACAAAAAGCAGAGGAATATACCAGTGCAAAAAGATGAAATACTGACATCATGTACATTTTTTACAACCTGAAAAAGTAACATGTGTTTTAAATTTTAAATGAAATGGTATAATTTATACATTTATGATTTAAAAGAATGTTACTTTACAGTGAGCACAGTTGCAGTCATTATTAAAGGAGTATATCAGTTTTAAAAGCCCAAAATATATTATCACACTCAATGTCTTCTGTCGTGGTCAGTATTTGTTGTGGGATACACAATTATGAGACAGCAACACTGTGTTATAAAAAAAAGGTTTCATAATACTCATCAGACAATACAAAAAAAGAGAACATAATGATTGTTTAATTACATATAAAAGCAAGATAGTAATACATATTTATAATTAATCATTGAACTTTGATATATACATGATATAATTACCAGAAAATATTATTTAAACGAAATAGAGAGGAGTTGACCAATGAATGCATTGTACAATAAGTAATGTTATAATTATACTTTTATTATTCAGCTTGTGTAGATCCAGGGGAAGACGCAGAGGTTGTTAGAGCAAAATATTTCATACGTGATGAATTTTTGGTAGGTTCTATTTGTAGTGTGATGTCAACTTGGCTTACATTCGGCTGTTATGTCTGCTTTAATTGTGAGAGCGAGCATCTACTGTATATTTAACTCATAGCCTTATCTGTCGGTTCATGCCAGCCTATATGTTATGGGGAGTTGTTATATATAATGGTTGATTACAGTTTTGAGTAAGATGTAACTTTGTACTACCCTCGTCCTGACCCTCCCCAAAATAAGAAATAAATCCAAAGCATCGTACACCATTGCTAATTTGAATTCATCAGAATGGTATTTTTTTTAACCGAGAGTTATTTTTCTTGTACAAATGTAATGATATCAAGGCTTATGGTTCTTGTGCAGAACAAATGTCTTGTGTCAAATGCATGCCATTGAACCTATAAATATGATAAGTATAATGTCCTGAAGAATATATAGAAGATATCAACATTACAATTAGATTGGACCTAAAAATTGCTTTACATGGAATGAGTTAAAAAGGATTTAAGATTTCTGAGGAATTTGAAACAATCTGGTTATTATAGTCCTTGATTACTTATCTCGGATTCAAGAAAGAATAAGTCGCGTCGTTTATTTTTCCACAAGAAAAGGATATAGATATTTCCTTCACTGGAATGACTGCAATAACATGAGAAATTTTATTTAACAACAATGAAAATTAGGTAAGAACTTGCAGTAAAATTTCTCTTTACTTAATCTCACTCCATTAGATTAAATATATACTTATTTAGAAGTGATATTGCACACAAGTATTATATTAATACACACCTGTAGTACTAAATAAAACTTTCTCAAGCTTGGTTTGAACTTTTAGCATTTGAAGTGATGTCATTAAACTTTAAGTAACTCCAAAATTACTTTTATATTTTATTTTTCATTCAATTGTCATTGTGACCCTGGTAGTTATTAGAATTTGTAGAGTGGTTACCAAAATTGAGTGGATTTAGGTTTTTTAAAAAAATTTGTTATCAATTTCATTGGTCAATGCACAAACAAAATATATAGACAATTTTTATACGACCGCAAAAATTGAAAATGTTTTGGTCGTATATTGGTATCATTCTGATATGATTTAGAATTTTAGATTGGTGTCTTTAGTTTTAGATCGTATTTCATTTTATTAAACATGTTCAATTTTGATTTTACTCTAAATCTTTTTAAATTCTAATGAAATGCTATTTTTATACAAAGGCATTTACCAATGTAGCTTCTCATCTCACAATTAAAGCACAGAAAACAGTGAGGACATGTTCTGCTGGCTTTCAATGTTTTCTTTTCACATGATTTACAATTTAATATATGTTTTCAGATAGCTATATATTTTAAATAGAACCATTAGAATAGTAGTAGTTGCAGTATTTTACGTTTTTATGCCATTCTTCTAATTTTTCGTCATATTACCTATTCATAGAAGACATCAAATAGATGCAAATTCTAAATACATTAAAAAATATCAACCATTTCAAAACCACTCAGAAGATTGAATATATGCATTTTTCATGTTTTCTTAGATCACATAAAGATGCATATATTTATTTTATATTTATCTTATACTGTGGATTTATTTATTTCATGGATTGAGGATAGATTGTAAAATCATTGTATTATTATATTTATGAGGTGATTTTGCCATCATATAGAAAATTTTGGTCTTTGTTATACATTTAAATTTATGATTTATCTCAACCCACGAAATCCATGAAATTCATATCCCATGAGTACTAATGAATCCACAGTACTTTGCTACAACTTCACAATGCCTTTCCATGCTGTAGAAGCTTTTTAAACGAGCAACAATCAATAGTATCAAAAGTTGGCAAGGTGCTTCAGGCTCAAATATGCTCTCAGCAATAGGCTCTATTATTTGATATTATTTGCTAAAGCTAGTTAGATTTCTAGTCAACAGGTGCCACCATAATTTGATATTTTTGTAGAAACTATTCATTTATTTGCTGTAAGTTTTCATTCTGTTTTAGTTAACATATTTTTGTGTATTATTTATTTTGCTTTATGTGCTACATTAGCTTATAACTGGATATAGAATGTCTGAAGTGGTGAGTTTTCAGTTGTAAGACAATGTTTCTACATTTGTTACTTTCTTCCTTGTTTCCCTTCTGTTGATTTTTTTCCCGAACTTTTATTGTTGTGTTAAATATGTTAAATCTGTTTAAGTTGGATGTTTTATTACTCCAAATGTTTTGACTATCATGGTTGGTTGCCTCATACATTGATATATGTTGCTTTCAGCAATTAAGAATTCAAGAGCAAGAACAAAGACTTTGTAAAAACAAGAAGATGTCGTATGATTGCCAATGAGACAACTCTCCACAAGAGACGATTAACAATTCTATGTCACCATACAGCCTTCAACAATGAGCAAACCTAAATACCGCATAGCTTCAAAATAACCCAAAATGACTGTCAGTTTTGACTGAAAAACAATGTGTTGTGATGGGGTGGAATGCCCTCCAATATAGTGTTACAGGGTTGTACGTCATGTTCAGAACGTTATCTATTACAAAGCAGAGTATATTTTCTTATCACACATGTATTTTTCCTTCTCTTTTTAAGTAAATGCAGTATTTGAAGCTGTTGGTCTCAAGTCAAACATTGATCCTAAAAAGAACAAAAAACTAACTATTTTTTCATGTTTAAGAAAAAAGATATTTATTTATTTTTATTGAGGGTTTGTCAGAAGAAGTAAATCTGGATTCCCTATGAAAGACAATCATAGTTCATTGTTTGCTACCTTTTCTCTCTTGCTCATTATCATTACATTAATGATTTTATAACAAGTTTAATAAAAAAAAAAAACGAAAAAAATGTGGAAATCAATGTTTGCAAGGATTGAAAGAAAACGTTGACAAATTTAAAATTGGTCATTTACATTGTAATACTGTTGTTCCTCTGTCTTCTTGATGTAAAAACTTCTGTATGTGGGTAAGTGTTCAAATTGTACATTCTAAATGTCCTACTAGAAGTCCAAGAGTTAAGTATGAACTTCAAGTTATGGTTAAATGCCACATAATTACTGCCTAGCCCACTGTAAATGTAATTTGGTAGTTAAAAATTGCCACGTCAATTGTGTAAAAACATCAACATTATCTTGCAAGTTCTGTGATTTATCCTTTGTTAATGCAATACTGACCATTCAAGATCTTCTTGGATAGTAAATGTTCTAAACACTTCAGTTATGAAAGAATTGAACAAAAATGTACTGTTTTTAACTGTCAGAAACTGGTCTGTGTAAAGTCCAGTCACAGACATTCATAGACAGTCATTAACAGTCATTAAAAGTCCTTGAAAGTCAAGATTTAACTGCAGAAAGACTCATTGATCTTTTCAGTATTTTAGTAAAGTGGAGTGTTGGAAATGAACTGTTTGAAAATATGCTGCAGTTGCTCATCAATGTTTGAATTTTGAGCCAGCTTATAGACCTTTATTTAACCATTCCAAATGGTTTATACTTGACAACATTGGGCATTAGAAATTAACAGTTATATTGACATTTATAATTAATGATAACGCATTTGCATAATGTCAAGTTCTGTTTATAGCAACATGTAAAAGGATGCTGTGGAATCCTAGTTTGGTGCAATACTCCTGATAGTTCATCCCTTCACAGTTTGTCAGCAAGTGAATGGGGTTAATTTGTTACCCTTTCATTTCTCCTGTTATTCTGACATTCCAAAGTATAACAGTTGTTTAGACTTTACTTAAATAGCTTGAGATACAATTGACAATTTTTTTGTGTATAAAATGACTGATAAGTTTTAGATTTATATTGGTTTTGTTGACATAGGTTTACCATTTGTTTGACATATATACATGTCCTGATTTTATTGGTGTATACAGATTGCACTCTGGCTGGTTAGCTTTCTTAGCTTGTGCTAGTCTAGGACAAATAACATACTTGAATAAGGGTGAACATTCTTTACTTGTGCAAGTCAGAAAATAAATTGGGACACTGTATTTACTAATAACATGTATGTGTACTTTTTGTAAAGTAAATGATACAATAGTTGCAATATGTTTTGAAAAATGTATGGACCTACACTTATGAACAAAGGGAAATAACTCAAACAGGATATTACCTAATTATGTTACATTGATAATACAAAGCAATGTTTACAATGAAGGAAAAAATTGCTTACTTTCATTTTCCCATGCCAATTATTGGTATGCATTTAATTTGTTCTTATTTAAGTACTTGAATTGAGGCATTGAATTTGAATAAAAAAAAGAAATGTGTATAATTTCAAGTTTGATAAAAACTCATTTGTGGTCAAAGAATTTAATAGGTGTCAAATTTAGTCTTTTAAACTAAAGGTATTTCACATGATATATTGGAAAACATAGACAAACAAATTGCAACTAAGGTAATTAATTTGTTTGGACTTTGATGACAGTTACACCAGCATTTTATTAAAATATGATATTTTGAAGTTGTTAATTAGTATTTATACATTGTATAAGTACAGTTAAATCTGCCTATTTGCATAGCATTGTCATAAAAAAAAATATGCAATTAAGCGGAAGTTTGCATATATCCAAAATGCATAACTATGGAGTCTTACAAGATCAATAGTAAATAAAATTCCAGAAGAAAGATGAAGAGCTCTGATCCAATGTTATTTATATATTTCTAGTAAGCAACATTTTTTTTATTGGATACTTATTAGACTTGAAATTTTGTCATTAATTGAACCTCTTTTGATTTAACAAAAACCTATATTCCCAGGTCACTTTCTGCTTTTCCTGCTGTGGTAAAAATAAATTATAACTCAAATCAAAACTCGTCTCCCTTGTTAGGATGACCCTTAAATAAAGGTTTGACTGTAGGCCAAATATTGTCATTGATGAAGCAATCTAATGAAATATGCAACATAATTAGATTTAAAAGATTAGAAAATAGTGTAAACTGCATCTGTAAGGAGAATATAGACATGAAAATATTAAGTCAGTGTTGTACATGATATTGGTATATCTATGTGGGGTGATAGTTGGTGTTCAATTCTGTTCAAATACATTGGTCATCATGGTCATTGAAACAAAATAGAAAACTGAAAAAAATTATCTCAGAAAAAAATCGTTCACATGGTTGCAAGTTACTTTAGATATCACAGGTATCAGATTATTGTTCTAAATATTTCTTAAAAATTGTTATATCTAGAAAACTTTTTATTTTCAGTTTAGATGGGGGTTTGAAAAGGAAAAATAATCTCTTGTAATAAAAAATGTAACATTTTGATAATTACCTGTCACACAGATTTTTATTTACCATTAACATTCTTGTTAATATATTGTGTTGGGCTACAGTGTCTCATTGATGTCTACCTCACATGTCCATATAAAACACAAGTTGTTTTATAACCTTAGCATATACCACTTAAGTAATGTATTGAAGTAAATCTATGTTTCATGTAAGTTTTTGCTAATTTTGATGTTGAGTTGTTGATTCTAACAAGGCATGGAGTGATGTTTATTTCTTTTTAACTTTTCAGCGGATAAGCACATCAAGTGGAGAGGGTCGACATTACTGCTATCCACACTTCACATGTGCTGTTGATACAGAGAACATTCGGAGGGTATTCAACGACTGTCGCGACATCATTCAGAGAATGCATCTGCGTCAATATGAGTTACTGTGATCTTCAATATAAAACTTAGCAAAACTGTTTCCCTGTTGTGGGAACAGACCAACACATGGCGTGATATAAAAAAGAATTGCTTGTGTATAGATTTAACATGTACATTGTATAAATACTGTACACACTTGGACAACTTACAGTGTATAGTACCAGGATCGCTTACCGTTAAACCTCATCAAGGATTTGTTATAGAAAGTGCTTTATACAACTGTCTGGGGGCAGTTGTGGATGGGACTACACTGAACTCGGTCCTATAATTGTACTCTTTAGTGAGAATATGTTTGTTTTCTACAGTACATCAACAAATAACTTCATTGAAGAATGTGCATTGTGATCATTTTATTTCAGTTGTAAAAGTGCTTTGATTGGATAATTTTAAAGATTTCTTGCATATTTATTCTTAATTCTGATTGGATACATATTTATGCATACTTCTGTAACTGCATGACCACAAGAATGTTTTTGCTTGGAAAGTTGTCCGGTTAAAGACGGCAAAAACAGGAAGATAAGAGCAGTGAAGATTATAAGTAATAACTTTGGGGGTTTTATCCCTCCTGAAACATTTTGTTATTCAGATCTTTGTCATGATATATATTTTGTGCTCACATCTGTAGAAAATGCATATACACATATGTTTCTCATTCTCTCATTAGTTTTAGATATTTTGCTTCTATGAAACTTGAAAATTTTGCACACAATTTTTCTGACATTTTAGTCACAGAATGTTCCATTAATTTTCATTTGATTTTAGATAATCTATTTCATTATTTAATTTCAATTTGAAGAAAAATCTGAATAATGTATAAATAATTTTGATTTTCCATCAGCATTTTACATTTTCTAAATTGAAACTGTTACAAAAATTTGCCTGGTTGTCAGTGATGCCAATATTATTTAGAGATATCAGTTACCCCTGTAACATTTTGTCGTCTATTTCATTATAAATATACATAAAGCAATAAATTTATGTGATAATTGTTTGGACATTTTTCTAAAACCAGTACACAACTAAAAGTGAAGATCTCTTTATTGTGGAGGTTTGTTTTTGTTTGTAACCCATTTTACTGCTACGGTTATTGGTTTTCTGATTTACTTCTGCTTCCTCCATCAACAGATATAGCCAAGGTTGCAGAAAGACGAGTGGCATTAAACTCTCTATAAAAAAACATGTATGTTCTGAACTTCATTTTAAGGACTAATAGAGCCAGGAATCTTAGACAAGTGCTCTTAATATTTGAATGAGAAATTTACAACCCTAGTAATTTTTGCTGAAAGAACTTATTAAGCTTGTTTTAGCCATATATTTTACCCAAGACTTAAAGGCAAATATCCAAGTGATGTTTAAACAAATGGTTGGCAGTGCTCTCATTTTAAGGTAGTATATTTCTGACTTTCTGTGAACAAAATGTTATTAGCAACTTACTTGGGTTATTATTACAACAGACCTTGCATTCAATAAACTGAACATACACAAAAGAAATTTTTGTTTGTACAGATTTAGTGAAAAAACATAATTTTGTTTTTAAGTTGAGAAAAAAGAAATAGAATTTAAGATTGGCATTAATAATTGTACATCATATATACATGTCCATATGTATTAACTGTTATTTGTTTATGTACTGTATAGTTACTGCAAATGTATATGTTTACCATGTGTGAAGATCTTAGTAATAATCAAGAAAATCGTGTTTATCGTTTTCTGTTTCTTTCAGTGGATCTTCATATACATGTACCATCCATAACTCATAGCATTGTCATACATAAAAGTGTATCGTTTATTAGAGACAATTGGCCTTAACTTTATTTTTTCAATTCATTTTTTTCCTTCTGTAGAATTATAATGTATCACTGTTCGGTATAGTTGTTATAAGTTTGGTGTTCTGATTATTATAAAATCATGTTGAATACTGCAAAATACTCTTTGAATCTTGTCAACAGAGGTTTTTTAACCTTTCTGAGGACAGAGAGTTTTCTTATTGCTTTGCTTTAATGACCTGTAAGTTGAAATCTCATTTGGACCAAGTAATGTTGTAAAAGTCCAGTTACAAATAATGTTTTGCATCACTTTGTAAGCAAAATTTTTAACAAATATTTTGAGTAGTTAATACTAAATCTATAATCTGCTATTGACAAGACTTAAAATACTACTCCACTCAAGGGCAACAGCATATTTTTAGAAGCTTTCAAGCCTTGGTTATATTGCAAGTCAAAAATGGGCTCAGAATTGAATGGACAGAATTTTTAAAATGTACTGCAGAAATAAAATCAATGTACACTGATAAAAAGGTGTGTTTAAAATATTTTTAACTAAATTAAAGGGATACAAAAACAACCCAAGAAATCAAATATTTTAATTGCCAATCAAGGCGCTCAAAAATAAAGGAGATACATGTTTACTACCATCAAAATTTTTCAAACATATTTTAAAATGTAAAAAAGATACAGAAAAGATCCACCATCGATGATTTCTACAAATTTATCATAATCTGATATTTTTTTATAATGACTTTTTTCTAGACAACATTTGCAAAAATTTGCAGCCTTAGAAATAGACTGAAACATTTTTGAGTGATGTCTTAAAAATTCCCATTATTTTTTTTAAATGGCAGTAAGAACTAGATTTTTGCAACAAGACTTTCACGATAAAATTAGTGTAGGCATATTAACCTCTAAATGTCATATGTTTTTTTTGTGTTGTTAAATTGCTGTCTCATAAAGGCCTTTTATTCACATCATGCTTTTAACAGAAGTAACTCAAAATTCACATGTACAGGATGTAGTTGTAAATAATTTTCTAATAACAGAAATTTTCAGTTTTAAAAATTAATCTAAAAAGGCAGTTTAGAATTTAAAGTTGAGTCTTTGATTACTGAAGTTAGATTGATGAAATTTGACATTTACTTTTGTTCTATAAATTGTGCAAGTAGTTTAAATAGTAAGTTATTATTCTAAAATGTAATATACAAGTTTTGAATCCTAATCATTAATGGTATAAAATTATATCGACAGTCAATTTGACAACTATTTTGGATGAGCAATTCTATGTTACCCAATCACTTTCTTTGGCCTTCATTAGTGAAGGAAGACTTATTTTAAGGAATTGAGAATAAAAAGTAGAAAAACACCAAGGAGATGACCTATAATTTATCAGGTAATTGGAAAACAATATAGAAGAGAATAACTTGTTTAGGGGCATTTGTTTTGACAGAATCTTGCTTTGGATGGTTTGATTAAATATGTAGTGGCGTAAAAAATAATGATCCCTCCCATACCTGACATAACTATGGATTTAGACGAAATGAAAAAAATCAATGGAAATGGGCCAATTCATTAAATAGCTTTCTCAAGTATTTGCCACAGGACATTCATAAGTTAACAGCATCAGTCAATCAAGGAAATTATTTTTTGTAAATATTGATATGTAATAAGTCATCAAATGGGTCCTGTACTATTAATATTGAAGTTACTGCACAAAAAAAACATTCAATTAATTGCATGTGCACATTCAGGTATATTTTCTTTGGGATTAATAAATGACCACTGGACAGTAGGTGAATGACAGTTATTATTAAGCCCAAGCATCTTAGTCATGTTTTATTAAGATGAAGTTATCAACGGATTGCCATACATTAACCTTAACATCTTAACCTCACAGTGCTTTGGACATTGTTGAGATTTGTCAGGGCTTTAACATAGGATATTCACCTACATGTAGGTCAACTTCTTTCCTATTAAAAATTCTTGAAGTTCTGAGGCAAATTCATCGGAAGGCGCCAGTCATGATTTTATTTTTATGAAACTACTAAAAATTTGACTTGTGATAAGCTTATGAATTGGTATTTCCAAGCAATAACTTTTATAATTCATAGTATTTGGAAGAAATCAGATGGATTTAAAAATAATTAGGAGATCCAGTTAACATTTGAGAAAAGAAATTCCTCTACATTAAAAAGTGGCAGTTTTACTGTACATACATGGAATGTCAAATAAAGATAACTTTCCTAGCTTCTGAAGTAAAAAAGAGGGGTGGACAATGCATAAATATGATTCACTTTAGATATTATAGGTATGCATGATCAGGGAACAACTTGTAAATTACTAGTATATACCCAGTAATTAGTGGTAGACGTACATTTGCAGTAAGGCTGGAAATGATGAGAGAGATTTCATATATCATTTAATGACTCTGCCTTGTTTCAATAGCCTTGGCTCTTATGTTGAAACAAGGTCAGAATATGTCTGTTCATTGTGGGCTATTTACAGCCAAACAATTCACAGATTTTAATGAGTGTTTGATGAATACATGAATAATAGGTTTGTGTTTGTTTGTGAGCGTGTGAGTGAAATTGTGTGGAGGAATACATGAATGTGAATGCATGTGTGTGTTGTCTATGTAAAATTTGCACACTTGTATAAACTATGTGACATGAAACCATTGTATAAGCATGCCTAGGTCATTATGGTAGCACATGTTGTTTTGTATCCTGATGATGATGTCATTTTGTCATATTCTCATGCTTTTGTGATAAAAACATACATTGGTTACACAAATTTACTAAGCCAGTCAAGATTAAGCAATGTATCCCAAATTAGGGTGAAAATAAGGTATCCTAGCCTTATGAAGATAAAGGTAAACATTTTGTTAAATGAACGTTTTGGATAAACATATAACTAGTTAGACCCTACTATATGTTTTGATAGAATGACAAATTATGAAGGCTTCAGTGACATTGATGGATGCTAACAAGGGGTGGTAGGCACCTTGATAAATATTTATTCCTGCCCTCATGGATCTAACCCTTAATGTACAATACATGTGTATGAAATTATTAATAAAAAATGCTACATCTTCCCATATATGAGAGGTGTTTTTGGGCTGGTTTTTTTTAAATATTTTTGGATCAATTCATACCCAATAAAACTTGCATATTTAAGATAAATCATAAATAAATTTGGACATGCAGTGCAGTAAATTAGAGTGATGTTTCAAATATTTGAATTTTTTCATAAGGAAGTTTACTTTTAGAGAAAAGATCTGATAAGAGTTTGGAATTTTCCTATCTTAAATATATTTGAGGAGTATTACACACTTTTTTGGAATTTTGAGTCCTCAATGCTCTTCAACTTTATACTTGTTTGGCTTTCTTACTATTTTTATTGGACTGTCACTGAAGTAGACCGAATGGCCTTCTGGTCGTATTAATTATAATCCTGGAACCAAGAATGTATGTACAATCCGAAGCTTATTCGTTACAAGAATTTGACATGAAGGGAGTAATAACTGAAATGTCTTTGTTGCTTATTAGGACAAGATTTTTACCCATAGCTTAAGTAGGTTGGTGGTTCTCTCAATCGCAACCAGCAAAAACTGACTGCGACAAGATAGCACCATAGTGCTGAAAGTGGCATTGCATACCAATCAATCATATGTAGCTGCTTATTAAGTGATGGCACAAAACTATCAAGGTCTCTGTTGCTGATGATGTTTGAATATAAAGGAACCTTGTATGATTAAATAAGACTAATCCATGGATCAGGTGTACATAAAAAGTTGCTAGTATAATAAAATTAAGCCTGGAAGATGTTTTACCAGGGTACAAAACAACATGTTATTCGCCAATACTGACAAAGTGTTGTTACGATACTATATCTGTTGAGTGGTGTATGCTAAGGTTGACTTTTTTTAATCATTAGTTAATGCTATGGTTGAATTTTTTTCTGTAACCTATTTGTTACAATGATTTTGTTGACAGATATATATATATATCAGATAGAAATGTCTTATTTATACAATCATGCAATTTGCTAAAATATATTGATAGGATATGAGTAAGTCTCTTATTATTTTTTGTGCATTTTTTTTCTGCCCACATGGGCGGATTTGTTTTACAAGGGCAGTGTGGTTAAAGAAATTGTCTGCCTGTCTCTTGTTTAAGATTGACATATATTCAGGACATTTTTGTTTTTAAAAAGGGATGCAGAATTACCATACAAATTACATGTTTTAATGTACTTGGAATTTTTAAAAAATGCTGCAAATTTTTGTGGCGGTAAAACTTGTTTTATTGGATGGGCATAAATTGTACAAGAATGGTCAGGTTTCACCAGTTCACAATTTTTGAAATACACAAATGCAGGACAAGAGAACAGTTTTGGAAATTACACACCTATTTTAGTACTGCACATTTTTTTTGGTAAATGACAGTGTATATCCTAAGATATACATTGTAGTGTAATATGTCAGATCTAATGTGAAAGACAGCAAACAAATTGTATGAACTTTTATTTAAGTAATCAGTTGAAATCTTAAACTATTAAAACTTTTATAAGAAAGAGTTGCTTTTTCTGAAAATAAACAAATAAAGGTGAGAAAAAATATCTGATAAAAAAAAATGTAAAAGTATAGGGAGCTAAAGTTTATGACCTTCAGTTTATTACGTTTGTAAAGTTATATTATTATTTTTTTTATATAAGTAATTTCTTACCCAAAATTATCAGAAGGTTTGTCAAGTTGATTGACTGACAAATGGAAAAAGGAATTTGAAAAATGTAAAAAGATACAAGACTGAAAGCAGTGAAAAACACAATCAGAAAAAGACATGCAATACATTGCCAACAGAAGAAAAGACAAAACAACACTCCACATATTAACACTACACAAAAATCTGATGATTAAGGGACATAACCACCAATCAAATCTGAAAGTGGAATTGAATATACATACTGTAAATGCAGAAATTATTACATGCATTTATTATTGCGATTTTGTCATTTTAGACTTAAATGCGATTTTAATTACGATTTTGAGAAAAATCCTGTTAAATTCATATAAAATATTTCAAAATGCAAGTTTAGATTATTTTGTTGACAACTCCGTCGCATTTTTCGCAATAATAAAAACCTCGCATTAATTTCTGAATTTACAGTATTCAAAGATGAAATTAGTATTTTTTCAGTGAAATTTGTAGTCATGTGATGTAAAGTGAAGTTAAGTCTACTCATGTTTTTGGTAACTTTGGTTTTCATTTCCCCTAGACACAGTTAACGGGAAGATAGTGGCTATTCTTTTGAGGTCCTTTTTGTTCTTAAAGCCAATTTTTATATGTACATTGTTTTTACACATCCCTGGCTTTCAAATGTTAGACTGCTATTCGTAAGGATTATGATAAAGCATAACCTTTAAAGTGTTTTTAGAATGCCTATTAGTCCCTTACCGACAAAGTCAAAGGGGACCTTAGATTTGCACTACGTCTGTCTGTCTGTCTGACATATATTTGATATATTGTTTTATCATGATAAGTTACAGTTCAAGTTCAAATTTTGAGGTCCTCAATGCTGATGATTGTGTACCGAGATATGGTCTTTGGTCCTAGGTAATTCACTTAAATAATCGACACTGTTTTTCGTTATGATTGACTTGTTATTTGTGATATACATGTAGTTTACACCATGACAAGTTATAGATCTTGTTTGCATTTTGTTCCAGTACAATTTATGCTTAACTGTTAGGGGACTGTGTAATGCCATGCAATACTCTCAGAATGCTTGTTGTTGAATGATTGGTCATCAACACAGACAACTGTGTTTCCTAGATACAGTATAATCTCTGGATATATAAATTTCTGTATCATTAAAACGAATTATAGAAACATAACATTGTGGCTCTAGTAAGCACTTGTCCCTGTCGAAAATACTATGGTTACAAATTAATGGATATTTTTACATAAGATATTCACAACAGATCTCAGTATCACAGTATATACTTAAATGGATTAGCCAAAAACCAAGGCAAACTACGTCTTCTTCAAAAATACAACTGAAATACAACTGAATACCACCAATTTAGAAATTATTGTGTGTACTGCAATTTTTGAAGATAAAAAAAAAGTGAGATTGATATATGGAATTTCAACAACAGACATATAAGTAGCAGGATGAGAGTTCTCCTTATTAGAATAACCACAAAGTCCCAATTTTAAAAACCTCTGGAGTAGTTTCTGAATCTACAGTATTCATGACTTATTTACAGATATGTAAAAAAGATAATTCTATATACCACTTGATTCCATTAAATGGATAGAAAAGTTTCACAAGTTATTGCTATAGGTTTTGAGATTTTTAAGGTCTGTTTCATGTCGTTTGATAGAACACTATCACACACAATAGAAACTTGTTGAATCTTATTATTAGAACTTGTAGTCAAAGAGAAAACCCTAATGAGTTTTTTATAATCAGATAACCTTTTACTGTTATTGTTATACGCCCGTTTACGGGACGTATTATGGTATAACGTCGTCTGTTCCTCCATCATCAACATGTCGGACAATAAGTCTAAAACGCTTCTACCAATTCGTATAAAAATTTGGTGAACATCTATTGACCTGATTAGATTGGCTGGACACCATGATATATCATGTCTTATGCTACACGTAGGTACAGTGCACGTGTGTATAGAGCTGTGGTTGGACACCATTAGATATCATGTCTTGTGCTACACGTAAGGACAGTGCACGTGTGTGAAGAGCTGTGGCTTGACACCATGAGATATCATGTCTAATGCTACACGTAGGAACAGTGCACGTGTGTGTAGAGCTGTGGCTGGACACCTTGAAATTTCGTGTCTAATGGTACACGTAGGGACAGTGCACGTGTGTGTAGAGCTGTGGCTGGACACCATGATATATCAGGTCTTATGCCATACGTAGGGACTGTGCACGTGTGTGTAGAGCTGTGGCTGGACACCTTGAGATATCATGTCTTATGCTACAAGTAGGGACAGTGCACATGTGAGTAGAGCTGTGACTGGACACCATGAAATATCATGTCTAATGGTATACGTAGGAACTGTCCACGTGTGTGTAGAGCTGTGGCTGGACACCATGAGATATCATGTCTAATGCTACATGTAGGGACAGTGCACGTGTGTGTAGAGCTGTTGCTGGACACCATGAGATATGTCTAATGGTATACGTAGGAACTGTCCACATGTGTGTAGAGCTGTGGCTGGACACCATGAGATATCATGTCTAATGCTACACGTAGGGACAGTGCAAGTGAGATATCATGTCTTATGCTACAACTTGGGACAGTGCACGTGTGTGTAGAGGTGTTGTTGGACACCATGATATATCGTGTCTAATGCTACACGTAGGGACAGTGCACGTGTGTGTAGAGCTGTGGCTTGATACCATGAGAAAACATGTCTTATGCTACAAGTAGGGATAGTGCAGGTGTGTAGAGTTGTGGCTATACACCATGACATTTCATGTCTAATGCTGCAAGTAGGAAGAGTGTAATTTACTATAATACAGGCCACTTTCGGAATGGATACCCCATTTTTTCCCAGTAAAGAATATTTTTTGCCTAATTGATGTGTTCTTGCTCTTCTCTTTCACAATAAACGAAGGATTGTTATATACTAGAAACTAAGAATTGAAGGACAGGATGTATTAAAACTGTTTTTAAAATAAATCTGAAATGTACAAATGAATATCTTCTAGAGGTCAACAATATTTAATACATCCTAAACTGGGACTTTTATACTAGTCCCATGCCTAAATGATAATAAGTTTCTATGGTAAATGGATGAGCATAAGTACATTTCATAGTTTGAATGCAGAGGCTTTGCAGTTGAGTACTATACACATGAAAGTTTCAGACAGTTGAAACTACTTTTATAAAATTGTCATTGAATTGTAATTCTTATCGTAGAGTTACCAATATTTCACAATGGATGAGAACGAAACAAATAAAATTCGAAGAATTGCGTTTTGCATTAAAACTGACAGGGACGAAGGAATAGACTGTTTTCACCAAGGGGACTAAAATTTCCTTGCAACAAGCCAATAAAAAATCCTCAAAAGATCTTGGTAAGGGTTTTTTTCAAGTTCAAACTATGTTACACTTTCACCAATTGTAATTTGTTTTAACGTCCATTTCTAGTAAACTAGTTTTGTATTTGATAAATTCTGCCATATGCAGGCTCCTTTTGTGGTGTGTTATTTTTGTCAAATCTGACTAAAACACATAATTCACCAAGTTAACATGCATATTTATGTACAAAAAAGGTGCAATTCCAAATACTAAAGAAAATGAAAACTGAAATGATTAATAAATAGTTATCAAAGGTACCAGGATTATAATTTAGTACGCCAGACGCGCGTTTCGTAAGACTCACCAGTGACGCTCATATCAAAATAGTTATAAAGCCAAACAAATACCAAAGTTGAAGAGCATTGAGGATCCAAAATTCCAAAATGTTGTGCCAAATAGGGCTAAGGTAATCTATGGCTTGAATAAGAAAATCCTTAGTTTTTCGAAAAGTTCAAAGTTTTATGAACAGGAAATTTATTAAGCAACGAGCAATTACCAAACCCCTACTGCAATGAGCAATTACCAAGCACCTACCACAAGGAGCAATCACTAAGCCCCTTCAGCAAGCTCTAAATAGAATGGTAAATGATCGGTTGTGCTCGCATTCACTTTGTCTTACCTCTTCTGTTTTACCGGTAAAATACTTGAAAGTATATACTAATGGTAATTTTTGTTCAGACACAAGTGCTCGGGGATGAGCTGCATTAATAGAAAAAATATGACAGAGTATACGTCTATTAGTATGTTCTTTCTTCAAAATGACAATCAAAAAAGAAAACTAAAAAAGTATTTATACCATTAGAAATGGCTTAGTACATATTAAGATTTCAAACGACTCGAAAATAATGCCAACCACTTTATTGTAGATTTTTTGTTTTTGTTTTTATTGAAGTCGAAGATTATGTGGATTAAAAAGACTGGGACCGTTTTGAAGTGAAATTTGTCATTTGGTTTAGCAAATTTCCTGAAGAATTCTGGCTTCGTTCAATTTTTGCGACGAATCGACACACAAGTTCACACAACACAGACAACTAAAGATCTAGCGAACACTACACACTTGATTGTGACGAATCGTGTCCTTCGAAAGGGACCAATCTACTAGGCTGGCTAAACAATGTTTTACATTTGTCATTTGGGGTTTCTAATGGCCTATGTTTGGGTTTAGCTCTTGGTTGAAGAATGTGCGGTGACCACAGTTGTTCAATTTTTTTCATTTGGTCACCTTTGGAGACTTGTCTACTATTATTGGCAATTATTCTACTTTTTCTCATTTTCATATTTTCCAATTTGGTTTGTCTGGCTTTATCATGTGAAAAAGGGGACAATAGGTGGTCTGTTAACATGTTAACCTCACCTCGATTTTGGCAAAAACAGTTTACCGCAAATTCAAAAATGCTGATAACAGTAATATCAATGGCAATTTGTTTGTGTTTTGGAAAAGCTAATGATAGAGAGAAACTGGGTCATCAATACAAGATTAACAAATAATAGATCATCATCATAAATTATATTTTACTCTTAAATGTTGTAGAGCTTCAAGTTCACAAACTATGGCAATGCTTAATTTTAATTACTTGTGCATCATACAAAAACATGTTCTTTGATTTAATATTTCCATGTCATCAAAGAGATTAATTGTCATGAATTAAAAACTCTTTTCTGTAATTTAATTAATAAATAAGTAGATCTAAAAAAAAACTGACAATTATGCTTGGTCAGAATAAAAAAATCTCCTTACTTGGTCAGAAAAATCTTTAAAAATGTTATTCCCTTTAATATCTTATACATCTGAACATGCCTTTGTTTTACTGACATTTGCAAAGGTCAAAATAAGTTGTGATTTATCTATATCAATTATCTTATCAAATTAGACCAAACCTTTCATAATGTAGATATTCATCTTAAAAAAGAATTCCTGTTGGAAGACAATTAACACATTGTATCAAACAACCAAAAAAAAGCAACAGTAGACTTCTTCAACAGCAGAAAATGAAAATAACATCTATATATAAAGCATCGTTAAAAAATTAAAATTTTGTGACATTTATTATTGTGAATCATTGGCAAGTGGCAAAACTGTGAAGTCTTAAAATGCGAATTTAAAAATATTGATGAATGATTCACAGTATAAACTATAGAAATTGTGAAACAAAGTTTTCATTATTATAAACCTTGTACTGTCAATTTTCCCCATTAATAAAAATAACCTAAAAAAATCTGAATTTACATGATGGCATTCAGTTTAACGTGTTAGCTCGTTTGACTTTGCCATTTGATTACGGACTTTCCGTTTTGAATATTCTTCGGAGTTCGGTATTTTTGTTATATAAATTAATTCATGACACTGAGAAATTGAAATTTCTTTTCTTATTACAAGTGTTTTAAAATGATTAATAAATATGAAATTTGTTTGAATTATTTCAGAGAATAAGTATGCCACCGGATGAAGGTAAACATGGTGGCCATCACAACCCAGTCCATCATTGCTATCCACATTTTACATGTGCCGTGGATACAGAAAATATAAAACGGGTGTTTCGGGACTGTCGAGACATAATTCAACGGATTCATCTCCATCAATATCAGTTGTTATGACATTCATATGATGGTGACCAAACTGTTTATTCAATCGTTATTAGATGAACCATGATGACAGAAAGGTACACAAAACATGATGAACTGATAGAGTGCACCCTGTACATTGTTTCAATTTTGTGCTTCACAGGATTGACAAATATTTTTACAACCAAAACCATACATTTGTTTGACAAATTTTACAAAGATCAATCCGTTTTATAGTTGTTTAAATCTAAATCATGTTTGATTGTTGCCTTCTTAGCAGTCATGAATTGTTTATAAGTCTGTTTTTTGAAGTCGAAAAAATGGCTAGCCATATTAAAAAAAACATGACCAGTCCTTTAAAAAGATGAATGATGAGTGCCTTAACAGTGGCTAATTGGTTAAAACATGTAAGGTTTTGGTTGTAATGACAATATTGATGCATACTTTAAACGGCTTGTTATAATATAAACTATATAGAAGGATTTATATGACGTTCCTGTATAAAGATCTTATAATTTAAAATAAAATTCGAATTGAGGCAAAAGTCAAATTCACAAAATCATGAACATTTTTACTGTAGATATATTATTTTAGTCAGGATACATGCTTTATATAAACCATAAAGCAATGATTGTCATTCTTAGATTATACATAAAAAGTTTGTTAAATTTTCATACATATTAACGGATTTCTAAACTAATTCTTATATTAAGAAAATATACACAACATTCATAAACGATTTTCTCAATGATATTTATTAACTTTTAAGAAATTAAACATGCATTTGTTATAAATGAGCAGAATAATAGAATGCAGACCGATCCAGAGTGCTAATTTTTTTTCTCACAAAGTGATATATCTCCAGTAATCAAACACTGCATATTTTGCGTCTGTTTATTATATATACATGTATATGTAATGCATTTTGTATGGATGTAACCGCAAGTAATAGTGTTCCAATGGTGAGAAGTTGTATATGACATAAGGCCAACCCAAATGAAATGGGTTTTTTTTTAAATTCTGTTGTTATTCTTTTTAAAGTTAAGTTTAAAAGTTTTCCTCTGCCAAAGAAGCTCCTATATAAAGTTGAATGACATACTATTCTTGTTTAATCAACATTTGTTATGTCTGTTCATTAATTTTTTGTAGATTTAAAAAAGAGAAATTAAAGTATAGATACTCCTTGTATTCAAAAGAAAAAATTCAAAAGAACAACAAGTTTTATTTGAGTGGCTTGTAAGGGGTAGATAATGGGTCTTAGGAATATTTTTGCATTTTGAAATGAAATAAAGAGATGTATCAACATAAAAAAACATATTTTAGCCCATACATAAAACTTGTTTTGATTACAAACTTTTGATTCAATATATTTTCCAGGGAAAAGATGTGATTCTAAGAGGTGTAAACCATTTTTGTTTTAAAAAATTAGTGCGTTCTAAGTTAACTTCAAATAAAAAACTTGAAACCATTTACAACAAATAGTTTATAGCTTTCATTGATGTGTTATAAACAAACATATCATCTTTTTATTCTAATCAAGTGTTAAAACTTTCAACACAAAACTTAATACTATTTAAATAAAAATGCTTTGTGAAATGGAGCTGTCAGTTTTGAGTCTGTTACATCCCTTATCATGTTATATATATGCATTGCGACTCCTATCTTGTTTTTCATTAGGTGCTGTTATATATATCAAGCTTTGTATGTCGAGAGAAGTAACTTATTTGACAGTAGCCTGTCTTGTAATATATATATGGTTTTTTTTATTTGAGCAAAACAATTCTTAGTTATACACAGATGTGGATTAAAGAATCGAGGGTGGATCAATAGCCCTCAAGAGGTTGTTCAATTTTTAGCCTGTATTAATCATTTCAGTTGATTTGAAAAGAAAGACTAAAAACTAAATAAAAGAACTTAGAAGATATGGCAGTTTTCCTGAGAATTCTGTACTGTTGTATCAAAAAACTTAATATATGTGTTTTGCTCTTCAGAATTTTAAGATATAAGATGTGACACTTTTGTAGATTCATTTATTTTCGTAGTTACAAATTTTAGTGGATTGAGAAAAAAAAATCATGGAAACTTGAATTCATAGTTTTAACAATTTCTCCAAACAGATTTATGGAATATTGGTATTTTGTTGGACACTTGAATTCATGGTGCACGTAAGCCTAAGAAATCCACAACAATTAGTAATCCACGAATATCTATGATCCAAAGTATTATCATTCAGCAATTTTATTGTCCAGGTTATGCACATATTATGTATATTGTATAAATGTAACATTTAGAAATTTCTTATGTAGAATTTTTGTGGTGACGCAAAATTTTATTAGAAAAACTATTTATATGAAAAAAGAAATAACCGGTTTTTTTAATTTTTCTTCTTCTCAAGAAAACATGTAGAATAAGTAGTGAGAAATAAAAGAGAGTTATTGCTGTATTATTCATCGTGATAAAAGAGAGTTATCGCTGTATTATTCATCGTGATAAAAGTTATATATATATATATATATAATGTATGTTGACCTCTATATATTTTTTTGTCATTTCTACTGATGGTGAGCTGTCTTATTGATATTTTCCACAAATTTCCTTCATTCATATATTTCTAAGGTCTACTCTATGGCTATTTTTCTCAGAAGCCCCTTTATTAACAAAAAATAGAAGAAATGACCTCCAGAAACAGCGTGTGAGAAAGCATCAAAACTGAGACCACTATACATATCTATAAATAAAAGCATTAGTAGTATACTGCTGTTTAACAGCTCAAACAACAGAGTCTCATATCAAAATGCTCCTAAAATAAAAAAAATCACAATTAGTGACCGTAAACTCCGTTCGGACAGTCGAACAGCTGCTGTGTGAAATTTAACGTTTATTAACAAACAGGACACATATAAAATCGTGTATTTTTGCAAGATATTCAATGAATTCAGCGAGTGTTTCATCCAAAACAACTAACTAAGCAGAATAAACAAGATTGGTCCACAGACCAAACATCACTTTCAAACAAAAACCCACCATAACATTTTTGAATAAAAATAAAATTGGTTTGAACTAGCAATTTTAATCCAAAACAAATATAATAAAGCAAAAGAGATTGACATGCAATAGTTCACCGGCTCATAAGTAATCCCTTTTTGTATTCTACAAATATCTGCGAGTGTGAATTTAAGGACATGCTAAAGCAAGTATTTTAAATGTCAAAAGCTATTTTTGCTTTAAACCGTTGGCTTGTTATCATTCTTATTTAACTGAAACACTTTCCAAAATAAACATTATTATCATATTTCACATCCCTATGCTTTTACAAGTGTCTTTTAGTATAATGAATGAATGTCAAACTATTTTGAAGTATTTCAAATATCAAACAATTATTGTGATCAAAGCGGTAACAGTTTTCACCTGTAATCTATTAGCACAAAATACGTATAAGAGATAGTGGCGTCAGAAATTATCTAGATGAGGGTTTTTTTACGTATAATTCTTGGTATATTAGTTTTAAAATGTTAAAAGATGTTTACAGTAATTAATCAATGTGGAAGGAACGGATGATGACTAAATTTGGTGTCCGATTTTAATAGTAAACGTGTTGTTTTCATTTTTTTTTTACAGCACTGGGTCGATACCTCTGCTGGTGGACTATCAGTCCCCGAGGGTACCTCAGCTCAGTAATCAGTATTTCGGTACTGGCATGATTTATAACAAACCTATGTCCGTTCATAAATTTTAATTTTTTTAAATTTTCAAAGAAACTAAGGACTTTAGTTTAAACATATTTATTTATAGTGGATTGGGAAACAAGTTTTACAACTTATATTAATCCCTTTCCACTTTGCGGGTGCGAGTGCTGCCTTGTAGCGGCATTAGCCTACTCTTTTTCGAAATCTACAAGGGTGTCTTTAACGTGCAAGAGATATGGCTCTCTCTTAACACGGGCCAGCCATTTATCGTCCCCGTCCGACGGACTATCATCGTTTCCTCAAGACCATACTCGCAAATGGTGTCAAGGGAGAGCCGAAAATTGAGTTCCTGAAATTTTCATCCCAAACGGGAATCGAACCAGGAACCTTTGTGTTAGTAGTCCGATGCACTAACCACTACACCACGGCTCTCTAAGGTTTCAACTCCCTCATGCAAAGTTGACCTTAGAAGGAGTTGGTTTTTTTAAAGTTATTTTTGTCATATAGCTTTTCAACTGTACCGGTACTTATACATCATTGGGTTACAAATATTTGGTCTTGCGCGTACCTGATGAAGGTAAATCCAGAAATAAGCTTCGAACGCATACAATGATCCAACGTGTTGTTCTGAACTGTTTCTTCGCTTGGATATACCCCAAATGAGATACCAACCAAATAAAAGACATATGGCGGTTAACATATGTGAACTTGCTTTTAATAAAAAAAAAAATAGTTATTATACCAACACAAATCTAAAAGTATTTAAAGACTTAAGATATAAAACAAAACATATTCAAAATCAAAAGGGAGTTTTCAATCCAAGTAATAGTATAAAGTTTTGAGTTAATAAATCTAATCATCTGAAAAATTGTATAAAACATAAAAGACAAAGTCCTGTTACTCTGGAACGACAATAACACTTCAAAGTGGAACCTACTTTTATCACTCAACGCAACAGTGTTAGGACTACATTGATCTATGTCAACTGGAGTTGGTGCGTGATACGTAAATAAATTGTTATAGATTTGATAGTTATAGTTTCATAACCTTTGAGCTGCAAACCTAATCAAATTCTAAATCGAAAGTGAATTTTCCCTTGGAAATTCTAATGCTGTCTTAAAATTTCATATAATTTTGGTAAAGCTAAATTAAGTTATCGTAATACATGTCGATATATGTATATTTTTTTTTTTTATAAAAAGACAAACGGACAAACTATAGTATAACATATACCATCCTGTCGATGGATGGGTGCATCAATCTGTTTCTATTTCTTTTATTTTACTCATCCGCTGATTTAATGTGATTCACTAAAAATGAAATTAATAAATTTCGAAAATCCTTTTTTCAAACAATGATCTGATTCTTTGTCCAGATTTGTCTGTACTTTAGGTCTTTTTTGGCGCTATCAGATGTTTCTACTAGGTTTTGGATTTTCAATTACTTTGGCATCGGACATTAATGAAGAGATATTAATTTTAAAATGCTTTTCTGGTGCAGTAAAATTGGCTCTATTAATGTTATGTTACAGTTGTAAAATGTGAACTCGGTTGTGTACAAATCCAGAAGCTCACTTCCGGTAGATACAGACTAGTTTTATATTGATTGATATGGACATAAGAAAGACACGGTCATAATAGATATATGCACGATAAAAGGTGGTCTCAACAGTACAAATAAATGGAAAACCAAAACAAGCTCTGCCCTTTTGTATTTTCCCCATGTACATATAGTAAATACTGGTATGTGTCATGAATAAACAAGTTTTCCTTCCATATTTAATTAAAACTCATGAAAGGTTATAATTTTCCGAAACAAAAAATGCATTTAACTTAATATAATTAGGTCCTGCCAAGCTGTAACTGTTTTGTCTTGGAATAAACTTGGCTGTGTTAGTTGTATCTGGCCATTTTTGCCAAAAGTTATGAGCAGCCTTGATTAAAATCTAATAATTTGAATAAGCGATGAACATTATTGTTACACTTCAATCTTCAATCACAATGGTATTTTAACATTTTGTGTAACTATGTGAAAAGGCTAGGTTGTAACGTTAGAAACATTTCAGTATAGCAAATGCATAATGTGTTAAGATTTTTTATGTTTTGTTGTACATGTATGAATTATAAAAATTATATTGACGATTCTGGGATAGAATGTTATTTTGTACAAACCATTGTACAAACACTTGATGATATTGAATACATCTATATTATTTGTAAATTATTCATGTATAACTTTTACGAATAAAATATAATTTTCTGCATTTTTTGTGTCGGCAAGAGTGCCCGTAATTTGCTGATATGCCTTCATCTTTGTTTAGACACCAGTCCGTCTGTCTGACATATTATTGCACATCATTATGTAATAAGATATACAAAAAAGTCCAGAATACCAAATTGTAATATGACCTGTTCCAGGAGATTGAGATAAAGCGTCCAATAATATTGTATTCATATGTAAAAACATTATTTGCAAGGCCTTACAATAGAGCTTGGACTAAAAACATCAACTATTATTCTTACATATTCTTTGACATCTTTTACCTAGGATGCAATTTTACAAAATCACAAATCTGTCCTTTTTTCTTTTTTTATCAACATAAAAGAAAAACAAAGAAAATTTATCGTCATTATACTGGATACAAAACTTCACAAAACACCATACAAAGAGCGATACATAGCTGGGTCATCAAATGTTCGTCTAAACATCTTTCTAAAATACTGACTACTTTTCTTTTTTCAGTTAAAGATGGGCTTCAAAAATATTGTGATGAGATATATTCCACCAGTGGTGTTAACCGGATGGGGATTCTCAAAAGTTCGAAAGATCTACTGCTTAATTATCACAATCTTTGAAATTTGCAGCAACATAAAGATTTTTTTATTTTTCTACCTTTTTACACCACTATTCCCCATGCAGGGTTGAAAGATCGACTTCACATCCCATTAAACAGATTTTTTTTTTTATAATAATGGGAATCGTAGGTTCAAATTTCTTGTTTTGGGTACCAAAATTTCATATTTTGTGAAGAACCACACTGAATCTACCAGAAAATATACTGAAGATGAAATAATCAAAATACTGAAGTTTTTGATCGAAAATATATTTGTTGAGTTTGGAGGATTGATTTCAACAGACAGTCGGTATTCAAATGGGTACTTATTGTGCACCCCTACTGGCCGATTTGGTTTTGTACTCGTATGAAGCAGAATTCATTCAATACTGTCTATAAGACAAAAAGAAAAAAGCACCTTAAGAAATGTTTTAATTTTACTTTCAGATATATTGATGATGTCCTTTTATTGAACAAACCATACCTTTGTTTATATAGATAAGACCGTTGGTTTTCCCGTTTGAATGGTTTTACACTAGTAATTTTGGGGCCCTTTATAGCTTGTTGTTCGGTGTGAGCCAAGGCTCCGTGTTGAAGGCCGTACTTTAACCTATAATGGTTTAATTTTTAAATTGTTATTTGGATGGAGAGTTGTCTCATTGGCACTCACACCACATCTTCCTATATCTATATTCAGCCAAGACTTATTATCTTTTATATCCCAGTAAACTTGAAATTAAGGATACTACTGATAATAGAAGTGCTGCTTCATACATTGATCTTTTGTCCTATATTGACACAGATGGACGACTTTACACGACAATCTATGATAAACGGAACGATTTAAACTTCCCAATTATCAATTTCCCATTTCTTACCAGTAACATTCTCTCTTCCCATTCGCATGGTGTTTGCATATCTCAGTTGATACGTAATCCTCGTGCATGTTCACACTATACGGACTTTATATACAAGAATGTGCTCCTAACGCAGAAACTTCTCCAACAAAGTTGAAGAATTGATGTTTTTGCCCAAACTAACTAAGGACATTTTTACCACGTTTTAGATTGTGGTTTGTCATTACGTCGACTGATCTTTTTTTAAACATACCGAACGTGACCTTTTCCCGATTGGGACTGTTTTGCTGATTGTGAATTCGCATTGCTATAAGACGTGTTGCGGTATTTTCTATCCAAAATTCATGTATTTGGTTTTGATGTTATATTTGTTATTTTCATCGGATTTTGTCAAATGTCTTATCGTTTGTTGTTGTAAATCTTATTATTTTCTGTTCTATCAATCACCCAATTCATTGATAAGATTTCAGTTAGGGCCAACTAAATTTATACGATAAATTTGGTTTACAAAGATATAGGAAGATGTGGTGTACAGTTTGAATAAGAAGAAATACTGACATAGCTAGATGATACTATTAGTTACACGGTGTTAGTGACCTTATATGATATAATATAATTATATTCCTAGAAATGTATAGGAGGTAAGGTAAATTAATTATCTAACCACTATTTTATATCAATGAGTTTTGTAATTTTCATTTTTATGAATACATGTTATATCAATTTTATAAAATTAATCTTGAAATCTATCCTATTTTTTGTTAGAAAAAATAGAAATTTAAATGTGACGTCACTTTTGTGCGTTGACCTCTAAGGCTAACATATAATATGTTCTTCGGATGATTTTTTTTCCTGTGGTGATTAAGTTATTTTTCGTATTCATTTTTATTCTGTAGTTAGTCACCACTTCGGTGTAAACATGTATATCTATTATATAGTCATTTTTATAAATTAACTGCTTGCAAAAGTATGAATTATTCTAAATAATAAGGATTTCGAAGCTTTTCTATATGTAGGTGACACTGCTGATTCTTATGTAGACGAAACCGGCGTCTGTCGTCATAAATTATAAGCCTTGTACCTTTTGATAGCTATTATTTGTGTGTTTCTCAGTTCTGTATGTTAGCCAATTTATTTGTTTTGTAGTCATGTCATGTAATGTTGTCATTTTAATGTTATATTTAAGATTGCTATAAAAGCGGGAGGATTGGCTAGCCACAAAACCAGGTTGAACCCACAATTTTTTTCTTAAAAAGTTCTGTACAAAGTCAGAAAAATGGCCATTGTAATATTTCTGTGTGTGCATTTAAGGTTTGTATTTTTCTGTGTCGTTGTTCTCCTCTTATATTTGATGTGTTTCCCTCAGTTTTAGTTTTTAACCCGGTTTTGCTTTTTCCTCAATCGATTTCTGAATTTCCAACAGCGGTATACTACTGTTGCCTTTATTTAGCCCTTTTTGCACTTTTGCAGACAATTCAGAAATTTAACAATTATATATTTTTTTTTTAATTTCTGCTTAAAATCAATAAATAAAAATAATGACGATACAAAAACTTGGTAATCAAAGTTTCGATTCAACATTCATAATTTTTGTTACAATTAATTTTTGGCAAAATGACAGGTGAATGGTAAAGTCTCCGAAGAGCCTCTTGTTCTTCTCTCTGTCCATTAGAAACAAGAATTGTCTACGCAAAAAGTGTTTTCCATAGTACCGGAAAAAGACCCCATACGTTCACATGCATAACCTATAAGATTACATAAAAATAATTGGTTTAAGTGCGGGCATTTTATTTAAGATTGGCATAATGCTTATAAAAATGAAGAACAATCCTACATTGATCTAAATATCACTCTGAGAAGTCCGAGGTGCGTTTTTATGTGGCCTGTTGCAAGACTAAATATTGCTCCCTATCCAGTTCATCATAACTTTTTCAAATTCAAAATCTCAGATGGAACAGATGTATGACCTCAAGAATTTTGGACAAATGGCAAATGCTACATAAATATTTCAGACTAGAGTATACTATTGAGATATGTATATAGTCTACTTTGCAGTACTTCAACACTTTTTGTCATTTGAGAAATTTAAAGTAGAGTGTGGAAGATAGTCAGCAGGAAGACTACGTTACAAAAACAAATTATTCCTCGAGACGACTAAAAAAGAACGCGTGTTTAACACAGACACAGCAAATGCCGATCTTATAAAGATCTTTTGTTTTGTTCAGCCAAAATAAGAACATATGACCTCCCATATACGCTATGAGCATCATAACGCTTGGTGTTTCGGGCTTTGGTTCTGGACTGACTAATACACTTTGTTCGAGTGTGTAGCAGTGGATTACAATTGCCGGTTTTAAAAGATATTTTATTTTAATGTTAATAGATACATTTTTTTTTAAAGTTGTACAAACAGGTTATATAAGAAAAGAGAGATTAAAGGTAGGTTTGTCAATTTTCTTTTTTTTTATTATTTTGTTGCAAGAAACATTGGAATAATCAAAATATGCGAAAGGTGTTTTGGGAGAGATTTCTAAGCAGACGAGACAATTATTTTAAGATGGTTTCTGTTGCCGACACACGAAAGGCTTGTAGATTGTAAAAAAAAGAACAAGACCACAATCTTGATAAGTCTTTTTGATGGAAAATATTAACATAATAAAGGCGAAATTCACACAATCCCTAACTATTTCTGACAAAAATGATTGCTGGGATACCGTAACAGAAAGGTAAACAAATTCAGTTATCTTTCTTTATTTCATTCTATTCATTCTGAGATTAAAAAAAAGATGAAAATCTCAAAAAGATCAGTAATAAGAATAGGGTTCCAAAAAATATAAAAACTTTGATTATCACATACATTACCTACTTGTAATTGTAATATACATTAAAAAATATCACACGAGTTTAGTAGAAGGTGAATTCTTGGTGAAATTCCCGTTTATACCCGTTGACTATTATTAACATTTACGCACCTATATTTACAACAATCCATTTCAAAGAGGGTATTACGGTCACTGGTATCTGGTCAACTGCCTTGGACTGGGTTCCTATTCCATATGATACTGCGGTGAAATAGAAGCTCCATTATACTGTTAGTTCCAAGAAGAAATATTTAAAACATTATTATTACTAGAACACTGGTATTAAAGAGATAATAGTAACTGCAATTACGATTACCCCAATATGGCGACGGCAGATATAGGTAAAATCTTTAAAGTCATTTTACTCAAATGTAGCATGTTTTTGTCACTAGTTACTCAGCTGCAAGGTTTTTCTATACCATTACATCATATTTGAATCGTAACGGTGAACTGGAATTGTCTAAGCGCTTTGAAAATTGCCGTTGAAAAATTCGGGATGATAATCGTAACTCTGAAAAAAAGATAATCGTAATTACGGTATTAAAAATGAGAAGATAATCGTAACTGGATAGTGTTTTATTGATATTGACACTAAAAAAGTATATCTGATAGCACATGATGAAATTATGGTGATGAATTAATCACGTTTCAACATCTTATGGCATATCTTTTTGTGCATATATTATTAATGGTTGTAATAAAAACAGCTACATACTATTATATCATAAAATTGGAAGGGTGAACATTCTTTACGAAATTTGGATATGGGAAAAACACAAACTATGTTAAAATACAGAAAACTGCCAAGAACTAGGAATGTCATAAAATATGGGAATGAGCGATATGGCAATTTTATAGGAAGTTATGATATATAGCAATACTTGTCAGGGGAAACGCATGTGTCACCCTACATCAGATTTGTGATTTATAAAATTGAGAATGGAAATGGGGAATGTATCACAGAGACAATAACCCGACCATAGAAAAAAACAACAACAGAAGGCCACCAATAGGTCTTCAATGTCGCGAGAAATACCCGCACCCGGAGGCGTCCTTCGGCTGGCTCTATGACTGTTAAATAACATTGATTTATCCTGAATAAAAACATAGTACATATAGTAATTATTGTTTTAAATCATTTAATGCAGGTGGCTATGTGTGCTATTTCTTCCCCCGAGAAGCGACTGCTGGTTCAATTCTAATCCATACCCGTTATGCCATAATGAAGTAGGGAAGACGTTTAGTATTCGCCAGAGACAGTTTGACGTGAAATTAAGAACAACAGTTTTGCACTTTTGGGCTATGGGATATTGCTAATCCCCCTCCATTTTCTCCCAAATAAAACCCCACCTTAAACGCGCACATAACATTGAAACTTTGAAAACAATTAGAATCTACTCACACAATACCTGACCCGACAGCTGCTTCATTGTCAATATATTGAACAGGTACATAGATATAGGAAGATGCGGTGTGAATACCAATGAGACAACTCTCCATCCAAATAACATTTTTTTTTTTTATCCATTATAGGTTAATGTACGGCCTTTAACATGTATACATTAAAAGGTAATGCATATTGTTGTCTGTTAAAAGGGCATTTTCAATAAAAGTGTGAATTTCAGACCTAAAAAAAAATAAAAATCAACTTGTCGAAATTTTTTTTCTAGATTTATTTTGAATACCTCTATTGTAGACCTGTTTGTAAATAAAAAGTGCAATCTTAAATACTCTTTTAAATGATATCATTTTCATAATGTATGTACTGTTTTGCAGGGGACATTTGTCCACTACGAAACCGCTTTTAAACGCACATCTTATTGATATTAATGTCTCCTATAGACATTTTAGTTTGATAAATTTGGTTTACAAAGATATAGGAAGATGTGGTGTACAGTTTGAATAAGAAGAAATACTGACATAGCTAGATGATACTATTAGTTACACGGTGTTAGTGACCTAATATGATATATACAGGGTCAGTAAATACCATATGGGGGGAGAGCGAAGCTCGAACCCCATATGGAATTTACTTACCCTGTATATATCATATTTGGTCACTAGTACACTATGTAACGAATTTATCGTACCAAATATTTTTATTTGTTGAATTTAGACTAAAGTTGTCTTATTTGCTATCATGACACATCTTCTTATTTCTGTATTAAAGTGTTCAAGTGTTCAATTTTAAGAACATTCTTCAATTGGTCTGCACTAAACAACTGATGTAAACGATAAATATTTATTATCAACAACCTTGATATCAACAATATTAAACAGAACTTTAATAGTTTTAAATAATCAAACAGTACCCAAGTCGTAAATCCACAACTAACCGTGTATTAAAATAAGCCGCGCCTCCCTACTAACCTAATATTGAATATATACAGTCTCCACGAGGTCGCTTTTAACCAATTATATTCCTAGAAATGTATAGGAGGTAAGGTAAAATTAATTATCTAACCACTATTTTATATCAAAGAGTTTTGTAATTTTCATTTTTATGAATACATGTTATATCAATTTTATAAAATTAATCTTGAAATCTATCCTATTTTTTGTTAGAAAAAATAGAAATTTAAATGTGACGTCACTTTTGTGCGTTGACCTCTAAGGCTAACATATCATATGTTCTTCGGATGATTTTTTTTCCTGTGGTGATTAAGTTATTTTTCGTATTCATTTTTATTCTGTAGTTAGTCACCACTTCGGTGTAAACATGTATATCTATTATATAGTCATTTTTATAAATTTACTGCTTGCAAAAGTATGAATTATTCTAAATAATAAGGATTTCGAAGCTTTTCTATATGTAGGTGACACTGCTGATTCTTATGTAGACGAAACCGGCGTCTGTCGTCATAAATTATAAGCCTTGTACCTTTTGATAGCTATTATTTGTGTGTTTCTCAGTTCTGTATGTTAGCCAATTTATTTGTTTTGTAGTCATGTCATGTAATGTTGTCATTTTAATGTTATATTTAAGATTGCTATAAAAGCGGGAGGATTGGCTAGCCACAAAACCAGGTTGAACCCACAATTTTTTTCTTAAAAAGTTCTGTACAAAGTCAGAAAAATGGCCATTGTAATATTTCCGTGTGTGCATTTAAGGTTTGTATTTTTCTGTGTCGTTGTTCTCCTCTTATATTTGATGTGTTTCCCTCAGTTTTAGTTTTTAACCCGGTTTTGCTTTTTCCTCAATCGATTTCTGAATTTCCAACAGCGGTATACTACTGTTGCCTTTATTTAGCCCTTTTTGCACTTTTGCAGACAATTCAGAAATTTAACAATTATATATTTTTTTTTTAATTTCTGCTTAAAATCAATAAATAAAAATAATGACGATACAAAAACTTGGTAATCAAAGTTTCGATTCAACATTCATAATTTTTGTTACAATTAATTTTTGGCAAAATGACAGGTGAATGGTAAAGTCTCCGAAGAGCCTCTTGTTCTTCTCTCTGTCCATTAGAAACAAGAATTGTCTACGCAAAAAGTGTTTTCCATAGTACCGGAAAAAGACCCCATACGTTCACATGCATAACCTATAAGATTACATAAAAATAATTGGTTTAAGTGCGGGCATTTTATTTAAGATTGGCATAATGCTTATAAAAATGAAGAACAATCCTACATTGATCTAAATATCACTCTGAGAAGTCCGAGGTGCGTTTTTATGTGGCCTGTTGCAAGACTAAATATTGCTCCCTATCCAGTTCATCATAACTTTTTCAAATTCAAAATCTCAGATGGAACAGATGTATGACCTCAAGAATTTTGGACAAATGGCAAATGCTACATAAATATTTCAGACTAGAGTATACTATTGAGATATGTATATAGTCTTCTTTGCAGTACTTCAACACTTTTTGTCATTTGAGAAATTTAAAGTAGAGTGTGGAAGATAGTCAGCAGGAAGACTAAGTTACTCAAACAAATTATTCCTCGAAACGACTAAAAAGAACGCGTGTTTAACACAGACACAGCAAATGCCGATCTTATAAAGATCTTTTGTTTTGTTCAGCCAAAATTAGAACATATGACCTCCCATATACGCTATGAGCATCATAACGCTTGGTGTTTCGGGCTTTGGTTCTGGACTGACTAATACACTTTGTTCGAGTGTGTAGCAGTGGATTACAATTGCCGGTTTTAAAAGATATTTTATTTTAATGTTAATAGATACAGTTTTTTTTAAAGTCGTACAAACAGGTTATATAAGAAAAGAGAGATTAAAGGTAGGTTTGTCAATTTTCTTTTTTTTTATTATTTTGTTGCAAGAAACATTGGAATAATCAAAATATGCGAAAGGTGTTTTGGGAGAGATTTCTAAGCAGACGAGACAATTATTTTAAGATGGTTTCTGTTGCCGACACACGAAAGGCTTGTAGATTGTAAAAAAAAGAACAAGACCACAATCTTGATAAGTCTTTTTGATGGAAAATATTAACATAATAAAGGCGAAATTCACACAATCCCTAACTATTTCTGACAAAAATGATTGCTGGGATACCGTAACAGAAAGGTAAACAAATTCAGTTATCTTTCTTTATTTCATTCTTTTCATTCTGAGATTAAAAAAAAGATGAAAATCTCAAAAAGATCAGTAATAAGAATAGGGTTCCAAAAAATATAAAAACTTTGATTATCACATACATTACCTACTTGTAATTGTAATATACATTAAAAAATATCACACGAGTTTAGTAGAAGGTGAATTCTTGGTGAAATTCCCGTTTATACCCGTTGACTATTATTAACATTTACGCACCTATATTTACAACAATCCATTTCAAAGAGGGTATTACGGTCACTGGTATCTGGTCAACTGCCTTGGACTGGGTTCCTATTCCATATGATACTGCGGTGAAATAGAAGCTCCATTATACTGTTAGTTCCAAGAAGAAATATTTAAAACATTATTATTACTAGAACACTGGTATTAAAGAGATAATAGTAACTGCAATTACGATTACCCCAATATGGCGACGGCAGATATAGGTAAAATCTTTAAAGTCATTTTACTCAAATGTAGCATGTTTTTGTCACTAGTTACTCAGCTGCAAGGTTTTTCTATACCATTACATCATATTTGAATCGTAACGGTGCACTGGAATTGTCTAAGCGCTTTGAAAATTGCCGTTGAAAAATTCGGGATGATAATCGTAACTCTGAAAAAAAGATAATCGTAATTACGGTATTAAAAATGAGAAGATAATCGTAACTGGATAGTGTTTTATTGATATTGACACTAAAAAAGTATATCTGATAGCACATGATGAAATTATGGTGATGAATTAATCACGTTTCAACATCTTATGGCATATCTTTTTGTGCATATATTATTAATGGTTGTAATAAAAACAGCTACATACTATTATATCATAAAATTGGAAGGGTGAACATTCTTTACGAAATTTGGATATGGGAAAAACACAAACTATGTTAAAATACAGAAAACTGCCAAGAACTAGGAATGTCATAAAATATGGGAATGAGCGATATGGCAATTTTATAGGAAGTTATGATATATAGCAATACTTGTCAGGGGAAACGCATGTGTCACCCTACATCAGATTTGTGATTTATAAAATTGAGAATGGAAATGGGGAATGTATCACAGAGACAATAACCCGACCATAGAAAAAACAACAACAGAAGGCCACCAATAGGTCTTCAATGTCGCGAGAAATACCCGCACCCGGAGGCGTCCTTCGGCTGGCTCTATGACTGTTAAAGAACATTGATTTATCCTGAATAAAAACATAGTAAATATAGTAATTATTGTTTTAAATCATTTAATGCAGGTGGCTATGTGTGCTATTTCTTCCCCCGAGAAGCGACTGCTGGTTCAATTCTAATCCATACCCGTTATGCCATAATGAAGTAGGGAAGACGTTTAGTATTCGCCAGAGACAGTTTGACGTGAAATTAAGAACAACAGTTTTGCACTTTTGGGATATGGGATATTGCTAATCCCCCTCCATTTTCTCCCAAATAAAACCCCACCTTAAACGCGCACATAACATTGAAACTTTGAAAACAATTAGAATCTACTCACACAATACCTGACCCGACAGCTGCTTCATTGTCAATATATTGAACAGGTACATAGATATAGGAAGATGCGGTGTGAATACCAATGAGACAACTCTCCATCCAAATAACATTTTTTTTTATCCATTATAGGTTAAT
The DNA here is from genome assembly GCF_036588685.1 of Mytilus trossulus. Lineage (NCBI taxonomy): Eukaryota > Metazoa > Mollusca > Bivalvia > Mytilida > Mytilidae > Mytilus > Mytilus trossulus. The sequence goes on along the minus strand of NC_086378.1, from coordinate 61,273,611 downwards.
GTACGGCCTTTAACATGTATACATTAAAAGGTAATGCATATTGTTGTCTGTTAAAAGGGCATTTTCAATAAAAGTGTGAATTTCAGACCTAAAAAAAAAATAAAAATCAACTTGTCGAAATTTTTTTTCTAGATTTATTTTGAATACCTCTATTGTAGACCTGTTTGTAAATAAAAAGTGCAATCTTAAATACTCTTTTAAATGATAACATTTTCATAATGTATGTACTGTTTTGCAGGGGACATTTGTCCACTACGAAACCGCTTTTAAACGCACATCTTATTGATATTAATGTCTCCTATAGACATTTTAGTTTGTTTTACTTTATAAACCAAAAAGATCTCATTTTTTTCTGAATGTGAGAACCATTTTTTATCGATAAATATTAGACAGTACTTCACATATGAACGTACAACTTATGTTACGTAGTGGACATTTTCATGAGTGTCGAGTGGACAAAACCGTTTAGATCGTAATGGACAAAAAGTTTCGTAGTTGTCATCAACCCTATACTATGTTGATAACATACTGAAAATTATATGAAACTAACCCTTGCTATTTGTTTTGCACGAATAGAATTGTAAAAAAAATAAAAATCTCCAATACTTGTTTCGTAGGTGACCGTTTTGTAGTGGACATATGTACATGTTTTTTCCCCACAATCTCCATATTGCAATAGTCACTGGGGTAAAGCTGATGACCGTAACTGCATTCACGGTCATCCCAAGATGTCGGATGAAAAATTAGGTCAGTATTTTTATTGTCTGTTAAGGTGTTTCTACATCATTTTATTTACAAAGCATACTTTGATACGATGTAAATTTATAAAAGATTCACACGGAAGTCACAAAACTCTACCGAGGAACGTGTATAAAACGGGAATTTGGATTTGAAAAATTCGCTAGGATGACCGTAAATCGCAATCGAGATGACCATAACAGGATTAGCGATTCATAACAAGGCTGACCGTAATTGGTTAAAAGATGACCGTAAATTGTTAAGGATGACCGTAATTTATAAAGAATGACTAAATTTAAAAGGATTACCCTCAATTGAAAGAAATATCCATATTTGTATACATTGTTTTTTGTTGAGTTTGTCGCAATAGGGGCTCGGTTAGTTCTTTTTAACTATTTGGCGTATTTTGAGTTTATATGAAAATGATAGTAAATAGTATAATCGATGTTGTGGGTAGTTTTTGTCGAGCCTGCAACTTTAGTTGCAGAAAACTCGACATAGGGATAGTGATGTCCAATGTCCTTGACCTCATTTTCATGGTTCAGTGACTACTTGAAAAAAAGTTAAGATTTTTTGTAATGTTAAATTCTTTCTTATTATAATAATTGGATAACTATATTTGTAATGTGCGTACCTTGCAAAGTCCTCATGGCCGTCAGACAGTTTTCACTTGACCTCGACCTCAATTCATGGATCAGTGAACAAGGTTAAGTTTTGGTGGTCAAGTCCATAGCTCAGATACTATAAGCAATAGGTCTAGTATTTTCGGTGTATGGAAGGACTGTAAGGTGTACATGTCCAACTGGCAGGTGTCATCTGACCTTGACCTCATTTTCATGGTTCAGTGGTTATAGTTAAGTTTTTGTGTTTTGGTCTGTTTTTCTTATACTATATAGGTCTTCTATATTTGGTGTATGGAATGATTGTAAGGTGAACATGTCTAGCAGACAGGTGTCATCTGACCTTGACCTCATTTTCATGGTTCAGTGGTTATTGTTAAGTTTTTGTGTTTTGGTCTGTTTTTCTTATACGATATGCATTAGGTCTTCTATATTTGGTGTATGAAATGATTGTAAGGTTTACATGTCTAGCTGACAGGTGTCATCTGACCTTGACCTCATTTTCATGGTTCAGTGGTCAAAGTTAAGTTTTTGAGTTTTGGTCTGTTTTTGTAATACTTTATGCATTAGGTTAACATCTGTTTTTCTGAATTTATAAGCAATAAGTCAATTATATATGGTGTATTGAAGAATTGTTAGCTGTACATGTCAGCCTGGCATGGTTCATCTGACCTTGATCTCATTTTCATGGTTCATTGATAAATGTTTTGTTTTCTTGGTTAATGTTGAGTTTATGTGACAATTGTAATAATACTTTATATTTGGTCTATCAACATAATGTCTATGATTAGTAAAGAAGGCGAGACATTTCAGTGTGTGCCCTCTTGTGATTTAAATGGACACTATAGACAATACACCTGCAAACAATAGGTGAATTTAAATGTGTAACTGAGTGGACCGTATCAAATGAAACTCGTATGTCTGTTTATTTTGCTATCTTCTGTATATTTAAAAAAAATGCAACTCAAAAACCAGGTAAGTTAGTTTTTTTTTTTTTATCAAACATAGACTTTATATTACTTTTACATAAAGGGGTGGGGGGTGGCTAGGATGAAATTTGAAAAAAAAGGCAGGACAGGATTTTGAGTAAAACCCTATATAAGAGGAGCAGAATAAAATCTTGATTTGTCTTGATATATAAAACAAAACAATTCTTTTTTCTGTCTATACAATTTACAAGGCTCCCCTTTAAAATTCGCCATTTATACAAGACTATTTTAGGATCTATTTTGCTGGGGCTCACCTTCACTAGTTTGGTCAGAGTATTTTAAAACATGTTCTTCTAAATTTATATTTGGCTTATAACCTTTTCCTAACATCATTTTAAGTTTTGTGACTTTAACACCGAAATGTACGGACCGATATGCAGTATGACCAGTGTTTTCATCAAAAACTTTCTTCCTAAAAGTAAATGTTTGTGGACCAACATGATTGTCTATAGAGTGCATGCATTAAAATGCTGTCTACATTAGATGAGGTGAACTTGCAAGTGGAAAATTGATAACACATGTACGTATCTGAAATAAATTAAAAAAACCCATCTGCAATGGTAGTTGAAACGATATAATATAAATAGCTGTACACCCATTGCCTTTTTGGCATTTTTAAAAAGCTGTATTTATTATATAAAATTAATAGAGTCTCAGAAATAAAAAGAATCCTTTGGCTTGTAGTTGGATGCTACATATGACGAACCATGTATTTGAAGCACGTCTTATTTTTGTCTACCTTTATGATAATGTTGTCTTATAAACACGTCTTACACCAACACGATTAATATCATTAATTATTTGATACAAAAAAGGTAATACAAATACGGATATTTCTTAGAAATGACGGTTATACTATGAAAGTTACGGTCATCCTTTATAAATTACGGTCATCCTTTCGAAATTACGGTCATCATTTTACCAATCACGGTCATCCTTATTATATGTTACGGTCATTTTTCAAATCCAATTTCCCGTTCTTTACACGTTCCTCGATAGAGATTTGTGACTTCCGTGTGAATCTTTTATAAATTTACATCGTATCAATGTATGCTTTGTAAAGAAAATGATGTAGAAACACCTTAACAGACAATGCAAATACTGACCTAATTTTTCGTCCGACATCTTTGGATGACCGTGTTACGGTTATCAGCTTTACCCCAGTGAATAGTAACAAGAATGATTATATTTATCAAAACACGTATTAAGCTGTACACTGATTTTGTCTCATAATTTTCAAACCGGATACTGAAGGAGATTTGAACCGTTTCGAAGTGGACATTAACAAAAATACGGTATTACTCTGGTCTATTCGATGTGCTCTTTTTTGTCAGCAAATAAAGTGACGTTATTAAAACATCATTTCTTTTGTAAGACCCTTATGTTTATATCTATTGCAACCATTGAGCATGAATGTTGAATTGGGCGTCTAGGGAAATGCCAGGAATCGATAGCTTATTAGTCCCTCTAAAAATAGTATGTTCCTTTGCTTAAAAAATGTTAAATCTAATTCCATGTACTGAATGCACAAAAAAATACTTGTAAAGATCAAAAACATTTTTTTTGTGGCTGGGACAAGAAATCACGGTTTTGTAAAAAAAACAAAACACGCCAATAAATCGAGAGATATATAAGTAAATTTGTCTTAAATATTAACCTGCACGTTTCTCCATTTTTTTTTAATTTTCCGTTAATGTCATCAATTAACTGTACATTGTTCGGTGTGAGCCAAGGCTCCGTGTTGAAGGCCTTACTTTAACCTATAATGGTTTAATTTTTAAATTGTTATTTGGATGGAGAGTTGTCTCATTGGCACTCACACCACATCTTCCTATATCTATTTGCATTTTAATACACACGATACCATTGAAATGCTGAAAGACACATTTAATTTTTCAGTTACTATTATCCGATAAAGAAATTACGATTATCAAACAAGAAAAATTCCATAGAGTTACGATTACCATCCCAAATTTTTTAACGGCAATTTTCAAAGCGCTTAGACAATTCCAGTGCACCGTTGCGATTCAAATATGATGTAATGGTATAGAAAAACCTTGCAGCTGAGTAACTAGTGACAAAACATGCTACATTTGAGTAAAATGACTGTAAAGATTTTACCTATATCTGCCGTCGCCATATTAAGATAAATTAATCGTAATTGCAGTTACTATTATCTCTTTAATACCAGTGTAGAACAAATATTACAGTAGTTGTTCCCAGTTTTATAAAGGGTGTAGTATAACTAATTTATAACAGTGACCACGGGAACTTCTGTCAAGTATATGTTGAAATCACAAGAGATTAGCACCACTATTTTAAAATGACAATAAATTAAGATACTGAAAAAGCACGTGGATTTTATCATTCAATCTCAATTTACTTTTGCTGGCATATTCTTTTTGTTTTGATTTTATTTCATTTTGATATGCCCGTCCAACATCATAATATAATAATGACTCTTTCTAAATGAGGCGGCCGTCTCTTTAGCATTCACTTATCTACTTCGAGGACAACCATATGCCCTTACATAACATTACATAGAATATGATCAGGCAATGTTTATTAATCTAAGCATGGTGACATAAATAGGTCAGTACAATCATTCATAACATTAACTAAATAAACAAAAAATAATTTGTAATTGTATATCAAAACAATGGATCAGAACACCCCAGCTAACGACTAATTCAGTTCAAAAATATTAATTTTCTAGTTTGTTTCGAATTGTCAGAATATGTATAACAACATAAAACAAAACATTTCTGAAGTTATATTACATTGGTCAAATTTGGGAGGAATCATTTACATCACTTGAAATAGAGAAATGCATGACTCACGAGTGTTAAAAACGTTCATTTCGCTTGAGATTTTTACATAAACAAGATCATTTACCGAAAGATTTTGCAGAACAACTACACCGTGTGTCTGCCAGTGTCCGTTCAATGAAAAATAGAATTGTGACAAGATCTTATTATCCTTATACAAATCTGCAACTCCATTGTTAGTTGATGTAGTTAGATGTGTTGATATAAAGTAAAGACCTGGCCTAGTGCATCTAAATATGCCTCCACTTTTAAAAGTCGAAAGTTCGGAATTACTTAGGCCGTTCACTGACAGTATCTCTGTGAACGGCACTACTTCACCAGACGAATACGTTCTGCCAGAACCTACACATGCTGTCATTGCAACTAAAGAAATAAAATGTCGATCATTAAAACTTTGTTAATAGTTATATGAACCCTTAAACTATCCATATGGATTATAATATATGCTTACCACATCTTCTTTTATATATTGTCTTCTACGCTATTTGGTCTACGGTAGAGAGCTGTCTCAAGGCAATCATGCCACATCGTCGTATTAAGTATTAGTATTGTACTCAGGTCGTTCCATAATAAATGGATGGATGGATGGATTGATGGTTGTTAAAGGGGTAAATTAGATGGGTATTCAGGACGAGAAAACAATATTTAAAGATTAACCCCGATTTGTACAACACTGTCACCTAAAGCCGGATTTTCCACATGGTAGTTCACAAGGTAACATGTGCAGGAAGACATGCCACTTTTTTCGGACAAATTATTCTGACTGCAGACAAAAAGTCTTTGATCGTATAACCAAATAACGCTTTTACAACTAAACGGACGCCCCACTCTGTCAAGGATTTTTATTACCTGTCGAGAGAAAACAAATTGGCTGTGTTTATTTTCCAGTCATCCTTGGGAAGGCAAAGAAAATTCACTCAAAGAGAGATTCTTATGCGATTCTAAAGGAGTGAACAAAAATTGTGATATGTAGCATGGAGTGATAAATATTTGGAAAATCATAGACAGGTAAATTTGGCTTATTATGGTTTAGATATATTTCTCTTTCACCAAAAGTTTCATTTTCTGCAAATTTGTTGGTTAGTTTAAGTAAACAAGGACATCAAAAGCACTATTTTTTGTCAGAGTAGGACTACTTTTACGTACATAATTGGAGGGAGTAATCGGTGGTCTGACACCTTTAGTTTGTAACCCGGATTTGGTTTGTTTCTATCGGTATATGAGTTTTGAACAGCGGAATACTACTGTTGCCTTTATTTATATCGTTTTAGTAGGCTTTTATAATAGAAGAGGGACTTCAGCTAAGTTACCGTTTGCAATTTTTTGAAATCCCGTGTTACGATTCTAGCGTCCCTTCAATGTAAAGTATGGAATAAACCATCTTTTTTATGTTGACATATCGAAAGTTTACATAATTCTTTGAAAAAAAGTTTAAGGGGTAAATTGATTTCTTAAAAAGCTGTGCTAAATAACATGGTACCGCTTCCATTCATCAATGTAAGAGCATACAATACAGTAACGTTTGGTTTGTTATCATATGTACAGAAAATAATAACTTTAATAATTTAAATGAAGAAGAAAAAAATCATTATTTACTAAATCCATCATCTTCTTGAAAAAGTCATTAGAACTGAGGGCAGGGGACTCTTAACAACTTGTTTGTTGTTATATATTTTAATGCTGTTGATATTTTGTATGTTTAATATGTATGTATATATGTTTATTGTGTTTATTGTATTAATATATGTTGGTCACAAACTGTAAAGTTTATATGACAATAAAATATTTGATTTGTTATATGTAGTTGGAAAAAGTGCAGTTTTCTTTTTCAATATTTTTTGGTTTTTTTTACACAGAGGAAAACTGAATACATCACCCAGATTTAAATACATTTATTTCCCGTGCCTGCGTCTCACGAAGCCAAGGGAAATGATTTTTTTATTCCATTGCCTATACTTTTTTTTACTTCTGAATATAAAATTTACATAATTGTTTTCTTATCCGTTTATTTTATAAGCACAACATATACAAATATTATCAGTACCGATTCAAAGTTAATTAATAATTTATTATTTAATTTTTGTTTTTAGATTTGAAATAATTTTTAAAATATTTTATTTAAACATTAACCGTGTGTAACGTCGCACAAGGCAATCCCGAAGTTCAGAAGGGAATATGATAATCAGAGGGGAATATGAAGTTTCGTTCGACGTCACGTGTTATATTTTCAACCAATCAAATGTTGATGTTGTTATCAAAATCAATATACAGTGGAATAATAGAAAAGATAATAGTTGGATGCTAAAAAATAGTTTTATTTTCTTTTATAATTTTTTTAAAGAAAAGTGCTAAATGGTCGAAAAAAAATATAAAGAATACGGAACTAAAGAACCAACTATCAGTGGTATAGATGACTTTCAGGTTTGAATTCAATTTGTAAATTTTTATAACATAAAGAAATATTGCGAACACTTCCGAGTAAGAAATAGAACGATATTTCTGCACTCTAAACAGTTAAATTTTAATTATTTAGCCTCGCGCTTTAAATATTAAAATTTAACTGTCTCGAGTGGATATATATCGTCATATACGAGTTACAGTGGAGGAATCTGTTTCTCTAATGATTTTTATCCTTCCTTTTCAAAAATTGGAGGAAAGTTGTGTACTTTTGATGAGACGTCATCAGGCATGGTCGCCTTTTTTATGACGACACAAGTAAATTCTGAAGAAAACAAGAAAATTTAACGTCAAAATTAAATTTCAAACAATTATTTGCAGACAACAGATTTTTCACTAGTGAGGAGAATATTTTTTCTCATACCGGTCAGGAAATGTGAAAATAGCACAAACATTGTATTAAAGTTCAAACATAGATAACAAACTGATATTTTCATACAAAAATCAATAAATGATATTCTGTTCAAATATAATATGTGTGTTATCTGTTTAAAATTTAGTGTGTTAGTAATTTGATAATTTAAACTAAACAAACTTAAATAAAGTAAATAACCTAGTGTATATAGATAAGACTATGTAGTATGAGTGTCTATGGGCATCAGTTTCCGTTCAAGTCGCAAGGTATAAATCTAAGTGAAGGCTTTAGCATGGAACAGAGGTTTTCATAAATATGGGCTGTTTTTGACAATACAATGCAAATATATCGGGTACTAGAATCATTAGGTCATGCCAAATTACTGAAATCTTCACAATTTTAGCATTTTAGTTAAATTGTAGACGGTTTCCGTCTTCAATGAAAGTGGCCGCATTCGTGTTCATTCATAATATTGAAATGTAAGTTGTATTTGATGATAATACATAATATATATAAAGATTGAGGATGAACACGAATGCGGCCACTTTCATTTTGGACAAAAACCATCTGAAAAGAGACGATTTTTGGCATATTTGATAGATTTTTCATATCAAAGCTCGAATCGGAGCGTTTTTAATGACTTAATCAGTTAAAATCTTCCACATAAACTAATTGAATCAATTGAAATAGACACGTAAGTGTTTAAAAAGTGTCTTAAATCTTTCGTTAGTTGAACTTGAAAATTGAGGCCGAAATCGGCCCTTACCGGACCCACTCCTTTGAGTAATTTCAAGAAAGAGTAAAAACCACAATTTTATCAAATATAATGGTCCGATTTCCGATTACTGCTAAATGGCTCGAGATTATTCGAGAAAGCTGCAATTTTAAGGTTAAAGGGTTTAACCGGCTAATTTTTTTAACCCATATGATCTCTAACACTGTTGACCATACTAGTTCAACTCTCGAAATGCGGTATCTTATCATTTCGAAGAGCAATACTTATTTTACAGACACAATACAAAGTACCGGTACTGCTAAATTTCTTTTTTTTTAGAAAAACAAATATTCCATTTCTCTCCAAAACACAGTATTAATATTTTATACACAATACAATTATTTGAAAATTGTCAAACCTTTCTGAAAGGAAGGTAGCTTTTCATCCCCCAATTTTATATAATAGAAGAACAACTCACGTAATAATAAAAGAGATTTTCGTGAACAAAGATTAAAAATCTACCAGTATGTCTACCTTCTCCTTTGTCACTAAATACATTTCTAGATTAATAATTAAACATTTTAAAACATGATTTAACATTTTAATAAAAATAGTTACCCGACAATCAAATGATGAGATCTTTTGGTTAACATATATAATGGCATAGTAGTGCCTAACACGTGGCTGACCAACTAGTAGACACTTTTCTTGTTTAAGCTTACTTTACTTTAGAAATAAAGCCACATCCGTAATTTTTATGGTAAGCTGTGAGATATGTTTGTGCAATCCTAATTATTTTATATGACTTACCCATAGAGCAACAAAAACGATGTTGTTAGTTATCGGATTGAATTCTTTTATTTTTATTATTATTTATTTGTTTCAAAAATTTAAAGCTGTATAAGAAAGCTACTGATATCTTGTTCCTCCTTACAGGTAATGTCTGTTTTATATTAAATCCCGATTGACCTATATAAAGAGTGAAATCAACGCCTCAAAGAGTAATAATAACCCTTTTAAGATATTGTAACGGATTTCAGCTTCGTTCCAACAGTTAGTGTCCCCTACCCCTTTTCACTTTTTATCAAGTTAAATCTCTGTTTAAACCGTATTGGATACTTATTAATTTTTGAATATGTTTCTTTTTATTAGAATAAGTTATCTTAGATATTTATTATGAACAGTAACTTGAGCAAAGATAAACATAGCGTCATGTCCCTCCCACCTAAAACTGAGTCGCCTTTCTATTTATCTTTGTACACTCAGTGGAAATGCAGAATTTCCTTATACTGGACCTACCTTTATATATTTGTTGATGATTGTATTATGATTTATACTGCATTCGTTCTATTTGAGCAGTCAAAATGCGTTGACTGTATATTTCGTCATATATACAGTCACTGACGCGATATCACTTTTCCTCATGAATATTTAAATAGAAATTGCCGAAATTATATTTAATTATTCAGACGGCCTCTTCAACCTGTTCTTGTTTCCAATGTAAACAACGACTCAAACTTGTTTCGTTTACAATTTTCGGAAAAACATATTACACTTGGTAATATTTTTTGTTTGCAACCTATAAATTATGATGTTTTATGCTCTTAGTTGATATTTTAGTCTAGTATACTAAAACGAATTCGTTCGCCATCGGTTGCGGTTTTCAACAGGTAAATTAATGTACATTTCATCGTGTTGTATATTTCTCCGCCTGTATGATATGTGGCCTTTTTAACGGGGGATTTTGCCAATATTTGATTCAAACAAATAACATTAACACACTAAACAATAATTGAAAATTATTTTTCCTAGATTGTAGTATAAAGACAATAATAGTGCATTGACTTGACATATCAACGACATAAGGATTCGGCACGAAACGGGGAAAAGGCTCTCCTAAGCCTCATCCTTATATCGTTGATATGTCACGTCAATGCACTATTATTGTCTGTGTAATGTCCGCCATGTTTACTGGAGTCGATTTACCGTAAATCGTCAAAGTGCACTATCGTGAACGGCAATATTACGTTGAAATAAGACTTTTTCCGAGTCACTTTTGACGTCAATATGAATTTTTTTTAAGTCTTTTTGTTGTATATATATTGGACTACCATTGAGCGCGTTGGTCGTGATCGTACTACCATGGCAAAAGGTTGCTTACAATCACAAGCCTAATAATAAGTCCTTTCTTCACTGTACCTTACAATTTGAGTCTTGCACATTAAAATGGTTAGGAACTATTTAAAAAAAAACATAGAATTATAATTTTATATTATAAAAGACTCTAAAGATTAGAGATCATTAGACGTACAAAAACTTATATAATGAAAAGTACAGAAAAGCCAGAAATATAAAATATTCCATATTTTATAACGAGACTCACCTATGAAAGGCCGTTCATGTCAAAAACCCGATAAAGTAACGCGTCAACATTTATCGCGATAAAATCACATTTAACGCGATAAATACAGTTTTAACGCGTTAATTGATATTCTAACGCGTTAACCAATTCACTACAAAAAATGACATTAACATTTTCTACTTTCGCCTTACTCAAGTTTTAAGACGTCAGATTTTACTCGAAACCTTATAAATGAAATGGCCGGATGTGTCATATCTTCGTCAATTAACGCGATAATGTTGGGATTAGCAGCACATTACGTAGAAGCATCTTAAACGCGTTAAATGCAACTTTAACTCGTACACTGCAATTTTACATCGTTAAATGCAACTTAAACGCATGAGAGCAGCTTCAACGTGTTAAATGCAATTTTAACGCGTTAAATGCAACTTTAACGCGATAAATGCAACTCTTACGCGTTAAATGATATTTTAACGCGTTAAATGCAACTTTAACGCGTTAAATGCAACTTCAACGCGTTAAATGTTATTTTAACGCGTTAAATGCAACTTTAACGCGTTAAATGCAACTTTCACGCGTTAACTGCAACTTTAACGCGTTAAATGCAACTTAAACTATTCAAATCAACTTTTAACGCATTCAATATTATTTTAACGCGTTTAATGCAACTTTATCCTGCTAATGCAACTATATAACGCATTAAATGCAACTTTAACGCGTTAAATGCAACTTTAACGCGTAGAATGTTATTTTAACACGTTAAATGCAACTTTAACCTGTTAAATGCAACTTTAACGCATTAAATGCAACTTAACTGTAACTGTAGCGCGTTAAATGCAACTTTTAAATGCATCTTTTACTCGTAAACGGCAATTTTACAGTGTTAAAAGCTACTGTTACGTGTTTAAAGCAACGTTTGATTTTATTTAAGCTAACTTATCATATGTATATATATATTGACTGATCATGTCAATTAAAAGGCTATCTAGATTTACATTTGTCAACCTGTCTTTAAGCTTCGTCTTTAATACATTTTGTTTAGATGTCAGGTTTTTCAGATACTTTACTTGGTCTTTTTGCATTATGTGATGTCTGTATCCAACATTATGGTTTACCATAAACTGGAGGTTGGACATATACTTACATCAGTCTCTACAGGTGAAGTTTTTTTTTCTGCAGATGGTGAAAACATGACATATCTTTACTATATCTATCGACCATGCCTCAGTTAAACATTACAATCGAATATTGTTACACGGCTATCAGTCAGATAACAGAGGCTTTTTTTATTTACTTTTTTCATTCGAGCGTCATTGATGAGTCTTATGTAGACGATACGTTCGTTTAACGCAAATACAAAATTTCAATCCTGATATCTGTAATGAATTTATCAGCTAGCAATCATGTGTGTGCCCATGTTTAAAACAAGAGGCCCTTAAGAGCGTGCATCGAGCATCTAGTAAACCATGCCCAATAAGGTAATGAATATGTGCCAAAAAAAAAGGATGACCACTAGATATCCATTGTGGAAGGAGGATGTTATTCTTTATTTTTAATACTTACTAAGTCGGGGTTTCGCCGCGCACTCATTCATTTTCGACATTTTTACCTCTAAATACTGTGTTGTTTTGTAATATGGCTTGACGTACGGAAAACAGATTATTTATCACCCCTAAAATGGGCGCTATTATCAATGCCTTACCTGTAAAGCTGAAAGACACTGTCTCTCTGTCTGTCCGTTATCAGTCCTGAATTTTTTTCAAGGTTATGATTTTCTTTCCGATACTGTTTCACTCTAACCCCATTGTTTTATTTTGTATTAACAATGAGTCATAGATCACATTTATTCGTTCAGTGTATCTTCATTTGTTTTTTTGATATGTCATTTGATTGAGTAAAATCATTTCAGTTGATATTTTTGAGTGTGTCTTTCGACGTTGTGATATTATACTATTGTTTCAAGTTGGATAAGCGTTTAAACCCACTGCATTTGTTTGCACCTGTCCTAAGTCAGGTACCTGGTACCGTAGTTGTCGTTTTTGATGTGCTTCATAAGTGTTTCCATTTGTTTTTATAGATTAAACCGTTAGCTTTCCTGTTTGAATGATTTTACACTAGTCTTTTTTAAGGCCCTTTGTACCTTGCTGTTCAGTGTGAGCCAGGAGTACACAGTGAAGGCTTTAATTCATTTCCGAGTGTGCTAAAATGTTATCGTCTTCATTGGTGCCATCTTCTTGTGTTTGTGGTGGTATGTTTTCATTTGCAGCACTTGTTTTTGATAGTATGTTGTTCATGATACCTGTTTCAAATAGGACATTAGAACTTGTATGGTTTTCAGTTAACAAACCGTGTTTCCTATTTCCTCCTCGTCTGAAATGTTAAATGATATTTTAACGCGTTAAATGATGTTTTAACGCGTTAAAATAATGTATGGTAGCAACACTATTGTGTTGAATTTAACGCGTTACTGTGATTTATTATGACACATGTGGCCAGTGCGATATTTTATCGCTTTAAAAGTCTATTTTAACCTACAGGATAAATCCCAAACTTGATAATTGCAAAGTGTAACGCGTTAAATATATTGATTTCTTTTCTCGTTAAAATCCTGTTTTTACGTGTTAAAACTGTATTTATCGCGTTAAATTTTAACGCGTTACTTTATCGGGTTTTTGACATGATCGGGCTCTCATGGGGATTGTGAAGTCATGTAAACATAATGGCTGCTAAAAATTCGCTCATCTGATTCGGATAGAAGTTTACCAGTTTCGGAAGCATATTCATGAATCAAAGTTTTTCAACTATCTTCATACAGAACAAATACAAATTGCAAGACTTTAGTTCAATTTCAGAAACTTTTCAAGAGTGTATTTCAACTTTATTCAAAGCTATCGTCCGAATCAAAGTTTACCGTCACGGAATTCAGATCTGGACATATCAGACAAATTTACAAGTTGTAAAACTGGATACAAGGTTAACGGTATGAACATTTATACTATTTCAAACATTAATTATCACTAAACATAATTATAGCTATGAAATTCTTTATTTGTTTTTCATAACAATGTCCTACTCGTCATAGTGCAAAATTCCGCGAAAAAGACGTCAACGTTTTCGCAACCTGTAGGTCTATAAACATTGAAAAATTGATGTATACATTGACGGTGCATGTAAAAATAATGGAAAGCCATCAGCAAAGGCAAGCTATGGAATATTCTGGGAGAAAAATAGTACAAGAAATAGTTCTGGTCTAGTTCTAGAAACATGCAAGCAAACCATTAACACTGGAAAAATTATTTGCTGCTGCTATATGCCTACAACAAGTTCATCAACTGAATATAGTTAACATTCACATAAAAACTGATAGCGAATATTTAGTAAGGGGGATCTCCAGTGATATTACATACTGGAAAAACAACAACTGGAAACTCAAATCCAACGGAAAAGATGTAAAAATCAAAGAACTATGGTCAGAGATTGACAATTTGTCTACGAATTTAAATGTATCTTGGGTACATGTTCCGCGAGATTCTGTAAGTGAACAAATCGAGGCCGACAAACTTGCAAAAAATGCACTTAATATTAAATCATCGTCTACTAACATTATGCAAAGTCAACAACACATCCCAATTCATACAATTGATGAAAGTGAATGTAGTGATAATGATGATGAAACAATTCCGATGAAGCTAGTTACCCCACGCCGGAGTACTACAATTACAAAAACAAAGAAAATTAGCAATAAGACCAGCTCGCCATCATTTGGTGTTATTTCCGCATTAAAAATAATTGAAGGTTTACTTCTATCTACATCTGAAGAAGTCTCAAATTTAAACGATACTGTAAACTGTCACATTGACACTTCAAATAAACAATTTCAAGATATCAATGATAAATTTGTTTCCTTGGCAAACACAGTAAAAGTGCAAACTAGTTCAACATCAGCCTCTGTTGAAGAAGTGTTAGAACAAACTCAGATCATAAAAGCCGACATTAACTTTAATAACAAAACGTTCGTTGACAAATCTAAGAGTTTATGGGATAAACTTAACTCAGTATTCCAAGAAGTTAAATCATTAAAGGCATCTAACGAAAATATCGCTATGCAAGAAAAAGTTGCCCAAATACATACCAGAACCCCAAACAGCAAAAGTGAAAACAAAAATTTGTAAGGGTTCCGCGGAACCCAGTGTCTCGCCTACTTTTGCTGTAAATCGCAGGCTCAACAAAACTGAGGAAAAAAGTCAATAAAAATATTCCTCTTGATACTATCTTATGATTGTGAGAAGCTAATCTGTCCAATTTTGGTAAAAATCTATGATAGTTTAATGAATATAATAAATGTTTTGAAAACTTTAACTGCAGACTGTATGTTAGGTAAACTGGAAGAAAATTAAAGTCCATTTAAAAGAAAAATACAGAAAAAATGGAGTTCTGTTTTTACAAAATTTACTTCTGGATACTATCTAATGATCATAAATAAGCTTCTGTCAAAGATTGGTACAAACCCAGGGTAGTTTAAGAAAGTTATTAAAATTCTAAAAACTTTAACCACAGAGTGAATGTAATGTTACCCAGCAGAAAAACTAAGCCCATTTATAAGTAAAATACGGAAAAATGAATTCATTTTTTTACAAAATTTACTTCTGGATACTATCTTATGATCATAAACAAGCTTCTGTCAAAGTTTGATACAAACCCAGGATAGTTTAAGGAAGTTATTAAAATTCTAAAAACTTTAACTATTAAAATTCTAAAAACTTTAACCACAGAGTGAATGTTATGTTTCCCTGTAGAAAAAACTAAGTCCATTTATAAGTAAAATACGGAAAAATGCATTTATTTTTTTACAAAATTTACTTCTGGATACTATCTTATGATCATAAACAAACTTCTGTCAAAGATTGGTACAAACCCAGGATAGTTTGAGAAAGTTATTAAAATTTCAAAAACTTTAACCACAGAGTGAATGTTATGTTTCCCCGTAGAAAAAACTAAGTCCATTTATAAGTAAAATACGGAAAAATACGGACAAATTTACAAGTTGTAAAACTGGATACAAGGTTAACGGTATGAACATTTATACTATTTCAAACATTAATTATCACTAAACATAATTATAGCTATGAAATTCTTTATTTGTTTTTCATAACAATGTCCTACTCGTCATAGTGCAAAATTCCGCGAAAAAGACGTCAACGTTTTCGCAACCTGTAGGTCTATAAACATTGAAAAATTGATGTATACATTGACGGTGCATGTAAAAATAATGGAAAGCCATCAGCAAAGGCAAGCTATGGAATATTCTGGGAGAAAAATAGTACAAGAAATAGTTCTGGTCTAGTTCTAGAAACATGCAAGCAAACCATTAACACTGGAAAAATTATTTGCTGCTGCTATATGCCTACAACAAGTTCATCAACTGAATATAGTTAACATTCACATAAAAACTGATAGCGAATATTTAGTAAGGGGGATCTCCAGTGATATTACATACTGGAAAAACAACAACTGGAAACTCAAATCCAACGGAAAAGATGTAAAAATCAAAGAACTATGGTCAGAGATTGACAATTTGTCTACGAATTTAAATGTATCTTGGGTACATGTTCCGCGAGATTCTGTAAGTGAACAAATCGAGGCCGACAAACTTGCAAAAAATGCACTTAATATTAAATCATCGTCTACTAACATTATGCAAAGTCAACAACACATCCCAATTCATACAATTGATGAAAGTGAATGTAGTGATAATGATGATGAAACAATTCCGATGAAGCTAGTTACCCCACGCCGGAGTACTACAATTACAAAAACAAAGAAAATTAGCAATAAGACCAGCTCGCCATCATTTGGTGTTATTTCCGCATTAAGAATAATTGAAGGTTTACTTCTATCTACATCTGAAGAAGTCTCAAATTTAAACGATACTGTAAACTGTCACATTGACACTTCAAATAAACAATTTCAAGATATCAATGATAAATTTGTTTCCTTGGCAAACACAGTAAAAGTGCAAACTAGTTCAACATCAGCCTCTGTTGAAGAAGTGTTAGAACAAACTCAGATCATAAAAGCCGACATTAACTTTAATAACAAAACGTTCGTTGACAAATCTAAGAGTTTATGGGATAAACTTAACTCAGTATTCCAAGAAGTTAAATCATTAAAGGCATCTAACGAAAATATCGCTATGCAAGAAAAAGTTGCCCAAATACATACCAGAACCCCAAACAGCAAAAGTGAAAACAAAAATTTGTAAGGGTTCCGCGGAACCCAGTGTCTCGCCTACTTTTGCTGTAAATCGCAGGCTCAACAAAAC
The DNA here is from genome assembly GCF_036588685.1 of Mytilus trossulus. Taxonomy (NCBI): domain Eukaryota; kingdom Metazoa; phylum Mollusca; class Bivalvia; order Mytilida; family Mytilidae; genus Mytilus; species Mytilus trossulus. Next base: position 61,256,225 of record NC_086378.1, on the reverse strand, counting down.
TGAGGAAAAAAGTCAATAAAAATATTCCTCTTGATACTATCTTATGATTGTGAGAAGCTAATCTGTCCAATTTTGGTAAAAATCTATGATAGTTTAATGAATATAATAAATGTTTTGAAAACTTTAACTGCAGACTGTATGTTAGGTAAACTGGAAGAAAATTAAAGTCCATTTAAAAGAAAAATACAGAAAAAATGGAGTTCTGTTTTTACAAAATTTACTTCTGGATACTATCTAATGATCATAAATAAGCTTCTGTCAAAGATTGGTACAAACCCAGGGTAGTTTAAGAAAGTTATTAAAATTCTAAAAACTTTAACCACAGAGTGAATGTAATGTTACCCAGCAGAAAAACTAAGCCCATTTATAAGTAAAATACGGAAAAATGAATTCATTTTTTTACAAAATTTACTTCTGGATACTATCTTATGATCATAAACAAGCTTCTGTCAAAGTTTGATACAAACCCAGGATAGTTTAAGGAAGTTATTAAAATTCTAAAAACTTTAACTATTAAAATTCTAAAAACTTTAACCACAGAGTGAATGTTATGTTTCCCTGTAGAAAAAACTAAGTCCATTTATAAGTAAAATACGGAAAAATGCATTTATTTTTTTACAAAATTTACTTCTGGATACTATCTTATGATCATAAACAAACTTCTGTCAAAGATTGGTACAAACCCAGGATAGTTTGAGAAAGTTATTAAAATTTCAAAAACTTTAACCACAGAGTGAATGTTATGTTTCCCCGTAGAAAAAACTAAGTCCATTTATAAGTAAAATACGGAAAAATACGGACAAATTTACAAGTTGTAAAACTGGATACAAGGTTAACGGTATGAACATTTATACTATTTCAAACATTAATTATCACTAAACATAATTATAGCTATGAAATTCTTTATTTGTTTTTCATAACAATGTCCTACTCGTCATAGTGCAAAATTCCGCGAAAAAGACGTCAACGTTTTCGCAACCTGTAGGTCTATAAACATTGAAAAATTGATGTATACATTGACGGTGCATGTAAAAATAATGGAAAGCCATCAGCAAAGGCAAGCTATGGAATATTCTGGGAGAAAAATAGTACAAGAAATAGTTCTGGTCTAGTTCTAGAAACATGCAAGCAAACCATTAACACTGGAAAAATTATTTGCTGCTGCTATATGCCTACAACAAGTTCATCAACTGAATATAGTTAACATTCACATAAAAACTGATAGCGAATATTTAGTAAGGGGGATCTCCAGTGATATTACATACTGGAAAAACAACAACTGGAAACTCAAATCCAACGGAAAAGATGTAAAAATCAAAGAACTATGGTCAGAGATTGACAATTTGTCTACGAATTTAAATGTATCTTGGGTACATGTTCCGCGAGATTCTGTAAGTGAACAAATCGAGGCCGACAAACTTGCAAAAAATGCACTTAATATTAAATCATCGTCTACTAACATTATGCAAAGTCAACAACACATCCCAATTCATACAATTGATGAAAGTGAATGTAGTGATAATGATGATGAAACAATTCCGATGAAGCTAGTTACCCCACGCCGGAGTACTACAATTACAAAAACAAAGAAAATTAGCAATAAGACCAGCTCGCCATCATTTGGTGTTATTTCCGCATTAAGAATAATTGAAGGTTTACTTCTATCTACATCTGAAGAAGTCTCAAATTTAAACGATACTGTAAACTGTCACATTGACACTTCAAATAAACAATTTCAAGATATCAATGATAAATTTGTTTCCTTGGCAAACACAGTAAAAGTGCAAACTAGTTCAACATCAGCCTCTGTTGAAGAAGTGTTAGAACAAACTCAGATCATAAAAGCCGACATTAACTCTAATAACAAAACGTTCGTTGACAAATCTAAGAGTTTATGGGATAAACTTAACTCAGTATTCCAAGAAGTTAAATCATTAAAGGCATCTAACGAAAATATCGCTATGCAAGAAAAAGTTGCCCAAATACATACCAGAACCCCAAACAGCAAAAGTGAAAACAAAAATTTGTAAGGGTTCCGCGGAACCCAGTGTCTCGCCTACTTTTGCTGTAAATCGCAGGCTCAACAAAACTGAGGAAAAAAGTCAATAAAAATATTCCTCTTGATACTATCTTATGATTGTGAGAAGCTAATCTGTCCAATTTTGGTAAAAATCTATGATAGTTTAATGAATATAATAAATGTTTTGAAAACTTTAACTGCAGACTGTATGTTAGGTAAACTGGAAGAAAATTAAAGTCCATTTAAAAGAAAAATACAGAAAAAATGGAGTTCTGTTTTTACAAAATTTACTTCTGGATACTATCTAATGATCATAAATAAGCTTCTGTCAAAGATTGGTACAAACCCAGGGTAGTTTAAGAAAGTTATTAAAATTCTAAAAACTTTAACCACAGAGTGAATGTAATGTTACCCAGCAGAAAAACTAAGCCCATTTATAAGTAAAATACGGAAAAATGAATTCATTTTTTTACAAAATTTACTTCTGGATACTATCTTATGATCATAAACAAGCTTCTGTCAAAGTTTGATACAAACCCAGGATAGTTTAAGGAAGTTATTAAAATTCTAAAAACTTTAACTATTAAAATTCTAAAAACTTTAACCACAGAGTGAATGTTATGTTTCCCTGTAGAAAAAAACTAAGTCCATTTATAAGTAAAATACGGAAAAATGCATTTATTTTTTTACAAAATTTACTTCTGGATACTATCTTATGATCATAAACAAACTTCTGTCAAAGATTGGTACAAACCCAGGATAGTTTGAGAAAGTTATTAAAATTTCAAAAACTTTAACCACAGAGTGAATGTTATGTTTCCCCGTAGAAAAAACTAAGTCCATTTATAAGTAAAATACGGAAAAATACGGACAAATTTACAAGTTGTAAAACTGGATACAAGGTTAACGGTATGAACATTTATACTATTTCAAACATTAATTATCACTAAACATAATTATAGCTATGAAATTCTTTATTTGTTTTTCATAACAATGTCCTACTCGTCATAGTGCAAAATTCCGCGAAAAAGACGTCAACGTTTTCGCAACCTGTAGGTCTATAAACATTGAAAAATTGATGTATACATTGACGGTGCATGTAAAAATAATGGAAAGCCATCAGCAAAGGCAAGCTATGGAATATTCTGGGAGAAAAATAGTACAAGAAATAGTTCTGGTCTAGTTCTAGAAACATGCAAGCAAACCATTAACACTGGAAAAATTATTTGCTGCTGCTATATGCCTACAACAAGTTCATCAACTGAATATAGTTAACATTCACATAAAAACTGATAGCGAATATTTAGTAAGGGGGATCTCCAGTGATATTACATACTGGAAAAACAACAACTGGAAACTCAAATCCAACGGAAAAGATGTAAAAATCAAAGAACTATGGTCAGAGATTGACAATTTGTCTACGAATTTAAATGTATCTTGGGTACATGTTCCGCGAGATTCTGTAAGTGAACAAATCGAGGCCGACAAACTTGCAAAAAATGCACTTAATATTAAATCATCGTCTACTAACATTATGCAAAGTCAACAACACATCCCAATTCATACAATTGATGAAAGTGAATGTAGTGATAATGATGATGAAACAATTCCGATGAAGCTAGTTACCCCACGCCGGAGTACTACAATTACAAAAACAAAGAAAATTAGCAATAAGACCAGCTCGCCATCATTTGGTGTTATTTCCGCATTAAGAATAATTGAAGGTTTACTTCTATCTACATCTGAAGAAGTCTCAAATTTAAACGATACTGTAAACTGTCACATTGACACTTCAAATAAACAATTTCAAGATATCAATGATAAATTTGTTTCCTTGGCAAACACAGTAAAAGTGCAAACTAGTTCAACATCAGCCTCTGTTGAAGAAGTGTTAGAACAAACTCAGATCATAAAAGCCGACATTAACTTTAATAACAAAACGTTCGTTGACAAATCTAAGAGTTTATGGGATAAACTTAACTCAGTATTCCAAGAAGTTAAATCATTAAAGGCATCTAACGAAAATATCGCTATGCAAGAAAAAGTTGCCCAAATACATACCAGAACCCCAAACAGCAAAAGTGAAAACAAAAATTTGTAAGGGTTCCGCGGAACCCAGTGTCTCGCCTACTTTTGCTGTAAATCGCAGGCTCAACAAAACTGAGGAAAAAAGTCAATAAAAATATTCCTCTTGATACTATCTTATGATTGTGAGAAGCTAATCTGTCCAATTTTGGTAAAAATCTATGATAGTTTAATGAATATAATAAATGTTTTGAAAACTTTAACTGCAGACTGTATGTTAGGTAAACTGGAAGAAAATTAAAGTCCATTTAAAAGAAAAATACAGAAAAAATGGAGTTCTGTTTTTACAAAATTTACTTCTGGATACTATCTAATGATCATAAATAAGCTTCTGTCAAAGATTGGTACAAACCCAGGGTAGTTTAAGAAAGTTATTAAAATTCTAAAAACTTTAACCACAGAGTGAATGTAATGTTACCCAGCAGAAAAACTAAGCCCATTTATAAGTAAAATACGGAAAAATGAATTCATTTTTTTACAAAATTTACTTCTGGATACTATCTTATGATCATAAACAAGCTTCTGTCAAAGTTTGATACAAACCCAGGATAGTTTAAGGAAGTTATTAAAATTCTAAAAACTTTAACTATTAAAATTCTAAAAACTTTAACCACAGAGTGAATGTTATGTTTCCCTGTAGAAAAAACTAAGTCCATTTATAAGTAAAATACGGAAAAATGCATTTATTTTTTTACAAAATTTACTTCTGGATACTATCTTATGATCATAAACAAACTTCTGTCAAAGATTGGTACAAACCCAGGATAGTTTGAGAAAGTTATTAAAATTTCAAAAACTTTAACCACAGAGTGAATGTTATGTTTCCCCGTAGAAAAAACTAAGTCCATTTATAAGTAAAATACGGAAAAATACGGACAAATTTACAAGTTGTAAAACTGGATACAAGGTTAACGGTATGAACATTTATACTATTTCAAACATTAATTATCACTAAACATAATTATAGCTATGAAATTCTTTATTTGTTTTTCATAACAATGTCCTACTCGTCATAGTGCAAAATTCCGCGAAAAAGACGTCAACGTTTTCGCAACCTGTAGGTCTATAAACATTGAAAAATTGATGTATACATTGACGGTGCATGTAAAAATAATGGAAAGCCATCAGCAAAGGCAAGCTATGGAATATTCTGGGAGAAAAATAGTACAAGAAATAGTTCTGGTCTAGTTCTAGAAACATGCAAGCAAACCATTAACACTGGAAAAATTATTTGCTGCTGCTATATGCCTACAACAAGTTCATCAACTGAATATAGTTAACATTCACATAAAAACTGATAGCGAATATTTAGTAAGGGGGATCTCCAGTGATATTACATACTGGAAAAACAACAACTGGAAACTCAAATCCAACGGAAAAGATGTAAAAATCAAAGAACTATGGTCAGAGATTGACAATTTGTCTACGAATTTAAATGTATCTTGGGTACATGTTCCGCGAGATTCTGTAAGTGAACAAATCGAGGCCGACAAACTTGCAAAAAATGCACTTAATATTAAATCATCGTCTACTAACATTATGCAAAGTCAACAACACATCCCAATTCATACAATTGATGAAAGTGAATGTAGTGATAATGATGATGAAACAATTCCGATGAAGCTAGTTACCCCACGCCGGAGTACTACAATTACAAAAACAAAGAAAATTAGCAATAAGACCAGCTCGCCATCATTTGGTGTTATTTCCGCATTAAGAATAATTGAAGGTTTACTTCTATCTACATCTGAAGAAGTCTCAAATTTAAACGATACTGTAAACTGTCACATTGACACTTCAAATAAACAATTTCAAGATATCAATGATAAATTTGTTTCCTTGGCAAACACAGTAAAAGTGCAAACTAGTTCAACATCAGCCTCTGTTGAAGAAGTGTTAGAACAAACTCAGATCATAAAAGCCGACATTAACTCTAATAACAAAACGTTCGTTGACAAATCTAAGAGTTTATGGGATAAACTTAACTCAGTATTCCAAGAAGTTAAATCATTAAAGGCATCTAACGAAAATATCGCTATGCAAGAAAAAGTTGCCCAAATACATACCAGAACCCCAAACAGCAAAAGTGAAAACAAAAATTTGTAAGGGTTCCGCGGAACCCAGTGTCTCGCCTACTTTTGCTGTAAATCGCAGGCTCAACAAAACTGAGGAAAAAAGTCAATAAAAATATTCCTCTTGATACTATCTTATGATTGTGAGAAGCTAATCTGTCCAATTTTGGTAAAAATCTATGATAGTTTAATGAATATAATAAATGTTTTGAAAACTTTAACTGCAGACTGTATGTTAGGTAAACTGGAAGAAAATTAAAGTCCATTTAAAAGAAAAATACAGAAAAAATGGAGTTCTGTTTTTACAAAATTTACTTCTGGATACTATCTAATGATCATAAATAAGCTTCTGTCAAAGATTGGTACAAACCCAGGGTAGTTTAAGAAAGTTATTAAAATTCTAAAAACTTTAACCACAGAGTGAATGTAATGTTACCCAGCAGAAAAACTAAGCCCATTTATAAGTAAAATACGGAAAAATGAATTCATTTTTTTACAAAATTTACTTCTGGATACTATCTTATGATCATAAACAAGCTTCTGTCAAAGTTTGATACAAACCAAGGATAGTTTAAGGAAGTTATTAAAATTCTAAAAACTTTAACTATTAAAATTCTAAAAACTTTAACCACAGAGTGAATGTTATGTTTCCCTGTAGAAAAAACTAAGTCCATTTATAAGTAAAATACGGAAAAATGCATTTATTTTTTTACAAAATTTACTTCTGGATACTATCTTATGATCATAAACAAACTTCTGTCAAAGATTGGTACAAACCCAGGATAGTTTGAGAAAGTTATTAAAATTTCAAAAACTTTAACCACAGAGTGAATGTTATGTTTCCCCGTAGAAAAAACTAAGTCCATTTATAAGTAAAATACGGAAAAATACGGACAAATTTACAAGTTGTAAAACTGGATACAAGGTTAACGGTATGAACATTTATACTATTTCAAACATTAATTATCACTAAACATAATTATAGCTATGAAATTCTTTATTTGTTTTTCATAACAATGTCCTACTCGTCATAGTGCAAAATTCCGCGAAAAAGACGTCAACGTTTTCGCAACCTGTAGGTCTATAAACATTGAAAAATTGATGTATACATTGACGGTGCATGTAAAAATAATGGAAAGCCATCAGCAAAGGCAAGCTATGGAATATTCTGGGAGAAAAATAGTACAAGAAATAGTTCTGGTCTAGTTCTAGAAACATGCAAGCAAACCATTAACACTGGAAAAATTATTTGCTGCTGCTATATGCCTACAACAAGTTCATCAACTGAATATAGTTAACATTCACATAAAAACTGATAGCGAATATTTAGTAAGGGGGATCTCCAGTGATATTACATACTGGAAAAACAACAACTGGAAACTCAAATCCAACGGAAAAGATGTAAAAATCAAAGAACTATGGTCAGAGATTGACAATTTGTCTACGAATTTAAATGTATCTTGGGTACATGTTCCGCGAGATTCTGTAAGTGAACAAATCGAGGCCGACAAACTTGCAAAAAATGCACTTAATATTAAATCATCGTCTACTAACATTATGCAAAGTCAACAACACATCCCAATTCATACAATTGATGAAAGTGAATGTAGTGATAATGATGATGAAACAATTCCGATGAAGCTAGTTACCCCACGCCGGAGTACTACAATTACAAAAACAAAGAAAATTAGCAATAAGACCAGCTCGCCATCATTTGGTGTTATTTCCGCATTAAGAATAATTGAAGGTTTACTTCTATCTACATCTGAAGAAGTCTCAAATTTAAACGATACTGTAAACTGTCACATTGACACTTCAAATAAACAATTTCAAGATATCAATGATAAATTTGTTTCCTTGGCAAACACAGTAAAAGTGCAAACTAGTTCAACATCAGCCTCTGTTGAAGAAGTGTTAGAACAAACTCAGATCATAAAAGCCGACATTAACTCTAATAACAAAACGTTCGTTGACAAATCTAAGAGTTTATGGGATAAACTTAACTCAGTATTCCAAGAAGTTAAATCATTAAAGGCATCTAACGAAAATATCGCTATGCAAGAAAAAGTTGCCCAAATACATACCAGAACCCCAAACAGCAAAAGTGAAAACAAAAATTTGTAAGGGTTCCGCGGAACCCAGTGTCTCGCCTACTTTTGCTGTAAATCGCAGGCTCAACAAAACTGAGGAAAAAAGTCAATAAAAATATTCCTCTTGATACTATCTTATGATTGTGAGAAGCTAATCTGTCCAATTTTGGTAAAAATCTATGATAGTTTAATGAATATAATAAATGTTTTGAAAACTTTAACTGCAGACTGTATGTTAGGTAAACTGGAAGAAAATTAAAGTCCATTTAAAAGAAAAATACAGAAAAAATGGAGTTCTGTTTTTACAAAATTTACTTCTGGATACTATCTAATGATCATAAATAAGCTTCTGTCAAAGATTGGTACAAACCCAGGGTAGTTTAAGAAAGTTATTAAAATTCTAAAAACTTTAACCACAGAGTGAATGTAATGTTACCCAGCAGAAAAACTAAGCCCATTTATAAGTAAAATACGGAAAAATGAATTCATTTTTTTACAAAATTTACTTCTGGATACTATCTTATGATCATAAACAAGCTTCTGTCAAAGTTTGATACAAACCCAGGATAGTTTAAGGAAGTTATTAAAATTCTAAAAACTTTAACTATTAAAATTCTAAAAACTTTAACCACAGAGTGAATGTTATGTTTCCCTGTAGAAAAAACTAAGTCCATTTATAAGTAAAATACGGAAAAATGCATTTATTTTTTTACAAAATTTACTTCTGGATACTATCTTATGATCATAAACAAACTTCTGTCAAAGATTGGTACAAACCCAGGATAGTTTGAGAAAGTTATTAAAATTTCAAAAACTTTAACCACAGAGTGAATGTTATGTTTCCCCGTAGAAAAAACTAAGTCCATTTATAAGTAAAATACGGAAAAATACGGACAAATTTACAAGTTGTAAAACTGGATACAAGGTTAACGGTATGAACATTTATACTATTTCAAACATTAATTATCACTAAACATAATTATAGCTATGAAATTCTTTATTTGTTTTTCATAACAATGTCCTACTCGTCATAGTGCAAAATTCCGCGAAAAAGACGTCAACGTTTTCGCAACCTGTAGGTCTATAAACATTGAAAAATTGATGTATACATTGACGGTGCATGTAAAAATAATGGAAAGCCATCAGCAAAGGCAAGCTATGGAATATTCTGGGAGAAAAATAGTACAAGAAATAGTTCTGGTCTAGTTCTAGAAACATGCAAGCAAACCATTAACACTGGAAAATTATTTGCTGCTGCTATATGCCTACAACAAGTTCATCAACTGAATATAGTTAACATTCACATAAAAACTGATAGCGAATATTTAGTAAGGGGGATCTCCAGTGATATTACATACTGGAAAAACAACAACTGGAAACTCAAATCCAACGGAAAAGATGTAAAAATCAAAGAACTATGGTCAGAGATTGACAATTTGTCTACGAATTTAAATGTATCTTGGGTACATGTTCCGCGAGATTCTGTAAGTGAACAAATCGAGGCCGACAAACTTGCAAAAAATGCACTTAATATTAAATCATCGTCTACTAACATTATGCAAAGTCAACAACACATCCCAATTCATACAATTGATGAAAGTGAATGTAGTGATAATGATGATGAAACAATTCCGATGAAGCTAGTTACCCCACGCCGGAGTACTACAATTACAAAAACAAAGAAAATTAGCAATAAGACCAGCTCGCCATCATTTGGTGTTATTTCCGCATTAAGAATAATTGAAGGTTTACTTCTATCTACATCTGAAGAAGTCTCAAATTTAAACGATACTGTAAACTGTCACATTGACACTTCAAATAAACAATTTCAAGATATCAATGATAAATTTGTTTCCTTGGCAAACACAGTAAAAGTGCAAACTAGTTCAACATCAGCCTCTGTTGAAGAAGTGTTAGAACAAACTCAGATCATAAAAGCCGACATTAACTCTAATAACAAAACGTTCGTTGACAAATCTAAGAGTTTATGGGATAAACTTAACTCTGTATTCCAAGAAGTTAAATCATTAAAGGCATCTAACGAAAATATCGCTATGCAAGAAAAAGTTGCCCAAATACATACCAGAACCCCAAACAGCAAAAGTGAAAACAAAAATTTGTAAGGGTTCCGCGGAACCCAGTGTCTCGCCTACTTTTGCTGTAAATCGCAGGCTCAACAAAACTGAGGAAAAAAGTCAATAAAAATATTCCTCTTGATACTATCTTATGATTGTGAGAAGCTAATCTGTCCAATTTTGGTAAAAATCTATGATAGTTTAATGAATATAATAAATGTTTTGAAAGCTTTAACTGCAGACTGTATGTTAGGTAAACTGGAAGAAAATTAAAGTCCATTTAAAAGAAAAATACAGAAAAAATGGAGTTCTGTTTTTACAAAATTTACTTCTGGATACTATCTAATGATCATAAATAAGCTTCTGTCAAAGATTGGTACAAACCCAGGGTAGTTTAAGAAAGTTATTAAAATTCTAAAAACTTTAACCACAGAGTGAATGTAATGTTACCCAGCAGAAAAACTAAGTCCATTTATAAGTAAAATACGGAAAAATGCATTTATTTTTTTACAAAATTTACTTCTGGATACTATCTTATGATCATAAACAAACTTCTGTCAAAGATTGGTACAAACCCAGGATAGTTTGAGAAAGTTATTAAAATTTCAAAAACTTTAACCACAGAGTGAATGTTATGTTTCCCCGTAGAAAAAACTAAGTCCATTTATAAGTAAAATACGGAAAAATACGGACAAATTTACAAGTTGTAAAACTGGATACAAGGTTAACGGTATGAACATTTATACTATTTCAAACATTAATTATCACTAAACATAATTATAGCTATGAAATTCTTTATTTGTTTTTCATAACAATGTCCTACTCGTCATAGTGCAAAATTCCGCGAAAAAGACGTCAACGTTTTCGCAACCTGTAGGTCTATAAACATTGAAAAATTGATGTATACATTGACGGTGCATGTAAAAATAATGGAAAGCCATCAGCAAAGGCAAGCTATGGAATATTCTGGGAGAAAAATAGTACAAGAAATAGTTCTGGTCTAGTTCTAGAAACATGCAAGCAAACCATTAACACTGGAAAAATTATTTGCTGCTGCTATATGCCTACAACAAGTTCATCAACTGAATATAGTTAACATTCACATAAAAACTGATAGCGAATATTTAGTAAGGGGGATCTCCAGTGATATTACATACTGGAAAAACAACAACTGGAAACTCAAATCCAACGGAAAAGATGTAAAAATCAAAGAACTATGGTCAGAGATTGACAATTTGTCTACGAATTTAAATGTATCTTGGGTACATGTTCCGCGAGATTCTGTAAGTGAACAAATCGAGGCCGACAAACTTGCAAAAAATGCACTTAATATTAAATCATCGTCTACTAACATTATGCAAAGTCAACAACACATCCCAATTCATACAATTGATGAAAGTGAATGTAGTGATAATGATGATGAAACAATTCCGATGAAGCTAGTTACCCCACGCCGGAGTACTACAATTACAAAAACAAAGAAAATTAGCAATAAGACCAGCTCGCCATCATTTGGTGTTATTTCCGCATTAAGAATAATTGAAGGTTTACTTCTATCTACATCTGAAGAAGTCTCAAATTTAAACGATACTGTAAACTGTCACATTGACACTTCAAATAAACAATTTCAAGATATCAATGATAAATTTGTTTCCTTGGCAAACACAGTAAAAGTGCAAACTAGTTCAACATCAGCCTCTGTTGAAGAAGTGTTAGAACAAACTCAGATCATAAAAGCCGACATTAACTCTAATAACAAAACGTTCGTTGACAAATCTAAGAGTTTATGGGATAAACTTAACTCAGTATTCCAAGAAGTTAAATCATTAAAGGCATCTAACGAAAATATCGCTATGCAAGAAAAAGTTGCCCAAATACATACCAGAACCCCAAACAGCAAAAGTGAAAACAAAAATTTGTAAGGGTTCCGCGGAACCCAGTGTCTCGCCTACTTTTGCTGTAAATCGCAGGCTCAACAAAACTGAGGAAAAAAGTCAATAAAAATATTCCTCTTGATACTATCTTATGATTGTGAGAAGCTAATCTGTCCAATTTTGGTAAAAATCTATGATAGTTTAATGAATATAATAAATGTTTTGAAAACTTTAACTGCAGACTGTATGTTAGGTAAACTGGAAGAAAATTAAAGTCCATTTAAAAGAAAAATACAGAAAAAATGGAGTTCTGTTTTTACAAAATTTACTTCTGGATACTATCTAATGATCATAAATAAGCTTCTGTCAAAGATTGGTACAAACCCAGGGTAGTTTAAGAAAGTTATTAAAATTCTAAAAACTTTAACCACAGAGTGAATGTAATGTTACCCAGCAGAAAAACTAAGCCCATTTATAAGTAAAATACGGAAAAATGAATTCATTTTTTTACAAAATTTACTTCTGGATACTATCTTATGATCATAAACAAGCTTCTGTCAAAGTTTGATACAAACCCAGGATAGTTTAAGGAAGTTATTAAAATTCTAAAAACTTTAACTATTAAAATTCTAAAAACTTTAACCACAGAGTGAATGTTATGTTTCCCTGTAGAAAAAACTAAGTCCATTTATAAGTAAAATACGGAAAAATGCATTTATTTTTTTACAAAATTTACTTCTGGATACTATCTTATGATCATAAACAAACTTCTGTCAAAGATTGGTACAAACCCAGGATAGTTTGAGAAAGTTATTAAAATTTCAAAAACTTTAACCACAGAGTGAATGTTATGTTTCCCCGTAGAAAAAACTAAGTCCATTTATAAGTAAAATACGGAAAAATACGGACAAATTTACAAGTTGTAAAACTGGATACAAGGTTAACGGTATGAACATTTATACTATTTCAAACATTAATTATCACTAAACATAATTATAGCTATGAAAATCTTTATTTGTTTTTCATAACAATGTCCTACTCGTCATAGTGCAAAATTCCGCGAAAAAGACGTCAACGTTTTCGCAACCTGTAGGTCTATAAACATTGAAAAATTGATGTATACATTGACGGTGCATGTAAAAATAATGGAAAGCCATCAGCAAAGGCAAGCTATGGAATATTCTGGGAGAAAAATAGTACAAGAAATAGTTCTGGTCTAGTTCTAGAAACATGCAAGCAAACCATTAACACTGGAAAATTATTTGCTGCTGCTATATGCCTACAACAAGTTCATCAACTGAATATAGTTAACATTCACATAAAAACTGATAGCGAATATTTAGTAAGGGGGATCTCCAGTGATATTACATACTGGAAAAACAACAACTGGAAACTCAAATCCAACGGAAAAGATGTAAAAATCAAAGAACTATGGTCAGAGATTGACAATTTGTCTACGAATTTAAATGTATCTTGGGTACATGTTCCGCGAGATTCTGTAAGTGAACAAATCGAGGCCGACAAACTTGCAAAAAATGCACTTAATATTAAATCATCGTCTACTAACATTATGCAAAGTCAACAACACATCCCAATTCATACAATTGATGAAAGTGAATGTAGTGATAATGATGATGAAACAATTCCGATGAAGCTAGTTACCCCACGCCGGAGTACTACAATTACAAAAACAAAGAAAATTAGCAATAAGACCAGCTCGCCATCATTTGGTGTTATTTCCGCATTAAGAATAATTGAAGGTTTACTTCTATCTACATCTGAAGAAGTCTCAAATTTAAACGATACTGTAAACTGTCACATTGACACTTCAAATAAACAATTTCAAGATATCAATGATAAATTTGTTTCCTTGGCAAACACAGTAAAAGTGCAAACTAGTTCAACATCAGCCTCTGTTGAAGAAGTGTTAGAACAAACTCAGATCATAAAAGCCGACATTAACTCTAATAACAAAACGTTCGTTGACAAATCTAAGAGTTTATGGGATAAACTTAACTCTGTATTCCAAGAAGTTAAATCATTAAAGGCATCTAACGAAAATATCGCTATGCAAGAAAAAGTTGCCCAAATACATACCAGAACCCCAAACAGCAAAAGTGAAAACAAAAATTTGTAAGGGTTCCGCGGAACCCAGTGTCTCGCCTACTTTTGCTGTAAATCGCAGGCTCAACAAAACTGAGGAAAAAAGTCAATAAAAATATTCCTCTTGATACTATCTTATGATTGTGAGAAGCTAATCTGTCCAATTTTGGTAAAAATCTATGATAGTTTAATGAATATAATAAATGTTTTGAAAGCTTTAACTGCAGACTGTATGTTAGGTAAACTGGAAGAAAATTAAAGTCCATTTAAAAGAAAAATACAGAAAAAATGGAGTTCTGTTTTTACAAAATTTACTTCTGGATACTATCTAATGATCATAAATAAGCTTCTGTCAAAGATTGGTACAAACCCAGGGTAGTTTAAGAAAGTTATTAAAATTCTAAAAACTTTAACCACAGAGTGAATGTAATGTTACCCAGCAGAAAAACTAAGCCCATTTATAAGTAAAATACGGAAAAATGAATTCATTTTTTTACAAAATTTACTTCTGGATACTATCTTATGATCATAAACAAGCTTCTGTCAAAGTTTGATACAAACCCAGGATAGTTTAAGGAAGTTATTAAAATTCTAAAAACTTTAACTATTAAAATTCTAAAAACTTTAACCACAGAGTGAATGTTATGTTTCCCTGTAGAAAAAACTAAGTCCATTTATAAGTAAAATACGGAAAAATGCATTTATTTTTTTACAAAATTTACTTCTGGATACTATCTTATGATCATAAACAAACTTCTGTCAAAGATTGGTACAAACCCAGGATAGTTTGAGAAAGTTATTAAAATTTCAAAAACTTTAACCACAGAGTGAATGTTATGTTTCCCCGTAGAAAAAACTAAGTCCATTTATAAGTAAAATACGGAAAAATGCATTTATTTTTTTACAAAATTTACTTCTGGATACTATCTTATGATCATAAACAAACTTCTGTCAAAGTTTGGTACAAACCCAGGATAGTTTGAGAAAGTTATTAAAATTTCAAAAACTTTAACCACAGAGTGAATGTTATGTTTCCCCGCAGAAAAACTAAGTCCATTTATAAGTAAAATACGGAATAAATGGAATTTTATTTTTACAAAATTTACTTCTGGATACTATCTAATGATCATAAAGAAGCTTTTGTTCAAGTTTGGTAGAAATACAGTATAGTTTAAGAAAGTTATTAAAATTTAAAAAACTTTAACCACAGAGTGAATATTTGTGGACGCCGCCGACGACGACGCCGACGCCGACGGAATGTAGGATCGCTTAGTCTCGCTTTTTCGACTAAAGTCGAAGGCTCGACAAAAATGTAACCACAACAAAAAATACACCTGGAACATACAGTAATGCAGTAAAAAGTGGATTATAGTATAGAACAAGCCAACCAACTACACCAAACACACCAGAGCCGTTTTTGAGGCAAATGTATGAACAAATACCAAACGTTCATTACCATGAAACAGTATTGGAAGTAGTATCCCAAATATCCATTATTTGAGAAAAACAATAACAAGAAAAACTTATTTCTAATAGGAAGTTCTACACTAAAACGAATGTCGGCTAGAAAAATGACAACAAATAGCATCACAACAAAAGTAAAGACAATCCGGGGAGGAAGAATAAGGGATTTTGAGAATTGCCTTATAGAATATATATCTGAAGGCAAACTCGACTCTGTTGATGTCATAGCTGTGCATGTTGGAACCAACAATGTGTCTGATAGAGAGTCTGTTCGTACTATAATAAATGATTATAAAAATCTTATTCACACGGTACAACAGAGCTTACCGGAAACGCAAATAATTATTTCATCAATTCTACCAAGGCCTACATATTACAAGTCAAACCAAATTATTTCTGAAGTCAACCAGCAGTTACTAACAGTTGAAATCAATAAAGTGAAAATACTGGATAACACGTTAGACTTTTTGTACGGCAATCGTCCTAATCTATTGCTTTTTCAGGACCATGTACATACCAACGTAGACGGTGCTAAAGTTCTAAGCCATAACATTATTTCTTGTGTTAACACAATGCTTAGATTGTACAATTCAAATTCACAATTTGAACAAATTTTTTATTCGGAGAGGATAACAGGGAGGAGATATGCGCCATTAGAGACAACCAATCAAGATTATCAACATCCACATTCATTTCGTCCAAACGTCTGGAATTAGAAGAAACTTTTAAAATCTGCTCTCAAGTCAAGCAAAAGATTGTATTTTATATCATTTTATAGTTATTCTCATTGTATATGTGTGTATTGCTATTTTTCTTCTTGAGCAAATATCAGAATGCTCCAAATATACCCAGATCAATCCTTTTATATTCCCACACAAATACCTTAACATTTGTCACTTAAATATAAACCAGGTTTTACCAAAATTTGCCGAAATACAATACTTAATTTCGGAATCAAAATCAAACACGCATATTTTATGTTTGAGTGAAACTTTTTTGTCAAACAGTGTTAAAAATAAAGAGATCAATATTCTAGGGTACAATTTACATAGAAAAGACAGAATTGATAAAACTGGGGGTGGGCTTTTACTTTATACTTCAAAACAAATAAATACGCTTAGAAGGGACGATTTGGAAATGAAAGAAATTGAGTCAATGTGGATATTAATTATTAATATTCATCAAAAGCCTATTTTACTAGGTTATGTATATAGACCATCTAACAGTTATGCTAACTGGGTTACTATGTTTGAAACCATGTTAAAAGTTGACACTGAAGAAAAGGAAACTATTGTTATGGGAGATTTTAATATTGATATAATGTCAAGTAAAAACCATGCTAAGTGGTCACACATCAAAAATATTTTCAACACGAGTCAAATGGTTACAGAACCTACCAGAGTAACTAAAACTTCCTCTACTTTAATTGACCATGTGTATTGTAATCTGCCAGAAAATATTAATTATATTGCAGTTCCAAAATGTTCAATTAGTGATCACTATCCAGTATGTATTTCTCATAAAAGAGGGTTTAAAACGAAAAAGCAAATCCATGATTATATAACTTATAGATCTAAAAAATATTTCAACGAGACTGATTTTATTCACCATTTATCTCAGTGTCCCTTTGACAGTTTACTAGAAATTGATGACCCTGATGAAGCGCTACTAAGTTTTTTAAATATTTTTACTGAAGTGTTAAATCATCATGCTCCTCTCATTAAAAAGCGAGTTAAGCATGTTTATAAAAATCAGTGGATAAATGATGAAATTATGGAGGGCATGAAAAATCGTGATTATTATCATAAGAAAAAAGACACATATAACTATAAATTTTGGAGAAATAAGGTTAAATACCTCATAGAAAATTCAAAACAAAATTTTTATACTGAAGTATTAGAACAAGAAAAAGGAAATAGCAGCAAATTATGGAAACACTTGCATAATGTAAATGGTAGTGAAAATCATCATGACCATGCAATCTTAAATGACTGTAGCAATAAACCAATTACAGACCCTAAAAGCATTGCTGATACTTTCAATAATTATTTTACAAATATTACTGAAAATGTTAATCTTAATTCAAACTCAAGCACCAGTTGTTCTGGAAAACTTGATAATTATATTTCATGTCGTGTACCAGAAAATGTCTTTTTTACCATACCACAAATAACTAGTGAATTTGTTCTCCATCAATTAATCACACTTGATGAGAAAAAAGCAACAGGTCTTGATAATATCAGTGCAAAGTTTTTAAAAATGTCATCACACCTAATATCAGTTCCATTATGCCATATTTTTAATTTAAGCATCAGAAAATCAGTATAACCATCGTTATTCAAACTGGCTAAAGTTCTACCAGTATTTAAAAAATAAAGGTTCAAAAATGATGTTTTTAACTACAGACCTATTGCAATTTTACCATTACTATCTAAGATCCTTGAGCGACACGTAAAAACTCATTTGATGAATTTTCTAAACAAATATAATCTATTGTATGTCATGCAATCAGGCTTTCGTGCAAACCATTTCTGTCAAACTGCTATGACTTCTTTGTTAGATAAATGGTTAAAAGCCATTGATGAAGGAAATTTAGTAGGGGCAGTATTTTTAGATCTGTGTAAAGCTTTTGATCTTCTAAATCACAAACTGCTCCTTCAAAAATTACAAAAATATAAATGTTCTTATAATTCTATTCATTGGTTTACTTCGTATTTAGCTGATAGACATCAAGTCGTATCAATTTCAAATACTTTTTCAGATGTATCTGCATTAAAAGCAGGTGTACCTCAAGGGTCCGGTTTAGGTCCTATATAATTCTTGATATTTATTAATCATTTGCATTTGTGTAATCCTAATCATAATCTTGATCTTTTTGCTGATGATAGCACTATTTCTGTAATTGGAAAAGACAAAAGGTATATAAGTCAGACACTTAATGTTGTAGTAGAAAATATTTGTCAATGGGTTGATGAAAACAAAATGTTAGTTAATGTGTCAAAAACTAAGACAATGTGTATAGGCTCAAAACAAAAACTGTCTGTGATGTGTAATGACACATTAAATGTATCCATTAATGGCCAAAAGATTAATGAAAGTCACTGTGAAAAAGTCCTAGGTATTTTTGTTGACAAAACTCTTTCTTGGTATGATCAAATTAATCATATAATCAAAAAAGTTAATACTTCATTAGCTTTATTAAAAAGAATCAAGAAATTCTTGAATCACAATGCACGAATTCTATTTTACAATGCGTATATTCTTTCACATTTGGATTACTGTTGTTCAATATGGGGAAATTGTAACAAGTTTTTAGTTGACAGTTTACTAAAATTGCAA
Source organism: Mytilus trossulus (assembly GCF_036588685.1). NCBI lineage: Eukaryota > Metazoa > Mollusca > Bivalvia > Mytilida > Mytilidae > Mytilus > Mytilus trossulus. The sequence continues at coordinate 61,237,103 of NC_086378.1, read as the reverse complement.
AAAAGGGCAGCTAGAATTATTTTAAACGAACACGACATTCGTAAACCATCCAGTGAACTATTTAAGGAATCTGGAATTATTCCTGTTACTAAGAGAATATCTTACCACAAATCATTATTAATGTATAAATCAAAACACCAACTGGCACCAAAATATTTATCAAATCTTATTGTGCCTACAAGTAGTAAACAATCGTACAATACTCGACTTTCACCATCGGATAAATTTATTGTCCCTAAATCAAATACAGAATTATACAAATCAAGTTTTTCTTTTAGTGGTCCAAAAGTGTGGAATTCATTGTCCAGTGAAATTAAAAAATCAAAAAGTATATCTGCATTTAAAAACTCTTACAAGTCATTCTATTTTGAAAAGTGTTAAATTTTTAAGTTAAGCCACAATGTATACCATAGGTGTTGTTGTTGTTGTTATATTACTTTCTATACGTCTATTCTTTACATGTGTGTAATAGTAGATTAATTATGTTTTATTCATATTGTTAACATTGCATGTATATTTAGAGAGCCTTATTGAAAATTGGTTTAATCCAAATAAGTTACTCTCTTTAAATAAAGCTATTATTATTATTATTATTATTATTATACTCACCGACGCAGTCTCGAGTCTTAAAGTCGCTATTCGGATAAGACGTCAATAGAGTTTTTCTTCAGAGAAAGTAACATTTAAAGTTATTCTTGTATTATTTACTTGATATACCAATAGTATAGAAACGGTTATTATCAACGATTCTTTACATATATATTACGAAGTCGAATATTCACAAAAAGTACAGTAAAACCCGGAGTCGCAACTTATACGTTTGAGAAGTCGACATAACTTATTTCTATAATTACTTGTTAAAAAGATCATAGATGTAATGGGTATTACATCTATGATAAGATTCAAATGATTGTTTATTTAATACATGTGTATATAGAACTTGACCAGAGTCCTCACTAGCTTGCATACTATTTAAGTGTTATTTATTGTGTTGATCTAAATTAATGTAAAAAGAGATACAATATTGAAATTGTCTGAATTACATATCTATAATTGATCATAGTAACACTTCATTAAATCATTAACTTGAAACGAATTATTTATTTCTATTTATTGCCGAGTATTAGTTTGTCTGGCGGATTGTTTAATTTTCTTCAGTGGGTCAGAGTTTCACTTCAGGGTAACGAAAAACTATAGCAACACGGAGCGAAAACGTTACAATATAATCTACATATTAAAAATGGTACATAAATGTTGTGTGCAAATAAATATACACATATTTTCGGGAAAATATTACATATTTAAATCCAAGTAAAATGCAACAGCTTTCAATTAGTCGCTGTTCTGAATACCTGATTGTTTATAAGATTGATCCATAGAACAAAAAAGTTTTCAGGGAATAACTATCAGAAGAAAATAATAAGTTTCTGAAAAACTAAAATAACAAAAATTTGCTGTATTAATCTGACCACTGTTGTATATTATGAGCGAAATTCAGAATTACAATGTTTGTAAGTGTGAATTACATCATATTTAAAATTTATTATTTACCCATTAGGTAGAGAGGTCACCTATCGCTAAGGGAAATAATGGAGGAAATCACCCGGTTAAGATTTCTGCAAATATGGTTTGAACAAGTTGCATAATGATTCATCGAAGAACGTCAACGCGTCCGTAAGGGCATACGATACAGTTACAGGGGAAGTAATGACATTGCTAATGTAAAATAATATTTTCGCGACGTCAAAGTATGACATATCGCGAAAAGATGCATTTTTCGACTGATTTGTATCAATCAAACTGATTTAATTTGAAAACAAGTACACGGACCCCTATTTTCTAAAACGACATTTTATTTCATTTTGCAGGGAGATTATGTGGACCAAATTTAATTTTGATAAATATACAGCCCAAAAGTTTTTTCTCAATTCATGACAATTTGAAAAATATGTCATTTCTAAAAAAAAATGCATAAATAATTAGGATACGTATTAAAACACAAAAATTACGAATTATTTAACTAAAAACAATTATTGTTCATCTTTTAAAACAAAAAAGTTATGGCCATATTTCGAAAGAGAAAATACGTCCACAAATTCGAATTTTGAGCAAATATACAAAATTTCGACCTGATTTAACTCAAAAAGTAGCACATGAAGGTATATTTTTTTTTTTATTACATATTGGATTTAATCAGGCAAAAAATAGCCTTTGTGGAAATTTTCATTAAACACTGTAAATACGGGATCAAAACTGTATCGTATTAAGGAAGACAAAATGTGCAAATACCACACAAAAACTTTCAAATAAGATAACCTACGGCCAGATTTAAGAAAAAATGACTTGAGACAGGAACATACACACTGTGGCGGAGTAACATTTAAAATGTTTGATGGCGTGCAAAACCTCCCAATCTGGGACAATGGTGTAGTATTAAATATTCAAAAAACTAAAATATTCAATTGAAAAGGGCTTAACATTTCAAATCGATACTAAGCAACAAATAAACTGGTATCACAAAGATATGTCTCGATTTTTTGTTCTTTTGACAATGCAAATGTTGAAATTACAATAGCAAAACTTCAACATGCAAGCTTTGCAAATATCATTAATCAATGAACCATAACTGAAGGTATATGGCTAAACAATTTCTAAGGAAATAAAATGTGCCATTGTTTATACAACTGAATACCATTGACTAATCATAAGTCGTTCCCTTAAACCAAACTAAAACACGAACATTAACTTGTAAGCTATGTAAAAGTTTCAGAGTCAATGAACCATGATGAAAGGGTGGGGATTTATAATATTTATGGAAATAAGACTTACAAATGCCAAAAAATTTGCATACCAAATAGCATTGTCTTAACATTAGCAGTTCATCTTTTACTGATCTAATCACAAACTAATACATATAAACTAAGTTACTGTTTCAAAATCAATAGACCATGGCTGAAACATTCTCCATGGAAATGACATGTGATAATTCTTATACAACTGAATACCAAATAACATTGACCTACCACTAACGCTTTCCCTTTGAATGACCTAATCACAAACAAATAAATTGTACGTGTAAATTCAGCAAAATGTCCAGTCAATAGACCATTGCTACGGGGATGGATAAAAGAAAAGAATTATAAGTACTTTTCCCACAGGATTAGCCTGAACTATGCTACTTCCGGTTTAGATATGGTAATTTCCGGTTGACCTGATAAATGATGAAATGTCTACAACAAAATGCAGAAAATTTAATTGTTTAATAATAAACCAGTAAGAATTTTTAGAAAAGGTCAAAATCCAGAATGTCAAATTGACCTTTGACCTTGATGTCAAGGTCATAGGTCAGTGATCTCAAGTTGAAAGAACCCAGGTTAATCACATGGTATGTTGATTACGTGTAAATTCAGCAAAATGTCCAGTCAATAGACCATTGCTACGGGGATGGATAAAAGAAAAGAATTATAAGTACTTTTCCCACAGGATTAGCCTGAACTATGCTACTTCCGGTTTAGATATGGTAATTTCCGGTTGACCTGATAAATGATGAAATGTCTACAACAAAATGCAGAAAATTTAATTGTTTAATAATAAACCAGTAAGAATTTTTAGAAAAGGTCAAAATCCAGAATGTCAAATTGACCTTTGACCTTGATGTCAAGGTCATAGGTCAGTGATCTCAAGTTGAAAGAACCCAGGTTAATCACATGGTATGTTGATTTCAAATACATAAGGGGAGAAAACTCCATTGATCAAAACACTTCGACTTAAATGGGTTGAATTGCGCCCTATCGTTAACAGTTATTTGGCATACACATCATATCATTAACTGTACGGTTTCTTTTAAATAAAGATAACAAGCAAAATTTAAATCATGACCTTGACCTCTATTTCCTTCAAATGGACCATGGACTTCATATAAAAACAGTATAGGCTTTTATGACTTATGTATGAATTCATCCAACATATCGCCCATCTAAAATTTTCAAAGGGGAATAACTCCCATAAGATGTCTTCCGATCACTCCAGTCAAAATTAACCAAATTACTCTTAAGAGAAGACTAACTATTTGGTGAAAACAGTTTGTTAAAATCTTTTAAGTTTCAGAGATATAGCGATAACAAGAAAAGGGGGTCTTGGGGAGATAACTCGTATAAGAAAGAGAGTTCTGTTCCACAGGGTGAGTTTTGAAACCCCCATAAATGTACAACATCATTGGCCAAACATCCATTCGATATGTTGTAAAAACAAAAAAGCATCTCAGACGACAGAAGAAAACAAAATAATCAGAAGATAAATAAAAGGTCTTTCCACGAAAAGTGAAAGTGGAAAGACCTAATTATCAAACGTTTCAAAGTCAATAGACCATGACTGAGGGGCAGTGCCAACTAATCTTCATGGAAATGAGAGGTGCTAATGCTCATACAAGGCCATTAGTTTTCTCGTTTGAATTGTTTTTCATTGTCATTTCGGGCCATTTTAGAATAGACTATGCAGTATGGGCTTGGTTCATTATTGAAGACCGTGCGGCGACATATAGTTGTTAATTTCTTTTCATATTGGTTTCTTGGCGAGAGTTGTCTCGTTGGCAATCTTACCCATCTTCTTTTTACTTTTTTCTATTATACAACTTCATACACAATATTACTTATGGTTCACCATAAATATAATCACAAACTAATACAGTGTTGACGCCGTCACCGCCACCGGAAACAGCATATCTATGTCTCGTAACATGTATGGATCCGCATGTCTTGTGATGCATGCACGCTGAACTAGAAATAACAGATTACTTTGTTAACTATAAAAGAAAATCAAAAGACCAGATATCGTGATCATGCAACCTGTCAACATATTTTTCATTTCGAACGTAAAACTATTTCGATCAGTTGATCTGAAATACTGAAGCAGGATTCGTACCGTGCAAGATTTCCATCGCCGCCATTTCAACTGCGTGGAATTGAAACGTTTAAGCACAAGTTTAAAGCAAAAAATATCTCGGTATAGGTTCGATGCTTTTAAATTCAATATGCAAGATATCCTGAAATCATTCTTGCTTCAAACTTGTTGCGTTATAAAGATTTTCACGCAATTTGACTGTCATTCTGAAAATATCAGCCAACGGGTAATGTTATAACAAACGAAATTATAGCAAGCAATAAGATCCCAATGTTTGTGATTTCTTTCTATTAAAGCTAATTTCTAGACTACCTGAAATTAGACATCACTTATCAATTTAAATTAGCACAATACACCTTACTTTATTTCGTTAAAGACCTATAAACTTGAACTTTTTGTAAAAAACTGTTTTAAACGATTCATCGAAAGGTTTTCTTAAGAATCACTGTGGCATTCCACATATTTCCGAAATATAAATTGTTGTCGAAACCCTAGCACATAAAGATGAAAAGCATAATTTGTTAATTTGAAAACAACAACTAATTTTTATAAATTTTTACCACAAATTCTTAATGTCCGCAATAAAATTATAATTGTCCGTTGATGATCTTCCTTTTATAAATATACTGAGTGCCAATGAAAACGCAACACCTTTGTTTTTCCAAAAAATCTTATAACTTTTATTTTATTTATATTAGAACTTTGTATAGTTGGTTTAAAATGACTTTTAAGACAATTGACGACAACTTTACGGTTGAGTGATTTTTGGAAAAAATGCGAAGTAAGGGTTATTTTGAACGGACATAAATCGAGTTCACCGCTTTTCAACATACGCACCATTTTCACGATTGTGTCATTTAAAGCTTAACTAATGTCATGAATTTTCTCGCCCTTATTGTAAAGAAACTGCAATAAACATCTGAGTAAATGCCAGGACTTTCTGACAACCAGCGACATGCAGTTTTGGGCATGATCAAATGAAGCCTTTTACTACATACAATTACGAGAAGACTAAAGTTGTAGCCTCTATAATAACCCAAATCATCCACAAATTCAACCAAAATGGATCATTTAATGATAAGCGACATCCAGGGGTACAAAAAGCAAGAAACGCTCAGCCAGACCGATACATTTGGCCTTAAACATATTCGATATTGACTCTGATGGGTGTAAAAAGGTCACGACAGTTCAATGGTGGTCACGGTAGATCCTTTGGAGCAATTTCAGTAAAGCACCATTTGCGCAGAAAATGTAAAGGAGCTCCACAGTCTTTCCTTAGTTACATCTAAACGGTCGTAAGGCGTAAATATCGAATTCTGTAGACCAAAAGTCATCCCCTGTGTACCAAAAACCGTCAGTGGTGGTTACATAGACATTTGGCGTCCATCTTGGCCAAAAGTCATGTGTTTCGCCCGATTTTGGTCCGATCGAGCAAATTTTGCATCAGATTGGACATGATTTAGACAATGAAAACCACCACCAATATCATAAAGTCAGCTTGAGTTTGATATGCGGGACAAGTGGAACAACATTCCTCGAGATCACATTGAACGTCCGGGATGATTAGTTCCACGGCGCTATCGAGATTGCGCTGCACAACGAGGTTTTGTTAGAACTGTGAGTTGATGATTCGACATTGGATGTTTCGTTTACCTATAGCGTCTGAAAGATGACAATGAAACATTTTTGTTTAATATCGATCTATTGTTAGAATTGTTAATTTTCAAGAGCAATTTGTTTTGAAAGATTATCGTTTTTGATATAAATTTTATTTTTGAAAAACCAAGTGTTGCGTTTTCATTGGCACTCAGTGTATAAATACTGACATCATATATAAAGCAATCCTGGCTTATATTACGAAATAAATACGTTGACGGATAGACGGACGGACAGACAGTAATTGCTAAAGAGCACCATGGCTCTGTCTTAAAATTTACCAAAATGACAAAGAACTGTCAAAGCCAAACATTTCGATTCCCAACAAACATGAATGGGAAAAGGAATGGACAACCAGTCTTTTGCTGTACAAATAACATTGATAAATTTTCATCATTGCAAAACGATTTAAATGGAATCAATGATTTTTCTAACCGACACCAGATAGATCATGATCCTTTTAACGATAAAAAAGAAAAAGTGGTTTTGATCTTTCACAAATGTATATATATCAAATTTATATAAATATTCCAATTTTGCAAAATATTCTGATTAAGTTGTTACAATTAAATTTAGGAGACATTTGAAACCTTAATATAGAACAAAATTGTTTAGAGAATAGTAATTTAATCATACATATGATGATAAACGTGTTTTTACAGTTAGTATGTTCTTGAAATGTTGCAGAGCAATCTGCCTTTTGCAGTTTTGGTAAAACTTGTCCTTTAAACTGATATTCTTAAATTTCAAAATACTAGTTCTTTTTGAAATGGTTTATACAAACAAATCAAAGTATGTCACATCCGGTTGCATACGGAAAATAATTTCCATGAATTTGACACTTGTAGGAAATTAGTCCTACATTTCATTGCAGTTAAACACTTCTGAATAATAAACACATATCTTGGTTGTTTCAAAGCACCATTCTTTTTTTTAATTTAGTATCTCTATTGAATATTTTGGAAACTTGAGGTTACATGGTTACTTATGCTTGTACACTGGAAAAGGGGTGACATTTTGATTGGTTCACTTCAACATTACACATGAACGTTATATATTTACATTCAAGACTATAAACATGATAAAGTAAATTACTTCTCTCTTTATTTCAAGAGTTCGGGGTTTATAATATAAGGGTAGAATAAATGTTGAATTTTTGTTTCCATTACATGTCAGCATTGACATTATTTTTGAATAGTACAATTCGTTTCAGGAAAATATGGTTCAGTCTTTATAATTTATGATCCAATATATAAAAACCATTTTTTGTCGTTACCTTACCATAACCTAAATTATCTCCGCGCCAGAAGACGCATAAAGCCTCCACACTGCAATTCTGCTATTCCACCCTTTTCTTTCTATTGCCGCTGTTCTGATATACGTTCCGACTTGTCCATTCTTGTAGGTTCCTTTCTTTCGCTGTTGTTCTTCATGTAGTTTTTGGTCTTCCTCAAGTTGTTCAGGTGCCCATTGTAGTGCTACATAACTGTTGTCTCTTTCGTGCCCTAATATGTGTCCCATTCAGGTCCACCATCTCCTTCTAATTTCTCAACTGACGTTTCTGGTGTTAGAAATTTCGTTAAGTGTTTTGTTTGATGTTTTACTTTACCATCTTATTTTTAGTAGCTTTCTTAGATATTGGTGTTGTACAGTATTCAGTTTATTTTCTTCGGAGGTTTGAGTTTCCATGTTTCACATTTATACAATAATATAGGTCTAACTAATGATTTATACAAGTGTATTTTTGTTTTTCGGCAAAATTCCTCTTGCTTACAATATACATTACAGTTCTTGGGCGATGGAATGTCCCTCTTGTTTTCTGTATTCTGTTATGATGTCACTACTTCCGTCTCCCTCTTTTTCCATGACTGATCCCAGGTATGTAAACTTGTCTACATCTTCTACTTTCTCTTCGTTTCAAAATATTGTTATCAGCTCCTTATTCATTGTTTGCTTGGATCTCAGAGTTTTGAATTTTTTTGGGTTAAGTTTCTCTTTCAGCTTATGTTGTTAAACTCTACGTTTTTGTTTTGTTTTATCAAGGTCGCTAAGTTTTGAGGAACGAACTGCTTTGTCGTCAGCAAAGTCAAGATCATTCCATCTTATCCCTCTGGTTTTGTCTGCAGTTGTTTTTCGCATGATCTATTCTATGATCAGAAAGGAAAGAACCCTGACATTACACACCCCTGTTTCACTCCTGATTTTATTTCAAACCATTCCGATACTTCTCCCTGATCAATGATTGAACCCTTCTAGTTTTCTTTCTATCAGCATTATGCAGAATACTTTACTGAGAACAGGTAAAAGGGAAAGTCCCCTCCAATTCTTACAATCTGTTTAATCGCCCCTTTTAGAGATCTTGCAAATCAATTCCTTTCTCCAGTCTGGTGGCCATTTTTCTTCCCATATGGCTATTAGATATTTTTGTCATTTTTTCTTCTGTTTGGTAGATGTCTGCCTCGATTAGCTCTGGTCTTACACATCTATTCATGCTGACTTCACATTTTATGTTTTCTTCAATGCTCTTTTAACTTCAACTACTGTCCATTATCCTAATTCAATCTCGTCTATTATAATTTCAGCCAGATCTACATCTTCCTTTGAAATTGGATAAAGAGGGTCTTTCCTATTTAAAACTTCACTAAATTGTTCTACCCATCTATTCATCATATAGTTCCTTTCACTTTTCAGGTCTTCTTCTTTATTTTTTACTCTTGTGTGTTGCCTCTATCTTTCAATTAGGATTTTAGTGTTCTTATATAAATTTTTGCATCTCCCATTTTCTTCATCTTCAGCCATCATATTGTACTTCTTCCTTTTATCCTCACTAGCACTTTTCTCAACACCTTTTTTATTTTCTTCGTTTCGTCTTGCTTTTTATCTTTCTGATCTAGAACCTTCGAATTAATTTAAATTTATTTTCTTTCATCCACCATGTTCCTCGTAATGTTGCTTATCCATGGTTTACTTATCTGTTTACTGCTCCCCAATGCCTGTTTAGCTGCCTCAGTGTATATCTGAACTGCCCTTTCGTATTTTAACACTGAATTTTCTGTCACTTTCTCCCAGTACTTGGAATCTGTTTTTCACTTCAAGATTGTACTTTTTCCTTGCATCCATATTTATAAGCTTGCAAGGTCATATCTCTCTCTTTCGCTTGTTGTCACCTTTATTACTTGCCAGTTTGATTCTGATCTTTGACCTTACCAAGTAGTGGTCAGTATTCACATCTGCTCCTCTCATTACTCTTGTATCTAATATTGATGTACTCATATCCCCATGTACCATAATATGATCTATCTGATTTATTGTCTTTCCATCAGGGGATTTCCATGTTACTTTGGTTATTTCTTTGAGCGGGAATATAGAGCCTGTTATGATGAGGCCGTTGATTTGGCAGAAATTGCACAACTCCCCTTTTTCATTAATTGTCCTACATTCATGTTTTCATTTTCATTATTTGTCCTACATTCATGTTTTCACAACACCTCTTGCATATGGCTATTGTCTCTGTCTACCTTTGCATTCAGGTCACCCATAACTTTAAGCATATCATTCGTATTGCAGGATGAAAGATTATCTTGTAGTTGTTGGCAATGTTCTGATTTCTCTTCCTCTCTTGCATCATTTGTTGGTGCATATAAAATTGAGAATGGAAATGGGGTTTGTTTGTGAATTATATTATAAAAGAGCCAAGACTGGCGTCCAGAATATGAACCAGCATACAAATAATTAAGTTATGTAAAAACGATAAATCTGTTCGGCTAAAATGCATGTTTGTACAACTGTCAACTTCTTATACGTTGAATATAATCTTGCTTTTATCATTCTCTAGTTAATTGGTGTCCATTCCATCAATGATTTCTAAGCTCTTTCATTCATCATTATAGGTACTCCCTTGACTTGAATTTCATCATCCCCGACATAGATCCCGGTCTCCCTTAGAAGCTTGGTTTCATCAGTACCTTTCCCATCTACTCTCACAGATACAATCATTTTTCATTTCCTTTGCTACTTGTGTTGCTTTTGATATGTCTGCCATTGTTCTTACATTCCAACATCATATGTATATATTATGTGTTGGCGCTACTGAAAAACCTACCAGCTTTCCCCCGAAGTGTCATGTTTGATTCCTCAGCAGTACACTAGTTTTTGGTTTTTTCAGCGTTTCTGGTTTCTATAACGAGCTCTTTCACAGAGCTGTGTTATTAGCCTAACGTCCATCCTCCGCTCCAGTGGACCAGGTTTTCGCTCTGGGTAGTCCTTCCCGTAGATGATGGCATTACCATGCTAACGGAGTGCATCTTTCTGGATCTCTTTCTGGGTTGTCTCTTATACCCTTTGACTCACCATGGCAGTAAGGCTATTTACCCACAGCTGGGGGTTTGGTCTACAGGCAACAGGGCATATCCACACACACACACCGATGGGTCTAGCATGCATTGAATCTAGGGGCTAGACCTCCTTCGATACCCGTGTTTAGCCTGGGTCCATGAGGTGCCCAGTCTCCATCTATCACCTATTGGAAGAATCCCACATCGTTGCCACATAGGTCTAACTGCATGAGAGGCTGTAAGTGGCAGGAAAGAATTACGCACTCTGCTCTCCTTTTCACAGCAAGCTGCTAGCCAGTAAATGAATGCTGAAAGCGAGAGTGACAAGCACAGACACAACACACATACAAGTATGCATCAGTCATTTGACATATAAATAACTACAAGAAAAGCACAATTATAGCGTTTTCCATGACATTTTGTTGTCAAACATCTTAATTCTTATAGTAGCCAAAATTAGAAATCATTTTTTTTTTTTTCAAAACTTGTTCTTCAAATTTATTTGTTATATATGCTGGAACTAAAAACATAATACAATACATCGTAATATTTATATATTTTAATCTTTAATGTTTAAACTAGTGGAATAATAGATTCCTAAATACCATTGGAAACCTTTTATGGATCAATGAACATTACCAGCACGAAGCATGGGAAAAAATTATAATGTAAAACCTCATTGAATGCGTTTTTTATATTAGTATTAGTAAAGTATGCAAAACATCTACTGAGCACTTACTTGTTCATCAATTAGAACAAGGGATATAACTCTTTAAGGAGAAGAATTTATGTCATAAGAAATATTATCATCATGCTAGCAAGTTAAGGCTTAGTTTGCTTGCTTGCTTTGTGTGTATTAATGTTTGCCCAAACAAGTTTTTTGAAATTTTTATGAAAGGGTGAAACTAAATATTTTGTCAAAATTTTATAAAAACTAAAGGAGTCAAATTAATTTTCTACAAGGTTTTTGGAAGTACCTAAATTGGATTAGCTTATTGATTTTGGGTCTTGATATGAAAATTTGAAGCTGATAAATTTTCACGATTCATTCCTTTATGTTTCAATATATTCTTAAGTAATAACTTATGCATGAAATGAAAATAAACAAAGCACATATAATTCTTTAATAGCAGTGACATATACGAACGATAAGATCATACAGTTTGACATGAAAACAAAATACACTTATGATAAAAGTCAATAAACTTTGTGTTTAATAAAGACACAATGCTTAATATAAAAAAGATGTGGTATGATTGCCAATGAGACAACTCTCCACAAGAAACCGAATGATATAGAAATTAACAACTATAGGTCACTGTATGGACCTCAACCATGAGCAAAGCTTTACGTATTTGTACAAACAGTGATCTCCACAAACTACACCAATTACAAATTGTATATGTAATATGTTGAAAGACGATTTTAAAGCATGATTGAAATTTAAAAATACTTATTACAGTTCAAATGCAATATTTATGATCACGACATTACCAATCTGATGCTAAAATGAAATGTTGTCTACAACCTTAGTTTTAAAACCATCATAATGGAAAATTGCTTGTAACGGTTGAAGGGTGAAAACTGCAAACAGCAGCAGTAAAAACTAAAAACTCTACAATTAATTGTAATAATTATTCGAATGTATCCCAGTTATGAACAAATGAAAATAAGTTGAATGTTTCAAATTTTTCTTCATGGATAGAATGTATAGAATGTGCTCAATGCATTGTTTTTTGTTATTCTCAAAAGTAGTAATAAAGTCAAAATTATGAAGCCAGCCCCATAAGCCTTCTGATTGCCTGAATGACCCTTAAAGTATAATTCTAGTATAGGAAGCAGATCTGATTTTTCAACAAAAAATAAAAGCAGGTAATTACCGGTACAATAAAATTACAATGTACAATTAAGAAAAATGCAATGGGAAATAACAAAATCCAAACCAGTAGAAATTTTCTCCAAAGTGGCAAATTATCATAAAAGAGGGACGAAAGATACCAGAGGAACAGTGAAACTCATAAATTGAAAATACCCTGACATAAAGTTCGTTATAATTATTTGACCTTTGATCTGTAATTTTTATAACACTGATTACTATTTGATATGGATATCTCTTTTAAAGGATTCAGAAAAAAGCTACTATAACAAAAATGCAAAATTAAACCTTTACAGTGTTAATTTATACAACGGCTGTTAACATGTTGAAATTGGTTTTTTTCCTCAAACTGAAAATTATCTGTAAAGAAACTCAATCAACAGACTAATTCTATAAAGACACCAAAGGGTTAATACTGTCAACACACCAGAGTTTTGATCAAAGAGCATACATGTAGTAATCTCAAAAAATCACAAAGGATCTGCTCCACATATTTTTACAGTAGAACCCATAGCATTCGGATCATCTTCATTAATCTCTTCTGATGTTTTAAGATATAAGGCATTAGCAAAACTGTGAGTTTTAGGTTTGTAATTGTCGTTCTGTCTATTGAATCTTATGATGAATAAAATGGCTGCCACTATTACAATACATCCCAATATACCAATTAGAATTCCAATTATTTGTCCTGTCGTTAAACCAGTGGTTACTCCTGAAACTGAAAAAAAAATGAAATAATAAGCAAAATAATGAAAAGTGCATCTTTACATCAAGAAGGAAATCTTATTGAAGACTTATTATTTCTTCACTTCTGCACAATGGTAGTCTGAAATAACTTGATGAAGTATCACTTCAACATGATAATAAAACCATTTGTTCCTGTTAGCACTAAAGTAAAGATTGCTTTTATTGTGAAGTTGGAACTAAAAACTTTTGCATTGCATTTAAATAAAATTGAGAAAGGAAATGGTGAATATGTCAAAGCGACAACCACCCGACCATAGAGCAAACAACAGCCGAAGGCAACCAATGGGTCTTCAATGTAGCGAGAATTCCCGCACCAGTAGGTGTCCTTCAGCTGGCCCCTAAAATATGCATAATAGTACAATATATCTTAAAGGCAATACTATGAATTGGACATATCTTGTCAATGAAGACACTGTTTACATGGATTTTTCTTCATCCTTTTGTTACTTATATCATGATTGATATTGATTTATAATCTAATAATAACATGTTCTTTCTCTTTCACAAAGAAGAAACTAATGTACTACCAATGAAAAAAATTTCATTGTTTTTTCATGCAGATGAGTTGTAACATTATAGTGACATACTTTTTTTTAACCAAACCTGTCCAGACACAATTTAACTGATAATACAAATAATACAATCTGCGTTAAAAGAGGCTTAGAATATATCTTAAATTATTCAAAAGTTATTTCACAACCAACTTAAAAAAATTAATGAAACTTGTCATTCATGATTTAATACCTCTTTTTTGACTGATGAATTCATTGTCTATTGGTTTTGCTACAGGTGGTGTTGTGGTTGTTGGCAGGTATGTACTTGTTGCTTCAGTTGTTTCCATAGCAACTGTAGTTACTGAAATGAATGAAAATCATTAGTAAAATAACACTTAGGACAATTTGCACAATAATGATCCAGGCGATTCCTGACCTTATTAAGTTTGTCATCTCCTGGGTAATATATAGCATAAGGGTTCCACAAGCAGATACATAAATGATTATAAAGTTTGCATTATTTTCCCAACTGTCTTTTCAAACTGGTATGAGTATTCAAGAAAATAAATCATATATACATGTTATCATAATAACTGATATAAAGATGTTCAAAAGAACAGTTTAGAAAAGATATGGGGCATCTACCAATACCACAAAATAAGTTCATTTGTTTTGTACATGAACAGCAAAAAACATATTAAGCAGTCACAATAAGACCTTCAACATGGAGCAATAACTCTCACCTCAGTGAAAATTTAATATAGCCTCTATAATTTCATGTCACAACTGATGAAAAGATACCTTAAGTTCATGTTAACATCACAACTGCCTGATTTTTAGTCAAATGGGTCCTAAATGTATAAACTTGCATAACAGGAGAAGCAAGGTTCACTCCAACGAGACAGAAACAGAACACAACAACAAAAAATAATTAACATGGTCAATATAAGGTCTTCAAACACAGATAAATGTTATTAAATATTTCAAGCGTTTTTTTGCTTCAAATAAAGAAATAAAATGAGTAGAAATATATTTGTGTGAAACATAACAAATGTTCTCCATCATTTCAATAAAGAAATACAAATCAGACACACTTATCTTAGATAATTTAGAAACATAGGACAGAACGTCAGGCCACAAACATCTCAATCATTGGATGTTGTCAATAACCATATACAGTTTTACCAATTTTACATTGACTGCTTTCAATAAACAGTATTCTTCGAAACAACTTATATAAAATGATTAAGTCCTTCAACAAGGGTTATAAATAATAAACAACAATGCTAAAATTGAATTGTAGAACATAAATAAGTCTCTTTAAAAAATGAATTCAAAACAGTTGCATATCTATTCAATTTAACAAATATGTACTGAATAGTGTCATTTACCAGAAACAAACAATGGTTTGGAACAAACTATATCACTACAAACGACAACTCGACCTGAAATGTTACTCACATTTGTTGATAATGTAAACCAACATCGATTTACAAAAAACGGTAATATGTTACACAGACCTGCCAACTATCCCGATTTTTATCCCTCAACCCGAATCCCGATATCGGGATCGTAAAATTAGTCAAAATCCTGATTTTCAACAGATATACCTTGAAAAATTATTGTTAACCAATTTTGAAATTTTTCTGATCAATTTTAAAAAATCAATCATTTTACCTGGGGACATATTATGACAAGTTAATGACCCTAAGCTAATCAATAGTCACAACAGGTGTCATGATTAGTGGTTGTATGTAATCAGCTTACCTAATGGGTCGTAACAGTCCTCAAAATTAATTTGTATACAAATTTGGTCAAACAGCCTTTCAATTTTAATCAATTTATCATTCAAGCACAATTTGCAACATTTGCCGTAGTTCCACATCAAAATCATAATTAATTGAAAGATGAGAACTGTAAAGAACTCTCAAGAAAAAAGTAAAAACACAAAAATACCGAACTCCGAGGAAAATTCAAAAAGGAAAATCCAAAATCAAAAGGCAAAATCAAAAGTCCAAACACATCAAACAAATGGATAACAACTGTCATATTCCTGACTTGGTACAGGCATTTTCTAATGTAGAAAATGGTGGATTGAACCTGGTTTTATAGCTAGCTAAACCTCTCACTTGTATGACAGTCAAATCAAATTCCATTACATTGTCAACGATGTATGAACAAATCAAACATACTCAAAGAGTAAAAATGTCAAAAATAGGGGTACAGCAGTCAATATTGTGTTATCATCTTAATATCACTATAAAAACAACAAATGTAACGAAGAATCACAAAAAGGCAAACATCAAATTTAACATACTCATTTTGCTTTTCTTGTACCAATTAATATATGTATATAAAAAGTCTACCCGTAAAGGCAAGAAGGTTTTCATTGCTGGTGTTAAAATGCGTGTTTGAAATTCGTACAGGTAGACATAAAAATAATTTTGTCGTTAAAAGTATGAACAAAAATTTACAAGTAATATTAATAAAGACTAATAAAATAATACTATAACACATTATTAAGATGATAACCAACGTCCGTACGCAAAATCTATACTTCAAGACCATCTTGTATTATTTGTGAAGTTGATACGGAATATTTATCAACAAGTTCTGGGTATCTTCCGATGAACTTTTTTAGAAAAAGGATGAGACGTTCTTTGACATACCCCTGGTTCATCAACTTTCTGCTCAGACACTGGTGACGTTTTACAAAGTCTGAATAGGAGCTGCAAGCTCTTGAATACCTAATAAGTTGGGAAATGTATATTCCATTTGCAGGTGAAGTTGGTATATTACTACTAAGGTGGGGGAAATTGATAATTTCAAAATTGAAATCGTCTCGTTCGTCATAGATTCTGGTACTGAGATGACTGTGTATGTCAAATTCGAGGTATAAGTCTAAAAATGAGGCGGAGGAAGCCATGTCTGTGGTCTCTTTAATTTCTAGTTCTGGTGGGTATATTAATAGAACCCAATCAGAAAAGTTCGGATTGTTAATGGAAAGAACATCATCAATATATCTGAAAGTGAAATTAAATAACCTGGCTTCTTTGATCTTCTTGTTTTTAACAAGTGTCTGAAGGAACTCTGATTCATATGAAAATAAGAAGAGATCGGCAAGGAGAGGCGCACAATTCGTTCCCATAGGAATGCCGACAATTTGTTGAAAAAGTCTACCTCCAAATTCAACAAATATATTGTCAACAAGAAACTGTAGCATACTGATCACTTGTTCCTCTGTGTAGTATGTTTCACCCTTTTGTTCCTTATTAACAAAATATGCCTTATGGTATCTAAACGTGATAAATTTATAGCTTATGCTACCATTTTTATGATGAAAAGCATTGTGGATTATTTCTTTTAGACGGTTTTTCAATTTCACATGGGGAATGGTTGTATACAAGGTTGAAAAATCAAAAGTTTTAATAGAACTCATTTCAGAAAAAGATCGAGATTTAAAATTATCCAGAAGTTCTATAGAGTTTTTAAGAATCCACATATGATTAATACCATTGCGTGAGTAAACAGTTTCACAGTATATCTGAAGTCCCTCTTTAACTGCGGACAGAATTTTAGTCAATCTAATGGACAATTCTTTAGTAGAACAAGCAGATGAGCCAGCAATGTACAGTTGCTTGTACGGAATTTTGTGAAGTTTAGGTATCCAATACAAACAAGGTAAGTCTTCCGATTTTTTGTTCAATGTAATGTTCATAGAAGCCATGAAGGACTTAAAATCTCATCCTTGTCAAATGATATGTTTTTGTATGTGGGATTACCTGAGTGCTCATTTATTCTTTTATAAGACACTCGTAGTAATACGATTTACATACAAAGACAATATTATTTGAAGCTTTGTCCGCAGGAACAACAACATACTTATCTTGAAGAGATGATAGACATTTTACAGCCTCTTTTTCACTAAAAATGGACTTGGGTCGATCATTCACACAGTTCTTCAACTTATGAATGCGACGTTTTATCAGAGACCTGATTGTTTTGACCCATTCTGACAATGTGTCCAGTTGAACTTCTTCTCGTTTAGCCCATGCTCTGGCATATTTCTCAATGGAATCCATAATTATTTTGAAGTTATGGTTCCAATTGATGTGTTGGGGTTCTCTAAACTTGGGACCACGAGAAATCACCTTTTGGTGATTTTCATGTTGAATTATGTTTAGATCCCCAGTAATAACAAGGCCAGAGGGACTGTAATTGTAAGGCGAGTGGGAACAGTCACATGTCAGAGGTTATTTTAGGTATTGTTCTAAATCAAGGTTCTGTAATGCTTGTTTATAGTTAAATATTTTGGGTGCAATGGTTTTGGTGTAACTGTAGGATACAATAGGAACAGACTGATTTTGAAAATAAATAGGAATTTTTTATGTTACCTCCTTGTGATGTAGAACGTTGCTGATGTTGATTGCATCAATTCCTCTATTGGTAAAGTGAACAGGGAGGAATTTCCTTTTTCCTCATGTAAAGGTTCCGATCTTACTGGTTTAAAGAGACGGAAAAGAGCTACATCACAAATTATACTGACAAGTCTGTATATTGGAGAAAATGTATTGGTGCCTCCTTTGTCAAGTGCATAATCTCTCAAACATTTTAGAAAATTAACCGGCAGTGAAAAAAGAATAGTTCTAATGTAATGTAACTGTAACGGATGATGTAGATCAGAAGGAAGGTGGTAACGTTTTTGTCCATGACTACGTTGGTTTTGTAAAGTAGTATTAAATAAACTCTCAAAGAAAACATCAAGATACTTTCAAGAAAACATCGTTTATCTTGAAATTTGTTGAAATGTGAAAGTTGGCAGGTCTGTATGTAGCAATTAATAACAATCAAAATGCTGTAGTAAAGATCATCAGTAAATTAATCTGCTGTGCCGCCTGGAGATGCCGATAAGTGATATTTTACAAAATCATGTTTTCAGGGGATGGACGAACTGTCCTTGCCAAAATTACAAATAATTCAGGTATCTAACAATTCTAACATATATTGATACCACGATAATACATTGATAATTCTGCCTTGTTTAATATACCTATTGTCAAAGAATACAGCAATAGTTATGTCGTCAACGGCCAAAGAAACTAGAGGCTCTTAAGAGCCTGTGTCGCTCACCTTGGCATATGTGAATTAAACAAAGGAAGCAGACAGTTCATGACAAAATTGTGTTTAGGTGATTGTGATGTGTTTGTACATCTTCCTTTACTGAACATTCTTGCTGCTCACAATTATCTCTATCTATAATGAACTTGTCCGTGTAGTTTCAGTGGAAAAATATATATACTAATTAATACATTGTCTTTAGAAAACAACTATCTTTATATTGTAAATAATTAAATGCCATACTGTAAATGAAATTTTGTTGTACAAAAATGAATTTACAGGTATCTATGCCAAAGTGTCATCTTATTGTTGAATGTGTGTATGATTGTATAAACTATGATTGTGTATTGGTTTTTAAGTTAGAATTTATCTGCTCAAGTTTGAAATATTGTTTTGTTTTATATGATAATGGATAATATTGTAACAGTTTTGTCTATGAATGTAAGGGGTCTTTTTTCTAATTCAAAAAAGAGAACAGATGTTTTTGATTGGGCGAAGGGCAAAAATGCTTCAGTAATTTGCTTTCAAGAAACCCATAGTAATAAAGATATTGAAAAAAAATGGAAAGAGGAATGGGGAAAAAAATGTTTTTTCAGTCATCATAGTAACAAAAGTGCAGGTGTCAGTATTATGTTCAAATTAGGTCTTGATTTTGAAGTGCATAATTCTATTATTGATATAGATGGTCGTTATATTATCTTAGATTTATCCTTGTCAAGTCAACGCATTACTTTTGTTTGTTTGTATGGATTTAATACTGATGAACCTTCATTTTTTAATGACATTTATAAGAAAATGGCATCATTTTCAAATACTAGCTTTTTATTATGTGGGGACTGGAATGTTGTACAAGATACAAACATAGACACTTACAATATTATTCATAATAGAAACCCAAACTCACGAAAAAAGATTGAAGAAATAGTAGAAAGTCTTGAGTTATTAGATCCTTGGCGGACCTGTTATTCAAACGATAGAAAATATACATGGCGTCAATGCTCACCCATAAAACAAAGTCGGCTTGATTTTTTTCTAGTCACAGAGTATCTGTTTTCACTCATGAAAAATACTAACATTATTCCTGGGTATAAGACAGATCATTCTGCTATAACTTTCACCTTTTCTGCCAGTTTAGCAAGGCAGGGAAAGGGATACTGGAAATTGAACTCCCAACTGTTGCGAGATTTAGACTATATCAAAAAAGTTAAAACATGTATAAATGAGAGTATTTTAGAATATTATGAATCAGGCAACATAGATGATCTGTTAAATGTTAAACTCTCATGCAATGATCAAGTATTTTTTGAGTTGATAAAAATGAAAATTAGATCTTTGTCTATTGGTTACAGTATTCAAAAAGCTAGAGAGGAAAAAGCTGCAACACTTTTACTGGAAAATGACATTCAAAGTTTGGAAAATCATATGAACATATCTCCTGATGGTCAAATTCATGCAGCTTTAAACCAGAAAAAGTTAGAATTAGAAAATATAAGAGAAAGAAAAATTGAAGGTGTTTTTTTAAGATCCCACGCTAACTGGCAAGAGAATGGGGAAAAGTGTTCAGAGTTTTTTTGTAAATTGGAAAAGAAAAATTTTATTAAAAAAACGATAACTGAGCTCATAGATGAAAATGGAAAACATATATCAGATCAATCTAGAGTTTTACAAGAAGAAATGAATTTTTATAAAACATTATACTCAAGTAAAAATCTGGAATGTGATGATGATTCCTTTTTCAAGCACAATGTTAAACTCACAGAAGAAGAGAAGGATTTGTGTGAGGGTAATATTTCTTTTAAAGAATGTGCAGAATCTCTAAAATCTATGTCAAATGGAAAGAGTCCAGGCTCAGATGGGTATACTGTAGAATTTTACAAAGTCTTTTGGCGAGATATTGGACCTTTTCTTTTTAGATCATTATATTTTGGCTATGAAAATGGGGAATTTTCTAAATTTCAGTATCAAAGTGTCATTACGTGTATTCCAAAAGAAGATAAAGATAGACGTTTTCTAGCTAATTGGCGCCCAATTAGCCTTATGAATACTGACACCAAGATTGCTTCTGCCGTTATTGCTAATAGAATAAAACCTGTTTTACCATCTATTATCAGTGACTGTCAGAAAGGCTTTATTAAAGATAGATTTATGGGTGAGAATACACGTCTATTGTATGATTTGATGCACTATTTGGAAAAGCATAACAAAACTGGTCTTTTACTACTAGTAGATTTTGAAAAGGCTTTTGACTCTATTGAATGGTCTTTTTTGAAAAAAGCATTGAAGAGTTTCAATTTTGGGCCATCTATATGCAGATGGTTTGAAGTATTTTATTTGAAAGCATCAAGTTGTGTTATAAATAATGGCCATTTTTCAAGCTTCTTTAATTTGGAGAGAAGCTGTAGACAAGGTGACCCCCTCTCCCCTTATCTTTTTATTATAGGTGTTGAGTTACTTTCTATGAAAATAAGGTCAAACCCCAAAATAAAGGGAACTTTTGTTCATGAAAATGAATCCCTTTTGAGTCAATATGCTGATGACACTTTCCTTGTTTTGGATGGAACTGAAACATCTTTGAGGGAGACTTTAAATTGTTTCGACTCATTCCAAAAAGTATCTGGGTTAAAAATTAATTCTTCTAAAACTAAAGCTGTGTGGGTTGGGAATAAAAAGTATTCAGATCTGATTCTCTGTCCTGATTTAAAACTTCAGTGGTGCTATTCAAATTTTAAACTTTTGGGAATTGAATTCTCTTTAGATCTTGATAGTATGCCAGAAATTAATTTCTCCAAAAAGATAAAGGAAGTGTCAGGCATTCTTAAGAGTTGGCAACATAGAAAATTAACCCTAATGGGAAAGATTACTGTTATCAAAACTTTGGCACTTCCAAAATTAATTCACCTGTTGACTGCACTACCCAACTTGCCAGAATCAAAATTAAATGAGTTGAATACTTTATTTTTTCAATTCATATGGAATGGAAAACCTGATCGAATTAGACGAAGTACTTTAATCGGAGATATTCCACAAGGAGGTTTAAATATGATTAATATACATTATTTTAATATATACCTTAAGATTGGCTGGATAAAGAGGTTTTCATCCAATTTATATGGTAGTTGGCAATCATTATTATTAAAAAACCTTGAACAGTATGGTGGAGAAAGGGTATTGCATTTTCAAAAGGAGAAACTCAGAGAAATCTCTGATAGTCTTAGCAATCCTTTTTGGAAGGATGTATTTTTTAGCTTTCATGTAGCAAGGCCTGCTACCAATATTTCTGTTCAAGATATTTTGTCATTAGATATGTTAAATTTTGCACCTCTAGTAGATTTTCCGTATTTTATTCAGTGGCATAGAAGGGGAGTGCAGTCTTTGTTTGACCTTATTAACTTAGAGACTAAGGACTTTTGTAATTTTGATCAGATAGGACCAAGACTTCAAACAAATAATTTTTTAAAGTATTATGGTCTCATTGCTAACATTCCAAAGTATATGAGAGAATATATTAAAGAAAAGATTGCTCATGTAAATTTTGAAACTTTTAACTGTATTGATATTTTTTTGGAAAGATTATTGTGTAACAAAAAGGCAAAGTTTGTATACAAAGATCTTGTTGACAGAAATGTGCAACTGCCAACAGAAAAGTTCTTACAATGGGAGGAATCACTAGGTATTGAAATTGCAGATTGGTCAGAATATTATGTTATTTTAAGAAAATCATGTAAAGACACTTATTTAAGAACTTTTCAATATTAATTTTTACATAGAATAATTGCAACTAACACTTTCTTATATAAAGTTAAACTTAAAGATTCAAAGCTTTGTACTTTTTGTAAGGTTTCTGATGAAACCATGGAGCATTTATTCTATGAATGTCCAATAACACATTTTATATGGCAAACTTTTTCACAAAAACTGAAAAGATATTTTGTGAACTCTACATTATCTAAGAAGCACATTTTTCTTGGTCTTCAAAATGAGAGTTTACTGTTGAATTTGATTATTATTATTGCAAAGAACTATATATACAAATGTAAATTGTATGAAAAGAAACCAAGTATTATAGAGTTATTAGCAAAAATAAGAAAATATCAGGAAAATGAACATTATATAGCAAAGAAAAATGGTACCACACCTTATTTTCAAAAATTCTGGGCCCCATTAGATTACATTTTTACTGATTAGTCACCATTACTTTTGATTCAAATCATATAAAATAAAAAATGAAACTTACAGTTCATAAAGAGCAGATCTTTACAAAGATAACATTTTTCTTTGCAATACACAAATTGATTTATGTTATGTTAATGCAAGTGCGAGAGTGTGTGTATGTGTGTGTGCTTATTTCTTTTCCACTTTTTATTATAATGTTAATATTTAAATAATATATATTCACATTAGAAGAAAAAAATGTAGTCAATTTTTTGTTGTATATATATATATATCAAACCTCTTAACACCATAGTCAGGTGGTGATGTAAAGGGATTGTAAAAGCCTGACTACTGAAAAACAAATAAAAAAAAAAAAAAAAAAGTTTCAGTGGAAAATGTTAGTAAAAATTTACAAATTTTATGAAAATTGTTAAACATTGATTATAAAGGACAATAACTTCTTAGGGGGTCAATTGACCATTTTGGTCATTTTGACTTATTTTTGAGTCTTTAATTGCTGTACATTATTTATAGATTATCGTTGATCATCTCAACAAGATTGATTTTCTCGCTTGAGTGAGAAAAGCAATCGAGTTGAGATTACCAATGATAATCTGTTTATCGCTATTTTACCTATGACGACGTTGTCAATTTCAATGTCAATTTCGTTAGCAACGCCACGTGGTCTTAGTTTCTAGTGATAATTTTTCCATCTCAAGCGAGAAGCATGATATGAAAATTATCACAAAAAAGATCAAATGCTGTTTACAGTTTATCTCTATCTATAATAATATTCAAGATAATAACCCAAAACAGCAAAATTTCCTTAAAATTACCAATTTAGGGGCAGCAACCTAACAACGAGTTGTCCGATTCATCTAAAAATGTCAGGGCAGATAGATTTTGACCAGATAAACAATTTTACCCCTTGTCAGATTTGCTCTAAATGCTTTGGTTTTCGAGTTATAAGCCAAAAACTGCATTTTACCCCCATGTTCTATTTTTAGCCGTAGTGGCCATCTTGGTTGGTTTGCCCTGTCACAAAACACAATTTTTAAACTAGATAGCCTAATAATGATTCTGGCTATGTTTGGTAAAATTTGGCCCAGTAGTTTCAGAGAAGAAGATATTGTAAAAGTTAACTAAGATTTAGGAAAAATGGTTAAAAATTGACTATAAAGGGCAATAACTCCTAAAGTGGTCAACTGACCATTTTGGTCCAGTTGACTTATTTGTAAATCTTATTTTGCTGAACATTATTGCTGTTTACAGTTTATCTCCATCTATAATAATATTCAAGATAATAACCAAAAACAGTAAAATTTCCTTAAAATTACCAATTTAGGGGCAGCAACCCAACAATGGGTTGTATGATTCATCTAAAAATTTATGGGCAGATAGATCTTGACCTGATAAACAATTTTACCCCATGTCAGATTTGCGCTAAATGCTTTTGTTTTTGAGTTGTCAGCCAAAAACTGCATTTTACCCCTATGTTCTATTTTTAGCGATGGCAGCCATCTTGGTTGGTTGGCCGGGTCAAAAAACACAAATTTTAAACTAGATACATCAATGATGATTGTGGCCAAGTTTGGTTAAATTTGGCCCAGTAGTTTCAGGAGAAGATTTTTGTAAAAGTTAACGACAGACGACGGACGCCAAGTGATGAGAAAAGCTCACTAGGCCCTTCTATCAAGCATGGAATTCGGGAAATTGACCGTCTCCAAAAATAATAAATTCTAAAATTGAGTTATCTTCCTTTTCGTGCCAGACGACTATTGAAATGGCTATCTTTTGATCTCAGTCCTGCATTGGTTAAAAACCAATTATGACAATGATTTTATTTTGCTTTCCTCTAAATTTCCTTTTGTGACGGCATTAAAAAAGGTGACCATACCTGATGACATCACATAGAAAGAATACATCATTTTGCAGATCATTAAAAAACAAGGGGCTGTCTCAACGACAGCAAACCGGATTTATTAACATTTATTTGTGTCCTGGCAATATCACAAGAATCATTACTGATGAATGGTGAAAGTGAAAATCCTCAATATCAAAATTGACCTCCATTTTGTCATCAGTACAACTGTATCAACATATTAAAATTTGAAAAAGTTTAGATTGAATGGTTAATGAGTAAATGCAACATGAATGAAAACGCCATTTTACAATCTTTCAAGAACCTTAACTCCTGAACA
Organism: Mytilus trossulus; assembly: GCF_036588685.1. Lineage (NCBI taxonomy): Eukaryota > Metazoa > Mollusca > Bivalvia > Mytilida > Mytilidae > Mytilus > Mytilus trossulus. The sequence continues at coordinate 61,211,626 of NC_086378.1, read as the reverse complement.
GTAAAGTCAAAATCATCATTATTGAACTTGACCTCCATTTTGTCATAAGTAACAACATATTAAAATTTGCAAAGCTTTGGTAGAACAGTCCATGCGTAAATGCACAGACACGACTGGAAACTCCATTTTTCAATCTTTTAAGAACCATAACTCCTGAATGGTAAAAGTCAAAATCGTCATTATTAAACTTGACCTCTATTATGTCATCAGTAACAACATATAAAAATTTGAAAAGCTTTGGTTGAATGGTTCATGAGAAAATGCACGGACACGACTGGAAACACCATTTTTCAAATGGACACGACTGGAAACACCATTTTTCAATCTTTAAAGAACCAGAACTCCTGAACCGTAAAAGTCAAAATCGTCATTATTGAACTTGACCTCCATTTTGTCATCAGTAACAACATTTTGAAATTTGGGAAGCTTTGGTAGAACAGTTCATGCGTAAATGCACAGACACGACTGGAAACTCCATTTTTTAATCTTTCAAGAACCATAACTCCTGAACGGTAAATGTCAAAATCGCTTTGGTTAAACGGTTCATGAGTTAATGCACGGACAACATTTGATTGCCGCGTGCCCGACCGCCCGCCCGCCATACATCCCCAAATCAATAACCGACTTTTTTGTCACAAAAATCCGGTTAAAAAGGATCAAGTTTGCCTGCATATTGTTTGAAAATCATAAGAGAAACAGATTCCATCATCGAATCTTGTGTAATGTGATATTTATCCAATCTCGCCAGTTAAATTTTTATATTTAATAAAACACTTAGCAAGCCTTGAATTTTAAATTTTAAATTTAACTGTCTCCATTTGATAAAATGTATCACACATGATGCAGAGGTAGAATCAATATATATCCTGCAGTTTTAAATCAACTAAAAATTCTAACCTGCTTTTTTTGTTGTGATTGGTGGTGTTACTGCTTCATCTAAAGACAAAAGAAGAAGAAATGGTATACAAAATTAATGAGGGTCAAAAACTTTTTGTCATAAAAATAATAAAAGAATGTATGCAGCAATAAATATCTTTTGTTTATTCCAGAAACATAATTTCATCTTTTTTTTTTTTTTCTAAATTCTTTTCAAGGAGAAGGGGGGCTGTAGGGTATGTTAGGGCCTTATTTTAACCCAAATATCCAGTCATTTTTTTTTTAAATGCAAAGTGTTTGAATTTGATAAATAAACATGCAAGAAAGTGAAATAAAACAATTTTGTTGAATTTGAGCTCATAAGCATCACAACGGGTGCCACATGTGGAGCAGGATCTGGAGCACCTGAGATCACCCCTAGTTTTTGGTGGGGTTCGTGTTGTTTTATTCTTTTGTATGTTGTGTCAAGTATACTATTGTTTGTCTGTTTGTCCTTTTCATTTTTAGCCATGGCGTTGTCAGTTGTCGATTTATTAGTTTGACTGTCCCTCTGGAATCTTTCGTCCCTCTTTTTTAAACATCACATTGGTCAAAAACAGTTAATTTTGTCAAATTTAAAACAACCATTTCAACTAAGTTTAGGCATAGAAAACAAAGAGCTCACAATGCCTTGACAGGCTACAAGTGAGTTATGCTGGAGGTTTTATTAAAAAAAAAAAATTACAAGATTTTCATTGCACTATATGTTTCAGCTCATAAAATCCAATGAAATGTGCTCTTTTACTTCATGGCATTACTTGCTAATGCCTTTACTAAGTCTGGAATATGAGTTTTTTTTTCTAGTCTTTTAAAATGTAAGAGCTTTTGATTTTGAAATTAGATAAGAGATTTTCTGTTGTGAGTTTTCCATGGAAGTTTAGAATTTTATATTTTTACTTTTTTATTCAATTTGTAAAAGATGAAATTGATGGAATTTTTTGTGTTTTCATAAAAAAGAATGCTAAAAGTGTTAATTTTCAAGATTAAACATATTTTCTCTCTTGCTATTGTTGTTTGAACTTTGAATGGATTTGATTTAAAACCATAAAATACAAATTTGAAATTTAAAATGATAATAATATGTGCTCCATACCACAATAAGGTGTATCACAATACTCCCATCTTTTCTTGGCATCAGTTGTATAGCACCATGGACCAAATGGCTCATTATCTGGATTACGACAGTAGTTCTTTTGGTCAGCCAGTTTATCACTAAATTTATGTTTGTGAAAGGTTTGTGATGACCAAGCCTGACATGTTCTCCCTGTTTTGGTTTGACTAATATTTCCTCTATAATTGGCTCCTATTAGATTCATTCTACACGTTTGGCCTATGAATAAGAAAGAATTTTGTTTTCACACAATGCAATTCTTATATTTCAAAGATGGACGAACAACTTGTTTTTAGAGATACATGAAAAGAATACAATGCATTGGTAGTGGGTCTCATTTAGGTCTAAGCCTGACGCGGGATTGCCAATTTTTTGTAAGCGTGACACTTGAAAGTCAAATTATTGAGGTCTAGCGGGACCCGGGAAATGACAAAAAAAATGAGAATTGCTTATGTACATAGTGTAAATGGGATACAGGAATCTGACAAAACAGTAAGGGGGATCTGGGATCGGAACCCCCCAATTGGTACTGTTTCTCATATGTGAACTTATGATAATGCAATCCTTGTGTTTTGATTAAAGAAAATCTGGACTTCTTCAATCATACCGTTGTTTAGGAAACCATGCAGTATTGGGGTCATGATGGATTCATTCTGCTGTAGGCATATTAAGTCACTAACCTCCTATCGGACTATAAAGATTATTTGTAAGGGTTATATTGGGAAAAGAAAAAAAAAAATCACAGGGAATGTTTTAATATATGGTTGAGATTAAAATCTGAATCATTTTTATGATATTAAACAATTAATGAGGTTTTGGAATTGTTGTGAAAAAGGTCTTAAAATCAATCATTTGACCCCAGATATATAATATTACTGCCAACCTGATATCAGAGTTTCACAAGGGTAGTACACAAACCTCGGTCACTACTACAAATAAATGGTCTTTCATATCTCTGACAATTGATATCATTCCATGTCCCATCCAGGTTCATTTCTACACATTCCTCTGTCGTACTACGCCATGTTGTCGAAGGCTCACCACTAGCCCAGTTTTCAAATGTCTTTGGAGATGAATCTACCCAAGACCAGGCTAAAAATATTAATGAAACAAGTTTTAAGATAAGAAAGCATATGAAAACATCTAGACATCAACTATTTAGGTTCACCATTACTTTTCATCTAATATAGCTATATCTACACCACAAAATCTACTCTGGGTACAAAAACTAGAGGCTCTCAAGAGCCCATGTCGCTCACCTTGGTCTATGTGAATATTAAACAAAGGAAGCAGATGGATTCATGACAAAATTGTGTTTTGGTGATGGTGATGTGTTTGTACATCTTACTTTACTGAACATTCTTGCTGCTTACAATTATCTCCATCTTGGCCCAGTAGTTTCAGTGGAAAATGTTAGTAAAAATTTATAAATTTTATGAAAATTGTTAAAAATTGACTATAAGGGGCAATTACTCCTTAGGGGGTCAATTGACCATTTCGGTCAGGTTGACTTATATGTATATCTTACTTTGCTGTACATTATTGCTGTTTACAATATTCAAGACTATAATAACCAAAGACAGTAAAATTTCATTAAAATTACCAATCTAGGGGCAGCAACCCAACAACAGGTTGTCTGATTCATCTGAAAATTTCAGGGCAGATAGATCTTAACCTGATAAACAATTTTACCATGTCAGATTTGCTCTAAATGCTTTGATTTTTGAGTGATAAGCCAAAAACTGCATTTTACCACTATGTTCTATTTTAAGACATGGCCGCCATCTCGGTTGGATGGTCCGGTCACCGGACACATTTTTTAAACAAGATACCCCAAAGATGATTGTGGCCAAGTTTAGATTAATTTGGCCAGGTAGGTTCAGAGGAGAAGATTTTTGTAAAAGATTACTGAGATTTACGAAAAATGGTTAAAAATTGACTATAAAGGACAATAACTCCTTAAGGGGGCAACTGACCATTTCGGTCATGAGACTTATTTGTAAATCTTACTTTGTTCAACATTATTGCTGTTTACAGTTTATCTCTATCATAATAATATTCAAGTTAATAACCAAAAACAGTAAAATTTCCTTAAAATTACCAATTTAGGGGCAGCAACCTAACAACGGGTTGTTGGATTCATCTGAAAATTTCAGGGCAGATAGATCTTGACCTGATAAACATTTTACCCCAGTCAGATTTGCTCTAAATGGTTTGTTTTTTGTGTTATAAGCCAAAAACTGCATTTTACACCTATGTTCTATCTTTAGCCATGGCGGCCATCTTGGTTGGTTGGCCGGGTCAACAGACACATTTTTAAACTAGATGCATCAATGATTATTGTGGCCAAGTTTGGTTTAATTTGGCCCAGTAGTTTCAGAGAAGATTTTTGTAAAAGTTAACGACGACCGACAACAACAACGACAACGGACGCCAAGTGATGAGAAAAGCTCACTTGGCCTTTTAGGCCAGGTGAGCTAAAAACATGTACACCTTGAAATATTTCAAGTGCATAGTTAAAGCTGGATAATCAAATCAAAGGCAATCTAAATTTCAAACTCATAAAATTCAACTAGATTTTGCTGTTATTTTTTATTGTTCCTGCAAAAGGTACAAAAAATAAACTAGGTTGGGAAATATGTTTTAGAGCTCCCCACATATAAATGTAGTTAACTGCATTGATAGACATGGACAAAAGATATCCACTCAACATTTGTTTAAACTGTGTTCAACTGAGTAAATCGTATCAAGTGAAACCAGGGCTATGGTTAATTTTGTCATCACTGCAGACTTGGAAATAAAAATGAAATTAAAAGCCAGGTAAGTTTTTAATTTTCTGAGAAGATTTTTTGGTGTAGATTGTCAATTGTTTTTGATGGACCTTAAAATACTACATGTAAAAAATAACATTAATAAACATGCTTTTGAAAATATGGGTTAAAATATTTAAGTTAAAAAGACAAATGTGTTGTGAGGTCATTAAAATAATATTGAATCTGCAAAAAAAAAATGTAAGTGCAGAAAATATTGTGAAGGTTTTTATTCATGCAAATAATGTGACCGGGTGAGTATCCCATTATCAAGAAATGGCATTATGATATCTGATGGATTTATATGCATGCAGATTTTTCTGAAATCGCAAGAATTAATCTTGCATTGGTGTTCATTCTTAAACAAAAGCCTGAATGGACCTTTAATTTTTTGCTTAAATATTTCATCAATGATTATGGCACCCTCAACGGAGTTGGGGTGACATCTTGTTATTCTACGTTTCTTTTTTTTCTTTTTATTATTTTTATTCTTCCACACATTTTGTCCATGCTATTTCTCGGAATTGGCTAGAACAATATTGATGAAACTATGCCATAATGAAGTCCACTATATGAAATTGTGCAAACGGGGTATGGCATCATCAAGATGGCTGACGTTGCCATGGAAACTAAAAAAATGTAAAAAAAAATCCAAATTTTAAATCTTTCGTTATAAGAGGCAAAGTCTTGAAAGTTTATGTAAATGTTGGCAGTGGTGCCCCGAGGTACCAACAGTACTTGGAATTTTCAAAATGGCTGCCATTGCCATGGAAACTGGACAAAAGTTTAACATTGACCCTATGGGAAAATGCGTTTTAGCTGCATTTTCTTGAAAAATATAACAACAATTCCACGGAAATCGTAATTAGGAGTGTGTGCATATGGTCACATGCAATTGCTGTACTGCTAACATGTACTAGAATATTCTAGAATAAAAATATGTATTTTATTTAATGTGCTTTAAAGAGAAAATCGCCACCGAGAGAACGAGAAACACTCAGAGTACAAATTACTGACATTTCTGCACTTGCGTTAAAGTACATATCCGTGAATGACACACCTGCTAAAATATACACATTAGCTGAAATCAATCGATAAACATGTAATTAAATTGTACACGATAAGTTACATGTATGGTATGATACGCGAGCTATTGAAGAATAAATTGAACAGTTAATACGCCGCTCCGTCAATATATACACATGTTGTCTGTCCAAGGTCCCCTCTAAAAAGAATATTAATATGCTAAGTCCACGATAATATACTTCAGTATCACGTGACACCACCTTCCTACTTGCGCGCGTGTCTAATTTTAGATTTAAAAAGGATTCCCAAACTATGTATAGAACTGAAACGTATTCTACGGAAGAGAAAAAAAAGGGGGGGGGGGGGGGGGGGGGGGGGGTGTTGTTTAGACATGCTGATTCCGACATGTATAATAGATATGCCATTTGACTTTTGTACACTCATAATTGTTGATGCTACTGTGACAATGTGCAGTACGGGGTGCCATCGTCCGCTATTGCTTGCAATAGCAAATCTAGTTATTTTTGCTTTTCAAATTATATTATTGAATGGTTTAAAAATGCCATTTGAATGTTCTATTTTTCTGTCATATATCTTTTAAAAGCAAATAAATGCATTTTACCCATATGTTGTATTTGAGCCATAGTGGCTATCTGTCTTGATGTACAAGGAAATACAATACAAAATTATATATGATTCATTTTAAAGTTAGAAAAACATAAACAAATTGTATAAAATCCTCCTTAAAGGGTCAATTGGACAATTTTGGTCATGTGACTTATTTGTAGATCTTACTTTGCTGAACAATTTTGCTGTTTACATTTTATCTTTATTTATTATAATGATCCAAGATAACCAAAGACTGGAAAATTTCCTTAAAATTACCAGTTCATGGGCAGCAACCCAACAACATGTTGTGTGATGTATCTGAAAATTTTTAGACAGATAGATATTGACTGATGAACAGATTAGCATTAAATGCTTTAGTTTTTGACACATAAGCCAAACCCAATGTTCTATTTTTGGTCATGGCGGCCATGTTTGTTGATAGATAAAAAAATTCAGATAAAATTCATAAACTAGATTCCTAAAGGAATATTCATTCAAAGTTTAGAAGTATTAGGCACAGTAGATTCAGGAGAAGATTTTCAAATGTAAGCAATTAACATGAAGAACAAATTGTGTAAAATAAATTGTCTTTAAAGGGCAATAACTCCTTAAGGGTTGATTGACAATTTTGTTCATACAAACATTTTTTGTACTTTGCTGAACAATATTGGTATTTACAGTTCTAAAGAGCCTATGTCACTCAATGTATCAATCTCTTAATGTTAGTATAAATTATTTAATAATAGGTTAATTTAATAACTTAAACCACAAGTTTTAAAAGAAGTGAACAATTATGTCCTGTAATATAGAAGAGGATTCTACAAAAAAGTAGACCATAAATTGTACCCCCTCTTTTGTTACTTGACATTGACTTACAATAAGAATTTCTATTCAGCTTGCTTAATCCAATCCAAACCTTCAGTCTGCTTGTAGCCAATTTTTGGATCAGATTAATCAAATAATCGATTTGATCAAGGCTCTGTATGCTGGTCAATGTTAATCCTTTGTTATCACATTCTTCTTTTGCTTTGACCCATGTCAATGGATTATGTAGAATTGGATAAAAGCATCTGTCACCAAATACATAACCACCGTCCTTGCAAATGAACTGGTCTGCTTCTGTTGGTGGTGGTACTAAATGGAAAAAATAATGAATGACTTTTTCTCTATTTTGTAATTTAAATTCATTCATCCTGCAGTGTTATTTTACCCTACTTGGAAATTTCAATCTAATCAAGCATACTGTACAAGACTGAAAAATAAATACAGTGAATTTGCATGATGCCCTCCATAGTAAGATGTGAAAAATAACACCTTGATACAGTTTTCTAAGTTTTCTTGTTATTTTTATTTCTCTAAAGACTTTGTATCATCAACTTTTTTCCAAAATTGTTCAGTCTTATAGATGCTTCGATTAAATAAAACTGAAGTGATTCAATGCCATCTTATTGGAGTTATTTCCTTGTTTTTATTACTTTTAAAAGTTATATAGACCTAAAGTCTTTTGGTATGAAGTACTTGGTCCATTAGATGAAATTGAGGTCAAGGTCATATGTATTTAATTTTTTATTTTGTTAGAACCAGAAGTGACATCTTCTTTTACTGTTTTTAAAATTGAATCTTTTAGTGTCCAGGATGAGGTGGAAAGACCTTAAACTGTTCGCCTACAATTGGGTTTCCAAATTTCTTTTCCCCTGGTGTATGAGAATTATTTTTGTTACTTAGACATATCAAAATGATTTTTGAAGATTTCATTATTCACCCTGTGTGACTAGACACTTTGTCTTGCTGATTTCTCTTGGCGACTTTTTTTTCTTGTTGTTCTTATTTCTCTGTAACCATAAATGATATAGACAAAAATATTTCAACAAATTGTTTGTCTACTATTAATGATGATTTCTTTTAAGTTTAAACAAAGTGATCCAGTGACATCTTATGGGATCTACTTCCCTTTTAAAATTTAACATAGGTGATATGCTGAATAAATTCCTACACCAGATGTTATACAGACTTAAGTCTCTTCATATGAAGTTCTCAGTCCATTTGACAGAAATGACTTCAAAGTCAAAGGTCAAGGTTATATTCTTAATTTTGAATGTTGCTTGTTGTCTTTTAAATTGGAAGTAAACCTTTTTACTATCAAAATGTGTGCTGTTAGGGTGAAAATACCTTTAATTTGTTTTTGAACAATTTATTTTGGGAGATAGGAGGGAATTAAAGCTATTTAAAAAAACATTTAACAAATTATTGCTGTCAAAGTAATAATTGAAGGGAGATGGAAGACAGAAAAAAAAAGAAATGTGATTGCTCTTGACTAATAATTTATGTTTGATTCCTTAAAAAACTTTATGTGTGTAGTGTTTATAACTAAAACTTCATAATAATTACATTTTTTGAATGTAGGATCAATAAGTCATTTAGGTTACATATCTCATTTCATAGCATGCAGTTTTGTATTTCTTACATGATTTTATACAGGTATAATTTAGACAAAAATTGTTGCTTAAGCATGATGTGATGTAGTTTCGTTTTGGATAAGGACTCCCAAGAGTTCCAGAGTTTTACTTTTTACAGTTCACAAAAAAAAATATTTGTTAATTTGAGCACATGAATTCCCATCATCTGTATAAGTAAATGCAGCATTCCCTTTACCGGAGACTTTTTAATATGATTTCTGTGATTTGAGGAAAAATTCCATCCTTTAGGGAGCATGAATTATAACAAATATTGTCCCAATGTTCCATACTTTCATTTGAATGTCATTTGAGCAAGGATCTATTCTTACAAATTGAAAAATTATGTGAAACAGCTTATCTGCAGATCAGAATATCTCTAGCCCTGAAATTTAGATAATCTAAAATTTTCTTATAAACATCAATTTAAAAACTTAATTACTTATACTGTTAATATATTTTTGCTGATTTTGTGAGAGGAACAATAATTAGATTTCAAATTGCTGCAAATATATTGAACTTTTATCTTTTCTTACTCAAAAAAACATTAAGACTGCAAAATAATGAAAATTCATGAAACAAAATTGGTTTTAAATACCTTTATTTGATGTTTTGTGCTGACACTGACCTATTTGTACTGATTTACTTACTTTTATTGATTTGACACAAAGCAGGAAGTTTGGTATCACAATCTTTATCTGCCCAGAAATCTTCTCCGACAGCTATACAAGGCTTACTTGGCAAATTATCTGGATTCCAATTCGTGTAAATAACAGGCCAACCATTAATCCATTTATAAGTTATACCATCCTGAAAATCAATTGGAATTGTAGTTACACTAATTTGACAAATGATCAGAAGTTACCTATATATCAAAAACCTCCTTCTCCTTAATGAATCAAGAAACTGTAAATTTATACAATATTTCCATTACTGAAAATAAATTGGATTATAGTTTTACTAATTTGACAAATGGACAGAAGTATTCAGGACCTCCTAAATGAAAAATAAAACTGTAAATTTATAGATCTTTAACTTATTTCCATTATTGAAAACAAATTGTAGTTGGATAGGTTTGCAAAAATAAAGACTTCCCCTTTAAAATTTTAATTGTACTATTTGTAAGAGCTATTTCTTGAAATCTCAATAATAGAAGTGACATCTTGGTCAATGGTATAAAAATGTATAATAAATGCATACAAAAATTGATGATTTGACGGTACACCATGTATTTACTTATCTAATTTAATGTAAAGGTTTATCTAGAAACAAGAATGTGTCCCCAGTACATGGATGCCCCATCCGCACTATCATTTTCTATGTTCAATGGAACTTGAAAATGGGGGGAAATCTCTGATTTGGCATTAAAATTAGAAAGATCATGTGAACTTAGTCTTAAGTTGATTGGACTTCAACTTTATTAAAAACTACCTTGACCAAAAACTTTAACATTAAGCAGGACGAATGAACGGCTGAACGAAAGAAAGGACAAACAGACCCACAGACCAGAAAACATGATGCTCATAAATGGGGCCTAATTCATATCAACTAACCTTAGAATCCATATTGTTGAGGCCGATCCAAAATGGTAGTGATGACTTATTAAAAGTTAGATAACTAACAAAACTTTTCTCTGCAAGATTACGTATGGATGCTAAACTACCTCCATCTTCTTGACATTTTGACAATGAAGTATTCCAATCAGTAGTTGCTTCTAATAATTTATAACACATTTGATCATATTTTGTATATCCTGGTAGACAGAACTCTGAGTCAGATTCAGAAGTATCTATAGGAAATATTGGATCTGCAATAGAAATAAATAGAGATTCACATATTCAGTTTTTTTAGTCAATGTGCCATTCTTAGGAATCCTCAATCAAAACAACAACTGTATCAAACCTTCTCTATAGTCTGCATCCTGTTTGGCAAATTCAATTTTGGAAATTAAAACTGAAGACTATACAAGCCAATACTACACATACTTGATGTTGTTTGGGGATAAATGATGACGACAGCCGACAACTAATGTGAAAAGCTCAATTGGCCCAATTTGGCCAGGTAGGTTTAAAATAATGGAAAGCTGACAGATAGAACAAAAAAATTAAAGTTTATTAGACCTCATTCATTCTGTGTCAATTATTTAATCACAATCCAAGTTCAGAGCTGTATCAAGCCTGAATGTTGTGTCCATACTTGCCAACTGTTCGGGGTTTGACCTCTGCGGTCATATAAAGCTGCACCCTGCGAGCATCTGTTTTTTTTAATCATTAATGAAAGTGAAGTAGGTAAGTGATAATCGGCTTTTAGGAGCGAGTATGGTTCAAATTTTAATTAATAAGCGAAGAAACATTGTTGACTAATTATTCATTTGCAATTGAATAATTGATCTCATTAAGTCTGTATTAAGTTACCTTCAATTTAACCCCTTAGCAAGAGATGTGTTACGCATGAATAAGATGTGTTCAGTTACTAGAACGAAAAGAATGTCAACATAGAAAGTGAAACAAAGGTAAACCATTTGATTGACTGATTGGATCCATAAAACTCATCCTTATAGGTGAATACCATGATGTATACTGCAACTAGTTGTGTTTATTTCCTAAATATAGTAACACAGCTATACATTGTGCAATGTCAATTTTATTATGGAACACCTTTTCCACAGTTAGGGGTTCATTAAGGGATGAAAATAAGTTTGAAATTTGTGTTACAATTTAAAGAGCTATGAATTTATTTATTTAAGCTGCAGTTAAAAACAATATTAGGTCAGAACCTTGCCCTTCCACAGTTTCTCAGCCTCATACAAAAAAGTTGGTATTTTTCTGACATTGACCTAATATTGTATATTAAGAGTGGGGCGCCCATATTCGCTGGGGACACAATTTCGCAGTTTAATGATTTTGAGGTGTAAAAACTTCAAAGGATGGCTGAAATAAGACATATATAGGTAAATGATATTATATAACAAATGTGATTATTTTTTAAAACTGAGACAAAATTGCGGCACCTACTGAAAAGGACTGAAAAACGGACAACAATTTTCGGACAATTTCCTGAAGACTGACTGCTCTAAATTTCAGTTCTTAACACCTTTGAAATGTCTGCTATTCATCTATAATGAAATTGATTTGATCAATGTGTTTAAAGCTGTGGTTATTTGGTTTTAAATAGATGTGTAACAAGAGTGCACACACTGAAATGTCTCGCCTTCTTTACTAATCATTGATATTATGTTGATAGTCCTAAGTATAAAGCTTTATTAAAACTGTCACATAAACTTAACATTAATCAAGATAGCTAAACAAAGACCAACGAACCATGAAAATGAGTTCAAGGTCAGATGAACCATGCCAGACAAACATGTACAGCTAACAATGCTTCCATACAACAAGTGTAGTTGCCCTATTACTTATAGGTTAAGAAAAATAGACCAAAACACAAAAACTTAACACTGTGCAATAAACCATGAAATTGAGGCCATGGTCAAATAAAACCTGTGGTACTGACATATAGATCATAATATATTTCAATACAACAAATATAGTTGACCTTTGGCATTAATATTAGATAAAAAGACCAAAACTTAAAAACTAAACTTTGACCATTGAACCATAAAAATGAGGTCAAGGTCAGATGACATCTGCCAGCTAGACATGTACACCTTACAATCATTCCATACAACAAATATATTAGACCTATTGCATAAAGTATGAGAAAAACAGACCAAAACACAAAAACTTAACTATAACCACTGAACCATGAAAATGAGGTCAAGGTCAGATGACACCTGCCAGTTGGACATGTACACCTTACAGTCCTTCCATACACCAAATATACTAGCCCTATTGCTTATAGTATTGAAATATGGACTTGACCACCAAAACTTAACCTTGTTCACTGATCCATGAAATGAGGTCGAGGTCAAGTGAAAACTGCCTGACGGGCATGAGGACCCTGCAAGGTACGCACATACCAAATATAGTTATCCTATTACTTATAATAAGAGAGAATTCAACATTACAAAAATTCTGAACTTTTTTTTCAAGTGGTCACTGAACCATGAAAATGAGGTCAAGGACATTAGACATGTGACTGGTGGAAACTTCGTAACATGAGGCATCTGCAAACAAAGTATCATCTTTCAGCTTCTAAAATATAAAGCTTTTAAGACGTCAGCTAACGCAGCTGTCGGATCACTATCCCTATGTTGAGCTTTCTGCAACAATAGTTGCAGGCTCGACAAAAACAGCGAATATGTATCCCCCATTGACCAAAAATCAGGAAATTTTGAACACCCTTTAATCTAACTTTTCAGATGATTCAAACAAACATGTTTTCAAGCTTAAGAATATTTTGCATTTGAAGTTATCTTTACATAGAAATATCAGTATACTTATAAAACATTTAGACCTGAACATAAACTGTAGACAACATAAAAAGATGTGGCGAAAATGAGGCCAACCTTAAAAATATGTTTGTTTGCAGTTTTCCGACTGTACCTTCAGACTAAAGGGTCGGTAGGTAGGAAAAATATTTTATTTTATCAGCCAAAATACAGTTTCAAGCAGTCACACTAAACCAAGTTTCTTGTGAAGAAGAAAAAACATTTTAAAATTTAACATAGTGTCATTATCCAATTTATGACATAAAATATGGTATAATTATTAAATACTGGAACACTTAAAACCAAGGAATGTCATTATGACTAGAACTGTTTTAAAGAAATATATTCAGACATGTATGCTTCTTGACTAGAATGTTTTCATGAGTAGAATATTTTCATCAGAAAAATGTATATATTATAGATTTATAAGACAATTATTAAAGAGTGTATTTTTAATTAAAAAAAAAATAACCATTGAATCTTCCTCAATTGAAAAAAAGGCAACTTGAAAAAAAAGTATTAAGACATCCGACTGTTTTCATACTTCAAAAAATATTTAATTATATGTGATAAGGTTATATTTTTGCCAGGCTTTAATGAAAACCAAAGAAATCTAAAGTTTGGGGTGAAATCCATAGCACCCCATTAAAAGTAAATGGTCTGTACTGAAATGTTTTTAATGCATAAAAAAATTGGCAGCATAGCTCCTAAGGGAATGTTTTAATTAAATTCACACAGGCCACACAGTTTGGTATATTTAATATTGTAAGAAAGAGAATAATTGCAATGAGTGGGGCAGCCCCCCTTATCCTAAAGGAGCATACTCATTGCAATCGAAGTTTTAATATAGAGAGTATATTTATTTTTCAAGCTAACCATTCATTTTCTCTACATCTTTGTGTAGTTAGGGTTGCTTCTTATTGATTTGGCATGATCTATATCCATTAACATTTCAAATGAGCCCTTCCTCCGTACAGGCGTGTTTACAGATATCCATGAAGATTTAAGTCACGGAGGAGTGGTTTTATCTTTGTCGTCTTCAAACGATTTGTAGAAAATATGCCATACTTCAGTTACTTAAAGCTGCTGTCGAATTATTTAACCACTGAAATTGGTTCCATAAAGTCAGACTCCACAGATTCTGAACCCGATTTGTTTGAGACAGAATGGTTATCGTGTCAGTTATGAATATCCGCTGCATCATCGTCAATGATATCATCACACATCATTACATGTGCCTGAATCTGTATACACAGTTTACTAATAAACTTTTTTGTATGTTATTTGTCTTAAAATTGACACGAGACGACAGCGTAATGTACTCCTCCGTGACTTCATGGATACCTGTAAACAATTTCCATGTGCTTTATCATTAAATGGTCACATGAACGCTTGACGGAAAGCTAAGAAAAACCGAACTTGAAATGCGTAATTGACCCAGACTTTAAATCATTTCCGGAAAGGACCCAAAGTTCCGGATCGCGTCAATAGAGGTATTAAAAAAAAATTCTTCAAATTTAAAGCAATAAAATTTTCACAGTCGGGAGGATTTTCAAGGGTCGGTCGGTAAACTGCAACAAACAATATTTTAATTTAAGCCTGAATACCCCACTCTACATTTATTTATAACCTATAATATGAAATCACACAGACTTGGAAAAATATAATTTCATGGGTTTGCTATCTATTTATACCTATGTGACTGTCAGAAGTCTTGACGGTTAATTTATAGGTGGCATCTAGACTTAAATACACCTGAAATACTAAGCCACATTATTTATGTATGTGCCTGTCCCAAGTCAGGAGCCTGTAATTCAGTGGTTTTTGTTTGTTTATGTGTTACATCGGGGCCTTTTATAGCTGACTATGCGGTATGGGCTTTGCTCATTGTTGAAGGCCATAGGGTGACCTATAGTTATTAATGTTTGTGTCATTTTGGTCTTTTGTGGATAGTAAATTGTCTCATTGGCAATTATACCACATCTTCTTTTTTATATAATATATATTATTGAGCCAAATCATAATAAACTGCTTATTTTATACTTTCATAATTTTGGCATATGTTTTTAGTATGTTATAAATAAGAGAATTTGAGTCAAATTTGTGAAGATGAATTTTTCAACTCATGCCCCTTTCAATACATCACTATACATACTTTGAACTAAGTAAAAACTTACTTTGTAACCCCTGACAGATGTAATATCTAGATTTACTGCAGGTCTCATCATTCCATTCTCCAAACTTCTCCCTATTCACAAAGAGATCAACACAATGTTCCTATAGAAAAAACAATTTTACATATCAACACATAGCTCCTTTAAAAAAGTAAAACAAAGATATAACCACAGTGCTCCTGTTAGGGGGTAGACCTTTGATCTGATAGATGACTCTTTAATTCAGTGATGCATTTGCAAGTTTTATAATTGTATTTTAAAGGGGCACTAGCTGTCAAATTCATGTTCACAGATTTTAATTGAATTCTCATATTTGATTTGTAACAATGTAAAACATTTATCCAAACTATTTAAAATAAACAATTAACAGGGCACAGACATGAAAATATGTAATTTTGTTTCGTGTGTATTTTGGTCTAGACGCCATCTTATTAACTATCTAGATAACCTCTTAAGTCATCAAATGACCATATAGGCTAGCTAGTGCCACTTTAAACATTAACCTGAAACACAATAATCTATGTAACTTTTCATAATTTGAATAAACATTTTAGTAGGTTATAAATATGAGAATTTGAGTCAAAATGTGTAAGTTTAGAATGTATTCATGAAAGTCGTTGATAGATACATACTGATAATCTTAAGAGTTATTTCCCTTAACCTAGGTCGAACTCCTTAAAAAGGTCAATTAATGTATCAACATAATGCTCTTTTATAACAGTCACCTAAAGTACTCCTATGATGAAAGTAAACAAGATCCCTTCTATTGTATTAGTTGTCAGTCAACAAAAATACTACAATAATAATGCTTGATAGTCAACAAAAATACAGGAAATAGACAAAAATTATCAACACAAGACTTCCTATAAAAGCATTAAAAGTTATATCAGTACAGAAACTATAAAAAAGACAACAAATATATCAACCCACTTTTCCTACAGAAAAGGTAAAAAAATACATAAATATAATGCTCCTTTATAGATGTCACCACAAAGCTCCTATACAGAAGTCACCAAATATATCACCACAAAGCTCCTATACAGAAGTCACCAAATATATCACCACAAAGCTCCTATACAGAAGTCACCAAATATATCACAACAAAGCTCCTATACAGAAGTCACCAAATATATCACCACAAAGCTCCTATACAGAAGTCACCAAATATATCACCACAAAGCTCCTATACAGAGGCCAACAAATATATCACCACAAAGCTCATATACAGAAGTAAACAAATATGTAACCACAACACTAGAAGTTTTTCGTTCCATGACAACAACTTCCCATTCCACACTAGGAAGTTTTTCATTTCATACAAACAGATTTCCATTCCTTCTACAATTTTTTCAATTTGTATCAATAGATTCTCACTTTACACCAGCAGATCCTTATTTCACACTTTCATTACAAATCTAGTGCTAGTAATTCCTATTTTACATACATTATACCCATTAGGCTCCTCCGAGTTCCAGTTAGTGTATGTCACTTCTGAACCATCGTCCCAGTAATACTTCCTGTAGGTATGTTCATCTGTCATACCTATCCAGACCATCTCTTCGCTATCATACAACATACTGCTTATAAACACTAAAAATAGATAATTTGATACAAGTTGGTATGAAAACTTATTTTAAGGCAGACTTCAGACAAATCAAATCATGAGTTAAAATGAAAGTAATACAGAAACCTTGTAAATAATAACAGAATTACCATGCATGTGTGTAACGTTCAAGTTCTCTATGGATTTCACTTGTAGCAATAGAAAAACATTATTCCAAAAATTAAAAAAATATAATCATCAAACTATTTTAAACATTAGTTATGATTGTATGTATGGTTAAAAGATATTACCCAACATTGTTTTTAATTTGCAATTTTAATCCTCTCTCCAAATTCACCTAAAAATAAAGCATTCAAATGATATAGATCATGTTAGGACTTACTTTGTTCTAATTGGCTCTGTATAGTGACCAAACTGTAAGTCTTCCCATAAGCTTCACAAGTTGCTTTTGCTTGGCTCCAAGTTTTCTGTGTTTTGAAAAATCCATAACATTTACTATCTGAAAAGATACAAACAAAATGATTGTCACAAGAGTGCACATGCTGTAATTTCATGTCTTCTTTACTGAGCATTGACTTTATGTTGATCGTCATCAATATAAAGCTTTATTACATAAACTTAACAAGTTCAAGAAAAAGAGGTCAAGGTTAAATTAATAAAACTGGAAATACATGTACACCTTACAGTCATTCCAAACACCAAAAATGCTTTCAATATAGCTGATCTTGAGGTTTTAACATTTGCTAAATATACCAAGGACATACAAACCATTCTTATTTTTTTCTAAATGATTTGTATGAAGTTATCCAACTTAAAGGGGACATACACATTTTGATGAATGTACAGTTTTCTTGTAGACCATATCAAATTTGACCTCTATTTTGTCATCAGTATCAACATATTAAAATTTAAAATGCTTAGGTTGAATGGTTCCTGAATAAATGCAACAACATGAATGGAAAAGCCATTTTTCAATCTTTCAAGAACCATAACTCCTGAACAGTACAAGTCAAAATCTACATTATTGAACTTGACCTCCATTTTGTCATCAGTAACAACATATTAAAAAATTGAAAAGCTTTGGTTGAACAGTTCATGAGTAAATGCACGGACACAACTGGAAAAGCCATTTTTCAATCTTTCAAGAACCATAACTCCTGAAAGGTAAAAGTCAAAATCGTCATTATTGAACTTGACCTTTTTGTTGTCAGTAACAACATATTAAAATTCTAAAAGCTTTGGTTGAACGGTTCATGAGTAAATGTATGGACAACATTTGGTTGAGAGAGAGGAGCTGAATTATATCCATGGAAATAAGATGTGCCACTACTACTACAACATCATAACAAATATCATTATCATCATCTGTTCTCTAGGCCTGGTCCAATCAGGAGTTTTAGCAAGATGTTGCTCTTGCCACGCATGGAAACAGCACATTTAAGTCACACTTTTTTATGCCATCTAGGGCAAGATGTCAATTTAACTGTCTAATGTAAACAAATTCCATTAGAGGTCAGAGCTAGCTTAATTAAACCAACAGTTAACTTTATAAATATCTTACTGAATGTAGATCTGACAAACCCTCCCAAACATCCACCTCTCACTGTAGGCATAGTAGGGGTTGGGGTTGTTGTAAAACTATCTACTCTATAAATATCTTACTGAATGTAGATCTGACAAACCCTCCCAAACATCCACCTCTCACTGAAGGCATAGTAGGGGCTGGGGTTGTTGTAAAACTATCTACTCTATAAATATCTTACTGAATGTAGATCTGACAAACCCTCCCAAACATCCACCTCTCGCTGTAGGCATAGTAGGGGCTGGGGTTGATGTAAAACTATCTGTGTCATTCTTTCTCTTGCAAATATAACCTCCTATACGTCTGTTACAGTTGAAGTCCTCCCAACGACCTGAAACAACAATTACAAAATTTACATTAAGATGTTGATAAGCATAATTTTTTTCTGCTAGACACTGTGGCCAGTGCCAGAAATACAATTAAGCCAGACCTTCAATTTGTTTATCAAATTTAGATGACTTTCTAAACTAGATATTGATACAACTAGAAGTGTGGGTGAACTTAACTAGAGCCGCTGTCGCTCACATAGCTCGATGTGCATAATCAACAACGGACTCCTAGAGCCGGTGTTGTCACATAGCTTGATGTGCATAATCCACAATGGACTCCTAGAGCCTGTGTTGCTCACATAGCTCGATGTGTCTAATCCACAATGGACTCCTAGAGCCGGTGTCGCTCACATAGCTCGATGTGTCTAATCAACAATGGACTCTCCGTCCCTCACATAGCTTGATGTGCATAATCCACAATGGACTCCTAGAGCCTGTGTCGCTCACATAGCTTGATGTGCATAATCCACAATGGACTCCTAGAGCCGGTGTCGCTTACATAGCTCGATGTGTCTAATCAACAATGGACTCTCCGTCCCTCACATAGCTTGATGTGCATAATCCACAATGGACTCCTAGAGCCGGTGTCGCTCACATAGCTCGATGTGTCTAATCCACAATGGGGTCCTAGAGCCTGTGTCGCTCACATAGCTTGATGTGCATAATCCACAATGGACTCCTAGAGCTGGTGTGGCTCACATAGCTCGATGTGTCTAATCAACAATGGACTCTCTGTCCCTCACATAGCTTGATGTGCATAATCCACAATGGACTCCTAGAGCCTGTGTCGCTCACATAGCTCGATGTTTCTAATCAACAATGGACTCTCCGTCCCTCACATAGCTTGATGTGCATAATCCACAATGGACTCCTAGAGCCGGTGTCGCTCACATAGCTCGATGTGTCTAATCAACAATGGACTCTCCATCCCTCACATAGCTTGATGTGCATAATTCACAATGGACTCCTAGAGCCGGTGTCGCTCACATAGCTCGATGTGTCTAATCAACAATGGACTCTCCTTCCCTCACATAGCTTGATGTGCATAATCCAAAATGGACTCCTAGAGCCGGTGTCGCTCACATAGCTCGATGTGTCTAATCAACAATGGACTCTCCGTCCCTCACATAGCTTGATGTACATAATCAACAATGGACTCTCCAACACTGTAGACAAGAATAGAGTTCAAGAATTTTTTTATTTATTTTTTATTTATCTTGAAATGCTGATCATTTAGTCTTTGTAGTTTCTCTATATCTTCTTAAGTTGTGACTCAAAAGCAACAGAGGATGAACAAAATCTTCACTTAAGTTCAAACACTGATATTAAGCCGGAACAAGTCTACTTCTTATATTGACAGAATTGGACTTCTATGTGGATCTTGTCTAGCTAATAAATTTTGTTAATTAAGTTTTTATTTATCTTTTATAATTTTAATCATATAAGGGAAATGCAAAACAATGTACAATCCATATTAATGGATGATTTCTCCAATAAGGAGGTGTCAGAATTTTTTTTTTTTAATAATCCAGCGATTCTGATGAGGCTTTTGCAGACAAAAGTATGTCTGGCATACAAATTGTTATCATGGTACCAATGAGTTTATTTGTCTTAAAACGGATACTCCATGCATTCATGGCTGCAGTATTTTATACCATAATAGAATGATATTTGAATGCCTTGCTATTGTGTAAAGCCAATCAAAATTATGAATTCTAATTATTTCCATTTAAACTGGTTTGAGTCCAAAGATACATAACTGAATCATGCCACCACTAAATTTTGATACACTTGCTGACAGAAGAGAAACCTGGTTTGCTGGAGACAGAAGAGAAACCTGGTTTGCTGGAGACCCAGGATACATACCTAAACCTGACTGTAGCTCGACACACTTGTTGATAGAAGGGTATACTGGTTTGAACCCAAAGATATATACCTGCCCATATCTTGACATGCTTGTTGATAGAAGAGTAACCTGGTTTACTGATTCCCCAGGATGCTAACTGAACACTTCTGTATCTTGACACAATTGTTGAAAGCCTGATAAACCTGGTCTTAAAAAAAATACATACCTGAACCAGACTGAACTTTGACACACTTGTTGACAGCTGGATAACTTGGTTTGCCTGAGCCCCATAATATAAAGTCTACTGGGGAATTATCAGACCATCTAAAATTGGAGTAATATGGTATTAATGATTATAAAAAAATATCAATCCAATGTACATGAATATGAATTATTAATTGGGGCAATCAGCTCACAATTTATCCGAATCATTGGCTTGTAAACTTATCCTATAAACAGCATGTTATATAACCATACTAGACTTGCAATGTTATAAAACAGGAAACAGACATCAGTCAGATCAGAAAAGTGCTCTCCCCTTACCATTCACAACCTTTAAGCTGCTGACAAATATGATGAATCTTACTAGTTTTTAAGAAAAGTATGATAAAATATTTGTTTTCAGGAATGACAAACAAGGTGATTGCAATTTAGCCCCACTTTGAAAGTGGGATCACAATATACCATAACCAATAATAGTTGTACATCTCAAGAAGGGAACAATTTTTACAACATTCAGAAAGCAAGAGACAAAATCTGTTAATCAAATGAAAAAGCAGGGATGCGATGGATCGAGTCGGAATTCATTTGCAAAATCAAATATTACAAACCAAAATTGTTTTCATCAAGAATATCTTTACAAAGTTTAGTACAAATGTTTATTACCTGTAGCCTTCATACTGACGATTCAACTTATTCAGACCAATCCACATGTCAGACTTTTGATGAATCTAAAAAATAACAAATATTCATATATACAAAATTATATAAATTATTGTGAATTTATATATTTGTGGGTACCAATTTCCATGGATTGAGCATAATTTATATTGTCGTGTATATTTGACTTTTCCAGCTCTGCATAACAGCCTATATAAAATGTTTACTTCATGTAATATTTGTATTTATGGTTGTAAAGTTCAATTATGTTAGTATTAGCTTTCCAGATAAAATGAAACAAGAGGCTGTCAGAGAAACAGCAAACCAGATTTTCCTGAAGAGGTCAAACCCTGAACAATTAATCAAGTGTTGACACAGCATTTAAGCTTAAAACAGCTCTGAATTTGAATTGGGTGATTGCATTGACAATTAACAGATGTATCTGTTATCTTATCACTAAGGCTATGTTTTTTTTATTTGTTGGTTTACTGATCCGCCGACCCGACCCTATTTTGCTGATTTTCAGAATGAAAATAAAATTGCCTTTCATGTTATTTTATTCATGCTGACCCTAACAAATACATTACTTCTGAAAAATAAATAAAATATTCTTCTTTATGAAATGAAATGCATTAAACATTTAAAAATTAATAACTCTTTCTGTTGTGAAAAAAAACAGAACTTCCAATTTATGTATCTAAAAATAGACAAATCAATTATAACTGACCTTCAATTGTTTTTTGCACAAATAATTTTTGCAGAACGAAACCTGGGTTTAAACCCCATTACCCTATAAGTTTGTTTCCTGTATTTGTCATCAATCCTTAAGATGCATTATCCCATAGAAATATGGAAAATGGATTTGTCCAAACGTGGAAGATGTCAAGTTAAAGTACTAAATATAAACAAATCATTTGAAATTTTTTGTTTCATAGATAATAAAAAAAATCATCTAATATTTGGATATATACAAAATGGGAATGCATGACAACTGACGAACTCAATATCCTTGTTTTTCCAGTGGACGATTCTATTACATTTTTGACACCTGTGTTGAAACTTAATTTTGGTGCAATATTTTTGCAATTTTTTCTTTATCAATTTTCATGCTTTAAGATCGTTTGCCACCATGGTTCCTGAAATTGATGAAGAGCTACGCGAATCTGTTTTTTTCTTGTATGTAAAATGAAGATTTAATTTTGTCTTTTTGTCCATGGACACAACCCCCCTTTTTTCTTGGGAAATAATTAGACGATGTCATGCGATGTAAGAAATGATGACAAAATAGCATACCAAACATACTGTAAGAAAGGTGAAAAAAATTTAAGCATATTTTTCTGGCTTGAAAGATTTTTTAATTTTTTTTTCCACCCGACCCAACTTTTTCATGGGGAAAGTCCATAAACCAGCAAATTAAAAAAACCCTGGCCCAAGGATAATCTCAAAAACAAACTTTATATATGTAGTTCCCAATATTTTTTATTTCATTTGTAACATACTAATATAGATCTGCAACTTATCCTTATTTTAACTTTTAATAGAAGGCCGTACGGGACGTATTATGGTATAGTGTTGTCTGTTGTCAACATGTCGGATATTAACACAAAAATGCTTTAACCAATTTGCATTCAACTTTGGTTAATTGTTTATGTCATTTGACCTGAGCTCTCTTTGATTTCTACAAATTTTAGATTTTACATTCACAAGTTGATATTACACAACTTTTCAATTTTTCAAGAACCATAACTCCTGAACAGGAAAAGTGAAAAGCACCATAATAGAACTTGACCTCCCTTTTGTCATCAGTAAAAACATATCTTAATTTGAAAAATTTTGGTTCATAAGAAAATGCATGGACAACATTTTGGTACAGCGAGCCCGCCATACCTCCACAAATCATTAACGATTTTTATCGAAAAAACAGTTAACAAGAATGTGTCCATAGTACACGGATGCCCCACTGGCACTATAATTTCCTATGTTCAGTGAACCGTAAAATTGGGGTCAAAACACTAATTTGGCATTAAAATTAGAAAGATCATATCATAGAGCACACGTGTACTGAGTTTCAAGTTGATTGGACTTCAACTTCATCAAAAACTACCTTGACCAAAAACTTTAACCTGAAGAGGGACGAACGGACGGAATGATAGACAAACAGACGCACAGACCAGAAAACATAATGCCCCTCTACTATCATAGGTGGGGCATAAAAATGAACTAGAGGCTCTCAAGAGCCTGTGTCGCTCACCTTGGTGCATATTAAACAATGGACACAGATAAATTAATGACAAAATATGGTTTTGATGATTGTGATGTGTTCGTAGATCTTACTTTACTAAACATTCTTGTTGCTACAATTATCTCTATCTATAATGAAATTGGCCCAGTAATTAGTGGAAATTTTTTTCCAAAAATTTATGACAATTGTTAAAAAGTTACTATAACGGGCATTTTCTTCTTAAGGGGTCAACTGACAATTTTGGTCATGCTAACTTATTTGTAGAATTTACTTTGTTGAACATTATTGCTGTTTACAGTTTATCTCTAACTATAATAATATTCAAGATAATAACCCAAAACTGCAAAATTTCTTTAATATAATTACTAATTTGGGGGCAGCAACCCAACAACAGATTGTCTGTTTTGTCTGAAAATTTCAAGGCAGATAGATCTTGACCTGATATAAATTTAACCCATGTCAGATTTGCTCTAAATGCTTTGGTTTCATAGTTATAAGCCAAATCTACATTTTACCCCATGTTCTATTTTTAGCCATTGCAGCCATCTTGTATCAAACTATAATAAACATATTTGTATTGTATAGATAAATATATTATACAAATATAGCCTTTGAATGAGGTCGATACAAGGATATATTGACCTGAAAGAAGTATATTGACTGAGAACGTAGTCCCGAGGTCGATATACTTCTTTGGGTCGATATATCCTGTATTGACCTCATACAAAGGCTATATTTGTTATATTATTAATTTCCGACCATATTTGTATCAAATTCTTCATTTAGGTTTGTTAGAATTTTATAGATATTACATTATGATATCTCCTTGAGAATACCAACATATTAGTTGTTATTTCATTTACTTTTTTTTGTGTGCATCTTATGTATTTGAAGATTTTCTTCGTCAAATAATCGATCCCAGACATCATGTGTTTCAATATCCTTGAATTCATTACATGACGTCACATAGTATATCGGTTTTTAGATATTCTAAAAATAACCGTGCGATATGCTTTTTGCGGGTCAATATGCTTTTTGCTATCTGCCGTTTTCTCTCTACCTTCGAAAAATATAGTTTAACATGCGACTATCCCTAAACAAATCAAATTTGTTAGAATATACGAATTAATAATATAAAATTGTATTGAACATGAATCTTACTTGTTCTAATAACCAATTACTTTCATGCTGAGAATGTATGCTGAGTAAGCTGGATTTTTTTCCATAACAGATCCCTGACGCCTCTTTGAAAGTCTTTGAATCATATTTTTTTATGAAGTAACAATAGCCATCAAAATATAGCCAATCATTTTCACTATCACAATATTCTGTAAGTAGAACAATAATGTTAAAATTCATAAACAATTCTTTACCAGTAATACATACAAAAACATTAAATGACCATGCAATTACATAGAGATGAATACCTGTAGGTAAGAATAGAAGCCTATCAGAAATCCTTTTGATTTTCTATCAATTCTTTTCAAGTCTCAAATCAAGATTTTGTTTCATAAAATTGCATAGAATTTGTGTCTATCACTATAGAATACCCAACTAGCCAAAGGAGGTTTCAGGTTACTCCAAATTGATTTTTTTTTTTTTTTTACAATTAAAAATAATTCTTTTATAAGATACTTACCTATAGTGTATGTGTCATTTGGTTCTATCAAAGGCATCCCTGAAAAATATCGTTAAGATTGTACTTAGGGGGAACTGCAATTGTGTAAAGTTTCATAAGTACCAGTACCACTAAGGAGGATTTGTGCTTACATGTTATAACAAGGGGCTGTCACAACAACACAAACCCGCCCGCTGTGCTTTATTAACATTTATTTGTGTCCTGGCAATATCACAAGAACCATTATTGATGAATGGTGAAAGTGAAAATCGTCAATATCAAATTTGACCTCCATTTTGTCATCAGTATCAACATACTAAATTTATAAAAGCTTAGATTGAATGCATGGTTCATGAGTAAATGCAACAACGTGAATGGCAACACCATTTTACTATCTTTCAAGAACCATAACTCCTGAACGGTAAAAGTCAAAATCGCCATTCTTGAACTTGACCTCCATTTTGTCATCAGTAACAACATATAAAAATTTCAAAAGTTTTAGTTGAATGGTTCATGAGAAAATGCACGGACAAGAATGGGAACACCATTTTTCAATCTTTCAAGAACCATAACTCCTGAACAGTAAAAGTCAAAATCGTCATTATTTAATTTGACCTCCATTTTGTAATCAGACACAAAATATTAAAATTTGGGAAGCTTTGGTAGAACAGTTCATGCATTAATGCAAGGACCAACTGGAAACTCAATTTTTCAATCTTTCAAGAACCATAACTCTGGAATTGCCATTATTAAACTTGACCTTCATTTAGTTTTCAGTAACAACATATTAAAATTTTAAAAGCTTTGGTTGAACAGGTCACGAGTATATGCACGGACAACATTTGATTGCCACCCACCCGCCCGACCGACCGGCCGCCCGCTGTACATCCCCAAATCAATAACCTCCCTTTAACATGTGGGAACAGTATTTACATTCTTTATGCACATTTTCAGGCAGTTCAAGATCTACAACTGTGTTAAGTTTTAAAAATATTTTTCTAGTCAGTTTAGGAATTTTGTGCTTACATGCTATAAAATGAAGAAATAATTTCTCACTTTTAACATGTGGGAGCAAGATAATATTCTTTCATGCATGCAAACTCATATAGTGTACAATAAACAATTGTGTAAAGCTTCATCCATATTTCTCTTGCTGTTTAGAGGATTTGCACTTATAAAAAAGAGAAGATGTGGTAAAATTGCCAATGAGACAACTACCCACAAAAAGACCAAAATGACACAAACATTAACAACTATAGGTCACCGTACGGCCTTCGACAATGAGCAAAGGGGGTTCTTATACATCCCGACACAAAAAGACACAATGAACAGATCTGAGATTACTCACAACTATATGACAGCTAGTTCAAAGCCACTAACAACTAATAAAAAAATCTAAGGCTTGCACTTGTATGTTTTAATCTCATGTTGCAATATTGAAGCAAGTAAATTGGATTATCTGCCCTTTATTATGTTGGACCCAATTATATTTTTTTAAGCATGTGATGAAGCCTTATTGTGGTCATATCTTTATTTTTATATTTGAGTCCCTCCTGCAGTCAGGTTATTCCCTCTTTATCTGAACTATCATTTTTTGCAAACCTGTCATTCATTTGACATTTTTTGTTAACTCCATGTTTCATAGCAAACCGTTATTTACTGTTTTTCATTGCAATATCAGTATGAAGACTTATAGTCTAGTTTACCTCAAAATATTTGCATTGCTGTGCAATTGTTCATGTATCTTCACAAGGCATGCAACTTATTTGTGTTGTATT
Source organism: Mytilus trossulus (assembly GCF_036588685.1). Classification (NCBI taxonomy): domain Eukaryota; kingdom Metazoa; phylum Mollusca; class Bivalvia; order Mytilida; family Mytilidae; genus Mytilus; species Mytilus trossulus. Next base: position 61,184,303 of record NC_086378.1, on the reverse strand, counting down.
GTGTGCACATAATGTAAAGAAAAATCACCAATTCTGAAATAAATAAAGTTGGCTCCAATGATTATCTAATGGGCAGATACATTGGATTGCAATAGCAACTCAATGTATCTTTTCTCCTATCTATAGCTATGTAAAATATTTCATATAAACGTTTTTTTTTACCTTTTTGAATTTTGCAAACAAAATTTTTAGTTTTGTAACAATTATCGTCATTCCATCCATCGCTATATCTATTCAGCATACCACAATCTTCTTGTTGATATTTATCGTTTGGTTCATTTGGTCCCCACATCATGAAGTCGACTGGGGATCCATCAGACCACTCAAAACCTAAATATTTAAAAAGGAGATAAACATTAATAACAGCTTGATATTTGCCTACTCAACTTTTAAAGACAAACATACATAGGTGCCTAAACAAGTGAAACTGCGAGCTACTGCTCACTGATGATACCCCCACCACAAGTGGATAATATTAATAGTGTAAAAATATGCAAGGAAGTTGTCGAGTGATGAATCTGAAAATGCATCACATGGTATAGCTGACTTAGATAAACCCTGAAACCAAATTTCAGAAATCCTTGTATTGTAGTTCCTGAGAAAAATGTGACGAAAATTTTCAACTTGGCTATCATGTGTAAAATCATACAAGTGTTCGGTAAACAGGAAGTTGTCAAGTGATCAATCTGAAAACGCATCACACGTTATAGCTGACTTAGATAAACCCTGAAACCAAATTTCAGAAATCCTTGTATTGTAGTTCCTGAGGAATTTGTGACGAAAATTTTCAACTTGGCTATCATGTGTAAAATCATACAAGTGTTAGGTAAACAGGAAGTTGTCAAGTGATCAATCTGAAAACGCATCACAGGGTATAGCTGACTTAGATAAACCCTGGAACCAAATTTCAGAAATCCTTGTATTGTAGTTCCTGAGAAAAATGTGACGAAAGTTTCATGGGACGGACTGACAGATGGACAGAGGTAAAACAGTATACCCCCCTTTTTAAAGCGGGGGTATAATTATATGTTATTATTACATCGGTTTCATCAAATTACATTGATTTCCCAGTTGAAAACCAATAATTTCACATCTGAAATAAATGGCTATTTCACTCTGTGAAGACGAGCAATAATAGGCGTTGTCAAAACGTCCATAATGGCGGATCAAAACAAATTGTGAATGTGTAGAAAAAAGATATAGTTCCTTACAGTTTTTACATTAATTTCTTTAAAAATAGCCATTTAAGGAATGACTAATATTTTTTCAGTCTATGAAAAATAACATAGAAAATTTGGAGCACACTGAATAACACGTGGAGCAAGTTATTTAACAGTGTGCACCATATTTTTTATGTTATTTGAATAGACAGAAAAAGTATTAGTCATTTCGTATAATTTAATTCTAGATTCCATTTTAAACCATGAAAAAACGTTGATGCCTTCACAGTCACATAACTAAATTATGTCTATGGGCTGATAACAAAATAACATCAGCCAATCAGAATACTTGTTATATCCGAAATTAAATTATTTGCCACTGTAATAAAAAGAATAACTAATTAAAGAATTCAAAAATTGAAAAATATTCAACTGGTGACCAAACAACACTGATAATTAACTCATGTACTATGCACATGCATTCTTCAATTAATGTGTTGTTTTTGGGTCACATGTAGAATATTTTTCTCTATTTTAATTTTTCGATTAGTTATTCTATAATTATATATGGAATACTTTGAACACTCTCAACCAAGTTCTGCAGATCAATTATTAATCATGGGATACAAAATTCCTTGTTTTTTGTGGGAATAGGTAAACAACTTGAATGTTCAAGGAAGTACTGATTTTTACAGTCTTGGTAAAACTTTAAAATCAAATATCCATGAAAATATAATTTAATTTTGGATGTTACATGTCTTCTGATTGGCTGAACTTATTTTGTTATGAGCCCATAGACATAATTTAGTTTTTTCATGGTTTTCTACAGTTTAAAATGGAAATTAGAATTAAATTATAAGAAATGACTGTAATGTTTTTTCTGTCTATTCGAAATAATATAAAAAAAAATTACGGGAAATAAGGTCTTGCGGGACCTGGAAATGACAAAAAAATGAGAATTGCTCACGTACATAGTGCAAGCTGGATACTGGAATCTGACAAAATAGTAATATAAAACAATGTCAAGGAAATCAAAAGTACACTTACCATTTTCTGAATCTCTATCATTTAAACCAACCCATACGTCACCATAGTCACGGTAACTAAAACATATTATCGAATTATATCAAGTTTTGTAAGATAGCATGTTTACAAACACACAATTTTTTTTATGACATGAACCACAACTAGAGTTACAGGCTCCTGACTAGGGACAAGTACAATTTTTAAATTCTCTTATATAGAAGAATAAAATACAACTTAGTACACATACTATATCCCCAATAATCGTCTTTTAGTGTTTATGATTTCTATAAATAGTTAACAATTATGGACAAGCTGACTTATTTGAAGATCTTTGGATACTAATCATTTGTGTTTTATTTATCTATAGAATTATTATGGTTGTCAGGGATATAGCCTCAAATGTCATCAAACTGACAAATCAGGTTTAATGCATACACGCATATCTGATAAAAACTTAAAAAGTTAACATTACTTGTGTGTAGCTCAAGAAATTAACCTCAATTAATAAAACTTAAGTAAATTTGGAATCATGTACATTGTTTTGGCTGTAGAAGACCTTTACTTACAAAATCTATAAAAGAAAGTTAGAAACTACATAATTATATATATATTACCCAATCATTCTGTTTTTCAAAAAGTCACTTTCTTCACTACTGTGAATACTGGCTAAATCAGCTCCTCTCTCCTGACAGAAGTCACGGCTTTTCATCCAAGTTCTTTTTGCTCCATTCCCATTAATATTCTTTAACCAAAAATAGCAGTTAAGGATTAGAACAAACACTGACCATGTCATTATTTACAATGACTCCTAATTTGGAATCGCCACTGCAGATGTCTCCTGAAGAATGTTTTTAAGTGTGATTTGTTGTCTCTTTGACATATTCCCCATTTCCATTATCAATTTTATTGAATCTTGTCAGGCTTTTTTCAATGATTTATGAATTTACATGTCATGTGACTCGGAGTACAGTAGTGATCCTGATGGATTTATTTTTAAAAATTACTTTTTAACCTGATCCTTCAAGACTAAACAATAATTAATCAAGTCATTTTCAGTCTTTCTGTCCATATCTCGACTTATTCACCTCTGCAAATACAGAACTTTTCAGACAATTTTCTGGCAGTCAATTAAGATCTGTTAAGTCTATATTCAGACATTTCTGTAGTATTTCTTTACCAGTACACATCCTCATCATACTTATTTGGCTTAAAAGCTACTATACAGTAAAAAATTGACAGAAAGTGAAAATGTAAGTTGGCCTATTAAATATTCCAATTTCATCTTGTTCAAAGTATGTTAGCAAATTAAATTTAGTATAATGTATTCATGATCAACAATCAAAAATCAACTCAACTATATTGCACTTCTTAAACGCACCTCATATGAAAAACATTGTGGACAAATTTCCAACCTTCAGGTTTATAAACCAGAACAGGATAAAAAGGCTACAACTATATTCATCTTGGTATTGATCATATTTCAATGACATGAAAATTAACCAGTAAGGTTAGTGGGTAGTTATCTTCATTGCTATTTTTTTTTTTGATACACCTATATCTACATCCGCCACATTTTGTGATTTTAGAAATCAAGTCAAGGGCTGGAAAACAAATAAGGATGGAATTTTGAATGCTGCAAGAACAAAATAGAGTGTAATTTATAATTTGGTATGATGTGAAAGTAGGAGAAACTTGACTTGATTTCTAAAATCACAAAAAGTGGCTGATAGATATGGGTGTATGAAAGAAAGAAAATAGCAATGAAGATAACTATTTAAAAGATGAATCAGGATTTTTCGTACCTTGTAACAATAACCATTAAACTCTAACCAAGTTGAAGGACAGAATACAGGTGCTATTGTGGTAGTAGTAGTTGTAGGTGTAGTGTAACCTTCTCTGGGATATTCACAAATGTAAGACTGGTTAAATGAACAGTTTTTCGTTTCCCATAATCCTATAGGATGGGTTGCTGTCATGGCAACACACATAGCATCTTCATCAATACTCCCTGAAATAAATGTGTCCATAGTTTGACCATTTCTTAATATCAATACAGATTGACACAACACTTGAAAGGATGTCTAAAATATAAAATTTTGTCTTATCACAGGTTTTATCACCATACACGAGATTATGTATTTTACTTGACTTCAAAGCTGTTCTGCTAATTGGACATTAGTCTCAATTAAGCTGTCATGAGAACATAATTTGACATTAAGGTGGCTCAGGACTATTCGACTGCGCATAATTTCATGCATGAATTACAAAAGTATTTGTCGTAAATTTGACATAATTTTTCTAAATATTTTGATTGATTAGAAACGTTAAATCATTGTTGTTATGTGACTAATAGAATATTTTCGTTATTATCCGTATTTGTTAAAGGGTCAAAATGACATTTCACCCATTTTCACCATTTTCCCGCCTATGTATTTTATTGGCTCATTCTTTGAAGCTATATTTCAGCTTTCCATATTACATTTTTGGACCAATTGTACAACACTTTTTTGATATTCCAATAAAACTTTGTCAACACCTCTATTTTCCCTATCATTTCATTGAAAAATGGTCCCTTTTACATACCTGTTTAAAAGTAAAATATTGAGCTTAAATGGTTCGTGACCCCCTATTTTTTTTTTTAACAATTTGATTCATTTTGTTTAAAGAATAAAATAACCAAAACAAGAATGTGTCCCCAGTACACGAATGCCCCACTCGCACTATCATTTTCCATGTTCACTGGACCGTGACATTGGGGTAAAAACTCTCATTTGGCATTTAAATTAGAAAGATCATATCATAGGGAACATGTGTACCAAGTTTGAAGTCGATTGGACTTCAATTCATCAAAATCTACCTTGACCCAAAACTTTAACCTGAAGCGGGACAGACGGACGGACAGACAGATGAATGGACGCACAGACCAGAAAACATAATGCCCCTCTACTATCGTAGGTGGGGCATAAAAACGGCACTTCTGATAAAAACTTTGAATAGGCCAGAGCCACCTTAAATACTTATTAATAAGACAACGTTACATCTCCAGTCAATTCTATGGTTGAAAACATTTAAAACAATTTATTACAAAGCATTTTAGTGTAATAGGAATACAATTACTGTATTTTAACATTTGTTACTGTTAACAGCATTTATGTCTATCAAATGAATTCTACTACATTGAATGCAGACACACAAAAAATACCACATTCAATGCAGGCACACACGTAATACCACATTCAATGCAGACAAACAAGGAACACAACCTTCAATACAAACAAACAAATAAACCTTTTTTGATACAGACAAACAATAAAGACTACCTGTATGACTCCTGGACCAAGCTGTATATGATACTGGAAGACCACTAGTCCAAGACACCATGGCACCCGAGTTCACATCCTGGGTAAGACCAACCCAATAGTGTCCAGATTTACCAGCTATCTGACTGGCTAAAAACAACTGGGTGTACCTAAATCAATGAATAAAACTTATGGTTAGAACATTAGTGGAAAAAATCATTTAGTGATAATTATTGCTATTTAGTACATTTTTCCTTTGATCTTTTTTTGTGATAATTTTCATATCATACCTCTCGCTTGAGATGGAAAATAGTTGCTAGAAACTAAGCAGGCATGTGGCGTTGCTAATGAAATTGACATGTCTTCATAGGTAAAATAACGATAAACAGATTATTATTGGTCACCTCAACTCGATTGCTTCACTTTAAGCGTACTGGCTCAAGCTAGAAAAATAAAATTGCTGAGATGATCAACAATAATCAATAAATAAAACTTTAAAAACAAAGAAATATTCTATTAAAGTCTATTTAGATCAAAACCTGTTATTAATACATCATTTATTTTTGTGAGAGGTCAATTAGGTCATGAAGAGTTACGTAATGTATCCCATTTATTTTTGTCATACCTTCATTTAGATCATGAAAAGTTTCTCGGTTGCCATTACTTTTTGTCTGATATTCATTTTGATCAAGAGCATTGTCATTTAATTTTGGTCCATTTTGATCATAACTTAAGATAATGCAGCATTTATTAATTCACATCTTCATTTTGATCATGAACAGTTACTTCACTAACTTGTCTCATTTAATTTTGTGTGATGTCCAATTGGATCTTGAGCAGTTACTATGCCATTTATTTGGTCACAAGTTAATTTTTATCATAACCAGTAGGTTGTATGCATTAATTTTTGTCAAATGTCCATTTCTTTTCACAATCAGAATCCGATACACCATTTTATTTTGGTCCATTCAACTGCGACCTTGTTTTTAGCTCTGTCGATTGGTGTTTAAATACAAAATAAGCACAGCTGATAATTGCTATTTACATTTTGACTACTAATGCCTGATGTCATATAAATAAAGTAGAGCTGTAACTTAATTAATCCTTGTTGCTTCAAGAAGTCAATAATAAATTAGCAAGTTAATCAGATTTACTTACACATTGTTTATAGTTGCCAGATGCCCATATTGAACTTGAGCACAAACACTCTCTGCTGTTGCCCAGTCGGTGGTTTCATCATTGATTCCATAGCAGTAAGCATCATAACCAATGGTATTCTGTAAATAAACAAGATTTAATAGATGGATTTCTTTTATCATTACATTGGCTGGCAATCTCATTAACATGTATTCTGCATCTTTTTTATTCCTACATGACAAGGTAGGTGTTCAAAGGGGAAAAGGTAAGAGTTTATGTATTTCTGACTGGAAACCAAAATTTATGATATATTTAGGAATGATCTCATGAGTTTTCTCTTGAACTGTACCTACAACAGGACATGCATCTACTACTTCCAAAATAAAACTAAGAATAAAATAATGATAATTATTGCTATTTTGTGCATTTTTCCTTTGTTCTTTTTTTGTGATAATTTTTCATATCATGCTACCTGATTGAGATGGAAAATTATCACTAGAAACTAAGGAGGCATGTGGTGTTGCTAAGGAAATTGACATGAACTTGACATCCTCATCAAAGGTAAGATAGCGATAAACAGATTATCATTGGTTTTCTCGCTTGAGCCGGAATGGTAATGATAATCTATAAGTTTTGCAATTGCCCAAAATTTTCCTTTGACAACTTCCTTTCTCAGTATAGCATCTAGAGTGATATGAAAAATTATCGATGAGAATGCAACATTACCAATGAAAAAAACAACGTTGTCACAGGTTTAAATAGTGATAAACTGATTATCATTGGTCATCTCAACTGGATTGCTTTTCTCACTTTCGCTATACATGCCCAAGCCAGAAAATCAATCTCATTGAGGTGACACAAAATAAAAATCCAGATGTATAATCCAGTAGGTCATGTATCTCCAATAATTTTGACTTGATAAAAGTCTGTTGTTAATTCTGTGGTTAACAATTTGAGTCATTGGTGAACCTGTATTCTGGACTTAAATCCCCAATCAATGGTCGCAAATCGTTAGATATAGTACTGATATTCCATTATTGTGATTCATATTTTTAAAAAAAACTTACATTGACGCAACCTATAGCTAGTGGTGACTGTGTAACTTCATTTAAAACTTGCTTCCTCTTCTTACAAATAAATCCTGCATTGGCCATTTCACAAGGAACATCATTCCATTTACCATTCTGTAAGATAAACGTATAACAAAATAAAATAACAAAAAAACCCGCACTTCTGATAAAATCTTGGAATAGGCCCGAGCCACCTTAACAGAATGATGGGTTGGGGTGGTAAATATCAATGTGACAGCAATGCAACAACTGATTATATAACAACTTAAAGTCTAACAGTTTTCAATAAAAAACAAGTGTCCAATTTAAGTGGCAAGAAGTCTAATAATTTTATACCCTTCTTCAAGATAAATTGTGTAGTACTTTTTCATTATGATTAGATCTTTGTTTCATCAATACTAGATCAGGTACTTAAAGAAAGATACACACCTTCAGAAGCATAATAACACAATCCTCCCTTGTCTCTCCATTCCAATTGTTGGGTTCAGTTTTAGCCCACTTTGTATATTTGACAATGCTATCATCTGACCACTTAAAATTCATCTGGAATCCAGTGTCACTAAATCCAATCCATAATCCACCATAGATGGCTTAAATTAGAAAAAAACAACTTTAAAAGCCTGTTTTACCATTTTCTTTATATTCTGCATTAAAAACACTACACCAGAAATGAGAAGACATGGTGTAGCAAATCACGTCACAAAAAAGCACACACAGATGTAAACAAATTTGCACATAAGCAAAGAAACAGCTCTTTTAGAGCAGGTCTTCAATTCAAAGTCATAGATTTGTTCTACCTTTTTACATTTCAAGAACAAAAAAGAAATTGCTAATTAGTTTTAAAAGAACTCGACAATCAGAAGTAACTTTTTATTGTCTAGCCTGGTTTTGTTCCTGATAAATTTGGTTTAATTTGCCCCAAAGAAACTTGATAGAAAAGGTAAAAAAATCAATAAAATCTGATCAAACATCTCACACGAGCAAAAAATCACAATTATAGTTTTGGACAGGCAAGCTTAAAATTATCAATAATACTGCAAAATAATGTCATATTCATGTATTAAAAAAAAAAGTCTTATTTATTCTGATGAAATGTTGGTTGATGGCAGATTTAAAATGCATCAGCACACATGGATTTTGTCACTGTGAGGAATATTTTTTTCAAATGAAAATTAAGGAGGCTTGCGGGTATAAAAATTTCAGAAAAAAATGAAACATTTATTTTTCACTTCATATTTTACTATTACCTTAAGTAAAACTGAGAATGGAAATGGGGAATGTGTCAAAGAGACAACAACCCGACCAAATAAAAAAACAACAGCAGAAGGTCAACAACAGGTCTTCAATGTAGCGAGAAATTCCCGCACCCTGAGGCGTCCTTCAGCTGGCCTCTAAACAAATATATACTAGTTCAGTGATAATAAACGTAGTTGTTACTTTATCATATGGTGCAAAAAACATTCAAAAAATCAATTCATGTTGGCCCCAGATGAGTTTTAAAATGTAGATATCATTAAAGCTCCAAATTATCTCCCTTTGATTAAAATTTGTTGTTTTTTTTGCATTAATATTGAAAGAACTTTTTTAAGTCATCAGTGACCTATGTTTTTTATTATAATTTTCAAATAAGCTGTACTTAAAACTATACTGTTGTAAAATTAAAGCGATTTCTGTAATTAAGTTCTTTTTTTTCTTTCGATAGTACCTCTATTTCTCCTATTAGTTCAACAACAGAAATAGGTACCTTTACAAACAAGAGGCTCTCAAGAACCTGAATTGCTCACCTTAATTCTTTTGGTTAAATCTCTCATCAATGATTATTTTGGCTTTTCAATTTATTTAAATGTTTTTGGATCAACCTATTTTCTTCAAAAGCAAAAAAAAAATCATTTTCTCCTATGTTCTATTTTAGCCATAGAAGCTATGTTTCTTGACATACAAGGAAATAAAATATAAAATTTATACTATATACTATGAAACTCATTTAGCCTAAGTTTGGCTGAAATTGATACAGCAGTTTCAAAGGAGAAGATTTTTTAAAGTAAGTCAACATGATGAACAAATTGTGAAAAAAGTCTTTAAAGGGCAATAACTCCTTAAGGGGTCAATTGACAACTTTGGTCAGATAGACTTATTTGTAGATCTTACTTTGCTGAACATTATTGCTCACTTTACAGTTTATCTCTATCTATAATAATATTCAGGATAATAACCAAAAACAGCAAAATTTCTTCAAGATTATCAATTCAGGGGCAGTAACCCAACAACAGGTTGTCTGATACATCTGAAAATTTCAGGGCAGATAAATCTTGACCTGATAAACAATTTTACCCCATGTCAGATTTGCTCTAAATGCTTTGGTTTTTGAGTTATAAGCCAAAAACTGCATTTGACCCCCATGTTCTATTTTTAGCAATGGCGATCATGTTTGTTGATAGATCAAAACTTCGGATACAATTTATAAACTAGATACCCTAAGGAACATTCAGTTAAAGTTTGGAAGTATTTGGCCCAGTAGTTTCAGAGGAGAAGTTTTTTTGTAAAAGATTACTAAGATTTACGAAAAATGGTTAAAAATTGACTATAAAGGGCAATAACTCCTAAAGGGGTCAACTGACCATTTTGGTCATGTTGACCTATTTGTAAATCTTACTTTGCTGAACATTATTGCTGTTTACAGTTTATCTCTATCTATAATAATATTCAAGATAATAACCAAAAACAGCAAAATTTCCTTAAAATTACCAATTCAGGGGCAGCAACCCAACAACGGGTTGTCTGATTCATCTGAAAATTTCAGGGCAGATAGATCTTGACCTGATAAACAATATTACCCCTTGTCAGATTTGCTCTAAATGCTTTGATTTTTGAGTTCTAAGCCAAAAACTGCATTTGACCCCTATGTTCTATTTTTAGCAATGGCGACCATGTTTGTTGATAAATCAAAACCTCGGATACAATTTATAAACTAGATACCCTAAGGAACATTCAGTTGAAGTTTGGAAGTATTTGGCCCAGTAGTTTCAGAGGAGAAGATTCTTGAAATAGTTTACGACGACAGACGACGGACGCCAAGTGATGGCATAAGCTCACTTGGCCCTTTGGGCCAGGTGAGCTAAAAAACGTATGCTTCTTTCGAAGGCGATTGAAAGCGTAAATGAATGCTGACCATATTTTTTTATTTTGCTTTTCTATTAAGTATAAGATTACGTTCATTTATAGAAAAATATAGCGAAATCCTATATTAAATAAAAACAAGAATGTGTCCAAAGTACACGGATGCCCCACTTGCACTATCATTTTCCATATTCAATGGACCGTGAAAATGGGTAAACAAGAATGTGTCCATAGTACACGGATGCCACACTCATTCTATCATTTTCTATGTTCAGTAGACAGTGAAATTGGGGTCAAAACTTTAATTTTGAATTAAAATTAGAAAGATCATATCATAGGAAACATGTGTACTAAGTTTCAAGTTGATTGGACTTCAACTTCTTTAAAAACTACCTTGACCAAAAACTTTAACCTGAAGCGAACGGATGCATGAACGCACAGACGGACCAACGGAGGCACAGACCAGAAAACATAATGCCCCTCTTCTATCGTAGGTGGGGCAAAAAAAATGATTTAGACCCGCAAGCCCCCTTGAGGTTCCACTAAAGTCAAAATATAGGACACTTCATAAACATCTAAACTCTGCCTGTATTTTTCAACCTATAATGAATAAAGTCATAAACTATGAGAACATATGTTCATTTAAACATACTTTATATATACACATTGTGTAAATTGTAAATAAACTTGAAATTGTTATGTTGTGGCCAAACTGGTTCTTGGGGTGAACACTAAATTTTCAAAAAAATCTACAGGCCTGCAAGACGACTTAATTTGCTTAAAATTGGTATGGACGAATACTGTTACATGTAATGCAGGGCAAGCGGATGCTGATTTGTCGCATACATATGTTTTAATGACATATTTGTCCAATTTCTGTATTGTTCCTTCAATATTCGTTCACTTAGATACATAAAATTAACTGAAACTCGAAAATCAATACATTTTATAAAAAATCAACATGGGCTTGCCCTGCATTCCATGTAATAGTCTTCGTTCATACCAATTTTAAGCAAATTAAGTCGTCTTGCAGGCCTCCAGATTTTTTGGAAATTTATTGTTTACCCCAAGAACCGGTCTGGCCCCAACATAACAATTTCAAGTTTATTTACAATTTATACAGGGTGTATATGTTAAGTATGTTTAAATGAACATATGTTCTCATAGTTTATGACTTTATTCCTTATAGGTGGAAAAATACAGGCAAAGTTTAGATGTTTATGAAGTGTCCTATATTTTGACTTTAGTGGAACCTTAAGTCAGGCAAAATACATGTCATTTAGATAAAAGCATACAACAGTACCTGAATCACAGATTCCACAAGACAATGGACAATTCTTCAACATATAAGATGGGTTTTTGTAACATTCACCAACACTAGCCCAGTGGTCACACTCCACAGAATAATGGATATTTTTACAATCCCGTATACAGTAATTACAGCTCTTATGACACGACCTTGCCATCCATACTGGGTTCTTCTGACATTCGCCTTGATCTCTCCATTTATCACACTGAGTATCATTAGAATGCATGTTGTAACAATGAGCTAAAAATAGAAATCAATAAATAGAGTATAGCCAATGTCATCAACTGCCTATTCATTTGTAATTCTCTAACATTAACTTCATCACACGAAAAAAAAAATCTGTGTGTGTGCTACATGTTGTGTTGTTTACTGATGTTTGCTATTGGATCAGGTTTTTTTGTTGTTGTCATGGCATTGTCAGTTTCTTTTCAGCTAGTTTAAATGTTCCTTTGGTATTTTTCATCCCTTTCAGATAAAGTATTAAAGATCCTTAGACACAACCTTGCAATCTATCCAAGATTTTTCTAACAATCTCATAAGATTAGCTGAATCTGTTAATATATCACATAGAATACCATGTATCAGGTTAATTTGACATCCTCTTTTATTTGCATTTACAAGGTAAAACAGAGCACTGAAATATAAACTGTCAAGTTTTAAATAATGCATGCTTTATGATTATGTGTGATGTATTGGTATTAAAGGCTCATAGAAAAAGATGCAAAACAATTTAAAAAGTGTCCCTCTTGAGTTCCCAAATCAATAGACCACTTTCGAGTTCATCCGTCACCGGCAAAAACTCGTCAATTATGCACGCCTTTATGATGTCATTTACCAGATAGAGGGGCTCGCCTGTATCCCTGCACTATTTACGTTCATCAAGCGTCTTAGTGATCGTCTTTGTGCAGGATAAACTAGAAATAATGGTTGCTCTGTAGGTACTTACTGACAATTCCCTAATGACAGCAGTGTTGATTGTCAATTTTGAGAATTCAATTTGCCGAATAATTCGTACAATATAGAATTATAGTTTTCCAACCACTCGCTCAACATTGGAAGGAAGTGACGACGCCCCTAAACGCACAAATGACCGTGATAAAGGCGCGTATAATTGACGAGTTTTTTCCGGTGACGGATGAACTCGAAAGTGGTCTATTGTTATGGGTTATTTTATGTAAACATACCCTACGAATATACTAATGGAAGGCAGAAATTTACTGATGCACTACAAATCCAGCCTCAACTTGCAATTGTTTTTAAGGCGGTTCAAATGCAGTGTAGACCTTGACCTTCACTCTAGGTTTTCCTTCCTTGTATGCAACACAACTTCTTATTCATTACAAAACTCTAATGGTTATAAAAGTCCCAGAGAGCTGAAATGTTTTGTGTTGATTATGAGTATAGGCCTTCTCCCTGTCAATAATTGAGGCTTTATTTTATCGCACTTACTTTTAGGGATTTGGCTCGTTATAAAATCCTGTTCTCCTTCTTCTGCAATGGAAGCTAAATCAGAGCCGTTCTTCCTACAAAGAGATCTGGCGACATTCCATGTAGTTTTTTTTCTAACAATCAAATAGCAACTTGATCTATAACTAACCCATCCATCTGGACAACCATAGGTTTGACCTTAAATATAAAGGCATTTGCTTACATTTCTTTTTAAATTGGTTTTTGTTGAAAAACACAAAAAAAAAGTGTACAAGGCAAAACAAAATCATTACTCAGGGGTAATAACTCACGAGGAATCATCAAAATATTTAGGTCATGCAATCATATTCTTGTAGGTAGAAGATTGCAATAGTTCACATTGCAGCCATTGGCCCTATATTCCCGGACAGGTAAAAACAAATCAATATATTACCTTTTCCTATTACAGGTGATGTTGGGGGAATTGGTGGCAGTGTTGGTCCAGCAACTAAAATAAAGAAAAAGGAATTATGTCAGATTTTATACAATACAAGGCATTTAAATATTTACTTATAACTTACAAATATTAAAGGCAGTTGGGTTACTTTCCATTGATATATAATAATTATTTCAAATCCTATTGGGTAAATACTGAGCCATTTAAATCAAATAAAACAAAAATGTGTTCATAGTACAAGGATGCCCCATCCCCACTATCATTTTCTATGTTTAATGTTCTCTGATTTGGCATTAGAATTAGAAAGATCATATCACAAGGACCATGTGTACTAAGTTTCAAGTTGATTGGACTTCAACTTCATAAAAAAAAACTACCTCAACCAAAAACTTCAACCTGAATCTGGACAAACAGTCAGAGGAATGGACCCACAGTCCAGAAAACATAATGCCTATAAATGGGGCATAACAAGAATGTGTCCCTAGTACACGAATGCCCCATTAGCACTATCATTTTCTATGATCAGGGAACTGTGAAAATGGGGTAAAAAAACTAATTTGGCATTAAAATTAGAAAGATCATATCATAGGCAAGATGTTTACTAAGTTATAAGTTGATTAGATTTCAACTTCATCAAAAACTACCAACCAAAAAATTTAACCAGAACTTTAACCTGAAGCAGGATGAACAGACAGACAAGCAAACAGACAAATGAACAAATAGACATAATTGAGGCCTAAAAAACAACAGCTAAAGTCTCAATGTTATTATAATGCTGAAAAACATTCAGTTGACTTACAAAGATTTATCTCCCGTGAATGGTATGTAACCACTGCTGTGCAAGGACTTACATTTACTCTTGAGAGGAAAAATGTTATATCCAACTTTTTAAAAATTATCAATATCATTAACTCACCTGTCTTTCTACATACAAATCCTTGTTTGACATCACATGCCTTATCTTCCCATTGTCCTAATTTAGTATCCATAGAAACACAGTCTTCACCATTATCAAGACCATCAGGCTGATCTACAGGGAATCAATACTATTTTTTAAGTTGATAGAATTAACTAAATATAGCAATATCAAAACTTTTTTCTTCTTCTATTTTACAAGATCTGGTATAAAAGGTGTATGTGTGTTAAGTGATCATTTTGGCCCAATTTAATTTAAAAGTTTATTACTGTGGATTCATGATTATTCCTTGGATACCAATTCTTCATGGATTTCATGGGTAAAGGCGAACACTGAAATTAAATGTTCAACGAATGACAAATTTCCTATAAGATTATAAGCAAACTTCGCCAAAGCATAGAAATAAGATATCCATGAAAATGCAAGTTTTCCTCAATCAACGAAAACTGCTACCCACAAAAACTAATGAATCCACAGTAATTTCAAGTTGAGTAATATACATGTGAGAAAGTGAAACAATGATTTATGTGGAGCTTTTGTGATAAATCAGTTACACCCAAAATAAGTCAAACTTAGATAGTTTTGTGCAAGTTGACATAATCTTCTAGATTCACTCCAGTAAGGCCTAAGGAATATATAGTCTTGCTTGAAAAACTAAATTTTTAAATCAAAATAATTCATTTGTTCAAGCCATTAAAGTGATAAAAATATATTTTGTATTGACACATGCACTAGAAGTTTTTTGTTCCAACAACTGCAATGTTTTCATTGTTTGGTGGAAAATTCAAATTGAAGCACATTATTTTGACATCATTATTAGACATTGGGTCATTTTAATACCACTTAAAACTAGAGGCTCTAAAGAACCTGTGTCGTTCACCTTGGTATATGTGAATTAAACAAAGGAAGCAGACAGTTCATGACAAAATTGTGTTTAGGTGATTGTGATGTGTTTGTACATCTTACTTTACTGTACATTCTTGCTGCTTACAATTATCTCTATCTATAATGAACTTGTCCTTGTAGTTTCAGTGGAAAATGTTAGTAAAAATTAACAAATTTTATGAAAATTGTTAAAAATTTATTATAAAGGACAAAAACTTCTTAGGGGGTCAATTGACCATTTTGGTCATTTTGACTTATTTTTGAGTCTTAAATTGCTGTACATTATTGCTGTTTACAGTTTATCTCTATCTATAATAATATTCAAGATAATAACCAAAAACAGTAAAATTTCCTTAAAATTACCAATTTAGGGGCAGCATCCTAACAACGAGTTGTCCCATTCATCTTAAAATTTCAGGGCAGATAGACCTTGACCAATGTCAGAGTTGCTCTAAATGCTTTGGTTTTTGAGTTATAAGCCAAAAACTGCATTTTACCCCTATGTTCTATTTTTAGCCATGGCGGCCATCTTGGATGGTTGGCCGGTCAAAAAACACAAACTTTTAACTAGATACATCAATGATGATTGTGGCCAAGTTTGGAATAATTTGGCCCGGTAGTTTCAGAGGAGAAGATTTTTGTAAAAGATCATGGATATTTACGAAAAATGGTTAAAAATTGACTATAAGGGGCAATAACTCCTAAAGGGGTCAACTGACCATTTTGGTCATGTTGACTTATTTGTAAATCTTACTTTGCTGAACATTATTGCTGTTTACAGTTTTTCTCCATCTATAATAATATTCAAAAATAATAACCAAAATCAGTAAAATTTCCTTAAAATTACCAATTTAGGGGCAGCATCTGAAAATTTCAGGGCAGATAGATCTTGACCTGATAAACAATTTGACCTCATGTCAGATTTGCTCTAAATGCTTTGGTTTTTGAGTTATAAGCCAAAAACTGCATTTTACCCTATGTTCTATTTTTAGCCATGGTGGCCATCTTGGATGGTTGGCCGGGTAATAAAACACAAAGTTTAAACTAGATACATCAATGATGATTGTGGCCAAGTTTGGTTTAATTTGGCCCAGTAGTTTCAGAGGAGAAGATTTTTGTAAAAGTTAACGACGACGGACGCCAAGTGATGGGAAAAGCTCACTTGGCCTTTTAGGCCAGGTGAGCTAAAAAACTAGAGCCTGTAAAGAGCCTCTGTGGCACACCTAGGTCTCTGTACATCTTCAACAATAGTCACTCTATGTGGATCCAAAAACAAATATAACAAAAAACTGTTTTTGTTTATCACCCCCTTAACCTGTTACAGTTTTCTAATAGGTAAAAATGGAGAAAAAAAAGGTAAAGTCATATGAAATAAATTATTATTGAAATTAATAAACCAATGCATTCATATATACTAAATTAAGTCCTTTTTTGTTATATATCCATTATAAAATTGAGAATGGAATCTATAACATACTATTGACAAATACCATTTGATTAAATGATTATTGATCCCAAGATAATTAACTTTTGAGTTTGTTGGTAAAGTTTATCAGATCACAACATTACTAAACAATAACACATAGGACATGGAGGACCTGACAAATTAAGTGTCATCCATGTATATTGGCAGGAGGGGTTAATGGACATATTTTAAGTAGTTACCCAAATGATGGTTGTGGACAAGTTTATGTTAATTTGGACCAGTAATTTGAAAGCAAGATCTTTTTTTTCAGATAACAGAATATGACAAGAGGATGCACACCAAGTAATGAAGAAAAGCTCACTTGGCTCTTTGGACCAGGTGAGCTAACAAAAAGTATGAGCAAACCTTGCATCCAGTGCAGAAAGGAGAATGGTGAACCATCAGACCATCTCCAGCCTTCATCTGTTCCCCGACAATTGGCACCTATCCACATTGACCCGAAATTTCTATTCTGCAATCGTCCTATCAAAATGTAATATAAGAAAATATGTATTAATATTTTTTTTGAATAATAAAATAATATAAATAAGACATCGATAATATGACAGTCTACCAGTATAGGACTGACAAGTTTGAATTCTCTCTTGTGCTTGTTTATCTTCTTCCTTTTTAATGGTTTAGCTTATCTAGATGAAATTTGAAACCAAAACAAACCAGTCTAAAAATGCCAGCTACTCTTTTTATGAGAAGGAAAAGGATGTCAACATGCTTCATATGGTTTTGCACTATGCAATTAATAAACACCATATTGTAATGAATTTGCTATGAATTATTTTTGACAAAAAAGATTATAAGTAAAACTTACCAGCAAGGTAAAGCTGTTCATGAGTTGATGTTATACTAACTAGCTTTCCACCCATCATTTGACATTTAGTTCTTGCTTCCATCCAGCTTGATAACCGATTATCAAAATGATAACAAACATCAGGGATAGGTGAATCTTCCCAAAATAACCCACAATTTTTACTCCATGTCTTAGCCGCAGTTGTCACAACTAAAAGAAAAAGAAAAATGTCCATAAGACACCTTGCTGTACTGGGGTTGTCATATTTTATAGTGAACTGCCAAATCTGGGTTAAAACCTTAATTTTGAAAATATATATTTTTTTAAGTTCCATCATTATATATGGTTCTTATTTTTATGTTTATGTGACCACAATGGTATGGTAATTTAACCAATAAACCAAAACTGTAACCAATATAGGATTCAACAATGGGCAGCTAACAAATGTACAGACAGCTAGGAAAACTTGGTTTTGAGGGTGGCAATGATAACTATATAACCTTTAGAGAGCCTGTGTCATTCACCTTGATGTGTGGTATAAAATGCAAATAAAATGTAAAAAATAGTCATTTGAGGTCAATACCTCTAATAGGAATTTGACAATGTCAGAAACATTGACAAATTTCTAAAACTTGCCGTACTAATAATATTTTCCTTTTAAAGTGTCTCTTTATATTATGTTTTTCAAGATAGCCAATCATCCATTCAGTATTTCAACCTTAGCAGTTTTAAAGGATTTGAAATGTATAATTTAAACTCACACCTGTCCACACGTTCAAATTAAACAATGTGGTTCTGACAATTTTTTGCTTGAAACCTTAATTACTTGATGAAGCCAGGATTGATACCAATTGATGAGAATAGCCCACTTGGGCCTTTTGATTTGGTGAGGAAAAACTCAAACAATGGGTCAAAGTCTATAAAAACTAACCTGTAGTTGTTGTAGAAGTAGAAGTGATGGTGATGGCCGGTGTAACTGCTCCAGCTAAAAACAAAGAAGAGATAATATAAAATGCAGCTATATATTTTAAAGACTTCTTGTGCTAACAATGGTCCAATGATTTACTCCATCCAAAATTACCTTTTTTTTACCATTCTTTTTCAGTATTTATGTCATCATGGTTTCTGATCTCGATTTACCATAAACTTCATAATATTTTCAAGAAAGTAACTTTCCAAAGGTAAATAATTGAACATTTTTTAATTGTATTTATATCCAACTTCAGGTCAAATAAATATTCAATTTGCTACATACCACAATACGGTATATCACAATACTCCCATCTTTGGTTTACATCAGTTGTATAGCACCAGGGACCATATGGCTCATCATCTGCGTTACGACAATAGTTCTTCTGATCCAATAGTTGATCGCTATAGCTATGCTTATGAGGGACTAGTGATGACCAAGCCTGGCATGTACGACCTGTGTTGGTTACACTAATAGTTCCTCTGTAACCCTTACCCATCTGATCCATTATACACTCTTGGGCGACTAGGAAGATAAAAACAAGTTTTCAGTCACAACAACTTCTATTTTTTAAAGATGTGGGGTTTGAAAGTAAGAGTCTAAATATATTGTAATGAACAAATTAAAGTGTCAAATTGCTTGGCTATTCCTGTAATCTGTTCCTTTATGTGTAACTAGGTAGAAGCTTCTAAGGGACACCATCAGCATAAGCATATGCCAAGTTGTAAACAGCAGCAGGTGATAAAAGGAGTAGGGCAAGCAAGATTGTAATATGATAATGACATTTAGCAAAGATTTGATTTTGAGATTTAACAAAAAGCTTGCATATGATTCACATGACCTGCATGTATTATTTTAAGGTATAATCAGTATGATGGGAATTTTACAAGAAATCAGAGTTGACTTGTTTTGACAGAGAGGATTTTTTCTAATTTTACTACATCTTCAAGTTCAGGGGCCAAATAATGGCTTTTATCATAACTAATCCTGTAGACAATTCATATGACATACCCATTGTTGTAGCATCAAACACAGCAGCAGATGTACTGTTTGAACATCCTAATGCATCCATGATCTGAGACAGACCAACAACTTGAGTTTTGTAATTAAAATGCTGTTTGCACTGATCATGCTGCGCTTGTAGACACTTCACTCTTGTTCTAACAGTGATACAATGTGGGGCTTCAGAAAAACGTTTGGCAGCTTGAATCATTGTGGGGCTTTTCTTCTCAAATTCTTTTGCTTGATCAAACAGGTCTTCACACCATTCCAATCTACATGGTACTTCTAAAATGATTAAGTTTGTTAAGTGTCATATTTGGCCCAGAACATCAGGTTTATTGTTTTGAGTGAAATAGGTTATATCTAATCTAGACATATCAGTTATGATTCATTGTAATGTTGGTCAATACATTCTTATATGAAATTTTAGGTAAATAAATACCATAAGGTCCAAGACCACATTTGTCGTCCCTTGATTTTTCGTTGTTCACGAATATAGTCCCTAGTGTTGACAGTGGGTTACTTGCCATTAATTTTTATACCCCTTCCAAATTTATTTCTCCATGTTTAATGCCTCAAATTGCACTGTAAAAAAATTTGGGTTAGGAATTTTTAAGGAAAGTAGTGATTTGGTCCAGCTGAAAAAGGTTAAAAATTTGCACTACAGAAGCTGTCAAAAGATTTCAAGACGCCCTAAACATAAAATTGTCCAGTTAGAGCCAATGAAGTTTTCTATAATTTTGAAATAATTTGTCCTAAAAGTACACACTGTAAAAATTTCATTGAGAAAGCGCAGGTGAGTTTTTAAATTTTCATTTATGTTCTAAAAGAAATGCGCTACGAAATAATTGTGGTCTCAGACCATAAAAGGGTCTTATTGAATCTATTCCTTTGTAAAATATCTACTCATATTTGGATTCTTTTGTGTGGAAACCCTATGTTGAAAACTTTTACATTGCTTTATATTATAAACTTGAGCAACAATCAAATTTTATATAGTAGAATTTTATGAAAAAATGGTACACTGTAAATTTTATTAAATCCTGTAAACTGAACAGAGATTACACATTTATGCACTTCCTCAGGTTGTATTCTACAACAGTTTGTTTATAAAAAAGAAGATGTGGTATGATTGCCAATGAGACAATTCTCAACAAGAGACCAACAGGACCCAGAAATTATTAACTATAGGTCACCTTATGGCTTTCAACAATGAGCAAAGCCCATACTGCATAGTCAACTATAAAAGGCCCCTATAAGACAATGTAAAACAATTCAAGCGAGATACTTACTAACAGCTTCATTTTACATTTATGTACAAAAGATGAACGAAAAACAAATCAGTAACACATCCACAAACAGCAACAACTGAATAACAGGCTCCTGAATTGAGACAGGCACATACATACATAATGTGACGGGGTTAGACATGTTAGCAGGATCCCAACTTCCCCTAACCTAGACAGTGGTATAACAATACAACATAAAAAAGAACTATAAAAATCACTTGAAAAAGGCTCAATTCATCAGATGGACAAAAAAACAAGTGAACGTGGATTATTTTCAGCTGTTCGCCAAAAGTTGTTTATCAGAGACTTTAATCACATATTGCAATACTGAATTATGATTGAAGGCCCTGCCTTGACCTATAGTTACCAACAAGTTCTTTGTAAACTGGGAGATAGTTGTATCAGTAGCATCATACCACATTTCCTAATCTAATACAAGTAAGTTTAGTGATTCCCAATTAAAGAAGTAAATTTGATTATCTCCCCTTTAATATCTAGGACTAGGAATATTAAAACTACATCTTCAGGTTGTATTCTACACATGTGCAATATTTCTTCAATAACTGAACAGCTGCTAAGGGTTAAATGCTTAAAAATATGTTAAGGAGTAATGCTTACAAAGCTGTTAAGGAGTTATGCTTACAAAGCTGTTTAGGAGTTATGCTTACAAAGCTGTTAAGGAGTTATATGCTTACAAAGCTGTTTAGGAGTTATGCTTACAATGCTGTTTAGAAGTTATGCTTACAAAGCTGTTTAGGAGTTATGCTTACAAAGCTGTTAAGGAGTTATGCTTACAAAGTGCTAATTAAGTGCAAAAATTACTCATTACTGCTAAATATGAAACTACTTTATTGTGAATAAAATTATAGGCCTGATAACTTTGGATTGAATAACCCATATATTACTACCAGTCCAATTTGACCTTAAAATTAGTAAAAAAAGTTTTTGGACTAAAGCTTTATATGTTTTTAATTGCTTGAATAGGATATGACGGCAAGATTGATAACAAGAATTTGAACATTTCTGTCCTAATAGCTTATAGTGGGTTATTTCAGCTGGGTGTACATTTTCACTTAAATTCGTGGATAGAACAAAATTTCCAAAATGAATTCCACCAATTTAAATCAGTTAATGCAAATGTATTGATAAAAGTTGAATTCATCAAGATAATAACCGCCAAAATTTTCCATACACCTTATTCAATGAAAATCCCAAAATGTTCCACCCATGAAAATTATATAGTATACAGTAATAAGGAGGCAGTATTGAATGTGTTCCTGACCAAACATTAAACTTACCTGGTACAGCAGTTGAAACCCCTGGCTTGGTAATAGCTGTTGATTGCATAGTTGTAGATGTTCCTCACCAAACAGTAAACTTACCTGGTCCAGCAGTTGAAACCCCTTGCTTGGTCATAGCTGTTGATTGCATAGTTGTAGATGTTCCTCACCAAACAGTAAACTTACCTGGTTCAGCAGATGAAACCCCTGGCTTGGTTGTAGCTGTTAATTTCATAGTTGTTGTAGATGTTCCTGACCAAACATCAAACTTACCTGGTCCAGCAGTTGAAACCCCTGGCTTGGTCATAGCTGTTGATTTCATAGTTGTAGATGTTCCTCACCAAACAGTAAACTTACCTGGTCCAGCAGATGAAACCCCTGGCTTGGTCATAGCTGTTGATTTCATAGTTGTAGATGTTCCTCACCAAACATTAAACTTACCTGGTACAGCAGTTGAAACCCCTGGCTTGGTCATAGCTGTTAATTTCATAGTTGTTGTAGATGTTCCTGACCAAACATCAAACTTACCTGGTCCAGCAGTTGAAACCCCTGGCTTGGTCATAGCTGTTGATTTCATAGTTGTTGTAGATGTTCCTCACCAAACATTAAACTTACCTGGTCCAGCAGATGAAACCCCTGGCTTGGTCATAGCTGTTAATTTCATAGTTGTTGTAGATGTTCCTGACCAAACATCAAACTTACCTTGTCCAGCAGTTGAAACCCCTGGCTTGGTCATAGCTGTTAATTTCATAGTTGTTGTATATTTTCCTGACCAAACATTAAACTTACCTGGTCCAGCAGTTGAAACCCCTGGCTTGGTCATAGCTGTTGATTGCATAGTTGTAGATGTTCCTCACCAAACAGTAAACTTACCTGGTCCAGCAGATGAAACCCCTGGCTTGGTCATAGCTGTTAATTTCATAGTTGTTGTAGATGTTCCTGACCAAACATCAAACTTACCTTGTCCAGCAGTTGAAACCCCTGGCTTGGTCATAGCTGTTAATTTCATAGTTGTTGTATATTTTCCTGACCACACATTAAACTTACCTGGTCCAGCAGATGAAACCCCTGGCTTGGTCATAGCTGTTGATTTCATAGTTGTTGTAGATGTTCCTCACCAAACATCAAACTTACCTTGTCCAGCAGTTGAAACCCCTGGCTTGGTCATAGCTGTTAATTTCATAGTTGTTGTATATTTTCCTGACCACACATTAAACTTACCTGGTCCAGCAGATGAAACCCCTGGCTTGGTCATAGCTGTTGATTTCATAGTTGTTGTAGATGTTCCTCACCAAACATTAAACTTACCTGGTACAGCAATTGAAATCCCTGGCTTGGTCATAGCTGTTGATTGCATAGTTGTAGATGTTCCTCACCAAACAGTAAACTTACCTGGTCCAGCAGATGAAACCCCTGGCTTGGTCATAGCTGTTAATTTCATAGTTGTTGTAGATGTTCCTGACCAAACATCAAACTTACCTTGTCCAGCAGTTGAAACCCCTGACTTGGTCATAGCTGTTAATTTCATAGTTGTTGTATATTTTCCTGACCAAACATTAAACTTACCTGGTCCAGCAGTTGAAACCCCTGGCTTGGTCATAGCTGTTGATTTCATAGTTGTTGTAGATGTTCCTCACCAAACATTAAACTTACCTGGTACAGCAATTGAAACCCCTGGCTTGGTCATAGCTGTTGATTTCATAGTTGTTGTAGATGTTCCTCACCAAACATTAAACTTACCTGGTACAGCAGTTGAAACCCCTGGCTTGGTCATAGCTGTTGATTTCATAGTTGTTGTAGATGTTCCTCACCAAACATTAAACTTACCTGGTACAGCAATTGAAACCCCTGGCTTGGTCATAGCTGTTGATTTCATAGTTGTTGTAGATGTTCCTGACCAAACATTAAACTTACCTGGTCCAGCAGTTGAAACCCCTGGCTTGGTCATAGCTGTTGATTTCATAGTTGTTGTAGATGTTCCTCACCAAACATTAAACTTACCTGGTACAGCAATTGAAACCCCTGGCTTGGTCATAGCTGTTGATTTCATAGTTGTAGATGTTCCTCACCAAACATTAAACTTACCTGGTACAGCAGTTGAAACCCCTGGCTTGGTCATAGCTGTTAATTTCATAGTTGTTGTAGATGTTCCTGACCAAACATCAAACTTACCTGGTCCAGCAGTTGAAACCCCTGGCTTGGTCATAGCTGTTGATTTCATAGTTGTTGTAGATGTTCCTCACCAAACATTAAACTTACCTGGTCCAGCAGATGAAACCCCTGGCTTGGTCATAGCTGTTAATTTCATAGTTGTTGTAGATGTTCCTGAACAAACATCAAACTTACCTTGTCCAGCAGTTGAAACCCCTGGCTTGGTCATAGCTGTTAATTTCATAGTTGTTGTATATTTTCCTGACCAAACATTAAACTTACCTGGTCCAGCAGTTGAAACCCCTGGCTTGGTCATAGCTGTTGATTGCATAGTTGTAGATGTTCCTCACCAAACAGTAAACTTACCTGGTCCAGCAGATGAAACCCCTGGCTTGGTCATAGCTGTTAATTTCATAGTTGTTGTAGATGTTCCTGACCAAACATCAAACTTACCTTGTCCAGCAGTTGAAACCCCTGGCTTGGTCATAGCTGTTAATTTCATAGTTGTTGTATATTTTCCTGACCACACATTAAACTTACCTGGTCCAGCAGATGAAACCCCTGGCTTGGTCATAGCTGTTGATTTCATAGTTGTTGTAGATGTTCCTCACCAAACATTAAACTTACCTGGTACAGCAATTGAAACCCCTGGCTTGGTCATAGCTGTTGATTGCATAGTTGTAGATGTTCCTCACCAAACAGTAAATTTACCTGGTCCAGCAGATGAAACCCCTGGCTTGGTCATAGCTGTTAATTTCATAGTTGTTGTAGTTGTTCCTGACCAAACATCAAACTTACCTTGTCCAGCAGTTGAAACCCCTGACTTGGTCATAGCTGTTAATTTCATAGTTGTTGTATATTTTCCTGACCAAACATTAAACTTACCTGGTCCAGCAGTTGAAACCCCTGGCTTGGTCATAGCTGTTGATTTCATAGTTGTTGTAGATGTTCCTCACCAAACATTAAACTTACCTGGTACAGCAATTGAAACCCCTGGCTTGGTCATAGCTGTTGATTTCATAGTTGTTGTAGATGTTCCTCACCAAACATTAAACTTACCTGGTACAGCAGTTGAAACCCCTGGCGTGGTCATAGCTGTTGATTTCATAGTTGTTGTAGATGTTCCTCACCAAACATTAAACTTACCTGGTACAGCAGTTGAAACCCCTGGCTTGGTCATAGCTGTTGATTTCATAGTTGTTGTAGATGTTCCTCACCAAACATTAAACTTACCTGGTACAGCAGTTGAAACCCCTGGCTTGGTCATAGCTGTTAATTTCATAGTTGTATATGTTCCTGACCAAACATTAAACTTACCTGGTACAGCAATTGAAACCCCTGGCTTGGTCATAGCTGTTGATTTCATAGTTGGTGTAGATGTTCCTTACCAAACATTAAACTTACCTGGTACAGCAGTTGAAACCCCTGGCTTGGTCATAGCTGTTGATTTCATAGTTGGTGTAGATGTTCCTGACCAATCATTAAACTTACCTGGTCCAGCAGTTGAAACCCCTGGCTTGGTCATAGCTGTTGATTGCATAGTTGTAGATGTTCCTCACCAAACAGTAAACTTACCTGGTCCAGCAGATGAAACCCCTGGCTTGGTCATAGCTGTTAATTTCATAGTTGTTGTAGATGTTCCTGACCAAACATCAAACTTACCTTGTCCAGCAGATGAAACCCCTGGCTTGGTCATAGCTGTTAATTTCATAGTTGTTGTATATTTTCCTGACCAAACATTAAACTTACCTGGTCCAGCAGTTGAAACCCCTGGCTTGGTCATAGCTGTTGATTTCATAGTTGTTGTAGATGTTCCTGACCAATCATTAAACTTACCTGGTCCAGCAGTTGAAACCCCTGGCTTGGTCATAGCTGTTGATTTCATAGTTGTTGTAGATGTTCCTGACCAATCATTAAACTTACCTGGTCCAGCAGTTGAAACCCCTGGCTTGGTCATAGCTGTTGATTGCATAGTTGTAGATGTTCCTCACCAAACAGTAAACTAACCTGGTACAGCAGATGAAACCCCTGGCTTGGTCATACCTGTTGATTTCATAGTTGTTGTAGATGTTCCTGACCAATCATTAAACTTACCTGGTCCAGCAGTTGAAACCCCTGGCTTGGTCATAGCTGTTGATTGCATAGTTGTAGATGTTCCTCACCAAACAGTAAACTTACCTGGTCCAGCAGATGAAACCCCTGGCTTGGTCATAGCTGTTAATTTCATAGTTGTTGTAGATGTTCCTGACCAAACATCAAACTTACCTTGTCCAGCAGTTGAAACCCCTGGCTTGGTCATAGCTGTTAATTTCATAGTTGTTGTATATTTTCCTGACCAAACATTAAACTTACCTGGTCCAGCAGTTGAAACCCCTGGCTTGGTCATAGCTGTTGATTTCATAGTTGTTGTAGATGTTCCTCACCAAACATTAAACTTACCTGGTACAGCAGATGAAACCCCTGGCTTGGTCATAGCTGTTAATTTCATAGTTGGTGTAGATGTTCCTGACCAAACAGTAAACTTACCTGGTACAGCAGTTGAAACCCCTGGCTTGGTCATAGCTGTTGATTTCATAGTTGTTGTATATTTTCCTGACCAAACATCAAACTTACCTTGTCCAGCAGTTGAAACCCCTGGCTTGGTCATAGCTGTTAATTTCATAGTTGTTGTATATTTTCCTGACCAAACATCAAACTTACCTTGTCCAGCAGTTGAAACCCCTGGCTTGGTCATAGCTGTTAATTTCATAGTTGGTGTAGATGTTCCTGACCAAACAGTAAACTTACCTGGTACAGCAGATGAAACCCCTGGCTTGGTCATAGCTGTTAATTTCATAGTTGGTGTAGATGTTCCTCACCAAACATTAAACTTACCTGGTACAGCAATTGAAACCCCTGGCTTGGTCATAGCTGTTGATTTCATAGTTGTTGTAGATGTTGTTGCCGGAGCTGGAGCTGAAAAGAGTTTAAATTCACAAATTATCAATTTTTCAAATTTTATTGGATGAAAAAATAACTCAAGATGTTTGTTGTTTGCTTTTAGATCTCAAGGATAATGGTAATATGTTTACCATCATTTGCATTGTATAATTATACTTCAAATAAAAGTATAGAATTCAAATTTCTCCCACATAGCAATTATTCTGTCTGTCAAGAGCAATAACTTTTAAAAATATCTTGCAGAGATAAAAGCTTGAAAAGGCTTTAAATACAATTTTCAATAACTCTTAAAATAAGTTGATAGACAGGGATTTTCAGAATCGTCTCAGACATTGGTGATATAAACCTTTGATTTAAATTGAATAAAAATCTAGCAAAGGTCGACACTAAAATATGTTTTAACAATCAAATAATTTTGCAAAAATGAACCTACCATTGAATAAAATAAATTAAATAATTTGAAACCTTGAACTTTAAAAGTTTAAAAGTGTAAACAAGCCTCGACAGACTTTTTTTTTCAATTAATGAAAACATGACTCAAAAAATTTGTTAAATACTTGTAGTTTTTAATTAACCAAAGCATGACTATGATTTGTTAAATACTTGTACTTTTTAATAACTGAAACAATAATTATAATTTATGTTCAACACTTGTAGTAGTTGCTATAATTTGATAAATACTTGTAGTAGTAGTAGGTGGTGCCACTGTTGTAGTTGTGAAACTTGTTGTAGCAGGTACCTCACATACAACTCGTAGTGTTCTATTACATGGCAAGTTTCTATTCCATCTACCATCATCTCCTGTCAAAGTACAAATCAAATTTCAATTTATTTATAATGATGCAAAACATAATACATAATGTTGGAGAATGTCAATGCTTTTATCATTAATTTTCCATTTATCATGTTTATACTCTTCTAAAATTCAAAGACCTAGTAATGTACAAAATAAAGTTACAAATGTATTTTATTGACAAAGAATGAGAACTGGGTGAAAACTCAATGATGTCTAAATCCTAAGGAAAAATACCTCAAATTACTTAACAACAATAATAACAATCAACCCAGGTATATCATTGATAATTACATCTATTGACATAACTCGAGACTGACCATGACTTTATTTTGCCATCATTAGTTTTTTACCAATTAAGCAGCACAAAAAGGCTGTTTATTATGATTGGTCTATTTTGGCTGAATAAGCATACAGTTCACATCACCCAAAATAATTGTTTGCTAGTAAATCAATACAAAAATAGTGTGAATATAATTTTGGGCCATGATTGTGATCCATTGTTTCTAAGACTGTTCTTTTTTTGTGTGCTATTTTGGCACTCTAATTTATTTCTGTGATTTCATGTGTGCATTTCCATTATAACGAGTAAATTAAAACTAAAACAAAAATTTGAGTCTGGTTATCAGGCTGTTTGAAACACATTTAATACAAGGGCCAATATTGCATGCTCAAAATCATTCATTCTTTTCAAATACTTCATACATATTCTGTATAAGAACAAATTGAAAGAAATATCAATAACTTTAGTCCTTCAAATTGTATTATCTAGATGGAATCCATCAACCAACTAGACTCAGGTTTTTAATCTAGGTTCATAACATCACTGGTATATCTTACCAACATTCATGTAAACACAATCATACATGGTTTCATTGCTATTTGGAGATATGTATGTCCAGTATTTTGATGATGGAACATCGCCTGTGCTAGGCCAGTACCAGTTATTAGAACTCTGTTCTAAAAAATACAAACAACTGTTAAAAAGTATTTTCATTCTTGTGGTACTAATTTCAATGAAATTCATGATTGTAGTTAGAGTACAATTAAAATTTGGAACAAATAGAATGGACATTAAATGAAAAGGTTCACAAAGGGTTCATAATGTCCATGGAAATCAATGATCTTAGAAAAACAACCATTTCTACAAAAACAAACGAACGATATACATTTTGTTGTTAAAGTCATAATTATTATTACTGAATTAAAAAATAGATCAGATCGAACAGAGTACAACTTTAATTCTTGAAAAATATGAAGAGTATATAAATATTTTTCAACTCCATCTTGATATATATTAATAGATTTTGTGACAAGAAATTCTTCAAGAACTTACTTTTCAATCCAATCCATATTTCACCAATATCCCCTTTCCTCTTTAACAAATTGACCAGATAGGATGATTTACTATCACTGTAGAGAGATTAAGCAGAAATTGACAATTTTTAAGGCTGCCACATAATTCAATGTGTATGCAAATGTACCACTAAATCTTACAGCATTTAAATCATGTACATCGGGCACCAATCATATATATATTTTTTTAATTTCTGTTAAATTCTAAAGATTTCTAAGGAGGAGCAAATACAAATATCAGTCTTCCTTAATCTCAAGTGAGTTGGGTGTATATGAAAATGATGACTACCAATGTACATCAAAAACACTAGACATGGATTCTCTTTTCAACCAATCAACATCGAGACAAATTTGGCAAAAGGTAAAAAAAGTCCTCCCTACATAAAGAGTTAAAATACTTTTTCTTGGTTTTATTTGAGTGGCTGAATGGTCCAGGTAGTTCAACTACTACTTCACCAGCTCTTTAACACTTAGGTTGTGAGTTAATAAAGGGCTACGCCCGTTGCTCTTTTAACTTGTCTTTTATGCTTTAAATGAATTTATATGATCAACTAGAAATAGTGTGAGCCCTGTCAAATACCCCCCCCAAAAAAAAAAAAAATAATAAATAAAAATGCACAAAAAAATTGGCACTATAAAGGCTACCTCAAATTTAACTAAGTTTGTTGTCTTAATTTTTCATCCATACATAAAATTTTGTGAAAGTGTTAGTTATTGTCCCAAAATTGGAAAAATCCCCCCTTTTTTAAGCATAACAATTCATAACATGGAAATGAAAAATCTTAAATTTATAAAAATTGCTTTCAATAATAGAGAGCTGCTCATGAGCACATGATCAGCCCATCACTCTTTCAAAGATAAAGTTCCATAGCTTCACAAAGTCATATCAAAAATTTATAAAAAAACAAGAATGCATCCCAAGTACACGGATGCCCCATCCGCACTATCATTTTCTATGTTCAGTGGACCATGATAATGGCATAAAATCTCTATTTTGGCATGAAAATTAGAAATATCATATCATAGGGAACATGTTTACTAAAATTCAATTTGATTGGACTACAACTTCATCAAAAACTACCTCAACCAAAAACTGTAACCTGAAGTGGGACAGATGGATGAAAGAAACAAACAAGTAAACGAACAAATGGATGCACGGACCAGAAAACATAATGCCCATAAATGGGACATAAAACTAAGGGAAAGTTATTTCAATACATGTTATGTAGATATTAAGCAGTCAGCAAAGTTTCATGAAAACTGCTCAAAGAACTTTTGAGTTATTGTTTGAAAACAGGAAAAACATGAATGTGCCCATAGTACACAGATGCCTCTATCGCACTATCATTTTTTATGTTCAATGGACCTTGCAATTGGGATAAAAACTTATTTGTCATTAAAAATTAGAAAGATGATATAGGGAACATATGTACTAAGTTTCAAGTTGTTCAGACTTAAACTTTAACAAAAACTACCTTGACCAAAAACTTTAAACTGAAACAAGATAGACAAACAAACAAACAGACAGACGGACAAACTAACAGTCTGACGAACAGACACACAAACCAGAAAACATGATGCCCCTCTACAATGGTAGGTGAAAAACCTTTTGGATTAATAAAACCCCAACACTCTGAAAGTCCCTCAAGTATGTGTACAAAAACTAACTGCCATAAAATAGCCAATTGTTCTTAAGTGCTGACATTTTTTTTTTATTTATCTTTGTTTAATGAAAAGATTCACAGGTAGAATCTGATGTTAAAGGGAGACAACTGGCAAGTGGTACATTTTATCTTTGATCTTTCTGCCCAATACTTTACTATATTATGGACAGGACTCTATACTAAACTAGAGGCTCTCAAGAGCCCGAGTCACTGACCTTGGTGCATATTAAAAAATGGACACAGATAAATTCATGACAAAATTGTGTTTTGGTGATTGTGATGTGTTTGTAGATCTTTCTTTACTGAACATTCTTGTTGCTACAATTATCTCTATCTATAATGAACTTGGCCCAGTAATTACAATGGAAAACATTTTCTAAAAATTTACAACAGTTAATGAAAATTTATGAAAATTGTTAAAAAATTACTATAAAGGGCAATAACTCCTTAAGGGGTCAACTGACAATTTTGGTCATGTTTGACTTATTTGTAGATCTTACTTTGCTGAACATTACTGCTGTTTGCAGTTTATCTATATCTATAATAATATTCCAAGATAATAACCCAAAACTGCAAAATTTCCTTAAAATTACTAATTCTGGGGCAGCAACTTGACAACAGTTTGTCTGTTTTGTCCTAAAATTTCAGGGCAGATAGATCTTGACCTGATATGCAAATTAACAGGTCATGTGAGTTAAAAAATATTAGGCAATAACATCACATATCAGTGCAGTGGTGCCATATTTTTGTCATACATATAAATTTATCAATTAAGTGCACAAAACTTCTTTCATACAACTGAACAACTATCAAAGCATTTTATACTTTTAAAAATAAGTTTTACTATTTCATTTTATTTCATATTATCATCAAAAAATACTATAAAAAGACTAGCATTTTTTTGTATACTGACTTCTTAAAGCTCAAATATCAGCTTGCCCTCATCCTTGGACATTCTTTCCAATAAAGTCAGTAACAAAAACAAAAATACTATTATTCTATATATGCTCAATGTTTCTAAATGAAATGACAATTAAATCTTGAGTGGACACAAAAAAGTTTGGAAGAAGTGTAAAAACCTACCTAGTTATGTCTACCACTGACATTTTCATGGCTTGACAAAGTGTTTCAGCACGAGACCTGTTGTGTTCTGAGTATGACGTATAGTAACACATTGACTGATGTTGTTGATATCCAGGTCTACAAAGTCCTGTAACGATACTCTTTTACTTTATAAATAGCTACAAGCTTATATAAATAAACAAGAATGTGTTCAAAGTACACGGATGCCAAACTAGCACTATCATTTTCTATGTTTAGTGGACCGTGAATGTGGAATAAATACTCTGAGTTTGGCATCTAAATTAGAATGATTATATCATATAGTCCAGTCAAACTAAGATTTAACCTCAAACTAATTGCAACAGAAAATGTTTTAGTTCTAATCTATAGCATAATGCCCTTTATATACACAGAAAAAAGTCCCATAAAATCTAACTTGAGGAAAACTCAAAATCAGCATTTTTAATTTCCTATGGAAATTAACATTGGAAGGAGAGATAACTCTTGTAAAAATGATTCGCTTTTGGTCAGTTTTTGGTGGTTTTTCTTGAAATTTATATAAAGTATGATACTTTGATGGGGTTATAAGGTTGTATTTGACTAAATCATAAAATCTTCTGCTCATGAAATGTACAAAACCGGAGTGTTATGGGTAGTTTTATTTTTCTCGTGCATTTTTCATTAAAGAAATTGCAAATTTGAAGCTTTGTAACCATTTTGAAAAAATAATGTGAAAATTTGGTATTGTTTATATCTGTATATTATATTTTTTCAGCAACTTACACAAAAAGAAGAATACATGCTTAATTATTTTTTATTTAATTTGAGATTCTTTACCTTGACATGTTGAAAAATTCAATAAATGGTCAACTAATGCATTACGAAATCTAGATTATAGCTTGATAAAATATATGATAACACCTTCAGAGTTGTTTGTTATACTCTAAAGACCGCTTAAAAATCAAGAAACAATATATTCTGATGAATAGATGCGGTAAAGTTATAATTTAGTATCAATTTTTATTGATATTGTTGCCTTTTTTGCAAGAGTTATCTCCCTTTTCAATGCAAATCTCCATTGGAATTTTCAATGGTGATTTTTTTAAGTCTTCCTCAAGTAAGATTTTATGGGACTTTTTTCTGTGTATATTTGGGGTAAAATGCTAATGATTAAAACTTAAAAATCTTCTGTTGCAATTACTTTCGGGTTAGGGTAAAATTTGTGCTAGATTGACTGGACTAATAGGGAACATGTATACTAAGTTTCAAGTTGATTGGACTTCAACTTCATAAAAACTACCTCGACCAAAAACTTTTACCTGAAATTTGCACTTTAAATTTCTATGTTTAGTGAACCTTGAATTTGGGTCAAAACTCTAATTTGGCATTAAAATTCGAAAAGATCATATCGTAGTGCACATGAGTACTAAGTTTCAAGTTGATTGAACTTCATAATGTTCGCTGTATAAATGATGGATATAATGTTCGCTGTATTAATGCTTGGATATAATGTTCACTGTATAAATGCTTGGATATAATGTTCGCTGTATAAATGATTTGATATAATGTTCAGACAAACCTTCTGGTTTTTGACAGATGTATGGTTTAGGAGTTGTACAGCGATCAGGGTACAAGCCTTTTGCTGCGTCTTTAACTGTACTGTTTATATTCAAACAGGCAGGGTTGAAATTGCTGAAATAAAATGTTACTGAATTAATTGTTGTTTATCTTTAATTAACAGTTACTAGGACACACCCACTGTTAGAAAGTATGTTAACTGTTGTAGCATGAATTTTTGTAAAAGATTTTATGACTGGAGAATTTCAGGAAAGGCATCAAAAGTCATAGGTACTTGGGGACAGAACAATTTACTTAGTACTCCCTTTTTTCGAATATGGACCATAATTTACTATTGGGCTCCATTTCCTATAACTATAGAAAAGTGATAAAATGTGAATTACTGTAAAAAAAGTTGCAACTACATCTAAAGATGCCATTATTTTTATCAACATACAAGTGTATGCTACTCTTTCCCAGAAAAAAAATTAAAATATACGAATTTCAAAGATTCTACAACCGTATTTTTGTGTCGTTTCTCGCGTTACTTTTTGCTTCCGAAGAGCATAACGCTGACTGATCTATAGGAAAATTCGTAACTTTTGCTTTCAAATAACAAAGAACATCGACTAATAAGAATAGTGAGAAGAAAATGCAGAGAACTATAAGTATTTATGTAGCAGATGTAAGAACAGTGGCGTGATTTTTGTGTCCGATTTCGTAACACAATTTTTAGATGATGTAATCTGCTTTGTTGTAATAGAATTCTTAAAAACAATATGCAAATATGAACTCTCGCGAGATGTTCAAACAGGTAAATCCGAGATGATTACATTCTTGTTTTGATCTTCGTAATAATTAAGTAAGAAAATTACGTTATCGTTATGCGTTACATTTCACACGAAACAGAAGTCCAGTTATTTATTAAAATTGTTTTTGTCCTTAAGTTCTAATCATTTCCGGTCATACGTGAAACATGTGACTAACATGTGATAACGCCATTACGGCCGGATGTATGAAATACTAGGTCTAAACATTGTTTTTGTTTCCAACGGGATGTTAGCAAACATAATCTGTAGACTTGTTTCATCTTGTTTAAAAGAGGAAAATACAATTGTCAAAGAGATTGCGCCGGTGGTCTGTTATTTTTCCTATGTGCATAATGTTACATACGATCCTGTGTGAAAATAAATGCCCAATGACTTGACAAAATCGATTTCATATTTGACAGACGTTAGAACACACTTCGTTTCCCGATAATGACGTGAAGAGTCCTTGGAAAAATCAATCGAAATTACGTCTCTTATCATTGTACCAATGCTCGTTGGATTGATTTAACTTCAGCAGTAAATATTACTGGATATTTTAGGTGAATAAATATAATTTAATAAAAAATACATGTTAATATACTGTTACACTTGGAATGTACAAAGTTGGAATCTTTGTCACAGTTTTTAATTAATATTTTTTATTCATGTTCTGCAAACACTTATCAGAAACGCAATAAACTTGTCAAAGGAGAAGTAAACTTTTACCATGCATGACTTGAAAGGAAGTACTTTATTGATTTTAGCCCACTAAAGTAGGTTAAAATGTGGAAACCATGTAGATGGTGTACAGGTCACAAGTATCACATTGTGCCTATTTTAAAGATTTTAATTCCAAGTTAAAAGTTTTTTTCTTTACTGGATTTAAAGAATGTTACATTGCCAATGATTTGGAATAAATTGTATATAACTGGAACATCAAAACCAAATATAAATACATTTTTTTGGCTTAAACATCAAGATACAACGATTATAGTATCCTGTATCAATGAAGAAAATATGGAAAATTCTGAATAAATTGCACTAATTGTTTTCAAAACAAGCACATATTTAGGAGTTTTATAATACTGTTACATTTAAGATGGATTTTAAGAAAAAGTATACTGTTCAGATTATTTTAAGCAGATTTTGCAATAAAATAAAACTAAAAAATGCTTTCGGTTTCTTATGGTTTCCTGTCAGGTTTAAAAAAACCTTTAATATAACATTGAAAATAGATTTTAAATATTAACATGAAGCAAGTAACACTAGTAATGGTGTTTATTTATGCCTTTTGAATTATATTGTGCAAAATAAAGAAAATAAAGATTGGTTTCCTGTTTGGTTTCATGTCACGTAAACGGTGAATCAAAATGTATTAATTTTTTCTCGAAAAACTCAATTGTTCCATTCATACTATTCTAACACCAACACAACCCACAAAATAAAAGTTAAAATTTTAGAACTTATAAAAAAGGATACAAAAAGAAACCAAAGGCCGAATACCAAATTATGGTCCATATCCTTTATTTTTGGTTTTCTATTAATTAAAAAAAAACAATCATGTTTTTCTGCATGCTATGATCAGACATATATTATAATCTCTGTATAATATATGACCGCCGTTGATAGCAAAAAGCAAATACTTAATTTATAGTATATGTATGTTCATAGTATACAGAAAAAGCAAAATTGTCCAGTCCTCGAGTACCTATAAAAATTATGTGTAATATTCTAAACAGTCCATAAGCTGAAACTGCCTGAAATTAAAGAGAACTTAACATAGAAAAGAAAAGGAACCATCAATAAATTCCTAGCCACATTAAAAAGGCATGTCTGCTGTTGCAGGGGAGATCATTTTAGAACATATTTTTAGAACATATTTTAACAAGCAACATAAGGAAACACCTTACAATTAATAACATTTTAAATGCTAGTCAGCATGGGTTTAGAAGCAAAAGGTCTTGTGAGACCCAACTTATCATCAGCATACAAGATCTTGCTAAATCATTGGGATATGGTAACCAAATAGATGTCATACTTTTAGATTTTTCCAAAGCTTTCGATAAAGTCCCCCATAAAAGATTAGCCCAGAAATTAGAATTTTATGGTATAAGAAATCAAAATTTAAATTGGATAAATGACTTTTTAGCTGACAGGCAACAGCAAGTACTACTAAACAGTGTAAAATCTTCAAAATTAGCAGTTGATTCTGGTGTCCCTCAGGGAACAGTTTTAGGCCCAACATTATTTTTACTCTTTATAAATGACCTACCCGAACATGTAACTTGCAATGAAAGACTTTTTGCAGATGACTGTTTATTATATAGAAATGTAAATAATAGTTCTGATGCACAATTACTTCAAAAAGATTTGTCTATTTTAGTAAAATGGGAAGAGGATTGGCAAATGAATTTTAATCCTGAGAAGTGTTATGTAATTCATATTTCTAAAAAAAGTAAACCTTCCACTTTTGATTATATATTACATAATCATATTTTAGAAGCAGTAAAAGACAGTAAATATTTAGGCGTAACTATAAGCCATGATCTTGATTGGGGAACGCATATTAACAATATTACTTGTAAGGCAAATAAAACCTTAGGTTTTCTTCGTAGAAACTTAAAAAACTGCACACGTAAGGTTAAAAACCTTACGTACACATCACTTGTCCGTCCGGTCGTCGAATACTCTTCCCCTGTCTGGGATGCATACAAAAAACAACACATCACTCAGGTTGAGCAGGTACAGCGTAAGGCAGCCAGGTTTGTCTTCAATGATTATAAAGATAGATCACCTGGAGCAGTTTCAAATTTAATAAAATCATTGGAATGGGAAAATTTAGAATTAAGAAGGAAAAAGGCTAGATTAACTATGCTGTATAAAATAAATTGGGGGTTAGTTGAAGTTCCTAAGGACAACTTAACAATTTTTGATAGACGCACTAGGGGGAAACATAAATTTAGGCAAATATCCACAAATAAAGATTTCTATAAATTTTCATTTTATCCTCGCACTATTTCGGACTGGAACTCACTACCTGAAGCAATAGGTATGTCTGACACCCTGGAATACTTCAAAAGTGGCATATCCACTCTAACACTTGAAGGATCCACAGCAACTTATTAAACTTTGAAGCCACTGTACATAATGTATATATGTTATTGATAATGATTTTTCTTTGTCATATTATTTTTAAATTAAGTCCATAGCACACAAGTTCCGGGAAGTTTTACACTCCTACCTAGGAGTCTACTCCCGTATTCGGAAGAAGGA
The DNA here is from genome assembly GCF_036588685.1 of Mytilus trossulus. Taxonomy (NCBI): domain Eukaryota; kingdom Metazoa; phylum Mollusca; class Bivalvia; order Mytilida; family Mytilidae; genus Mytilus; species Mytilus trossulus. The sequence continues at coordinate 61,146,104 of NC_086378.1, read as the reverse complement.
AGAAGAATTTGATTGTGTTTTCCCAAAAATATGACAGATTCAGAAATTTGAAAAATTAAAAATTTTAAAGTCAGCCTTTCAGTCATTCTGATTCAGGATTGCTTACATCTCTTTTAAAGATTTTAGCAATGAAGAAGTTAAACATGGTGTATTTTATAACAATTCAAACTTCTTAAAGTTGACAAGTTTTTAGATGAACCACGAATTATGTGAGTGCGGGATGTGCAATAACTGAACCCATTATTATTGTACTTACTCAGATGTTTTACTAGGCTGTATATAACTTTCAATTCCAATGGCTTCAGAGGAATTTGTATAGAAGTATGTCTGAAAAAAAACAAAAATTCTCAATTAAGAGATATATCTAAAACAGACAACATTGTTTAAGTGTCAATAGGTACTTTTTTTACAAAAGGTTACATATTATAGTATCACCAATTATAAACACATATTGCTCTTATTAACTTTTTTGCTGTCAAATTAAGATATAACGATTTTGACCCTAGTTTACATATTTGATTTATAACATTCTGAAATGACAAATTACAAAAAGCCAACAAAAAAGAATTACCAATACATGGACTTGTTATAATGTATCATAAATTAATGCAGACTAGAAACCATCTAATTATTTCTAAAAAGTACATTCAAAAACTGCCAACAGTCATTAAACTTGATTTACCAAAAGTCAGCAGCATAAAATTCAGTGTTTGACGTTTGATGTTGTTTATTGTATTTTGTTTTTTCATTTGCTGTTTTGTACATTTATCATTAATTTTCTAATTTGAATTGTTTTACATTTTGTAATGCAGAGGCCATTTAAAGCTTGCTATGCTGTATTAGTTTTCATTGTTGAAGGCTTTTCAGTGACCTAAAGTTCATAACATCTATGTCATTTGGACTCTGGTAGATAGTTGTCACACGGGTAATTATACCACATCTCCTTATTTTTTTTTATAGCATATGCATTTTATTTCTCACTTATAGTAGTAATGACCATACATAATTCATATCTTTAAATCCATCTAGTGTATCATGAATGAAATAAGTAGATTGATTATTGGTTGTTTAAAGGGAAACTTCGCAAAAAAATCAAAAATTGATATTATGTCCATTCTGTATAAAAATGCTCAAATTTATAAATATTAAAGTTTTATTCCGCTAGATAAGAGATCACCATCGATTTTAAATTTTGAGTACCAGTTATCTTCGTTCCGCCATTTTGTTATCTTGTCCAAATAAAAATCACGATATGTCTATAAACCACAAAGAAACAAAACTACAGTAACCGATGTAGTCGTAATTACGTGTCAATCGTACGGTTGTTTTATCTGACTAACCATGGAAGTATTATATTACAATATAATACTTCCCAGGACTTACTAACTTGATACGGAAAATGTTCTTATTTTTTTTAATAACCATATAGTCAGTTATTTTTAAACTGTAAATATTGGAATTAGTTAAAAAGTCAAAGTTCAAATCATAGATAAGTGTTCCGTGAAAATTGTTTTCGAAAATCTAATTCGTTCATAATTCAAGTAATATACTTTATTCAAATAAATTAGGATCTTCGCTCCACTGACCACCCGCATGGCTTAAGGTATTACTCCCAAAGGTATTGTGAGGGGTGTAAGGTGACACGTCCAGGTATTCAAGCGATTTCCTGTCGGACTTTCAAGTTCATGCATCGTTTCACTTCTGTAGGTATTGATCAGTGTACACGGCCGATAACTTATAAATTTCCATTTTGAACTATCAGGTGCATGTATAATATACATCTCTGTCTTGCGTGTCCGAAAGTGATATAATATACTAGTCATTACTTAACTCATACGCTTGTTTATAAATAAAATTTCTGGTGTAAAGAATATTATTTATAAAAAAAATGATACCAAAAAAAAAAAAATAGACGTATTTTTTCCAAGGGTTAATTTGGGAAAATCACAATTATATGTCTCAGGGAAAATGTAATATTTACTCGTTGTCAATAGCAAAGGACATAGTTGGATCATTCCAGAAATGTTGATTAAAAAAAATGTGCGCACTTGTCGACGATTCGTTTATACGCCCGGATAGAAAGTTACGGAACTACAGCGCAATTTAAAATATATACATGTATACATTGAACATAAGAAAGAAACATACATTTTGTGCAAATTGGGGTAAAAGTTTTGTAAATAGACTAGTCCACGTATACCAACAGTATGTAATCATCCAATTCGATAGACTATTGTATACCAAAAGAAGAAGAAGAAGAGGACCAATTTGATTTAAATACAGGTCGATCTATAACTTGCTTTGGTTCATCGAAGTTATGAACATAGTAAAATCACAGATTTATATTTCAATTAGATTGTTCTCGAATAAAGAAAGAAATTCGTCATCACCACAATTGTTCCGACATATGCAACTGGACGTACACTAATAATCCCCGAGGGATGTGAATATTTTCTAGGAAAGCTATTGAGTATTAAAGTTTCAAATCATTTTCGGGATTTATTTTCTTTCTTGATATTCAATGACAGCAAATTTAAAGAATAAACTGCTTGTCAGATATTTGACCGCTTTAGGGGTATTCTTGCCAGTTGAACAGACTTATAATTACATTAAAAAATTGGGAAAGATGACATTAAATTCGTTGTCTTTTGTTTTTAAACATCTTTGGTCAAATAGTTATTAAGTATTGTACGTTGTGAGACGAAGACTATTTTAATAAGGACGTCCCCGATTATGATTAAATTTGGTTGACGTTTTTCACACTTGATGAAGAATATCTATTCGTAATTTTTCGATTCCATTCCAAGAAGACCTTAAATTTGCTGTCAATTTTTTAAAACTTCTCAAGTACAAAAGTATTTTTTCTTTATTCGTTCATATTATATTCCGCTTCGGTAGAGTTATCTTCAGTGAGTTCCAGTTATTAATTTATACGTGGCTTTTAAAAAGTCTAAATCTAAGTGTTCTCATTCATTTATTTGCCTAATAAAGACAAATAAAAGTACTTTGGTAAAGCTATTTATAATTTCTAAGTTCTCCTTTTTATTAGACATCAATCAAGGACAAAAGGTGTAAATCATTTCAATCGGACATATGAATTAAGTTTCCCGTCTTTAACCGAAAATTGTGTATTTCTTAGTAAATTAACTTATTTGAATTCAAATAAATAATAGCATCAAATATAATTAAATAATTCCACGGCTATCAATTTTTATTTGTCACCAACTTGAATATATATTTTAAATATGTGTATTGAATGGTCCGTTGTCTTATAATTTACTGATCCGAATAGACAGTCACACCTGGCAAGGTGTGCCCGAGAGGCGTGGTTAAATACCGAAGTGCAAATAACAATTTACCTTTTCAACAAGCCATCTACGAGTATTGCCACAGAACCGTGAATACACACATCGTGTCAACCAAGTCATAGCAGAGATAGTAAAAGCTCAATAAGAGTACACCAACATATTGTCTTTACAGATTATTGTACCTTACTTTGTTCACCTTATCAGTCCGAAAATACATTAATTAAAAATAAATTTATAACTTTTTGTGTTGTCTACAAAAATAATTCGAATGTATACGTTTAACATAGAAAATTTATCTCATGAATATGTACAATTGAACGTCTGTGCGTTTAATCTTCTTATTATCGGATGGTTATTAGATAAAGCATAAGTCATCGGCGCGCTTACGATTACGTTAAAATATGATTAAAAACCAAGACTTTTAATGATTGTATTTTAAATCACGGCATGCAAAAACCAGGAGAAAACGTCACGACCTACAGGAAGTAGTTAATATTTTTTCATTAAATATTGAATTTCTCCTTTATTACTGCACATATAGCGATAAAACTTTGTGAATATATATATTATGTCATAATGAACATATTTAAACCATAAGTAAAAAATCGTGAATTTTCCCTTTAATGTCAAGTGGAAAATATTCCATGCATGTTGGGGACAAATAAGAAGAGATTATAAGGTTTTATACATATTGATATCTGAAAATATTAATTGTGAAACTTTTTTTTGGCAAGTGGGCACAGCTTAACGTTGTGTCAAGTGGCTGATATTTTAAGATATCCAGTAACTGAAAAATCTATCAGAATAAGTTCGAGTAAAAATAGGCAAAAGGAAACCAGTATACTTTCAAAGCATTTAAATTTAACTGTTTATTACCCTGTAATTCCTTATAATTCCAACCCATGAATCAAACTGTTGGAAGCTAGCTATTGTAGAAACTGCATGCAGGGGACCAATATCTGCAACAGCAGCCAGGTTAGAGTCTAAAGCTTTACAGTCTGATCTGCAACATAAAACATACATGGTAAAGCTTAAACAAACAAGAGTGCACACGCTGAAATGTCTCGCCTTCTTTACTAATCATTGTTATTATGTTGATAGACCTAAATATAAAGCTTTATTACAACTGTCACATAAACTCAACATTAACCAAGAAAATGAAACATTGATCAATGAACCATGAAAATGAGGTATAGGTCAGATGAACCATGTCAGGCAGACATGTACAGCTAACAATTCTTCAATACACAAATAAAGTTGACTTATTGCTAATAAATTAAGAAAAACAGACCAAAACACAAACACTTAGCAATGGACCGTGAAAATCAGGTCAAGGTCAAATAAAACCTGTGTAACAGATATATAGGTCATAAAATATTTCTGGCCTACTTATACTGTTAATCGCAGGCTCAACAAAAGAGGAATAAATCAATAAAAATATTCCTCTTGATACTATCTTATGATTCTAAGAAGCTTCTGTCCAAGTTTGGTAAAAATACAGTATGTTTTAAAAACTTTAACTGCAGACTGTCTGTAATGTAAACTGGAAGATTTATAACCAGTAAAATACAGATACAAAGGTACAAAATATTAACAAAATTTTTCTTATAGATACTAGCTTTTGATCATAAACAAGCTTCTGTCCAAGTTTGGTACAGGTCCAAAATAGTATAAGAAAGTTATTAGAATTTTAAAAACTTTAACCACAGAGTGAATGCGTTGTTTCCTGGCAAAAAATCTAAGTCCATTTTTAAGTAAAATATGGAAAAAAATGAATTTTATTTTTCCAAAATTTCCTTCTGGATACTATCTTATGATCATAAACAAGCTTCTGTATAAGTTTTGTACAAATACAGTATAGTTTAAGAAAGTTATTAAAATTTCAAAAACTTTAACCACAGAGTGAATGTAATGTTTCCTGGCAGAAAAACTAAGTCCATTTATAAGTAAAATACGGAAAAAATGGAATTTTATTTTTACAAAATTTACTTCTGGATACTATCTTATGATCATAAACAAGCTTCTGTCCAAGTTTGGTAGAAATTCAGTTTAGTTTAAGAAAGTTATTAAAATTTCAAAAACTTTAACCACAGAGTGAATATTTGTGGACGCCGCCGACGCCGACGGAATGTAGGATCGCTATGTCTCACTTTTTCGACTTAAGTCGAAGGCTCGACAAAAATCATTCCATACACCAAATATAGTACACCTATTGCATATAGTATAAGAAAAACAGACCAAAACACAAAAACTTAACTATAACCACTCAACCATGAAAATGAGGTCAAGGTCAAATGACACCTGCCAGTTGGACATGTACACCTTACAGTCCTTCCATACACCGAATATACTAGACCTATTGCTTATAGTATCTGAGATATGGACTTAACCACCAAAACTTAAGCTTGTTCACTGATCCATGAAATGAGGTCGAGGTCAAGTGAAAACTGTCTGACGTGCATAAGGACCTTGCAAGGTACGCACATAACAAATATAGTTGTCCAATTACCAATAATAAGAGAGAATTTAACATTACAAAAAATCTTAACTTTTTTTTCAAGTAGTCACTGAACCATGAAAATGAGGTCAAGGACATTGGACATGTGACTGACGGAAATTTCGTAACATGAGGCATCTATATACAAAGTATGAAGCATCCAGGTCTTCTACCTTCTAAAATATAAAGCTTTCAAGAAGTAAGCTAACACCGCCGCCCCGGCCTAAGTCGAGCTTTCTGCAACAAAAGTTGCAGGCTCGACAACAAAACAATAACTCCATTCCAATGTCCCCTGCCGATGCACATATTTTATCTGTTAAAGGGCAACAATTTAAACAAAAAATATATCCCCCCCCCCCCCCAAAAAAAATATTGTAATTAAAAGTATCAGAAAATTGCTCAACACAAACTGTTGTTCTATAAAAACAAATTGATTAAAGAAATTTGTCCAATTCATTTAATTTATTGAATAAATAGATGTGCCTATAGTTATGATAGTTATGATGCATGATATTTTGATTCATTTGTTTAATATAAAGCTTTTATCAAATAATTTACTCTGCCTGATAGCAATACCTGTTTCCCATACTGTGACTTCTGTCGCAGGTGAAACAAAAAAAATCATCGATAACACCATACATTTATTTTCCCTTCCCGAGGGAGATATGAAGATTTTTTCATTCAACAGTCTACACTTTTTTTACTTCCAGAACATTAACAGTTAATTTACATACACTTTTTCTTATCATTTTACTAAAGATGACATTAACTGATAACAATGATAAACAGTATCAATGTCAATGAAAATTAAATAGTATAGATTGACCTCTCTAATTTTTCGTCAATTTATCCCTTTCTGCATCCATTGTATAAAAAAAATTTAATCAACGTGTGGTTCGTTTGATCTCAGTACTTCATTGGTTAAAATCTGATTGTGACGTCGAATTTTCTTGCTTTCCTCTGAATTTCCTATTGTGACGGCATAAAAAAAGGCGACCATGCCTGACGACGTCACATAGAAAGAACACATCTTTTTGCAGATCAATCGAAAAGAAGAAACAAGTTTGCCTGCATAATGTTAGAAAATCATTAGAGAAACAGATTCCACCACCAAATCTCGTGTAATACGATATTTATCCACTCTCGACAGTTAAATTATCAATTTTAACTGTCTCGAGTTGATAAATATTGTATTACACTCGATACAGTGGTAGAATCTGTATTTATTTATAGATTATCGTTGATCATCTCAACGAGATTGATTTTCTCGCTTGAGCTGGAACAGCGAAAGTGTGAAAAGCAATCGAGTTGAGATGACCAATGATAATCTGTTTATCGCTATTTTACCTATGACGACGTTGTCAATTTCAATGGCAATTTCGTTAGCAACGCCACGTGGTCTCCTTAGTTTCTAGCGATAATTTTTTCATATCAAGCGAGAAGCATGATATGAAAATTATCACAAAAAAGATCAAGGGGAAAAATGCACAAAATAGCGATAATAAATTTTACGTCTGAAATCATTTTTGGGACAATAGTATATAATAAATACTGCAGTACCTCTATACTTCAGGTATTCCTTTTTTAAAACCTTTAAAACCATATCTACATTGACTTTGCACAACATTGCCAAGGAATGTCCCAATGTTTCAAGGGGCATATGAAGTTAGGTCCTATGTAGTGTGGGATAATCTCAACCAATCAAATATTGATTAAGCTATCAAATTCAACATACAGTTATATAATATATTCTATCAGTGGCTTTTAAATGCTTACTCAGACTCGTTCCATGTTTTGAATTTTTGTACAAATTTATAACATGATCCCTGGTGGTACTCCCATCCGTTATCTGCATCACATGTCAAAGGATTTGTCTCTAGGAAAAGAAATAAAATCAACAAACTTTATATGTATGAGATATTTGCCACTGGACATTGAACAATTACCAATCAATCAGTCAATTAATTAATGTTCATGTTTTAATTAAGAACAGAATTACACTGTTCTATTATAGCTAAATCGTATTTTTTTCCATTTACCTTTTTATATATATATATATACATGTATTAGGATAGCAAGTTTTAATTTTTTGCTGACTTTCAAATATGGCACCATATTGTTAACTGATTGCATTTGGAAAATATAGTGACTTAAAAATGATACAAAAAGTTGACATAATTGTGAAATGTTAGCAGGCTTAATTTTCCTGTTTATATTCAATCTATGAATCATAATCTTAATCTTAGCAAAAGGGTCAAAACATCATCTGATTTTTAATCATCAGACTAATGATCCAAGGTCATGACATTAATTGCTCTTGAAATCTAAGGGTTGAAATATGAACCATTATAACCTTCTATTTGAAGAGTCTCTTTACCATGAATAAACATGTGTGGTTACTGTGACCTAGCTGCATAAATTGTGTTTCTTTTTTTCCATATTCAAAGAATAAGACATTATATATTTGCATGATTTTGCTTGGAGCTTTTATTATTATATGGTATGATTGCCAGTGAAACATTAATCCCACCTGAAATTGTAAATATACCCCCTATAAACATACCTTACCTTTATCAAGTTCACAAATATAGTTGATCCTTTTTTCACAATTGATATCATTTAAATAATGTGGACAACAGATTTCTGCACAATGTTCCTTGTTCATATGATTATTGGGTTCACCTGAACCCCAGCGACTGAAAATTAAAAAAATAACAATTGCTATATATTACAAGTTCATTTGGTACTGGAAGGTCCAGGACCTTTGACACTCCATACAATTTAAAGGTCCACAACCTAAATCCCTGGTTGGGCAAAGCTAATAACCAAATTAATAAACCAACACTAATTTGAAACCCTGTAAATGCATACATTGCTAGTAAATATCAGGAAAATAAAATGCTTGTTGTCCACTAATCAAGCGCTTTATCTAACTACATTAACAAATTCTGAATGACAACCAGGTCCATTCCACCATCAGTTCAACTATTATATAAAGGTACATTGTCTAGAAAAAAAGACTTGACTTAGTTTAAATACTGTTTTCCTGAATTACTCAAATCCATTCTTTGCAAAGTTAGAAGTATATAAACTGTTGACACAGACTTATGTCTTGACTGTTGGCATTAAATTCAGAAAAAATAAGACATTCTGATGGACAGTAACATTGCTTATGAATTCAAAGTAGCAGTATGAACTAAGGGACAGAGGGCCTCAAAATGGTCTCACTGACTATGCAGTATGGGCTTTGCTCATTGTTGAAGGCCATACTGTGACCTATAGTTGTTAATGTCTGTGTCATTTTGGTCTCTTGTGGGGAGTTGTCTCATTGCATTCATACCACATCTAATGGCAAATGCAACTTTAGAGAAAATATTATTCATATATCACATGCAAGTACTATCAAACTGACTTAATCAGACAACTTAACATTGAAAATTTGTAATTAATTGAAAGTCATTGGACCACAACCTACAGGGGCAAAGCCTTGAAATACTGTAGTCAAACTGATTTGTTCTGATTGAAAAGCAACTTTATAGAAAAATATCATTGATGTATTGTTCCTATCTAACTCAAGCAGAAAACATAACAAGTGATGATGACGACAATGTCTGATATCTGATGCTTTTGTAGCAGGTAAGACAAATAGAAAGATCTTTATGATCAAAAATGAAAACTACAGCCTCCAAGGAGCACGTGTCTCTACCCTGTTATTTTTGTTTACAATTGGTGCCTTTTCGGCCAGGCTAGCTAAAAAGGGCAATCTGTGTATTTTGATTACTTGCTTAAGGTGGCTCGGCCCGTTCGAAGTTTCTATCAGAAGTGCTGTATTTTTTGTTATTTTATTCTTTACAGAAAGTGAATCAAATTGGTCGAAAAAAAATAGGGGGTCACGGACCATTTAAGCTCAAAATTTTACTTTTAAACAGGTATGTAAAAGGGACCATTTTTCAATGAAATGATCTAGGGAAAATAGGTGTTGGCATATTTTTATCGGAATATTAAAAAAACGTTCAACGACACTTGGTCCAAAACTGTAATATAAAAAGCTGAAATGTAGCTTCAAAGAATGAGCAAATAAATTATCACCGATAAGGAAAAAAAAATATTTTGCCTTAAATCCCAAATTTTGGCGGGAAAATGGTGAAAATGGGTGAAATGACATTTTGATCCTTTAACAAATAGAGATAAAAATGAAAATATTCTATAAGTCACATAAAAACAATGATTTAACATTTCAAATAAATAAAAATATCTTAAAAAATTATATCGAATTTACGACAAATACTTTTGTAATTCATGCCTGAAATTATGCGCAGTCGTATAAGTCCCGAGCCACTTTAAAACATACTCAACAGTGCTCACTAAGGGTATATTGTCGTTTATAGTCAAGATGAATAAGTAAGTAACTGCAAAATCATTAAACCCGATCGACCAGGGGTCAAATTTAAGCTTTTTTGTGTTTGGGTCAGCCAGACCAGTGGACGAAAAATCTACTGATCCGGCTCTTAATGTACAGTACTGGTCTAGCAAAAATTACATTCACTTGACAAACACTTATATAAATGATAGATGTTTACTTTTATTTTCATGCATTTCTTTTATGTGACTTACACAATAGTGTCATCTAATGCAATATTATTGCTCCAGTTCCAGACTGTTTCATTCTTTTGTAAACTTGTCCACCATTCTGGAGTACCGGTTGCCTTTGCCTTAACTCTACCCAGTTCTTGTTTAATCCACGACTTCAATGGAAAACATGATTTGTAAATCTTTCATGAAATATTATTTTTATTGGTATTAATATGGATTCCTCACTAGTAAATTTTAACCAAATTAATAATGTTTTTGTTATTCATTACTAAAAATGTCTATCTAACACAAGTATAAAATTATTTTTCAATGATTTATGTCATGTGTGAAATATACTTGTTTGGATTGTTGACAAACATGATTACGACAGTTTGTCAAATGTTATGAAGTTTATTATTTGTACTGCTAAGAATTGTTTATAATTTCTTCTTAATGATAGTTTAAGAACTAAACATCACAACATTACAGTTATGACAATTAATTTCATAAATGTGTTTACCGCAAGTATGATGAAAAATAAAATCCGCTATGACTAAAATAAGTGTCGGAAATACCACAAATCATGAGACATTAACACAAAATCACATTATATACAAAATAAACAGTAAGTTCATGCATATTCAGAGCAAACAAATTAAGAAAACAACAGATAGGTCTTTCAGAATGAAAGGCAGAAAATTTCCCTGAAATTTGAATTTCACTGGAAAATAAGAGTGCTTTGGTCATATGTTTAACTGTTGACCTGCAACAGCACACCTAACCAGTGTCCTCTCAATAGTTATTCTAAAGGTTTATGGTACATGCTACCTTCCAATCAAATTGATGTAAATACTTCAGTTAAAACCCTAATTTCGCATTTTTTTAAATTGACATTGTACATGTCACATAATGGACAAGCATAAAGTACAAATGATGTGACCACATCATTGTCGCTATTAAATAAATTACTTTATACCTAACTTAAATCTGCATGATATAAACAGGTGGACAAAGGAACATACAAACTAAGTACTGGTCAAATGGAACCTAATAAGATTCATGGAAAAGTACCTTAAGCAACAGCTTGAAAAAGATAAGGATCAGACTAAACAAATGCTCAGAGAGGAAAACAAAAAGGCCCCATTGATAATTTAAGATTGACCAAAATAACAGACACAAAAGATTGTTAGAAAAGGGTAAAGATAATGACCTGTCAATTTTTCCGTGTAAAGATTCCATATAAATATTATTCATTTATTTAACCATACCTGCCAACTTTTCAATAAGCCCATGGTGATTTTGTGTGCAAGATGGCTCTATAAGATAGTCCTAAATAATCTTCAAGAGGGCCTTCAAATGTACCTTAATGTTGCTTTTTTACTTCTTCATACCTTTTTCAAGCCTAGAGCCATTGTAAAATGAACTGTTTTGTTTAAAATTGTGGACAAAATTGCTCTTTCAAAATTTCCATTAAGGAAGGTATGTTTAATGTATATAGAAAATTATGTGTTAGTTTTCATGCAAGCATGGTTCAGGCCAAAACATAATGTAAAATTCCAGTAATGCATCCATTTAACTGTACTCTACCACTTTTTGGTGGTCTTTGCTCAATGTCCAGTGACCTTGGGAAAGACTTAAATTGTTTGAATCCACCAGAATTTGGGAGAAAGAAATAAATTTGAAGGTTTCGGTATGTAGGTTAGAAAAAATTTCAAATTTGGCAAAATATTTCATACATTGTATACTAGTACTTAATTTGCAAATGTTCTGGACTTGACCCCAAAATTAATAGACTTTGAAGGACCTAACCCAAATATTTTCATAAAATGTGTTAGCAAAAACAGAATTATATTTTTTTTGACCTAATGATTTGAAAGTAGTGAAACTAATACGCTTAAAAGCAGCATAATAATTATAGTATTGTTAGATAAAATAAACAAAATGATAATATCATATGCACACTTACCATCTCAAGAGAGTCCTCAATTGACAACAACTGTGCCCGCATAGAATTACATACATATTTAGCTTCAAACCAATTTCTTTTGTGGTTATCAGCAAAAAAGTAGCACTTCTTACCCATAGGACCATCAACCCATCCAGGTGGGCATACTTGTCCATTGGCTGGAAAAGAATATATATTTTAAATGAAATTTTTTTCACCATTAATGATTGTTCTATGTGCAAAACTGTGCAGGCCTTAGTATAAACAATATTTTATTTTCAAAAAGTGCACAAAATATAATTACCCATTATACAATAAATATACAGGGATTTGGAAAGAAGAAAAACTTAATATATAAATCTGTCTCCCTTAATCAACTGATGATCCCAGATTCAAACACTGAAGACAGCAAGGTTTCAAAAACAAAGAAAAACAGAAGTTTGCTTAGATAGCAATTTATCTTAACCATATTCAAAGGTGCTAGTTCACAAGGCAGCTAATACTCAACTGCATTGGAGACTTTTATAACTAGAGGCTCTTAAGAGCCTGTGTCGCTCACCTTGGTCTATGTGAATATTAAACAAAGGACACAGATGGATTCATGGCAAAATTGTGTTTGGCGATAGTGATGTGTTTGTACATCTTACTTTACTGAATATTCTTGCTGCTTACAATAATCTCTATCTATAATGAACTTGGCCAAGTAGTTGTAGTGGAAAATGTTAGTAAAAATTTACAAATTTTATGAAAATTGTTAAAAATTGACTATAAAGGACATCAACTCCTTAGGGGGTCAATTGACCATTTTGGTCATGTTGACTTATTTTAAGGTCTTACTTTGCTGTCCACTATTGCTGTTTACAGTTTATCTCTATCTATAATAATATTCAAAATAATAACAAAAAACAGTAAAATTTCCTTAAAATTACCAAATCAGGGGCAGCAACCAAACAACGGGTTGTCGAATCAATCTGAAAATTTCAGGGCAGATACATCTTGACCTGATATACAATTTAATCCAGTCAGATTTGCTCTTAATGCTTTGATTTTTGAGTTATAAGCCAAAAACTGCATTTTACCCCCTATGTTCTATTTTTAGCCGTGGCGGCCATCTTGGTTGGATGACCCAGTCACCGGACACATTTTTTTAAACTAGATACCCCAAAGATGATTGTGGCCAAGTTTGGATTAATTTGGACCAGCAGTTTCAGAGTAGAAGATTTTTGTAAAAGATTACTAAGATTTACAAAAAATGGTAAAAAATTGACTATACAGGGCAATAACTCCTAAAGGGTTCAATTGACCATTTCAGTCATGCTGACTTATTTGTAAATCTTACTATGCTGAACATTTGCAGTTTATCTCTCTATCTTTAATAATATTCAAGATAATAACCAACAGCAAAATTTCCTTAAAATTACCAATTCAGGGGCAGTAACCCAACAACAGGTTGTCTGATTCATCTGAAAATTTGACGGCAGATAGATCTTGCCCTTGTTAACAGTTTTTTTTTTGGAGTTATAAGCCAAAAACTGCAATTTACCCCTATGTTCTATTTTTAGCCGTGGCGGCCATCTTGGTTGGTTGGCGGGATCACGCCACACATTTTTTAAACTAGATACCCCAATGATGATTGTGGCTAAGTTTGTTTTAATTTGGCCCAGTAGTTACAGAGGAGAAGATTCTTGTAAAAGTTAGTGATGCAGGACGCTGGACACAAAGTGATGGGAAAAGCTCACTTGGCCCTTTGGGCCAGGAGAGCTAATAATAAACTGGAGGCTCTCAAGACTGAAGAGCCTGTGTCACTCACCTGTATCTACTGTGGTTTTTGAAATCATGTAAAATAAGGTTAAAATCATATTAAATAAATAGTATTAGATACCCCAATAATGATTGAGACAAAGTTTGATTCAATTTGGCTCTGACAGTAGTTAAAGGCGTATTTGTTAGTGCAAAACCAGTTTCAGTTTTGTTAAACTTTCCATTTTTTAATGAGAACCAATTTGAAACTAGTTTCGAACCTAAACTGGTTTGCCGTTTGTTAATCTCAAACCCAAACTGGTTCCAGAAACTATTCAAACCATGTCGAAGGGTGGTTTGTGGTTTCGGTTTAGGGTTTACAATGGCGTCAATGATCATGCAGTGTAGTGGTCGCGAAAATTTGTATGCAGATTCTATGGTCAAATTGATCTTTTTAGTGGATTTTCAATATAATTTACTAGCATAACCTTTTTGAGTTTGGTCTTCTTCACATATCTGAACACTACATGTATTTGTTTGGTCATTTATTTGTTTCTGTTGTGATCTGTTATTGCTATTTTTCTCAGTCTGGCAGTTACCTTCTTGTAAAAATTGGCAATTAAAAACAGCTTTAAATTGTTAATTTTTTTTTGTTGTAAATTGGAAAATACTGAGATGACGATTCATGTTTATGAGATAACAATCAGATAAAAAAAAGTGTAAGCAATACTAGAATTCATAACTAAATTAAATTGAAATAGCCTATGAGAACAAAAGCGGTACCACGATTTCTAAGCAAAAATACACCTTTCTCTCTGCAGTGTCAAGGAGTATTCAACAAGTTTAAATTGATGCTAATTTTTAACGCCCTGTGACAAATATTTCATGCATGTTCAGGAAAACACGAGATTAAAAGTCAGGTATATAATGAAAGAATGAAGAGATGTGATGTTATTGCTAATGAGGCAACTAACCAAATATGAAGTGGATGTAAGCAATTATAGGCAACCTTAAGGCCTTCAACAATGACGAAAACCAGATACTGTAAAGTCGTCTATAAAAGGCCATGAAAAAGAAACATTCAAATGAAAAAAACTATCGGCCTAACTATACAAAACAAAACAATTTACAAAATATCAAATATGAGTTGAGACATGAACCAACGACAACTACTAAACAAGTTCATAAAGAATATGGCAGGGGGTGATATCATAACGAAGATGTGGTATGATTGCCAATGAGACAAGTCTTTAAAGAGACCAAATGACACAGCATAGGTCACCATACAGCCCTCAACAATAAGCAAAGCTCATACCACATAGTCGGCTATAAAAGAATCAGAAATCACAATTGTAAAACCATTTTAAGGAAAAAACTAAAAGCCTAATAAATGTACAAAATAAAGTGAACGAACACAGTAACAAACGACAACCACTGAATTGCAGGCTCCTGACTTGGGACAGACACACACATACAGAATGTGGCGGGTTCAAACATGTACAAAGCACTCAATCCTCCCTAAAGCTGAAACAGTAGTGTGGTAGTACAAAAAGAAAAGAAACCGGCCAACTAACATTAAGACAATAGACTCAAAGCATACAAATAAAAGTATTTGCAATTATTAGAAGTTTGTTCAAAGCTAGCTGCAAGTTGTACTGAAATAAATATTGTTCCCCCAGACTGAAGCGTCTGCTGTACGTTGTATCCTTACATATAAATTCATCTTATACATTCATAACAATGAAAGACTTTGAAAAGTCGTAGTGCAAAGTGTTACCATCGGATTTTTGCATAAGAAATAACAGTTAGAACTAGAAGATTTTCTTCTAGGACCATCAGAGAAAAATGATTTTTGAGAACTTTCTGATAATTTTGCTTTATACAAAAAAAAATCACTTCGGTTAATACTTGAAAATAAAATGGATAAACTAAGATGTCCTCAGTTTTTGATCAGTCATTTTCACAGGCACTTCTCTCAGTTTCATGTCATCGAACATAACAAAATTTTTATTTTATTGATCTTCTGTAGAATATCTTCAGAAGTCCAAATTCATTTTTTTGTATTCTTCGCCAAAAGACATTCTGGAGATGTACTGAAGAGACCAACGTGATGCCCCAGTAGTTTTGGCATCATGTTTTTTAGATAAACTTATGATTTGTTGAAAAATATCAGTTTTGAAACCTAAACCAAAACCAATCAAAACCAGTTTTAAACCAAAACCTAAAACTAAAACCAGTTTTTCTGTAACAAATTCGGCTTAAATTAAAATAGGGATGTAACGGTGAAGTCTAACAATAGTTACTGAAGACCCCTGATCATTATTAGGTGGGTCTCATTGGCATGATTGGGGTCTAAGCGTGACACAAGATTGACACATCAAAGTCAAATTATTGTGCTGTGAAAACGGAAAATGAGGTCTAGCAGGACAGGAAATAAAGAATAAATGAGATTTGCTTACCGGTACATACATAGTGTATTTTAAAGCGGGATGCTGGAATCTGACAAAACAGTAAGCAGGGTCCGGGATCAGAACCCCCCAATGGGACCCCCTATCAGATTAGTGTTAAAGTTGTGACTATTTGAAATTGTTCTGAACACTTTTAACACTTCTCAATAGAGGTCGGTCATTTAAAGACGTACCAACCGTATCATATACGTTGACGTATCCGCATCTGCAGATATACCAAAAAACAGTATGTGATCCCGAAAATTAAATTTTATGTACTTTCAATAATGCAAATGGGCGACTGATTAATTTCTAAAGCACAAATTTACAAAACAGTAAGGAATTTTCGACTTTTTGTGGAATATGTAATCCGACTTTTAAAGATATTCCGGAAAGTTGGAACAGTTTGCATGAATGATAGGAGTGAATACGGTAAAATTGTTTGTTTCACGGTGTATGAACTTGTGCTCACGTTGAACCAAATTGTTATTTGACAAATAGAGTGATACTCAGTACTGTTTTATCAAATGTACATGTATTTATATGACATCTGACAACTCGTATTGCTATTACCTCTTATGATAACATAGCAAATGAACAATATTCAAAGTTCCCTCTACATGTATTTAAGTAGTACAATTGATTTTTTTTGTGTTTATTCATTGTAAGATCTTGAAATGTTTTTTTAACTAGGTTATTAAGGATTGTGTACGATATTCGTGTACCTGCCCTACATTGGCTCCTTTTTAACGGCATGTAAAAGTAGTTGATAGAACCCCCCCTTTTTTTTTATTTACAAAACGGTGACCACTTTCATAAATATTGAAAGTGTATGTTTGATTGTTTCAAAGGGATTCAAATTAGTCTTTTTTTAAATGAAGCATGGTCTTAAAATAAGCTCGGGATCACATATTATTTTTCGATATATCTGCGGATGCAGATACGTCAACGTATACGATACGGTTGATACGTTTGTAAATGACCGACCTCTAATAGTAATGATAGTTAACCACTATGTTCTATTTTTAGCCATGGAGTTCATGTTGGTTGGATGTCAGGGTCATAGGATACATTTTTCAATCCAGATACCCTACAAAAAAAATGTTAGAAATGGACTATAAACATGATAAGGCAATAACTTCTTTTAAAAGGGGTCAATTGACCTTTTCAGCATCGTTCTATATTTAGCCATGTCAGCCATGTTGGGTGGCAGGTGGGATTATTGGACACAATTTTTGAACTAGATACCCTAATGATCATCGTGGCCAAGTTTGGTTAAATTTGCAATTAGTTTTAGAGTGAAAGATTTTGGTAAAAGATGACAAACTTACCAAAAATTATCAAAAAAGACTATAAAGGCAAGAACTCCTTAAGGGTCGAATTGACAATTTTGGGTTGTTGACTTATTTGTAGACCTCACTTTCTTTAACATTATTGCTGCTTACAGTTTATCTATCTCTTTCTATAATAATATTCAAGATAATAACCCAAAAACTGCAAACTTTCCCTAAAATTTCTTTTTCAGGGGCAATAACCCAACAACATGTTGTCCAATTCATCTGAAATTTTCAGGGAAGATCTTAACCTGATGAACATTTTGCTTATGTCAGATTTGTTTTAAATGCTTTAGTTTCAGAGATATTACAGTCAAAAACTGCATTTACCCCAAATTTTATTTGATGACAACAGTACAAGACCAAATTTTTCATGAAAAATAGATTATTTGATAAATCTAAGTGTGTATTTTTGATTATTTTATTATCTCGTTTAATTTTTTTAATAATTATGTTATTAATTTATGTTGGCAAAATATTTGTGATTATATGATTAATTGTACACCCCTATGAGGGGCCTCTTCAATATTGTGCCATAACCATTGCTTTGTTTAAATAATTATTAATTGTTGTTTATTTAGTTTGCAATATTTGGTCAAACTTTAAAACTGAAAAAAAAACAATAATGTTCAACTTACCAGCATAACAGTGTTCACCAATCTAAAGAAATGTTGTCAAGACGAGGTTTTATAAATATCCAAGTCTGCATGGACACATGCATGAACATCGTGCAGCACGAGATAAATTCCCGCGTAAACTCTAAGAAATGTATTAGCTGGCGTTATAAATAGAAACAGGGGATTTACCCATAATCGTAATACATCACCAAACACAACAGAACTATACCAAAATAACTAAGATATACAAGAACATTAAACTCTACAAAATCCTTAAAATGATTAAGAATTGTATTATTTCTAAAATTCTTCAGTTGCATACTATAAGATTTAAAAAAAAATAACGGTAGGGGACCAATGCACAGGCAAAAGATGGTATACCGCAAACATGAGGTGCAAAAATTTGAACTACCGTGACATCCGGATGTCCACAATAATGTCTCTTTAAAAATAGTGCGGTAAAAATTGAGAATGGAAATGGGGAATGTGTCAAAAAGACAACAACCCGACCATAGAGCAGACAACAGCAGAAGGTAACCAACGGGTCTTCAATGCAGCGAGAAATTCCCGCACCCGGAGGCGTCCTTCAGTTGGCCCCTAAACAAACATATATACTAGCTGTTCAGTATAATGAACGTAAACTCCAAATTGTAAGGCTGGAATCATAACGGTATTTGGATGGCCATATAATGTACCTGAGGTCCTCAATTTAGGATAGGTCACTTTTCAATTTTGAAAGAGTTGAAATAGGACTATGATGAACGGGTGCATATAAACCCGAGGGCAAAAATAAAACAAACCCAAACGAAAAAGTATTAACAAGCAACGTTAAGGATGTATTCTTCTGACTTTTCAGTCTCATTTAGTCTCGTTGAAATCTCGTTCTTGAATTATTTCCAAAACATGTGTTACAAGTGAAAAATATCAATGTATTTTAAAGTTATTAGAATCAAACATAACTCTGTGAAAAAAATGTGCATTTACAATGAATGATTTTTGAGTAATCCAGTTTTCAAATTTTATGACCGATCAAGTCAGTATTTTTAGCCAAAATTTTGAGAAAATGGGTTAGGGATACAAAAAATGATTTTACAATAATTATGTGCATCCGATATCTTTTTGGTCTTTTCAAATTTCATAGATATGTGTTTTTTCAATCATTTATAACAAAAAAGTTGAAATAATATGCATTTTGTTCTTAAAAATTGAGAAAAATCACAAAAATACAAAATTGACAGCATGGTAAATTTTACACAAAAAAGCGTCAAAATATGATAAAACTTTCTTATATTAACACCTACCTATAGTTTTTTTGAGTAAAATTTATCCAGATTGGTCCACTTCATCTTTATAGAAAGTATGAAAAAAAGTTTAATTGTGGAACTGTGATTTTTTTCACGACTATAGACCAAAAATAGGTAAAAATCGATGAAAAATGGGAAAATCATCAAAATTGGGCATTTTCTAAGGGCTGTAGCAAAAAAAGAAGTGCACCACCATATGATTTTTTATTCACCAATTATTTTTTTATAGTCTTATAAACCCAAAAATCAGGTTAAGATAAAAAGTTTAATTCTAGAAATTTTTGGCTTCTCAGAGGTGTACATCCTTAAACCCTATTATTGCGTAACCGTTGGCTAAAAATGTGAGCCTGCAAAACAAATTTCTTGGTAGAAGGGTCTAAATTGTGACAGCAGAAACAACATTTTTCAAAAGACCCGGCAAAAAAGTGAATAAAATTAAGAATGGAAATGGAGAATATGTCAAAGAGACAACAACCCGACCAAATAAAAACACAACAGCAGGTCACCAACAGGTCTTCAATGTAGCGAGAAATTCCCGCACCCGGAGGCGTCCTTCAGCTGGCCCCTGAACAAATGTATATTAGTTCAGTGATAATGAACGCCATACTAATTTCCAAATTGTACACAAGAAACTAAAATTAAAATAAAACAAGACTAACAAAGGCCAGAGGCTCCTGACTTGGGACAGGCGCAAAAATGCGGCGGGGTTAAACATGTTTGTGAGATCTCAACCCTCCCCCTATACCTCTAACCAATGTAGAAAAGTAAACGCATAACACTACGCACATTAAAATTCAGTTTAAGAGTCTGATGTCAGAAGATGTAACTAAAGAAAATAAACAAAATGACAATAATACATAAATAACAACAGACTACTAGCAGTTAACTGACATGCTAGCTCCAGACTTCAATTAAACTGACTGAAAGATTATGATTTCATCATATGAACATCAGGCACAATCCTTCCCGTTAGGGGTTTAGTATCATACCATCATAACATATATGAGAAGAACATAACCCGGTGTCATGCCAACAACTGTTTTTAGAATAAATGTGTTTAGTTCCGACGCAAAGACCTTATCAGTGACTCAATATTAACTCCAAAATATGCAATCTTTAATGACTTGACAACAGTATCGTAATTATATCCCTTCTTAATAAGTCTATTCAAAGGTTTTGTAAGTTTCTGAGGTGAATACTGACACCTAAAGAAGTATACTTTAACATGTGTAACAAAACGTATTTGACTTGCAGGTCGAATAAAAGAAAATGTGACCGTTTCTCTTGATCTTCCATGATTATTTAAAAATCACAAGCTTGAAAAACTCTTGTAACTTACCGTCACATTGGATGTTGGTTCATTTCATTGGTACAAATTAGTATACGGTATCGCCTCTTTGTTTATGATATTTAAAATGGGCGATTGCAATAGTTTCACTTGATAAAAACATTCGTACCACTACGTCTAGTAAAATTCAGAGAAAAGTATAATTCAACTTCTTTATTAATTCAGTTGACAGTTACTGCGTTCTTTTACATGTATTCTGTGAAATTGGTAAATTCCCTATTGTGTTTTGTATATAATATTTTGTAAATGTACATAATGTATTTGTTTAAATTAACAATTCGTTGAATGACAGTTGTAAACTAAAAGAAGAAAACATGTCATTTTACATCGTATTTAATTTTTCACTGTCAAAAGAACTTACCACTGAGAATAATTGTGAGAATCACACAGATGAACGCCTCCTTTTTCATCCTCATAGATAGACTATAACACATAATACATACGAGAAGTGAAGTAATTCTTTTAGCTGTTGTCCTTAAGAAGGAAATATGTACTTAACAGTGAAAATAAAAGTAAGATAATTAATCTGTGCCGACAGTACGATTCGTTAAAATATTTGAGATGTTCTTCCTTCGTGTGTATCCGTGTTTGTCGGGACTTTGAACAAAAGATATCAAGCCTACTCAAGTTAAAGAGCATGAACTTGGGTTTTTATATTTTGTTGCCTGGCTTTTGTGACAGATGCACACTCATTAGATGTCTTATTGTGAAATCGACACAGGATTCTAGTCTTTACTTGGAAATCATAGTCACTTTTTGTAGAATCGTGTGTTGATGTAAATGACTTCCAGTGAATCACTTGTAATTGCGATTTCAACAACATGTAGGCTGTGGTGAAACTTTCATCAATTCACTTACAACCCAAACTCCAAAGTTAAGAAGATTGTATAGATATAGTCATATAGACCCCCTCTCCTCCGGCTAGTAGTAAAACTATGCCAGACTGAGGAGGGACCGGTTGGAATATGGATGTTCAATTTTATATAGAAATTAAATTTTGTAGGGAGAGTTTCTCACACTCGTGCGATCGACTAGCCCAGGAAATCTTGCTTCAAGTATTTCAAAGGTCTATATGTGTTCTGTTGCAAGACAGAAGTTCTGTTATTTATTTGTATCAGTTACAGTAACCGCTCAGTTTATCGATCGATTATTAAAGCAAATTGTGTACACTCATATTGTAAAATATTTCATATCCCAACCTTTGATTTGAAAAACATATGTTTTTAGCGTTAAACCCGTCAAAAATTGTGTTATAAACCCTGGCGGAACTCGGTAATAATATTTTATTTTTAAATTAATGGAATTACACCCAGCCTTTCAAAATCCAGGGTCCGCCCCTAAAAGTATGAGTACTTTCGAACTGTGCAGTGTTAACAGCATCTTATTAATCAGTGATATTGTTTGCCTTGAAATAGTGGAGAATTAAGGCTTTTCCCCCTGGAGAATTCGAAGAATTCCAATTTGAAAAAAAATGGCTTAAAATTATTCACAAAAAGACGACTTTGTTTCCCAAACAGAACAGTCTCAGTATGAATACAAACTGAAAAAAACACTTATTTATACATTGTTCATGCCTTTAAAGACTATATGTGCAGATTTGAGGGTCTATTTATGTATCATCACTGTCAAAAAGGGGTATGATTTCAAAGCAAGGTTTGACTCTTGAAAGGGGGTCTGGAAATTGAAGTTTCAGTCAAATTCATGGTTCTTAATTTCCCAATTTGATGAAAATGACGCATATTTTCCCAATAAAAAAGGGTAGAGGTAGTTTTGAAAAAAAAAAACCAATATCGCTGTTAATCATAAGTGGTGCTTTCTTTGACGTTCTCTAGCACTACAGCATTGTTTTAAAATTTCATTTAAATCTGCTAAATATATAGTTTGTATTCAAAATCCCAAACCCAGCGGACGGAAAATAACCATCAACATGTTAACTAATTGAATTATTATTAATAAGTTCCCTTGTTGTTTAAAGATATATAAGTACATTGCTCCGTTTAAGAACGTAAGTTTTCAATGTTTTGATGCTGTCTACGACATAACAATAAAAGGTAAATAAGAGGACAAATACAAACTTTATATAATATCATGCATATTATCCTATATTAGTCTTGATACCTTGTCACGATGTTTAGTGTTTAGAAAGTGACAATCTCTGCATGTTAAAAAGCCCATGAACTTACAATATATGTAGTGTCAAAATATGATTCACTTAACTTTAAAACTAACAATCATGTTACATAAATTAATAGTTTATCGTATCCTTAGTATACAACTAGAACACACCCGTGATATCGCGGGTCTGTGACTGAATTAAGGTATATAACTATGCGCAAGCCTTATTTTAGTATTAGTATTGTCATCTGATAAAGTCATGCCGATTATAAGATACACAGTTTTTCTCTGCTTTCAAATCTTTCTGTTTGAACCCGTCGAACTGGAACTTATCAATTATTGGTAATATTAATTATTTGGAAAGCAAAAGGTCCTTGAATGGAGTATTTTTTAATTAACAACATTGTCCTATATTAGTTATAAATAAAGATGAATTCTTTGATTCGCTGTTTTACGTCATGTATGCCCACTAACAAATTGAAAACTGTTCCTCATTTTTAGTCTTGTTATCTTAGAAAGTCTTACTGATTAAAATACTACAATAGGTAGCTATTTGACAATATAGTAGTGTCAACCCTGTGATTATGACGCGTGTATTTAGCATATTAACCCTGAATACACCGTTTGGTGGTGTGCCTGTCAGATGCGGAACGTACAGATTAGGTAATAGGTAACAGGTGAATATACTATTGTTATCGGTATCGGACTCGACCCGGAACTTCTTATTTATTGGCAATATTAATTACGTGGAAAACAAAAGGGCCTGCAGTGGTGTAATTTTCAATCTACACCTTTGTACTATATTAGTTTTATATAAAGTTGAATTCTTTGATTCGTCGTTTTTACGTGATGACGGCTGAAAAATTGGACTTCGTAATTTTAGTATTATAGATACTAGTATAATATTTGACACTGGACATTTAGTAAACATTTTTTTCTTAACCGTTAGATATATCAGAGACATATAATACAATGTGTTATATGTCTCCGGATATATTAATTTTGTACAACATCAAGGTATATTTTAGACCAAAAAGTACGAAATAAGATACTATATATATATCGTTTGTTATCAATATATCTTATCGGTGCTAAAGAACTCTCCTAAATATGTACATGTGAAAATGGTCAAGCATGATAATGCATGTTAAGCCAGCTACTATGTTAGTTTATTAGACTCATATATACTGATTCAAGAATGCTAGTTCAAGTATTTTCCCCCGTGAAACTACATAGTTGCCGAATTGAGTTATGCTGTGGCAAGTACTTTTAAAACGCATGTGCCGTTTCGACTTTCGGCTAATTCAACCAAACACGAATGTGTCCATAGTACAATACCACATAAATGAAAACATTAAAAATAAGTATTGTCCTTTCTCTGGAATGAAAGATATTCTTAGTTTTACAATCTATAAATTTCCTTATTTTTTTCCCTTACATGTATGACTCTATGATAATGAACTTGTGTATACTTAAAATTTCTACTATTTTTTCCTCAATTTGAAATAGAACAATAAAACCAACGGCTCAACTATTAGAAGGAGGGAAAACCCAAAATGTTTAAATACGCAAATGATCTATTTTAATTATTGTTTGTTGTTTAAAATGATTTTGATTCATCACAAGAATTATTTTAAAATTAGTTCCCGTATTCAACATATAATGTCCCCTCTCCTCGTTGACAGTTTATTCATTAAAACAGCACAAACAAAGTCTATGTATCTCTGCGTATCTTTCCATCCTTGGAATACCACGAACGTAACAAATAATTTCATCATCGATCGTCCGATTTTCTAATGTCTCTAAATCTGTTGACGTAAAACATTGCGTTTTCATACCCCTTTTTGTCAGTTTCTAAATTACATGACGAGATTCACCACGTTTCCCTATAGTACAAACTTGCAGACTCATTTTACTAATAGATTTCCACTAATAGTGGCTAATATTGCAGGATCGGGTGAGTACACATGACTACCGTACGCCTCACCGTACGTGTCTCACTTTTTTCAATTTTCCTATATTATAACTTCCCTCTGATCGTCTACTAAATACAAATTTCTGAAAATGACTATCTGTAAAACGGCGGATTCTTCCATATTATTATTAAGGCGTTTGGTTAGCTGTTCTTGATATTTTTGTGTGAAGATAGTTTGGAAGTCCTCCCGCTTATATTGTATTGGAAAAATAGCAGAAACATTCGACATGGTTATTTACGAAAATGTGCAAAATTTTTAATAGAGAAGAATGCATTAAATTTTCACGTGTAAGTCTTTCTATCTGGATGAAATAATATGTTAATCTTAACATTTTCCATAATTGTTTTACAAATGCAGAATACGTTTCGTTTGATCCTGGTTTTTTTTTTTGTATATAGTTTTTTGTCAAATAAGGAGAGATGACTGACTCAAATAATCTTATTTCAATATAAAGGAATGAACACGAAAAAAGGTAAAACAACTCACATACTAAACCGTCCGAGGAAAACTCAAAAACAGAAAGTCCGTAATCAAACGGCAAACACATCAAACGAAGGAAGTATAACTACTGTCATATTCCTAACTTGGTACAGGCATTTTGAACTCTTTCTTCCCTTTCGAATTGATTTTGTTTTATGTATTTTGTTTTCTGTTTGTTTCATTTTGCAATTGATTATGTAAAAACAATATAATAAGATAAGCAGAGCTAAGTTAGTATTCAAAGTCTCTTTGTCACCTAAAAAACTTTTACATATTGAATAGCTGGCGTGTACGATATTAACTTTTGCATGTAAAATACTCTGTAGGGTAATATCGTATACACTCCCCGTACTTTTTTTAATTGAAAAGCATTGCACTTATGCTACATGGAAAAGTATCTGTCAATTGCAAACTATTTCTGACATTCAGATTCGATCAGAATAGAAAATCTTACGAAAAAATAATGATATGATATGTGAAAAACTAAACAACTATATTGAATCCAGCAAGGATTTGTATAGTTAGACCTATACAAATCCTTGAATCCAGTGATAAAAGTCAGGCTTTCTATTCACCGGTACAAATGATTATCTTAACTCTATTATAATCTTTACAAAATTATAAAGTTTTTCATTATCTGTGGTATATCTGTAGCTTAAACAGGCATATATATGACCTATAATTTCTAGCGTATATTTGTTTGGAAGATCTAAATCACAATTGCAGACTTATTATTATTTTTTTTATTAAGACCCATTACTACCCGATAAAAAGAAGCATTATTTTTTAAATTGTTGTAAAAAAAAAATAAGATTCCATTTTATTCCGTACTATTGTTATTGTAAAAGATATTGACCCTGATATTTAAAAAAAATATATTTTGGTGCTTAGCCCGGGTTCACAGTTCAAAATATTATTAGGACGACCTTAATACCTTAATTTCGCATATGCGCAATCGGTTGTTTATAATAGTTTCGGTGACTTCCGGTATTTAAAAAAATATGACCGGACGGGCGAAGAAGAACAAGACCTATGTAAGAGAGAATACTGAACGCATAAATGTTTGCAATGACCATATTCGCATAAAAACAAACTAAGTTTCCAGTTTCGACAATTGAAATCCCATTTATGCAACAACTTACTGAAATTCTTGTGGCGGAAAAACATGTCATGCTTGATCATGTTTTCACTTTTACAACCATAATAAAAAAAGCATACTCGTTATAAATTTTTGATGGTAATTGTTGTACATAAAAAAAAAATTGGTGACTTTGTTCCTTATCATTGCTAATAGTTGGATTTGTCAAAATAAAAAACAAAAGTTCTAATCATAAATTTAGATTACACATGATATCTTGTTATACATTCTGTTCTTCTTAAAAATGCAATATTTTAAATAGATAATACAATTGAGATACTTTACTCTAACCCATGGCTCAGCTGTAAGACAATTTATTGCATGTCAACCTCTTGTGCTGATGACCAATCAATTATTAAAAGGACAATGAATTGAATGTTAATCAATCATGTCAATAGGGGAATTAAAACAATGCCATCAGTCTTCTTTTATCCTCAGGACAGCATAACTTTTTAAATAAATGTCTTGCTTCACTTCTGTTGTTTTTATAATAAATGTTTTGTTGTTATGTACATGTTTGTGCTGTCAAAGTTAAGTATGTGTTCTTTCAATTTAAAATTTAAACATACAGACGAGAGGGTGATAGAGCTGATTAGTATCCATCAAAAAGGCATTTTCAACTAAGATTTCCTGATACATTATTGTTTTGACACTCAATGAAATAAAATGATTTAACACTTCAAGTTGGGTGGGCCAGTGGCATGTTATTTACACCCGGGTACATTTTTTGTAATTTACCAACTAGATTTCAGATACATTGTACTTGCTTTACCATGTTTACCTGTTTGGGTGTGTGAGAAAATGTAAATGTCTCTTATTTTCATTGAAAATGAAACTCACTTTATTTATTTGTTTAAAGTACTGTATAGAGTGTTGATACATGTTCATGTAAACTATTGAAAAATATCAGTTCTTTGTAAATTGATGAACATTTTTGTGCATGTGCATTTTCTAATCATTGCCAATTGATAACTTTTAGAATAAGCAACTATGTTAGGGATCATGGTGATATAATTTTTATGCTATAATTGAATGCTAGTTTAACAAAAAGGACAGGGAGTTACTGCCTTAAAGAGCAGGATTCTCTCTAGAAAACTACATTTATAAATCAAGTAATGTCACCAGACATTAAAATTTTGCTAAAATTATAGAATTAAGATTTGGTTTCAGGTGAAGAAAATTGAATGCACACATATTCACCCAGCCCATCATTGAAAAAAGGTTTGAGGCTATGAGTTTGCATGCATTTTGTTTTAGTCTATATTTTATCATGTTAATTATGGTTTTTGAATTGACACTTTGACAGTTTTGAAATATGCTATTGCTAATGCAATAATAATGTAATTCCACCAAATGGAAAAGGAATCGGAAATATATATACATGTACATTAAATCAGTGTTTTCCCTAGGCCATTCATGCATTGCGGTACCGCTACGCATAAAATTTCGGCCGCCATGCATTCATCATACCCGCTATGCATCCCGCTACGTGTGAAATTTTTATTATCTTATAATATAAAGTGACAATTGACAAAACTCTACAGGTGTTCAAACTCACTGGACTGATAATTGATCATAATTAGATGCAACGCTCTGATTTTACAACCACGTTGATTTATGATTAGATAGAACAACATTCAAGACTTCGTTTGCATAATAGAAGTCGGGAGTTAATTGTTTTAATGATGAATATTATAGCCTGATACAGCTTCCAAATATATCCTTCCGTGAAAAAATATAAAGTAAACCTTTTGCAGTATAAATTTTACGTTTTGAAATCATAAGTCTGATATCGAAATATTTATATCAAACGCAGTTGATTAGTTGTAACAGAGAATACACATCATTGGGTTGAAACATGATGTAACTTTGACCTCCGTAGCAGAGTTCAAAAAATTTATGGGTCACTGAATATTCACAATTCAGATCGTTTTTGTTTTGGTGTCAGAAATTATTTTATTTTTCAAACTGATCTTTCAAACTAGTTTTAATCCAGAAGAAAGTAAAAACATTGCTTGACTGTACCTTAAGTTGAATATCTATATCCAAATTAAATTAATTAAAGCTGTAATCCATGATCACAAATTGAATGCTTTGTTTACAATTTGTTAAAAGCCATGTGCTTTTTGGCGGGAAAATTCGGGAAACCCCTTATTAACAGGAAACAGTAACATTTCATTTTATTTATAGACAGTAGGAATTTCATTTTTGGAAATCATTTTGATTTATTCATGAAAAATTAATAATTTCTTAGGGTGAAACTGATACAATACTTTTTTTATTAAAATAATTTACATCTAGGGGACTGGAAAGGGGGGCTGTTTTTATCTGTTTTTTTTTCAATAATATTACAAATATATAAAGTTCACCAGTCTGAAAATACATGGTTAAATGGATATTAGTTCTGAAAAACTCATGTTTTTTTAATTCCTTCATTATTTCCATCATAATCAGAAACAAGCTACATGTATAAGGTATTTCAAACATTCAAACATATATTTTTGGCTTTTATATATATATATATAAGAACATTCCATACTATTAATATATATGTACTTGTAGATAAAACAAACCTGGTAGAGCCTAAAAAAATTCTACAGGGCCCTTGAAAAAAACTTTTGGATCTGCAGGCTGGCCTTAAGAGTAAATGTTAAGTACTGTTTCTGACTGTATTGCAGTTTTTAAAGTGACATGCACAATTCATTTTACTGAAGTGTAATAAAAATAATTCTACAAAACAAACGCCGCGCTACGCGTTGCAAATTCATCTGAGACCCACCATGCATCAAGAATTTTCTAGGGAAGACACTGTAAATGTAAGGAAAAAGTTGTAAACTATAAATGTAACAAAAGTTGAATGTTAATAAAATATTACATGTATTTATTAAACATTTTAACGAAACATAATTTCCAAAGATATTTTAAAGGTATGAAGATGCATGTAGTTAGGGGAGCTAATGTAAAAGCTTTGACAAGTCCATAAGATTTATAATGACATGATCTGACACAGTGTTCCAGGCATCCATGATCCACTTAATAATTGCTTTAATAAGTTTCTATTCACAGTGGCACATCAGATGCTCCTTTAATCTGCACATCTCTGTCTTGAAACTTTTCGGTTACATTTTAAAATATTAAATATTATTAGAAAAGTTTATGTACCGGTACCAGTGTTCTCCCCAGGCCCTTAAAGGACCACGGGCCCGCGATGTATAATTTTCTACCGCGGTGGTATCGTTCTTGCCGCGATGTATATTTTTTCTCCGTGGTGCTAAAGTTTTCGGTAAAAAAATCGTATTAAAATCGGTAAAGTTTCAAATGACTTCAACTTTCAGTGAGGGTTAAAATTTTACATGAAAATTGACCAGTTCTAACCAGTTTAATCCAGTATTGACAGGTAAATTGTTTACACCACGTGATCGATTTACCTGTTGAGGTTAACATTGATGATTGGATTTAATCGATGTACATGATTCTCTTGGGTTTTAATTAATTAAGAGATCATAATTTTAATAACAGACTTGTAATAGGGGACAAGCAGACATTTGTGAATGAACTCTTTTACGCCAGTCTTTAGTCAAAATAATTTGACTGTTATAAAAATTAATTGTAAAGTTATTTCCCCTGATTTTGCTTATCACAAATAAACGCTCCTCACATATAATTTCTCATTGAAAATTAAAATAAAGTACAAATTGAATGCAAAATTATATTAGAATGTTACATTAAGGATAAAAAAATTCTTAGAACATACCAACAAAAATGTTTTGCAAATTATTTTAGAGAATGATACCTTTATTGATACACAGACATTTTGTAATATATATTAAATAGATACGTTTTTGGATGGTCATAGATATAAAAGCTTATTGGGCTTAATCTTAACAGAAATGTGAGCTTAGAATTACTGATACAATTGATATAAAGTATTTATAAACTTAAATTTTAAAAATAATAA
This sequence comes from Mytilus trossulus, assembly GCF_036588685.1. Taxonomy (NCBI): domain Eukaryota; kingdom Metazoa; phylum Mollusca; class Bivalvia; order Mytilida; family Mytilidae; genus Mytilus; species Mytilus trossulus. The sequence continues at coordinate 61,115,325 of NC_086378.1, read as the reverse complement.
TTAAGATGCATAAGAAAAGAAATAAAACTGTTGTTAAGAAGAATGGAAAGTAGTTTTCAATTTACTGAAGGTTCTGTAACAAAAATTAATCTTGTTCAAAGTTCATTGTTATGGTCAAATCTAACATAGGGAATGTGTAGTGTAACTACAAGTATTGGGACAAAATGGCTTGATCCAAATATAAGAAGTGACTTTAGTTTGAAGACTAATTGTGCTTTCTTTTCTTTTTCAAAGATATTAAAGTAAACAAACTGTTTTATTGATTTACTTTTTCTACCAATAATGTTCTGACCCAAAGTCTATACAACACAGTACCACAGTAAACAAAACAAAGGCAAAAAGGTAATGACAAAAACCAACAAGAAAAAAATAAGCGATGCAATGCGACACAAAATATTGTAAAATTCATTTCGTCACGCGTTACCCTGGTGCTATCCAAAAATCCTGGGGAGAACACTGGGTACCTTATTTCAAACTACATGTACATGTAATAAGTCATTCCAAAACTGAACATTGTGTTTGAATTTTACAAAATATACTTATTTAAGAACGCCTTTGAACATGGTGGTTTCATCTTATCCTTTAAAGCTTATTAATCAAAGGATATTAACAATAACAACCTCTAACATGGTATCTTAATTTATCTCTTCTTCTCAAAATCTAAACTTTTGCTCTGAAGAGAAAAATAAATTTGAATTTTGAAATTTAAAAACCTTCAAGTACAGTATATCAGTTAATATAAAAAAGAAGATGTGGTATGATTGTCAATGAGACAACTATCCACAAAAGACTAAAATGACACAGACATTATCAACTATAGGTCACTGTACAGCCTTCAACAATGAGCAAAGCCCAACCCGCATAGTCAGCTATAAAAGGCCCCAATAAGACAATGTAAAACAATTCAAACGAGAAAGCTAACGGATTATTGTTCTCTCTGCAAATGTAAAGTTTTATAATGTTAATTAAGGAATAAGGATATCACAGTGTGATAACATAACATCTCAGCATAGGTATTATTACCAGCACAAGTAGAATATGAAATGATTTTTATTTCAAAAGCAGTTTTTGATGAATTACCTAGCCTGATTATAATATACATGTATTCTTTATGTAAAGGTTTAAAAAAAAACCCAGCAGTTACACCACTTTAAAGATGCCATCAAAAGTAACTCATTATCATATTCGGAAGGGGTATTTCAGACAAATACCCACTCAGAATAGGTAAAATTACCTAAGCCATTAAATTATAGAAATTTGTTCTCAAGACTTGTCTACATGTACATTGTATAATAATAACAAAAACAGTATTTTTTAATGTGGTGTAAATGAATATAAACATGTATTACTCCCCCAAACAAATGTACTTATATTATCAATTACATGTATGCATGCATTTCCTTTATAATAGCCAATACACAAGTATAAATGGTTCATGTTACAACTTGTGACGCTAGTACTTTAGTTGGAAGTACAACACACAAATTACTGATCAGGTCAATTGTGCATGAGTTAGATGAAAGGGTTGGTAAATTTGCAGTCCTTAAACAGTCAAGGGTCTAATTTAAATAAGTTATCAGGGAAAAATAACATGCATGTTGTTATTACAGACACTTTCATGAGTTGTCTTCTCTTTTTTCCTCAGTCTGTAATAACATATGTGGGTTATCAGTGAAATATATCAAAAATGTTTTATCTTTAATGGGCACTTGGGAATTCTTAAAAACTTTTGCGCAGTAGCTTTATAATTTACCCTGATAACTAATTTTCTAATTCCATTAATACAATTATGATTAACCATGGTAAATCAATGAGACAAGGCTTTTAAGGGCAAACTAAGCTGTAATAACAAGGCTTATGTTATTACAAGCATGTAATTTACTATATCAGAGTAAATGAGACACTTGGAATCTTGCACAGTGCCTCATTACAAGCTCTAATCATAATTTCTTACAATGAATTGAAATTGATTCTTATGCAAGTCAGAGCAAAGCCTTTAAAGAGATATAGAGAAGCTGCAATAACACCCATTGGTTATTGCAGGAATGTAATTTCTGTAATAACATAGGTGTATTATACATGATTGGTAAGCTATGAGCTGTTATATATTTGCAAAGATTAGTATACATAAAGAAAATTATAATATCAATAGAACTTGAGAAAATTTTAACAAAATAAAGGTTGTATATTTCCCCTTTGAAACATGTAACATACATATGTTATTACAGTTTTTTGATATTTCAGCTCACAATAACAACATGTATGTTATTTTTCTCTGATAACTTATTTAAGTTAGACCCTTGACTGTTTAAAAGATGTAACTTTATGAAAACATATGCATATCCGCCAACTGTCGCTATTTGCAGGGGATTTCCCCCATGAAGGCTCCCAAATGGAAATTTTGTAAGAGCAATTTTGTCCACTATTTTAAAGAAAACAACTATGAGCTTGTTTAAGCATGACATGCACGAAGAAGCCAAAAAAACACATTAGAATATATTTGAAGGCCCCCTTGAAGGTTTTGTAGGACTATAAATCCCATCTTTCACGTAAAACCCCGATGGGCATTTTGAAAAGTTGGCAGGTATGCATATGTGATTCATCGAAACATGTCAATTCAACAAGTCTAATTTGATTAGGTCTTAAAAAAATAAAATATGGTTGAATTCATTACAGAATAAGGTATCTAGAAACAACTCCAATTTTGGTTTGGTCTTATATTACAGTCTTACATACATGTATTGAATACAGGTTGAATTAAGAGGCTGTCCAAGTAAATATCAGGCAAATCCTCTGATATGGGTGGATCGACATAATTTTTTCCCACTGAATTTTGATTCCAATCCAAGGTTAATATCATACAAAGGATATATATATGTCAAAGATATTTTTGAATCAACAGTGGATGGCTCAGAAAATGATTTTAAAGTTCACTTACAATGCAACAAAATGAAGAGTTATCTCCCCTTTTCAATGAATTTTCAGTGCTTTTTATGTATTTTTTTCTTTTTATTTGTTACAGTTAATAATAAAAAAAAAAAAAACTTTGAGAAAGAATGAATTTGTGATATGATATAGATGAAAAAAAATTAAAAGCAAAATATTTCATGTGCCTCCACTGCCTGGTTTTTCCATGGACACCCTCTTAATTATTAAACAGGAAACAAACTTATTTTTATTTGGTCAAGATTAAAACCAGGTTAGCCATTAATTTCAGTACTGGAAACAGATACATGTTAATGGGAACAACCTTACTTTTATTAGGCCTGGAAGAACAAAAACAGCTTTATTTTAATAAACACTAAAGTTAGTTAAGGATAAGCTAAAGAAAATGTAACTTGATTATACTGATGACAATTGAGCGAATTTGTTATAATTTGTAATACATGTACAAGTAAGCCTTTATAACAAATCAAGTTCCCAAAAGTATAATTTAGTATTTGATAATGATGATCATGTTTGAAACTTTAAAATAAATCTAACTTTCCAAAACATGGTAATTAGCAATACCACAACTTTGTTGGCATACAAAATGAAATGTAGTTTAAGCAAACCCAGACATCTAGAAATAATTTGCTTTGTGCGTTTGTTTGTTTTATATATTTGTTTGTTTGCTTTTTATACGACCGCAAATTTTGAAAAAAATTTCGTCGTATATTGTTAGTTTATGCTAAAACTTGTATGTGATGGTGTTTATCATGTTTATCTACATGTTATATGTTTATACATTTACCAGTACATGTCTTTAATTCTTAAATTAACATGTTTACAATTTAATGCTTTTTTTTTAATTATAGGGCACCGTATCTGCAGCTCTTCTTCCGGTGGCTGCTTTTTCAGCTGTACCCAGGACCCCGCCACCAGAAACCCCTGTAGGCATTACTCCAGGCCTCGCAATGACTACTGGAGTACTAAAAGCCTCCATGCTTGGCAGATTGAGAATGCCACCAGCTGGCCATGATGAAGATGTTCTGAGTGACCCAGAGAGTAGTCTGTATGATTACCAACAGATGGAGGAACCGGGGTATGCAACAAAAGTGTACCGTTAAAATAAATTAAGGACCTAATGGATGAAAAAAAGTGGGTTACAACTATGATTATTTGGTCCAAAAGGGTTGAAAGGAGGGAGGGGTTAGAAATACTTGAACTACATTACATTGTATATGGATGTTGTTGTCATTACAACCCCTGTGTCACAAATTTAATATACTTACAATAAAAATGAATTCTTTTAAGATATAAATGATAATTAATTCAATTAATTTGAACTGAAGTTTATGAAAACTATGTAGTTATCCATAACTACTGAGGTGCAATCACATGATAACCTATATGATGTTAGAACAGCTTCAAAAATATTTGTATGCACAAAAGTTGTACCAAAGCTTAAAATTAAGGAAATTTTCAATTAACGTAAAAGTTTCATCCTACACTTCTTTGTCACAATAAGTATCAGTAGTAAACAGGACATAAGATTTGTTTTTCCAAACATTTGATGCACTATGATGAAAGCTACTTATGTACATACATTTCCTGTTGTATAGTTTTCAATGCAAATGAGATATAAATTTATAATTAACTTTTAAGTGATGCAATTAAAGAAAAACACTTCAAATGTTTGAAGTACCAGATTACTTTTGCTACTTAGCTAATTTTGGCTCTTATACTTTACTGAATTTTAAATGGATTTTAGTAAATATTTCCTAGTGGGTTGATACTTCAATGGACTGCTTTTTATGCCCCTTTTAGGGGCATTATTTTTTTTAGGTCTGTGTCTTGATCCATTTGTCAGCCTATTCATCCGTCTTTTCTGCTTCAGGTTAAATTTATTTTCAGGGTGTATCAATCATATTTTCAGGGTGTATCAATCGAATATCAAAGATTTTGTCAAGGTAGTTTGATGAAGTTGAATTTTAATCAACTTGAAACTTGTTTCCAAGGCTATGATCTTTCTAATTTTAATGCCAAATTAGATTTTTTACCCCTTTTTCACTGTCCACTGAACTTAGAAAATTATAGTGCCAGTTGGGCATCCGTGTTCTATGGACACATTATCTTTTTCAGAATTATCTCACCAAATGCATATGGTGTTAGGCTTTCACATCATGTCTTCAAAATAACAAAATATTCAGTTCATAACAAAAATACAAGAAAAGATATTCAAAATATGTCCTGCAAAATTATATATGAGTAAGAAATTCATATTTAACAATATACTAAGCCTAATTCAGAGTTCGCGAAATCTTTTTTCCCCTGGTGGTCCTTGAAGAAAATCTGCTGGTCCTCACTATTAATCTATTGAAAAATACTAAAATTGTGTCAGTCCTATGCAAAATTTTGGTGGTGAAATACTGAGGTCTGATACTTTTCGCGAACTCTGCTAATTCACAATGAGAAAATTCAGTTCAAAGTTGTCAAAGGGAGACAACTCATTTTCATTTTGTCGCCTTTTATAAGTATTAAGTTTTTATAAACAAAATCAGTCATGCATAACAAAAAATACATTGTTAAGGCTATTTGATTTAGAAAGGCACATTAAATACTATTTCATTATCAAACATTTCATTTTACAATTCCATCTATTTCATAGCCTTCATCATGCAGGGTAGGTCATTGTTATGTACATGTTCATATGTCATGTTGGTTAGTATCATTTGGTACACATAATTTCACTCACGTACACATTAAACACATTCTCAATCTGGTTACACATTTTTTAACAGATATGCGTTAATATTTTTCCTTATTGTAATAATGATATTAACTTCTTTTTTATGACCTACCACAGCTATAGATTTACCCTTGTCTGTTTATTTTTCTGTCATAATTTGTTCAAATTTTCTCCAACATTAATAAGAAAAAAAATGAATCATATTGACCTTAATTTCATGGTTGATAACTTTTGTTTTTACCTTTCTTAGGTTTGTAAAAATGGATCTCAAAAGTCAAAACTATAGTGATGCATCAATGATATTCAAAATTGCCTATATGGGCTACCATATTTTTTATAATTATCTGTTAACAATGACCTACATTCCACACCAGTGACATGGGTTAGGTTTGTATTTGTTTTCAGGGTGTATCAATCATATTTCACATATTGTACAGATCAATAACATTGGGTCAGCATGACCTGTTTTTTGATTGACTTTGGTTTAAGCTTTATGTTTTTGTCACATCACAGAAACACATGTTGGTAATTGAATGAATGATATTTCACTGCTGCAATCATTTTATATAGTAGGAACTATTTCACAGCAATTGGGACACTATGACCTACATTTTATGTTTTGTTCAATTATAATCATAATCCACTTGTTGATTCATGTTAAAGACTCTGAAAGTTGTATACTATTGTTTTTTTTTTCTATGTTCATTCTTAAATGGACATCTATGAGAAAACCATGCAGATGGTGCTCCATGCAAAGTTGTTTGATTTTGATAAAACTTTGCTAACATGTTCAGATTGACCTTATATGAAAGTCATGCAAGTTTGAAGCCCTTACACTGCTGGTAACCATGGCAACGATAGGGATTTAGGGTATTTCCCAGTTTATTTATAGATGCATTTATTGAAATGCATAGATTTCATAGATTTCTCAAATAGAAATAAATACTATAATACTTCTGAGTGTTTAAATACTTTAATAGCACAGACAGGATGTGTATGAAGTATAAATCACATAATTTTATTAAACATAATGATATATATAGAAAATAAGGGCGTGGCAAAACACATAAAGTGATAAAAAATATGGCATTTTCATCAAATCACACTAAAATAGACACTACAGCCCAAAAGTCGCTTTAATTTACCCTAAATTTCAGACATACATTGCATTTTCTTTGGTTCAAAATATTTTGAAGGGATTTCGGTTGCAAATTAATTTTATAGATTTTATTGATCATTTAGATAGCCTCCCCCCTTTTTTTGAGGTATTTTCGCAATAAATTGAGGAAAGACTCATATTTCAATTAAACCAAGCATTCAAAAATAAATACTTGAATTATACAGATTGTATTATGCAAAATAGGTAATTCAAATAGAAAATTCAAAGTGAAATGGATTTTTGTGTCACAAACAATAGTAAGCATATATGCATCAGGCTTAAAAACGGGGGGAGCTGCCAAAGACTAATTTTTTTGGGTATTTTTTTTTATTCCAAATTCCTTCAGTACACTTGTCCTTATTACTTTAAAGAGTTAAATCCTTTCATTTCTTCCTAGTAATCCTATTTTGGTTATTGCAGCTTGCTAATTACTAAAGTTTTATTCTGGTTACTCAAAAATGATATGAAATTTAATGTCAAGTTCATCATATTGAAAAATCTTTAGTATTGACATTCAGAATATGTGTTCTACAGGTAAACAAAGATAAGACAGTTGCAACCTTTTACTTGCATGCTGGTAACAATATAAGTCATTTTGATCATGAGTACCTGAGACAGTGATGATAAAATCTGAATTTCTATTGTACAAAGGGAGATAATCCAATAAAAATGTCGTTTTTTTTAAAACCTTAAAATTGCATGTACATATTTATTTAAACTAACATACGCTTCATCAATTTAATAAAATACAAATATATCTCTATTAGGTTATCTGGTGAGAAAGTTAATATTGCAGTTGAGCATATACTATTCGTTTGCTTTTGTTGTAGTACTGTCTTAAATTCTCCTCGAAAAATGTCTAAATTCCTTTTAGCATTGATATATTTATAAATATTTCAATCTGTTTAAATGATCAGAAATGTTATTTTATTTATACCATTAGTATTATATTTAACAATCAATGTAGATGATACAATAACACAAAATGATGCTTAAATGCAAGAATAAGATTACTATAAACATACATAAAAGTTAATTCAAATTGACTTAGCAGCACAAGACAATTGTTGCATTAGGTATGGAATTTAGGGACGTATTAAATTATTTCCATACTACATGTATCTGATAAAGATTTACAAACATGTAACTACATGAACTACAAAAGGTAATTTACTAACAATTCAATCAATAAAACTAGTTAGTCAATCTAAGTAACAATTTCTGACAAATGAAAATATTATAATGTTTATCAAATGGCCAAGTACAACCGTAATCTTCTTGATTGTCTTCAATATTGATGACCTTTTAATGCAGAAGTAATTTTTAGACTTCTTCTTTGCTGATGAGAAAGCCATTCTAATGGTGAGACAGTGAGAACACTCTAAGTCCTTGCAAATGTCTCTCTCTTCTCATTTGTGTTGCAACTGTGTGTTGAATTGGTTGTTGGTAAGACTTCGGCGAGATTCACATTGCTGTTTATTTCTTTTTTCAAAGCATATCCATGAGTTCCATTTCAATTTATTTTTATTTGAGCTTGCAATTTTTTAACACCGACAGGAAAAATCAAAGACAGATCAGAGCCTTATTCAAGTATCCGTAATACTATCCAAGTTTTTCTTCATCATAAACATGTTTATCAACAAAAATGTGTCCCAGCAATCAGTCTTGTTTCATGAACTCCAGTTATTTTTGGATCACCAAATGTCTGTAAAAAATAATAAGAAAACAATTATTATCCATTAAATGATTGAAATTTCCTAAAAAAGAAATTGATTATTAACTTTGTCTTAGTGTAAATGTGTTTCGATTATCACAACTCTGACATTCCAGTACATATAATAAGAAATAATGTAAACTAGCTAAAAAGCTGCAGCCAACTTAATTTTAATGAAGTTAAATTTGCAGATTTCATCTTGTTTTTAATTAATGACATTATGACAACACAAAAATAGGGAGATGAGTATTGATTACAAATGAGACAAATATCCACAAAAGATCAAATGAAATGAATGTAAGTCCCCTGTACAACCTTCAACAATGAGATTTAAACAGCTCAAGTACATTCTATTGCAACGCAGAGATTGCACCTTACTGAGGTTGGTGGTGTTTGTATACCAAATATAGTTGACTAATGCATAAAGTATTAGCCAAAATAGACCATAACTCAAAAACTTAACTTTGACCACTGAATCATAAAAATGAGGTCAAGGTCAGATGACACCTGTCAGCTAGACATGTACACCTTACAATCATTCCATACAACAAATACGGTAGACCTATTGCATATAGTATAAGAAAAACAGACCAAAACACAAAAACTTAACTATAACCACTGAACCATGAAAATGAGGTCAAGGTCAGATGACACCTGCCAGTTGGACATATACACCTTACAGTCCTTCCATACACCGATATACTAGCCCTATTGCTTATAGTATCTCAGATATGGACTTGACCACCAAAACTTAACCTTGTTCACTGACCATGAAATGAGGTTGAGGTCAAGTGAAAACTGTATGATGGGCATGAGTACCTTGCAAGGTACGCACATACCAAATATAGTTATCCAATTACTTATGATAAGAGAAAATTAAACATTACAATAATTCTTAACTTTTTTTTCAAGTGGTCTCTGAACCATGAAAATGAGGTCAAGGACATTGGACATGTGACCGATGGAAAGTTCGTAACATGAGGCATCTATATACAAAGTATGAAGCATCCAGGTCTTCTACCTTCTTAAATATAAAGCTTTTAAGAAGTTAGCTAACGCCGACGCCGGATCACTATCCCTATGTCAAGCTTTCTGCAACAAAAGGTGCAGGCTCGACAAAAAAATCAAACTAAGTTTAGTTCTGAATCCCTTATACCTTGATTTGGTTCAATTTAAAGCTTTTAAGACATGCCCGAAATTAGAAAAATATGACTACAATGTACTGTTTAATTTTGCATAATATCAAAGAACACCAATTATTCCATTGTTTTATCAAATCAAGTTTAACTTTATTTAGATTTAAACATATTTTATTTGCTCAAAGCAAAAAAGCATCAGACACAAGTAAAACATACTTAAAGTTTAACTTTGGACCCTTTTGACCCTATAGCTGATATGGATCATTTAAAAACAAGCCAAAACATTTGAAATTTGTAAAACAATAAGCATTGAAAACAAATATATAATTAATTTTACAGCTAAATTCCAAAGGCATGTAAATCTAAGACTTTGGTTAGCTTGCATGGTTTGTTTGTATATTGTACAATTACAATTGGCATAATGTCTAATCAAATTTAAAAGTACTCTACCAGAAGATATCAACATTAATTACAAAGCTTGAATTAATATATATATACAACGGAGCAAGCCAACCTTCCAAAGTTTTACTCTACATGCAGTAGGAAAATAGCTGTAATAATGCTTAAAGTGCTTTTTCAAAAATGAAAAATACAAATGTAGTCTTCAGGTTTACAATAAACAAATGTATGCATGTATACTATAAATGAGGATCTGTCAAGCTGACAAGAACATATATTTTTTTCTAGGTTTAATTCTAATAAAGAAAACAATTTCAATATGATGAGTAATGAAAATTTTGTTGTGTAAATTGTACTGATATGGCCGTTACATGCCTTAATTGATCATAAAATAAGAATTTGAGTGTTCTGTGTGTTATTTTTACTTTTTGTTTACCAGATTCAACTTTTAAAATTGAAGGGTTAATCTAATTTCTGAACATTTATCATGTTTTTACAATAATAAATGTAACTGGTCAATTTCCAATTTCTGTATATGATTATATTTCACAAATAATGCCACAACACAGGTCATATTTGCTGTCTATTTAGTAGTCTCTTTTTATGACTTGTTTGATTCATTTTTTTATCAATTATATCATATATTTACCTATATGATCTCCTATCATACATGTATCTGCTTTCATTTTTATATTTTTTTTGTGCTTTTCCATCTTCAACATTAACCTGTTGATAAGAAATAAAATATTGTATATTTGTGCATTTGCATGATCAGTACAGTGAGTTACATCTACATGTATATGTACATTGTAAATTGAGTTGGCTTTATAAAATAATGCATTGGATCATTGAAAAAAAAAGTTTTGTAGATATGATAATTAATCTGTGTAAATGTCATAAATGCTATGATATCAATATTAATCACACCATCAAGTAATTCATTTCTTCAGTATGGTCATTTTGAATTTGTTTTATCTGAGTAATCTGTAATGTTATAATCTCATGTTGCCCGTTCTGTGCCCTTTAATTTGGATTAGTTTGTAAGCAACTATTCTGATTCTATTTTATTAACTGATAGAAGTAAATACATGTACAAGTTCTTTTCCCATGTTTATCACTGTGATACATGACCTTCACTTCGGAAATATAAAGAAGAAGATTCACAGTAACAAATATTTAGAGAGAAAAAAAACAAGTTCATAGTCTGTAAAACATGTTTTTGAGTTTGAGAACCATACAAATGTATATTGAATCAATCTAGTTGCATTGTACAATGTAGTATCGATCAGTATCGGTAAAGGAATGAATAAAGACAGGAAATTCACAACTCTTCAGGAGATATATTGTGACTTGAACAGTGTTTTATCAAAACCTTACAAAAATCTTTAGGTAAGGGATGAAAATAATGGTAGGTAAGGGTAGTGCGGTTAACACACATACTTTTTAGTTGGCCTAAATGTACAGTAGTTTTCGTTATGTTTATGTACATTAATTTGTACGTGTTTCTTTTTATTCCTTTTTAGACCATTGGTTTTCCTGTTCAAAGGGTTTTACACTAGTAATTTTGGGGTCCTTTATCATTTTTATAGCTTGTTGTTCCGTGTGAGGCAAGGCTCTGTATTGAAGGCCATACATTGACCTATAATGGTTTACTTTTATAAATTGTTATTTGGATGAATACATGTAGGCACTCATACCACATCTTCCTATATCTATCTACTAAATGTTTACTATTTCAATGGGTTATATTTAAAAACAGGGATTTGAAGCAACCATTAATTTTGAATTAGGAGAAAAAAACCTGAGTCAACGGACTCTTATTGACAATTTGGATAACAAACTCAGGGCGAACTTTGTAATCGAATATATCTTTTATCATGATAATTATAAATTTCAGAAGAATTCTAAATCATTATAAATGTATGTCAATGAAAATTAAATCAGTGTTTGCTTCCAGAAAATTATGTAAATACCCCCCCCCCCCCCCCTTTTTCTCCCAAAGACAAATGGTGAATGCTCTTCTTCCTATATTTATGAGTTGATGTGATGTTTCTAAAGTAGGTCTTTTTATGGTGTCAAATTGCTTTTTCTAACCAAAAGAAATAAAAAACAAACTTACCAGAACCAAATGAAACTGAAAGTTTTGCCTACGAATTTCCGTTGCTAGATTTGCAAGGGTCATGAAAGGATGACATCAACTCATTTTGTCTTCTTGTCCACTGCAATCCAACTCCTGTCCATGTTTGCAGCATATGCATTTAAAATTATGTTATGTGAGTCTGAAACCTAGACATGATTATCAGATAGTGAGTCTAGCCTCATGTCATGTCTAGACTATCTGATCAGGATCAGACTTATCCCAATGGCAGTTGGAATGTCTTAGCCACATGGTTTACTATGTTTTTGTTACACTCTTTCAATGAAAATAAGTTTTTGGCTACACCATATTCATCAAAAATACCATTATTTTCTATCCTTTTGCACATTTGTTGATTTCCCTCCTTCTGTTATTGACAATAAATCTACCTTTTATTGTGAAGAGTTTTACAAAGGGAGATAATTTTAGGTATATTTTTCAGTTTTTCATCATTTATTTAAATAAGCTTATATCAATTTGCAACGAAAATCCCGTTAAGGAATAGTAGTTTGAAGTGAACCATAACGTTTAACAAAATATTGTTTCAATTTGAGTGACTTTTGAGGTTTTATGGACATTTTCAGTACAGGCTGGATTCAAATTCTCGAAAAACACATTTATGTCAATAAAAATAAAAACAAAAATAAAGGTTGAAATAAGATCAAAATTACAGTTTATTTTAGTAGAAAGTCTGAATTTTAAGGTAAAACTGTTTTTCTTGTCATATAATACTTTGAACTATTCAATAAAAAAAAACCAAAAATGTCCATTTTCAACAACATTTTTCAGCAAATTTGGTACTTTAATAGAATTGCCCTGTATTCACATATTTTGAGATAAATTGTCAATTTTTATACATAGAACTATTAGATGTACTTAATACTTTACTAGGAACCCAAAATCAGCTGAAAACTCCACAACCCCTTTCATAATTTTTTTTTGATTTTGCATGGTTTTCTCGTAGACATCCATGACTGTAAAAACTAATATTTTTTCCATCAAAATGAACTTGGTGTGTCCTTTATTTAGAAACTTGGTCTACATGTAAGTCCAGTGGAAGCTTTTTGCAATTATAAAGGGTCATTATTTACATTCAGATTTTAAAGATATTCATCCACAGTCTCACAACATCATCTATTAGCTAAAAATAAGCTAAATTCACCTCACTTGATTTGTCACTTTAACTCTCTACATTATATATATTACATGGAGCATGTTTAGTTAACAACCTTTGTTTTTAGATCACATGACTTACCGGGGTAATTGATTTTAACTTGAACTAAATTATTCACAACAAACATTATAAAAACCATTTTTCTAATCGTTATCTTTCTTATAAAAAGGCTATAAACTATATGTTGTCTTATTTGGTAAGCTGTGTATAAAGCATAATATATAATAGATACATGAACCAGGATTGAAATTTTATATTTGCACCAGACACATGTTTTTGTCTACAAAAGACTCATCAGCGACACTAAAAAAAGCTAAAAAGGCAAAAAAAAAGTATGAGTTTGCAGAGAATTTGAGGACAGAAATTCCTTAAAGTTTTGCCAAATACAGCTAAGGTAAACTATTCCAGAGGCAGTACTCGACTTATTGGAATATCAACCTCCTGAGTCTTCTTAGATGGTCAAATATTCAAAAAGTGCAAAAGTTTTATACACATGTATGCAAATTCATAAATCAAATATCCACAGAAATAAAGATTTTCTTAAATCCAAGAATTAATAACTTGAAATAAATGAATCCACAGTACATGAGTTGCCACTATTATTCATAGCTATTTGTATTTACATATACATGTTAACTTGTTATAGGTTTAAAAGTTATATTTGTTTTATTTCTTACTTTACATAGGTATTCATCAGTAGAGTTTGGGAGAACAGCTGGTGGATCAAGGAAGAGGATCAGTTACTCTGATAGAGATAAGGCTCCTACTCCCCCACCTGGTACCTCTCAACAACAGTTTGGTAGGTACTCAGTGTGTCACACCATCTCTCCTTCACTCTGATAGAGATAAGGCTCCTACTCCCCCACCTGGTACCTCTCAACAACAGTTTGGTAGGTACTCAGTGTGTCACACCATCTCTCCTTCACTCTGATAGAGATAAGGCTCCTACTCCCCCACCTGGTACCTCTCAACAACAGTTTGGTAGGTACTCAGTGTGTTACACAATCTCTCCTTCACTCTGATAGAGATAAGGCTCCTACTCCCCCACCTGGTACCTCTCAACAACAGTTTGGTAGGTACTCAGTGTGTTACACAATCTCTCCTTCACTCTGATAGAGATAAGGCTCCTACTCCCCCACCTGGCACCTCTCAACAACAGTTTGGTAGGTACTCAGTGTGTTACACAATCTCTCCTTCACTCTGATAGAGATAAGGCTCCTACTCCCCCACCTGGTACCTCTCAACAACAGTTTGGTAGGTACTCAGTGTGTCACACCATCTCTCCTTCACTCTGATAGAGATAAGGCTCCTACTCCCCCACCTGGTACCTCTCAACAACAGTTTGGTAGGTACTCAGTGTGTCACACTATCTCTCCTTCACTCTGATAGAGATAAGGCTCCTACTCCCCCACATGGTACCTCTCAACAACAGTTTGGTAGGTACTCAGTGTGTCACACAATCTCTCCTTCACTCTGATAGAGATAAGGCTCCTACTCCCCCACCTGGCACCTCTCAACAACAGTTTGGTAGGTACTCAGTGTGTCACACCATCTCTCCTTCACTCTGATAGAGATAAGGCTCCTACTCCCCCACCTGGTACCTCTCAACAACAGTTTGGTAGGTACTCAGTGTGTCACACCATCTCTCCTTCACTCTGATAGAGATAAGGCTCCTACTCCCCCACCTGGCACCTCTCAACAACAGTTTGGTAGGTACTCAGTGTGTCACACCATCTCTCCTTCACTCTGATAGAGATAAGGCTCCTACTCCCCCACCTGGTACCTCTCAACAACAGTTTGGTAGGTACTCAGTGTGTCACACCATCTCTCCTTCACTCTGATAGAGATAAGGCTCCTACTCCCCCACCTGGTACCTCTCAACAACAGTTTGGTAGGTACTCAGTGTGTCACACCATCTCTCCTTCACTCTGATAGAGATAAGGCTCCTACTCCCCCACCTGGCACCTCTCAACAACAGTTTGGTAGGTACTCAGTGTGTCACACAATCTCTCCTTCACTCTGATAGAGATAAGGCTCCTACTCCCCCACCTGGCACCTCTCAACAACAGTTTGGTAGGTACTCAGTGTGTCACACAATCTCTCCTTCACTCTGATAGAGATAAGGCTCCTACTCCCCCACCTGGTACCTCTCAACAACAGTTTGGTAGGTACTCAGTGTGTCACACTATCTCTCCTTCACTCTGACAGAGATAAGGCTCCTACTCCCCCACCTGGCACCTCTCAACAACAGTTTGGTAGGTACTCAGTATGTCACACAATCTCTCCTTCACTCTGATAGAGATAAGGCTCCTACTCCCCCACATGGTACCTCTCAACAACAGTTTGGTAGGTACTCAGTGTGTCACACCATCTCTCCTTCACTCTGATAGAGATAAGGCTCCTACTCCCCCACCTGGTACCTCTCAACAACAGTTTGGTAGGTACTCAGTGTGTCACACTATCTCTCCTTCACTCTGACAGAGATAAGGCTCCTACTCCCCCACCTGGCACCTCTCAACAACAGTTTGGTAGGTACTCAGTATGTCACACAATCTCTCCTTCACTCTGATAGAGATAAGGCTCCTACTCCCCCACATGGTACCTCTCAACAACAGTTTGGTAGGTAATCAGTGTGTCACACAATCTCTCCTTCACTCTGATAGAGATAAGGCTCCTACTCCCCCACCTGGCACCTCTCAACAACAGTTTGGTAGGTACTCAGTGTGTCACACCATCTCTCCTTCACTCTGATAGAGATAAGGCTCCTACTCCCCCACCTGGTACCTCTCAACAACAGTTTGGTAGGTACTCAGTGTGTCACACAATCTCTCCTTCACTCTGATAGAGATAAGGCTCCTACTCCCCCACCTGGTACCTCTCAACAACAGTTTGGTAGGTACTCAGTGTGTCACACAATCTCTCCTTCACTCTGATAGAGATAAGGCTCCTACTCCCCCGCCTGGTACCTCTCAACAACAGTTTGGTAGGTACTCAGTGTGTCACACAATCTCTCCTTTACTCTGATAGAGATAAGGCTCCTACTCCCCCACCTGGTACCTCTCAACAACAGTTTGGTAGGTACTCAGTATGTCACACAATCTCTCCTTCACTCTGACAGAGATAAGGCTCCTACTCCCCCACCTGGTACCTCTCAACAACAGTTTGGTAGGTACTCAGTGTGTCACACCAACTCTCTTTCACTCTGACAGAGATAAGGCTCCTACTCCCCCACCTGGTACCTCTCAACAACAGTTTGGTAGGTACTCAGTGTGTCACACAATCTCTCCTTTACTCTGATAAAGATAAGGCTCCTACTCCCCCACCTGGTACCTTTCAACAACAGTTTGGTAGGTACTCAATTTTCCAGCTAGGTCGTTCTCAGAGAGCTTAGTGCCCATCGCTTTTATAGTGCACCTCTGCATTTTGTAGTTTCCAGGGTGCCCTTTCCTTTTTACCTCATCTGGCCCAATGGGCCAAGTGAACTTTTTTCATCACTTGGTGCCCGTTGTTGTCGTCCGTCATCGTTAACTTGTACAAAAATCTTCTCCTCTGAAACTACTTGGCCACTATCAACATTAGGGTATCTAATTTAAAAAATGTTTTGGGTGACCCTGTTAACCAACCAAGATGGCCACTTGACTAGAAATAGAACATAGGGGTAAAATGTAGATTTTGACTTATAACTCTGAAACCAAAGCATTTAGAGCAAATTTGACCAAGTTTAATTGTTAATTGTTGATCAAATCAAGATCTATCTGCACTGCAATTTTCCAACGAATCAGACAACTGGTTGGATTGCTGCCCCTGAATTTGTAATTTTTAAGGAAATTTTACAGTTTTTGGTTATTAACTTGAATATTTTTACAGATAGAGATAAACTGTAAACAGCAATAATGTTCAGCAAAGTAAGATCTACAAAAAGGCCAACATGACAAAAATTGTCAGTTGACCCCTTGAGGAGTTATTGCCCTTTATAGTAAATTTTTAACAATTTTCTCAAATTTTGTAAATTTCTGTTACTAGTTGGCCAAGTTCATTATAGATAGGGATAATTGTAAGTAGCAAGAACATTCAGTAAAGTAAGAACGTCAAACTCATCACCTTCACCAAAACACAATTTTGTCATAAGTCCATCTGTGTCTTTTGTTTAATATGCACAAAGACCAAAGTGAGCGACACTTCATGGTGCCTTGTTATTTCTAATTACTCTCCCCATTTTCTTGAAATTACCAAGTATATTCTTGTATGAGTAATTTGAGAAGTTAGGAAATGTTGAGACAGCAACCTAAAAACAAAAATAATAGAAGTTGGTTTTGTACAGTCTATAAAAGTAGCAAATAAACCAAAGAACAGCCATCAAAACTTAATTAAAGATTAGATGTACAATAACTATTGACAAGATTAGTAGTTGTATCACTACTTTATAAACAAAATGTGAGTCAAAATTAATTTACTTTCAACAGAAAATTTCCATGAAAATTATACTAGTGCAAATTTTTTCTTGTATGATTCCTGCAGAACTGAAGATGCTATTTGGCACAGTACTGAAAAAGGATGACTTTTGTTTCAGTCTTCAACTTTCGACAAATTACTGCTGACTTTTTGTGACACATGTACTTTATCTCTGTGTCTGCCTATTTTTAATTTCTTTAACTTGATTCCATTTCAGATGCAGATAACGAATACCGGGTCCTTGATCCTGAGGCTGTTAAAAGGGAAGCTGAGTTAAGTGCATTATATGCCACACCCAATAAAGATCGTAAAAGACAGGTAATATATCATATGTCTTCTAAAATTTTATTGTGTTCTGCTAAAATAATTTATTTGTTAACCTTTGCTACATATGTAATGGCTTTACTGTATGATTGATTGCAGTCTGTTTTTTAACTGAGTGCTGGAGTATATATATATTGTAATCCTATTCTTAGCTTATCAGGAAAGATTTTATACTTTTTTTTTAGCAATTTCAGAAAAATTCTGCATGACTTTAGATTAGAATTTTTAAATGTAAGTTATGTTGTAACATTTTAGTCGCAGACAGTTAATGGGCAGCCATCATTACAACACACAGGACAGAGAGTTAGAGCCGAGATGAAACGCTACCATGACATGGAACAAGATGATACTGATAATGAAGTTGAAGATATCGTAAGTTAAGACGACGAGATCAAATCACTGTTATTTTGACCAATAAAATATGTAGATTCCCCACTGTTGCAATGAAATTTTCTAAAATCAAAATAGGGCTACAGTAATAATATTTTGCAAAGTTACTGAATACAATATTCTTTTAATTGTCTTTATGCATTCAGTTATGATTATACTACATATGTGTTATTTTATGCACATCAGGAATCTACTAGGAATTCTAATATGACGTGCTTCTTTCGCTTTGTAAACAACACTGTGTGAAAATTCTCGATATATCTATACTTAGCGCAGACTCAGAGATATACATAATAATGGATGTTACAATATACCTCCCACGTAAATCCACATGTATTTGAACCTACATTGCAAACGCTTTGCCAAATTTATTGTATTACTAATTTTGATTAAACAAAATACATTACAGAACTTTTATTCTTATTCAGATGCATAATAAAAATAATTAATGTATTGCAACTAGTTTTGTTTATTTCCTAAATATAGTAACACTGTATATTTTGTGCAATGTCAATTTCATCATGGAACACTTTCTCTACAATGAGGGGTTCATTAAGGGATGCAAATAAGCTTGATATTTATGTTACGATTTAAAAAAATATCAATATACTAATTTAAGTTGCAGTATAAAAACAATATTTAGTCAATATCACAAAAATAAAAACTTTTTTGTAACCAACGAAGTTCGTATAATATTGTATTAAAATGGAATTCTGAGGTTTTCTATTCTATTGCCTTTGATTCAGCGAGTCAACTTGGCAGCTCCTTCTTTACGAAATGTCAATTTTGGATTTGACGGTAGCTGACGAGAAAACATGTAAATTAAAAATCAGAAAATATTTGGTTTGAGAATTAAACATATTTTTTCTAGCGGTTATTAACGAAATAATTAATGCAAGTTCAAGATCTATGAGAATATTTGAGCTTTATCTAACAAGGAGTAAAAAAGATCAGCTCCACACACGGCATACCAACCCTCGCTTCAGTATTTAAAATAACTTATTTGTCCTATTAGAATCGAAATAATTCATGGAAGCCATAGATTTGTTGTAAATTTACACATGGCCTGGGCCGTGATATTCGTTAATTTTATCCCTCGCTAACGCTCAGGATAAAATTCGAATATCACGGCCCAGGCCATGTGTAAATTTCCAACAAATCTATGGCTTCCATGAATTATTTCTTAAATGACATACTCTTCTCATTCAAGATATATATGTTGCAATTAATTTACCCTTAGTAGGTTTTTGCTAAGGGATCCAAATATTAGCAACTACAAATTAAAGAAGATTATCTTTGTCTGTGTTTAGGCATCATAAACTGAATAAAATAGATAAGTAATGTGCATATTTGATTAAAAAAATCTTTTAAGATAAAAAAAAATCGAACTTGCGAGAAAAAAAGAAGAGAATTACATCTTATGGTTTACTTTACTTGTCACAATCATTTTTTAATGTCAATTTTAGAGGTATAATTTATTTTTAAAATATTTGTTCAGGGCTTATTCTAGGATTTTGGAGAGGGAGAAGTGAAATTCCATTACCGTTTCGGTTGTATAGTGTTTTTGTGCTTATCACTATTTAAGGAAGTTGGTTTATATATGCAATTAAAAATATTCTTGTCGTGTTTTATATGATATTGTACAAAATGTATAAATTCTAAATACAACGGTTTAAACAATATTATTTGTTATTTATTTATCAGTTATACCATTTGTACTGTGAATTTTAAGTTTGAATAAAATTTGTTGCAAGCCTAGTTATATTATCATGCGCATCATGTCTCATGTGCATCTGCCTCATCTAGAAAAATATCATTTCAAGAGTCCCAGTTTATCTGATGACTCTTTTAAATGACTGAGTAATTTAATGAATATAACCACTTGCCATAAGTATGTAAAACATTATTTATTGTATATCCAGGACATCATGTCAGCTGTAAATTTAGATTCTCTTGAAAGATGCAAGTCTATTAGTGAATATATCTATCAATTACATGTTGATTAACCTTAAAAAAAAACTTTTATCTGTTTTATGCACCTGCCGTAGTGGAGGGGGCATTTAGTTTTACCCTTATCCGTCTGTTAGTTTCTGTTCTCTATCTTGAGTTTGCCTCAATCAAATGTTATAAAACTTATTCAATATGCTTTATTACCACAAAACGCAGATCAATTTTGAATTTCGGTGATGTTGTTCTAGAGTTTGCCCATTTAAAAATGGAAAAATTGCAAAAAAAATAGTTTCTGTTCTCTTTGGAAATACTTTACAATGTACATGTCAGTCTAGCAGGATTTATTTGACCATGACCTCATTTTTATTTTCAATTGCTCAATGTTAAGTTTTTGTGTCTTAGTCTGTTTTTCTAATAAAGTAATGAGTGTATGCAATAACTCAACTATATTTAGTGTATGAAAATATTTTATAAGATAGATGTCTTTGTTTGACCTTGACCTCATTTTCAGGGTTCATTGCTTAATGTTAAATTTTTGTGTATTGGTCTTTTTTTCTAAAACTTTACTTTCAGCAATAGGTCAACTATATTTGGTTTATGGAATTATTGTAAGGTGTATATATGTTTGGCTGGTAGGACCCAGGTATCATCTGACCTTTGCTTAATTTTCATGGTTCATTGGTCAGTGTTCAGTTTTCCTGACTAACTTTGTTTCTTAGACACTTTAAGTAATATGTCAATTATATTTGATGCATGGAATGATTGTTAGGTGTACATCAATGTCTGGCAGCATTCATCCTACTGTGATGTCATTTTCATGGTTCATTGGTCTATAAAATTTCCATGGTTTGATCTGTTTCTTTTATACTATAAAAAAAAATAGGTCATCTATATCTTTGATGTACGGAATGATTGTATTAAAGGTGTAATGTATTTTCAGCTGGTTTATCTGACCTTGACCTCATTTTCTTGAATCATATTCATAAATGTTAATGTGATACTTGTAGTAAAACTTAATATTCATGACTTTCAACATAAAACTGGGGCCTTGGTGGCCAAGTGGTCCAATTAGTTACTACTGTAATCCCTAGCCAGTCAACACTGAGGTTGTGAGTTTGATCATGTTGGTGCACTGGACTCCAATCTTAATTGATTAGGATTGTCAGTTTTCCTTTCAAAGGTCAGTGGTTTTCTCTGGGCACTCCAGCTTCCTCTACCAATAAAAACTGACCATGAAAATGCCTGAATACGGTGCTTAAAAGTGGCATTAAAACACCAAAAATAAATCAATCAATCAACATAAAATCAATGGTCAGCATAGTAGGCAAGGTATTTCAGTGTGAATGGTTTGGGTTTCCTAAGCTTTGTGCTAAGTTTGAACTACATGGTGAAATAAAAGCTGGTTATTGGTTGCATATTTGTAGTAATGAAAAACTGGAATAACATTTTGTCACCATGACTCCATAAATGGGTTTAAAATTAGAATTTTTATATCATTACCGGTACACATATGCACTCTATAATCATAGCTTGAGTGAAATGAAATGAAATGTTTCAAAACTCTGTTTTTAAAGGAAAATTCAGTTGGGGTAGGTCTTTGATTGGGTTGAACCTGTTTGCACAGTTATGAATTGTGTTTGTATCCTGTTTCACTGTGAAAAATTACAAGCATAATGATAACATATCCATATTCTCTAACATTGAAAATGTACACATGTGAACTTACAAATGTACTTTGATTTTTATTCACTTTTTATTGCATGAAGAATTTGATTAAAAATGTGAATACATTATACAATTAAAACAAATTTCATTATTACACTCTATACTGAGGTATAATTACAATTTATCGATAATAATTTGAAGGCCTAACCAAAATTTTTTAACAAAAGTTATGTCGTTTGATTATTTTTGTCTCGCTTGACAGAGTCAAAATTCGAGACATAGGTATGCTGTTTCAGGTGTTGGTGGCGTGAACAATGTATGAGTTTGTGATTAGGTCAGTTAATGGTCAGTTAATGGGGAACCACTAGTGATAAGTGAATGATAATTGGTATGCAGTTGTGTAGGCATTGGTATATCTAATTTCCATAGAGATTATTTGGCCCTCAGTTATTGTCTATTGACTTTGGAACATTTGCTTAGTTTGTATGCCCCACCTACGATAGTAGAGTGGCATTATGTTTTCTGGTCTGTGCGTCCGTTTGTTCGTCCATCTGTCTGTCAGGCTTCAGGTTAAAGTTTTTGGTCAAAGAAGTTTTTGATGAAGTTAAAAGTCCAATCGACTTCAAACTTATTACAGATGTTCCTTATGATATGATCTTTCTAATTTTAATGCCAAATTAGAGTTTTTACCCCAATTTCACGGTCCACTGAACATAGAAAATGATAATAGGAGTGGGGATTTCGTGTACTGGGGACACGTTCTAGTAATGTTTTAATTTGTGATTAGGTCAGTTTAAGGGGAACCACTAGTGGTTAGTGAATGATAATTGGTATGCAGTTGTATAAGCATTAGTATCTCATTTCTCATTTTGGAGATTTTTTTTTATGCAAATAAGGCCGTTAGTTTTCTTGTTTGAATTGTTTTACTGTCATATCGGGGCCTTTTATAGCTGACTATACGGTATGGGCTCATTGTTGAAGGCCGTACGGTGACCTATAGTTTTTAATGTCTGTTGCATTTTGGTCTCTTGTGGATAGTTGTCTTATTGGCAATCATACCACATCTCCCTTATATATAAAGGTGATGTGGTATGATTGCCAATAAAATGATTTAATGGATTAGGAATAAAAGAGTATGGAAAAAAAATATTCTTAAATGAGTAAGATCTTATTTGGTTTTGGAGACAGTTATTTTCCTGGTTTTATCCAATTCTTTACTTGTCATACCTTTGAAGTATAGTTATCATACCATGCATCAGCTTTCCTTAATATCGTATGTACTTTATGTTACAGTATTATGCCTGGCGCAACTATTTTGCAAGACTTTTTATACATATATAAACATATATATGTATTGCAACATTTAGGTTCTTTTTAGTTCAGGTCTTATTTGATAAATGAGAATGAATATATTGGTTGAAAATACTTGTATTTTTATACAGCTTTATTCATTTTTCAGTGGATGTAAACAATAATATTTTGTTATTAATATTTATTGATTTTTTTTCAGAACTGACATTTACATGTACCAATTACATTTCATTTGGATTTGAACTAGACTACATCTTTCCACTTTTATTAGGGTCTATAATATTTGTTTTCAACAGAAATAAACATTTTTTTTAATGATAAATCAATACTGTACAAAGTGGTGTATATGTTGTTTTTAATTGTGTAATAATATGATCATGTTTTTTTTTCTTTTCACATTTATAAAAAAGGAGTAGAGGAAAACATTGTTTTTTGTGTATACTTGCAAAGTGAAAATAAAACATTTGTTGCATTAATGGGAAATTACTCTTGGTTTTTTTTTCAGATACCCAAAGTAACTGTGGAAAGACAGACTACAACACCCCATAAAACTCCTAGTCAAAAATCAAGAAGAGGTAATAAATTTAGATTTTTCTATGCTTAAAAATCAGTTAAAAATGAATTTTGTGACAAATTAATACCTGCATGCTTATCCATGAATAAGTTATGTTATTCCATTTTTATTTTAGTGACATACATTTTATGCATGTTTATATGTGGGAAATCTCCTTTTATTATAATTTCTATAGTTGGCCATTTTGTGTATGACTATTTAAGAAATCCCTGACTAATTTATGGAAAACACTTTAAAAATGACTTATTAGACAGCTAATATGAAATCTGAGATATAATTTGCATGTATGGTGGGCAGCAAAATAAGTGGTAACTTAAAAATCCCCAATTCCCATACACCTTAATCTGCTGTTCAGAGACATTACATTTTCGGTTGTACAAGTTTAGTTTAATTCATTAGAGCAATCTATCCTACTTCTTAAACGATAGGATACAAATGTTCATCTGATGCCATTTATTTTGCAAAAGATATTAAAGGGGACAATTACTTTGCTGTGTATCGTTTAATTTCTTTTTTTCACTGATTAATTTAACCCATATTTCTCCATAATAGAATAGATCTTTAGATGTATAATTTCGGAATTTGGTTCTCTGATATCCTGTTATTCTTACTAAAACATAATTTGAATCTTTTTTTAAACACCACTATTTAATTTACATTATCAGTTTAGTTTAGATGTTATTATATTTATTTAGTGTATACAAGGAAATGTAATTGATTAATTTAGAATTACGATAGTCAAAAATATCTTTAAAAAAAATGTGATTTAGATTATTATGCATAATTTGTTGTAAATAATACATCTATTAAAAAAACAAAATTAAATATTTCAAGGAATTTAAATTCAAAAATTTATTTATTACTTCAAATTTTGAAGAGGACACTTTAATGAGAGATTTATCGATGTAAGTCCTGTACATTTTGAAATGGACATTTACAGTCAAAATTTGATATGTTGAATTAGATCATTTAAAAGCTCTCTGGATGCAAGTTTTGGAATGAAAAGAATTGCATTACTATATCCCAGTTTCCTTATATACACTATGTATACCCTTCTGTTTTATTTGGCATGTATATTGTGTGAACTTCTTTAGATGAGTCCCCTGTTGTCCAACAGGAAAAGCCAATAGAAATCGCAGTGGAGGTCAAACAGTCATCTCTCAGAGCAGGTAGATATCATGTGTGATGGAATCAGGTCATATCAAAAAAGCACTATTTGTTATTAATGCGACAAGATCACTTAAAAGAAATATGTCTAATCAAAAAAGCACTATTTAAATATAAATGCGACATGATCACAAAAATAGAAATTGTTTGATAACCAAACACAATAACTAAATATAGAATTTAAATTTTCACACACACATTGAATTTGTTTGCTCACAAAATATAGATGTGACTTGTTCACACTAAAAATGAAATTGTCTGACCACTAAAGCAC
The DNA here is from genome assembly GCF_036588685.1 of Mytilus trossulus. Lineage (NCBI taxonomy): Eukaryota > Metazoa > Mollusca > Bivalvia > Mytilida > Mytilidae > Mytilus > Mytilus trossulus. The sequence goes on along the minus strand of NC_086378.1, from coordinate 61,089,825 downwards.
AATGTTTGAATGTTTTAAAATATGACTTGCTCACACAAAAATAGGAATGGTCTGATCACAAAAGCACAATATTTAAGTATGAAAGATCACAAAATCATGATAACTAAATGCATACTAGCATGAAATAGTTTTTTCATCATTTGATTTAACAACCAACAAAGATTATAGTGATGTGATCATATCAAAAACCGAAAACTGATTTTTTTTTGGTAATGATTTTTGTAAATATTGTATTCTAGAGCATACTTTTTGACTTAATACTGCACTATATTTTGTGAAAAATGTGCCTTTACTTTAATTGTAAATGCCAGTTAACAGAAGAAATACAAATTAATATACTGGTTTGTTCTTAATTTTCTAGCTATAATATAAATATTCTAATGAAAAAGCACTGTCATATCTTTCAACTTTTTCTCTCTTTGATATTAAACTTTGACATATGATACTTCTTTCAGCAAATAACATTGTGGAATTGTTTTCAATTTTTAACCAATAATTAGTTTGCAACCTTCTTCAATTTGTGTTTCTTTTCCCTTCTGCCTGAGCAGTTCAGGTATCTGATTGCTTTTTTGTGCAGCCTGTAAAATTTTTTAACTTGAGTCTTGAAAATAAAATTTCATCATTTTGTATGTAATGAGAAATTTGCTATTGTTTTACAGATGTTGAAAACAAAAATGTTTAGACCGACTGAAATATCTTTACATTATAAGAATTGTCAAAACCTTTTAAAAGCGTTCTCTTTTAACCTGACTCTAGTAACCTTGTCATTTGCAATAAAGGTGATAGTACCCTGGTATATGTTAATAAGTGATTGAAAATTTAAGTTTCTGCTAATTTTCAATCAAGGGTGCTCAAGTTTCTGCTAAATGTCAATCAAGGGTGCTCAAGTTTCTGCTAAATGTCAATCAAGGGTGCTCAAGTTTCTGCTAAATGTCAATCAAGGGTGCTCAAGTTTCCTTCACCAATAAAATTACATTTGTTACTGCTATGATATTGCTCTAATTTACAGTAAGAGCCATTAAAGTTACGAAAGGAAAAAAGCAGATTTGTCACTTATATTAATAAAAAAACTTTTATATGGCAATAATTGAAGATTTTGATTGTAGAATCTCCTGACAGAAGTCACAGATCTGGTGCTAATACAGCTCGTAGTGGTGCTAACACAGCTAGGAGTGGTGCTACAACGGCTAGGAGTCATGATTCTTTACAACAAAGTCTGGAGGGAGAAAACTATATCCTCCGATCAAAAGCTGAACAACTGGAGTCAGAAGTTATATCACTGAAACATGTGACATCAGCACTGGAACATGGAGGTAGGTGTATACATACACTCGGGTCATCTTATAAATCATAAATTGGGGAGGGGGTATCTCCTCAGATCTATGAATTAACATCTGGAGTCAGAACTTGTTTCACTGAAACATGTGAAATCATCTATTGAACAAGGAGGTAGGTGCATATATCTCCTTAGGTCATCATTATATACTGGTAGGATGAATGAGGGTAATGGGGAATAATATCTCTGATTTAAACATTAACATCTGGAGTCAGAACTTGTATTACTGAATTGTGTCACATCAGATCTGGAGCAGGTAGGAGAGACATCTCTCTGTGTCAACATTTTATTTTGTTATTGTGATTGTTAATCATTGAACAAAATAATGTGATTTTTATACGCCCGTCAAAATTTTGACAGGACGTATTATGGTATACAAATGTCCGGTGTCCCTTCCGTCTGTCCGTCTGTCCGTCCGTCCGTCCGTCCATCCGTCTGTTCGTCCGTCCGTCTGTCTGTCTGGCGTAAACATGTCGCACCGTAACTTGAGAACGACTTATCCAAATTTCATGAAACTTAACATAGTTGTTTCCTTATGATCTGTATACTTTTTGGTGAAAATAAGATTAAAACTTTTTGAGTTACGGCACTTTGTAACTAAAACAGGGTTTGTTTTTTTCACATGTCGCACCGTATCTCAAAAACAATTCTTGATTATGGCTTAAAACTTTAAACACTTTTTAATATCTGTATACTTTTTGGTGATGATTCAAAATTTTATTTTTGAGTTATTGAGTATTTTGTAAAAAAGGGGGAGGGTTTTTTACATGTCGCACCATATCTCAAAAACGATTTATGATTATTGCTTAAAACTTTACACATGTCTTTGTTATATTAATTTAAAGATCTGTATACTTTTTGGTGATGATTCAAAATTTCATTTTTGAGTTATTGAGTATTTTGTAAAAAAGGGGGAGGGTTTTTTTACATGTTGTGCCGTATCTCAAAAACAATTTATGATTATTGCTTAAAACTTTACACACTTCTTTGTTATATTAATCTAAAGATCTGTATACTTTTTGGTGATGATTCAAAACTTTATTTTGGAGTCATTGAGTATTTTGTTAAACAGGGGAGTTTTTTTTTACATATCGTGCCATATCTCAAAAATAATTTATGATTATTGCTTAAAACTTTACACACTTCTTTGTTATATTAATCTAAAGATCTGTATACTTTTTGGTTTTGATTCAAAATTTTATTTAAGTGATATTTAGTTTTTTGTTAAAAAAAAAAAACAGGGTTGGGGGTTTCACATGTCCCGCTGTGTCTCAAAAACAATATATGGTTATTGCTTAAAACTTTCTCAGAAACTATTTATGATTATTGCATAAAACTTCCACACAAGACGTCGGGCGTATCATGCGCTCATGGCGCAGCTGTTTATTGAGAATGCAGTACAAAAACTGCCATCAGAAATTAAAATGCAATTATTTATTACCATTTCATTTTGTGCAAAATTAATGCAATTAAATTTTTAGCTCACCTGGCCCAAAGGGCCAAGTGAGCTTTTCTCATCACTTTGCGTCCGTCGTCCGTCGTCGTCGTCCGTCGTCGTCGTCCGTCGTCTGTCGTCGTCGTCCTGCGTTAACTTTTACAAAAATCTTCTCCTCTGAAACTACTGGGCCAAATTAAACCAAACTTGGCCACAATCATCATTAATGTATCTAGTTTAAAATTTGTGTTTTTTTACCCGGCCAACCAACCAAGATGGCCGCCATGGCTATAAATAGAACATAGGGGTAAAATGCAGTTTTTGGCTTATAACTCAAAAACCAAAGCATTTAGAGCAAATCTGACAAGGGGTAAAATTGTTTATCAGGTGAAGATCTATCTGCTATGAAGTTTTCAGATGAATCAGACAACCCGTTGTTGGGTTGCTGCCCCTGAATTGGTAATTTTAAGGAAATTTTACTGTTTTTGGTCATTATCTTGAATATTATTATAGGTGGAGATAAACTGTAAACAGCAATAATGTTCAGCAAAGTAAGATTTACAAATATGTCAACATGACCAAATTGGTCAGTTGACCCCTTTAGGAGTTATTGCCCTTTATAGTCAATTTTTAACCTTTTTTCGTAAATTTCCATATCTTTTACAAAAATCTTCTCCTCTGAAACTACTGGGCCAAATTAAACCAAAATTAGCAACAATCAACATTGATGTATCTAGTTTAAAATTTGTGTTTTTTTACCTGGCCAACCAACCAAGATGGCCGCCATGGCTAAAAATAGAACATAGGGGTAAAATGCAGTTTTTGGCTTATATCTCAAAAACCAAAGCATTTAGAGCAAATCTGACAAGGGGCAAAATTGTTTATCTGGTCTAAATCTATCTGCCCTGAAATTTTAAGATGAATGGGTCAACTGGTTGTAAGGTTGCTGCCCCTAAATTGGTAATTTTAAGGAAATTTTGCTGTTTTGGGTTATTATCTTGAATATTATTATAGATAGAGATAAACTGTAAACAGCAATAATATACAGCAATTTAAGACTAAAAAATAGGTCAAAATGACCAAAATGGTCAATTGACCCCCTATGAAGTAATCGTTTTTATAATCAATTTTTAACAATTTTCATAAAATTTGTGAATTTTTACTAACATTTTCCACTGAAACTACACGGACAAGTTCATTATAGATAGAGATGATTGTAAGCAGCAAGAATGTTTAGTAAAGTAAGATGTACAAACACATCAAAATCACCTAAACACAATTTTGTCATGAACTGTCTGCTTCCTTTGTTTAATTCACATATACCAAGGTGAGCGACACAGGCTCTTTAGAGCCTCTAGTTTAAATATCAATCAAATTTAGATGTAAAAAAGCTTTTAATTTTTAATTTTTTAGATCATGACACAGCAATGAATTTAATGTTAAAGAAACAGTTACAAGAAATGAAGGCAGAAAATGAAACATTGAAGAACAGCATACACAGACTGACAGTAGAACTCAGTGCTTATCAGGCTAAATTTAGACCACTTTCTGCTGAAGAAAAAGTAAATAAATATTACACATATTAAAGTGTGTGCAGGTGCTTTGAAATTGTTTACAAATAATTAAAAAAAGATATTGTAGTGAAATTATCTAGTCATGTATCTTTAATCTTTATGTGTAAAGTAACTTTTTTTTATATATATAGATTAGACCTTGGTTTTCCCGTTTGAATGGTTTTACACTAGTAACTAGCCAAGGCTCCGTGTTGAAGGCCGTACATTGACCTATAATGGTTTACTTTTATAAATTGTTATTTGGATGGAGAGTTGTCTCATTGGCACTCACACCACATCTTCCTATATCTATTTGAAGAGAGAATAAAAAAGTTTAAAGATAAGAATTTAAGCTAAGGGCTTCAGTTTGCCTTAATTAGCTTTACTAGCTCCCTTACATATTAATAATACTCCAATAAGTAGTTTGTATATATTTTACATGCTGGAAAACACTTTTTAAAAATTAACTTAGCAATGGTATTTTGACCTCCTCCCCTCTCTCACCCAACCCCCACCATTGAACACCCTACTATAGACCTCTTATTTCAAAATTTCTACCTATTCTAATTCCCTTACATAATGATTATACTAAATCAGAATTTCTCAAATTAACTGACAGAAAGAAAAAAAACTAATCCATGTATCAGAATAATGTAAATTTCATGGAAGGTTTTATCTATTTCAGACAACAGCTGGTCTGCTGGGATTACCTAGGGATGGACCAATACCATCTTGGCTGGTAAGTGGCCAAAGCTTAAACATTTACTATTGTAATAACATATTGGTAACTCTTTACATGAAAAATTTACATCTATGTACATTCTATACTTTTACAATAAATGTTACAAGCACTTTTTCTGATGTACTCTAAGTGATTAGAAATGTTGTTATAATACTGTAGTAATGAGCCTTGCAATAGGTCAATCCATAGAATGAAATACTGAAGATGTTATTGTGAAGGAACATATTCCGCACAACTTAATGTTTAGTTCATGGGTTTCTCAACAGACATTGAACCAAGTAGCATAAATTTAAATGACATTAGCATGAAACCATATAACAGTATGAACTAAACTGCATTAAATAAGACTATTTGACTTATATTTAGAAAGTTTCAGTTTGATTAGATATATCATCATAGCCAAAATCTGGTTGCCAATGAGACAACTATCTACCAAGTTCAAATGATTTTGGTCAAAAGATATATTTTTTATCAGCAAAACACTGTTGCTTTGTATTGTGTAAGAGCTTAATACACATTTTATCAAATACATGTCTTTATATTTTAATTGATTGATTTATGCAATCTCTTTTCGTTTTCAGATTGATACAAAATATCTGTCTCCCTTATTTATGGCATATGATGACAGACTGGAAGAAAAAAATAAAATTATACTCAAATATCAGGTTAGTTGAAATTTTTATATTGGCAATATGTGTGGAATGGCTGTAGGGTGTAAATTTAATGGAAATCATTAGCAGAATCTATGTTGTCTTTTCTTGAAAATAACATAATGTGTTATCATCATGAGCTATAATACAGGGTTTTAAAGACTTTTAAATGACAAATGAAATTGACAATCATTGTAAATTTAAAAAAAATGAAACAATAAATATCTTCTTTTTAACATTCGTTTTTGTACAACTAAATACAAAGATGTAATATATGTTTACAGGAAGATTTTGACAGATTAAGAAGAAATGCTGAATCAATAGTGGATGAAAATGAGCAGTTACAACATGATCTGGAAGAAACAGCAACAAAGGGACCTGTTGATATACATGAATGGTTAGTATTATGGACAAAATTAAGATGATTAGTATACATTAATGAGACAGCAACTTAAAGAAAAGAAAAAACAGACATTTTGAAGTCCTCTGATGGTCTTCAACAATAGCTCTTTATTTTATTTTTAGATAGGACCTCATTAATTTAAAAGTTTGGATGCAAAGAGATAAACAGTACTTCCTCTATATGTAATGTATATGGATAGATTACTTTCTTACTTAATTAAAATTTTTATTCATAAAAAAAAGAAACTTTCTTAGTTGATAATGGATTCTATAGAGATACGTTAGCTTATTCATTTAAGACATCGTTTTGTGTCCACTTGTGGGTGAAGGCACCAAATATTATTATTGAGTAAATTTAATGTGGGTTTTTTTTGGCAATTTGTAGTACTTTATTTTTTTAAAACTTTTAAAGGGGATATTCAAGTTTACTCCATTTATTACAGGGAACAATTGAAAGAAAATGCAAAATTAATACTAGAAGAAAATCAGAATTTGCTGGAACAAATCAACATCAAAGATCAAAAGGCTCATGATTTACAGCAAGCTCATATACGGGAAGGTAAAACTAACAATAAGGAAATTTTGTGTGCATTTTTAAATATTAAAATGGTTGAATAATTGACCTAAAATATGAGATAACTTATTCAAATTTTATGAAATGAAATGCATACAGATAATATTATGATACTTCAAAATATGTGTTATATTATTTTTGCAAAACCTGAACCTTTTTAAATCAAGTCCATATTTGTAGAGGTATGGATATAATTTAAGATGGAACCTACAGAAGATACAACAGTTAATTTACATATTTATGAGTGCATTTGCATGCAAGAAAAGTCTTGTAAAGTTCATAGAAATAACATTTTTACAAAATAATTATAATTTTCCTGTACTAATTTTGAATTTGAATTTATGACTGCAAGAACAATAACTACTGATTGAAAACTCTGAATAGTTTTTATTAATTATTTTACATACATCAAAGATATTCAACAAAAAATGACACACAACTCCTATTCATTATTACTTCCCTTGCTACTCTCACAACTTCTGTCCTTTATAACTTCCCTTGCTACTCTCACAACCCCTGTCCATTATTACTTACCTTGCTACTCTTGCACATTTATTTAAATGGAATGACTCTTACTAAAACTGTATTATTCATTATTTTTTTTAAAAGTGACCAAAGTTACAAAAGAGCTTGTTATGATCAGGGCAGAAAAATCCGACACAGATAAAGAAATTGAAGAATTACAAAGAAAATGGAAGGATACAAAACAGAAACATGATGTGTTGATCAGAGAGGGTGAAGATAAAACTACAGTGGACCAGTATATCAATAAGATTGCTGATCTTAAAAAGTAAGTGTTGATTGGCTTGGATGTCTTTGATATGGAGAAAAAAAATGGTGTAAAAAAAGTTATATAATTACTGATATTTTTACAAAAACAGTTTTTTTTAAGTTCATTTAAGTTGATAGGACATGATGACTTTCATTTTATTAAATATTAAATTTCTGATAATTTTGTAGAGAAATGTTAGATATAGAAGATCATCATAGGAAAGACACGGAAGAACTGAGAATCAAATTACAGGTAATAAGTTTTACAACTATAATGGGGAAATTACCATTAGAGAATACTCTTAACATAGCACTCAATATGAGGTTTTGATGAATCTATGCTAAGTCCCATTTTACAACTGATGGCAGTGAGATACAGTGATTAATTCTTCCAAAATAAGTTATAAATTTATGTCAAGGCTTTTAAAAAAATGAATTTATGTCAAGGCTTTTTTTGAGATATTATTTAAAGGAAATTGAAGGTTCTTTATATTTGATGTATAAACAGCTATTTATCCTTTTTATACGACCGCAAAAATTGAAAATTGTATAATTTTTCATAATTAAAAAGAAAATTTCTTCAAACATTTTTTTGAGAGGAGTAATATTCAACAGCATAGTGAATTGCTCAAAGGCAAAACAAAAATTTTAAGTTCATTAGACCACATTCATTCTGTGTTAGAAACCTATGACGTGTCAACTATTTAATCACAATCCAAATTTAGAGCTGAATTCAGCTTGAATGTTGTGTCCATACTTGCCCCAACCATTCAGGGTTCAACCTCTGCGGTCGCATAAGCTGCGCCCTGCAGAGCATCTGGTTATCTCCTCTGATACTTTCTTTAAAAGAAAAAAACATACAATAAATATAACTTCTTCTTTACTTCACAGGCAATGGAAAATGAGAGGAAATCACAGACTAAGACCATGATAGAGTTAACAGCAGAAATCAAAAGACATCAAGCTGAGAAAAAAGCTATGCACAGAAGTATGAGGTCAGTCACTCATATATATGTATATGGATAATATAGGCAAGCTTGTGTTTGGTAAGGAGGCAATCCTATTACAACATCTGAATCTTTTGTCCTGCAGACTTTGATTATCTGTGTATTCTTTGTTGCTAAAACAAGAATATACCATTTTGACAATGATTAGTTAAATACAGAACATGTCAGTGTGAAAAAGACAGCACTTGTGTACAAAAAAAAAAAAATTATAATAGGTAGATATCCAACAATACAAACTCCACAGTAATCTTGTGCTAAACTCAGCTGGCCTTATTGATAAGCAATATCTGCTCCATTCTGCTGCTCATGACGGGTGAGGGATTCCATTTGAAAACTTTTTGTATCAGCAACACTTACGTAAAAAGTGATGAAATTTCATTGTAATGTTCAGAGAATCACAAGATCCTAATCATATTATTGTTCAGTCTATTTTGTGCTATATGCAAATGGGTTTCCCATAGCAAAGCATGGACTTTTTCACATTTATATGTTATTGTTGCTTTCACTATTTTTATTGTCCTTTTGGTATTGACTGCATGGTTTTCTATAAAATTTTGTAAATAGTTACACGCTATGATTTTGGTGTATTAAGGTTTCAACTGTTTCAGTACACATTAGAGATTTAATATGATTTCAATGCATTTCAGGAAAACACAAAACAAGATGTTGTATCTACAAAGAGCTATAGAACAGTCAGAAACAAAAGAACAGTCAGTTCAGGATTACTTAGGCAATATTATAAGAGTGGTAGGTACTATAATAACAAAAATTTTAAAATAAATATCTTGGTTATTCCAGGATAACTTATGAATAGACATGAATTTTGGCATATGTCAATGATTCAATAACACAACACCCAATAAAACAAAATTATATCTTAAAATACAGTTGGAAACTAAAGAAAAGGCTTGTCTAAATTATATAGGCAATATAATTTATGTAAGGTACCAAATTATAATCCAAAATACTTGCTCAACTTAACCTGTCACAATTTTTGAAATAGAAACAGCTTAAAACTTCCAGCGATTAGATTAAGATAAATTAGCCACAGTTGCACACAATTCATAAGCATACTTGCAACTCTTTCATCTAAAGAAAAATTGTGTTTGAACAAAATATTGTCATTTTCTTAATGAAAAAAACCTGCTCTATGATTCAAACTCTTGATCATAAATGGGACTTCTTAAATAATTTACAGCTCTCACATTTTAAAACTATTGGACATGATTTCCTTCTAGGTTCTCAATTTATTAAAAATATTGAATAATATTTGCAGGCAGAGAAGGTAGCACAGGAAAGAGATAATTATGCCAAAGTGGTAAGATATTTTGAAAATTAAAAAATCTGACAACTACCATGGAAGGTGCAAAAGAGCTAGTAATAAAACCTCTTCATAACTTCTGATTTTAGATTGAAATATAAATGGTGTTTCAAATGTTTTCCCATATGAAATTTTGTGACGTTGAAAATGTTTTAAAATCTATTTTATAGTCCGTAAAGTATGATTTAGATGTAATCACTTATAATTTAACATTAGTTGACTCTTGCTACAGTGAATAACCTGTAATGTATGTAGGGGGAGGGTTGTAGTTAATTTTTCTGAGTATCCACCACTGTATTCCACATATATTATTGATTCCACAGTAATGTTAAACATATTCCATTTTGTCATGTTAACAAGTAAAGATAAGGTATAGTAATTGTCTTCAACAGTACAAGAGATACTTCAAAAGATGGAAGAGACTGGTAAATGGAAATCATCTTCTAAATCACACACAAACATTTAAATCACAATAATAATGTATTAATATAACTCACATTGCAAAACTGTACTGTATGTATAATATAAAACTGCTATGGTAGCATGACCATTAAAATTACTAAGTATACATAAAAATAATTATTGATGTTGTTAAAATATGCAGATGACAGTTTATCATGATCAAGAAAGTTCTGTATGTTAATAATATAGGGATAAACATTATCAGGATCATTGAATTTCCTTCACCAAGAAAATACACACAAAAAATGAATGACATTATTTCAGTCAGATATCTTTAAATAAATTTAAAGAAGCCTGAGACCAAAAGTTTGACCCCCCTCCCTAAAAAAAAAAAAAAAGATTGGAGAGCTTATAATATTGAAGAGAGAGAAATTTGTATGTGGTAGCATTTGCTACTTTAGAAAACATATCCAAAAAAATCTGTCAAAGGTTCTCAAATGATGACGAACATGCATTCTGGTTTCTAAGAGACACAAGCTATTGCTTTGACAAAGTACTCATTGCAAAAAAATATTATGAAGACATTTTCCAAATTGAATTTTACTTTAATATTCATTGCAAAAGATAAATCTATAATTCACTTTGATGTTTTTCATCTTTCACATCATTGTAATACACATCACTGTCATGTTATCAGTTTGAAAAGACATTGTAGCAGAAGAATGAGACAAACACATAGTTCATTTATCATATAAATTTAGCAGTTTATATGAAACCTTTTTTTATTAAAAGATGTTGTAGATTGGTAAATATATATAATAGATTTAAGCTTGGAAGAGTAGAAACTTCTTCTTGAAGACAGAATATGTACATGTTAAAATCATTTTAGTAGATACAATGTACTTCGTAACAATTAATAATATATATATAAATCTTACAATTATCTTGCTATTTCCTGATTTTTACAAAATTGGAAGCAAAACTTCATAATTATTTAAACCAACACAATAAACAAGACACATGATTTCATGTCTCTATTTCAATATATGATATGTTTATACAGGCTAAAGAGAATGAGATAGAAACAAAGAAAGCTGTTAACAAGTTACTTCAGGATAATATGATGAAAGCTAAACTGGAAGAAAAGCTCAAGGTATATATATGGAAAAGCCAGTACTGTCCAGATTGATATCTGTCTAATGGATCTAAAGATATCCATACAATAAGGGAACATCATGGTTAAAAAGTATTTTTATTGTTCTCTAAAAGTGATCTTTCTTGAAAAGTAAACATTATGTATGTGGTTACATGTAAGTGTAGAGAGTTTATAACCCAAAATGTAGAGGACCAACACTTTAATGGGAAAATAAAATGGGCAAGCATAGTTCTGAAAGCTATATAATTGTATTTAAACTTACACTTTTGATTTTCTTTACAGCTTTACAAAATGAGAGCAGCTGCCAAGATTAATACTGTGTCTGGCAGGTGAGCATCTGTACTTTTAGTACTGTTTATATCTATGCCCCCCTCCCCCACTTTAGCAAAGGCAGCATTGAAAAATACCCTCGTCCTTCTTTCTGCCCATATTTGCCAAAGTTGATTTCTGTTCTCTAACTTTAGATTGCCTCAACCAAATTTTAAGAAACTTGTACACAATGCTTATTACCACAAATTATTACCACAAATTACAGATCAAGTTTGAATTTTGGGGTTGTGACTTTTATTGTTCTACAGCTATGCCCCTTTGCCATGTTTACAAACAAAAAATTGCTGAAATTTTTTTTGGTTCTTTACTTACGTTAACCTCAACCAATTGTTATGAAACTTATACTCAAATTTTTATTACCTTACCACAAAACTCAGATCAAGTTCAAATTTGAGTCATTTTTAATGTTTAACAGTTATGTCCTTTATAACTTTCTATAAAATGCAAGCGGGGCATCATATGTTTCCCATGGACACTTTCCCCATATTTTTTTTTTCCCATTTTCTGGTATGTGTGTCCATTCCTCTGTTCGTCCGTCCGTCCGTCCAGTTTTTTTTATCAAGGTAGTTTTTTATGAAGTAGAAGTCCAATCAACTTGAAACATAGTTCAAATGTTCCCTATGATATGATCTTTTTTATTTTAATGCCAAATTAGGAATTTTAATCCATTTTCACGGTCCACTAAACCTAGAAAGGGATAGTGAGATGGGCATCCATGTATTACGGACACATTCTTGTTTTATATCTCTCCGTTCCTTGTAAATGTGTATACTATGTTACATATATACTCCTTATGCTGCATTATTAAATTTTCCAAACCCTAGATTGTTGAATTATCTTTTTCAGCATGCAAGCTTTAGGAGGCATTTTTAATTCTCAAAGGAGTAGGTTCAGTAAGACCCCTTTTTGGCCACAAAATATAGCAGTTTTAGAAAATTGTGAAAATGTAATCTTTCAGCTATATTTGGGAAAGTAAAATGCCTCGGCTACATAAATCTGAGCTGTTTTTGACAATACAATGCACAAATATCTCGTTGTAGCATCATTATGTCATGCAAAATTACTGAAATCTTCAAAATTTTAGCATTTTTGGTTAATTTTTAGATGGTTTCCATCTAAAATGAAAGTGCCCACATTTGTGTTCATTTATAATATTGAAATGTAAGTTGTATTTGATGATAATACAAAACATATATAAAGGTTAAGGATGAACACGAATGTGGCAACTTTAATTTTGACAAAAAACATCTGAAAAGTGATGTTTTTTTTGCATATTTGATAGATTTCTCAATTTTTGAGCTTGAATTAGTGCGTTTTTGAAGACTAAGCCAGTTAAAATCTTTCACTTAAACTAATCGAATCAATTGAAATAGACACTTATCTGTTTAAAAAGTGTCCAAAAACTTTCGTAAGATGAACATGAAATTTGAGGCCATAAACGGCTCTTACCAGACCTACTCCTTTATCTTTTAAAATTGCAAAAAAAATATTAATTCAGATTAAGATATGGAAAGAGAAAGTTCTTTCATATGTTTTCAGTCTTTCAAGATTTTATATATGTCACTGGATAAAACAACTATTAAGTTGTTTTGAATTCATTTCCAGGCTAGCAGAACAAGACCAAACATTCTTAAGTCAGAAGAAAGAATATGAGAGGGAGATTAAACATTTACGACATTTAATAAAGGACAAAGAAGATCTGATGCATGGATTTTCAGATGAAAAAAGGTAAGTTTTTTGTAAGTTAGGAACATTGGTCAAAAAATTGAAATTTTTAATAACACTTTTGTTATTCTCTTCCAAATTTAGTATGCGCTTCTAGCTTACTAAATTATAATCCTGGTACCTTTGATAACTATTATTAGGTTTTATACATGTTTTATGTTTGTATAAGTACTGATGTATTTCATGTCACAAAACCTGAGTAGAGTGAGTGATACAGAAAGTGGGACAACCAATAATGGAAAATGATAAAGCTTTCTTTGTATAGTCTGATCTATTATCAAATCTATTTATAGTAAATATGAAATTTAAATACATTTTTGTTTTTAAATTTTTTGAATCTATCATACATTTACCAAAGAATGTTTGCATTAATTAACTGTGAAAAGTTAAAAGCATCTTGGAGATGTTAACTGCTAAAATATAAAACAATATCCAAGATGATGTTGTTTTCAATCAGCAATTTGAATAAATAGAAAATATTAAAAGAGGCTTCTTGGTAAACATGTTGAATGAGTTGTCTATAAAAAAAAATCAGAGAAGAAAATATTTAGATAATTTGCTTACATTCAAAGTTAATTAATTCATTTGAATTATTTCTTATAAAGTGTCTTGATGACATGTTTTTTTCCTCATTTCATAAGAGGAAGATACAATTTATATACTTTACTTTCTTAACTATGAATAAAGATGGCCTAATTGTTTGTGTATTGATTTTTTTTTTTGCAGAGATGCAGAAGATGAACTTGAAGTGATATGGCAGGCGGCACATAATGAGAATGAACGAATGAAAGACGTTTTACACAAAACTGTTAGACAACTACGCCAACATGAAGCTTTATCAGATGCCATGGATAGGGCGGAGCCTAAAGAGCTTGTCCATGTGTCGTCTGATGAACAATGATCTTCAGTTATCTCCCTTGTCAGTTCTCAGTCCAAATGATATCAGTAGAAAAATCAAATTAAGATTTTATATCATAAAGTCTTTTAATTCTTGCAGAATTCAAAATCATAAACAGGAATTTTAATGTGAACATCATGGAACTGGTATTTCTGTGTTGAAAGGAAATGTTCTACCAGTTTGAATTCTCATGAAGATTGAAACAGAAAGTGCTAATATTTTAAAGGAAGAAATTCATATTAGCTGATTTTTTACTCAGGAAATCATGAGAAAATTGTTAAGAAAGTATCAGTCACCTGAAAAAAAAAATGGCATACAGAGATATGTTTCTTTTTTGTTCTGTAAGATAAAAACAAAATAATGTTTATTTGTATCCATAAGCATGTGATGTAGAATACAAATACAAAAATGCAGTAGATGTAATCTTGAACAACAAGAGATGCAACCTTGAACAACAAGAGATGTAACCTTTGAACAACAAGAGATGTAATCTTGAACAACAAGAGATGCAACCTTGAACAACAAGAGATGTAACCTTTGAACAACAAGAGATGTAATCTTGAACAACAAGAGATGTAATCTTGAACAACAAGAGATTCTTCTGCTCAAAGTTTTCATTTTAGTTGATCTTATGATGCATACCTAATTTACTGATGTATAAAGCATTAGTTTCTCTAATTGTAAGTCAATTTTCATTTTTCATTTTTTTCATATTTTACACAACAAACTTATGCACACAATGTCACTTCATTGTATATTAAATAGGACACTACATTTCTTCTGCTCTAGGTCAAGAATTTAATTCTCTGGATTAGTGAAATGTTATATCCCACCTGGTACAGTTATGGAATCTTATTTTTATAATGTTCACCTAAAAGGAACATACAAATACACAATGCCAAAATGTTTATAACTGTTATTTTATATTATACTTTTAAAATTTTATGAACTCCCTTTCTAAGAGGATCTTTTTCAGGATGTTTGGATTTGGCCTTATTTTTTAATAGAATTACAAATATACTCGTCTTTGGATTATTGTTTAATTTCTTGCGATCCGGCACAGAATGTTCTATATTTTAGGGGAGCTTATGATTCAGTATTTATTTTCTCAGAATTCAGATTCACTTACCTCCAACTCTCATTCTCTTCTACCAGATCCCCTTTCTTAGATATTTTAAAAAGTGCAGTTACTACATGTTAAACAAACAGTTTTCTAGATATACTGATATAAGCTACATATATATACATGTCAGTCATGAAAGTGAAATCTTTTTGACAAACATTAAAGAATATAGCTACAATACAGCCCAATTCTGTGCATCTTGGAGTTAGGTGGATATATAAAATGTCAAAATGTTTGTGTTATTTGAAAAGCTCAATTAGGACTGAACACCTTTATATGTTATATTTATTGATATTTTTATAATTGTTGTGTCCCTTTCAACTTTTATTATAGGCCAGCTATGTAGCAAATTTTTGTGGCCAACACTAATAATAGCACAAACACACCAACTTTATATTCATGTTTTCTTTTAAAATTTAGAAGAAAGATTTTTTGAAAAACATGCAATAAAAAATGGTATAAAAGAAAAGTTGCTCATCATGCACATCATAAATTTCTATACTTTAAAATTTCATTTATCTTTTTTTATTTCAAATGTTACAATATTTTTCCAAATTTAAATGCATTTATCAATGATATATATATATATAAATGATTAAGAGTTCATGTTTTATTATTGCTTTGTTTGATAAAAATTAATAAAATGTTATTTTCATATAATATTGTGTCTGCCTTATGCCTGCATTTATTTTGTACCAAATGCATTTTCAAACTTATTGTATATCAAGCCAGCTTATCATGTGATTATTTGTTAAACTTATTTATGTTAGGCCAAACAGTAGTCAGAAGCATATATATACAGACTTATTTTTTGCATTAAAAACACACTTGTTTGAGAATATTTGATTATTTAATATTATCAATCCTGCTTAAAACCCTTTAGAAAACATGTAATTTTGCTGATTTCTCACATTCATGGTTCGCTGAACCCATGATATCTAAGAAAATTATCATTAATTCAGTTATTATGAATAATATTGCTAGGTACATGTATATCAGAATCATTAAATGTTTGGATTAAGATAATATACTTATGATGTAAATAAACTATAGCAGATTTGTTTGTTATGGTGCTGTAAGAAAAGGCAGCAGACATGTTCATATGTAAAGGTAATTTTGTGGCCATATCACATCTCGCATATTTGCTTTAGTGAGTACATAAAACATTTGCAACATTATGACTGTTTATATCCCCCATATGAATTTTGATCAAATTTTTGAAACAGCTTCTTTCAATTATTTAAAAAAAAAAGAGTAAGTAGTTAAAATGCCATTTGGCACCCTAAAAAATTTGTGAAACCTAATAAAAAAAACGAATTGTTTTGATGTCTAATATTGAAGAAAAAAATATTTACATGATATTTTAACTTAGCTTTAGACAATTAGGTGATCAGTGCCATAGTAATTTTATTATTTAAAGGACAATTTAGTTTTCTAAATTTATTTGGTCCAAATATTTATATACCTAATTAGTACCACAAGCATATTGTGTGCTGAGCTAAAGTCTAGTACATTGATTTACTGCTTGATACATTCAACCTTGATTAAGAGCACTTATAAACATGTTTAAGGGGGCTCGCGAGTCTAAATCATTTTTTTTTATTTAACATAAGATTTCGCTAATTTTTTCAATAAATGAACTGTATCTTATACCTAATAGAAAAAAAGAATAAAAAAGAGGGGTCACTGATCATTTACGCCCACTATCTGCCTTCGAAAGAAGCACACATTTTTGTAAAGGTACTTTTTTTCTGTTGAACTAATAGGACAAAAAGGGGTAATATCGAAATAAAAAAAGAATATAATTACACAAATCGCTCAAATTTTACAATTATTTAGTTTTTGTATAGCTTATTTGAAAAAAATAATAAAAAAAATAGGTCACCGATGAGTAAAAAAAGACATTTCAATTTTAATGCCAAAAAATAGCATTTTTGCACCAAATGGAGATAATTTGGAGCATTTTCGATGATATAAACATTTTAAAAGTCATCTGGGGCCAAACCAAATTGATTTTTTTGGTTAAGTTTTAGCTCACCGGGCCCGAAGGGCCAAGTGAGCTTTTCTCATCACTTGGCGTCAGTCGTCTGGCGTTAACTTTTACAAAAATCTTCTCCTCTGAAACTACTGGGCCAAATTAAACCAAACTTGGCCACAATCATCATTGATGTATCTAGTTTAAAATTTGTGTTTTTTTTACCCGGCCAACCAACCAAGATGGCCACCACAGCTAAAAATAGAACATAGGGGTAATATGCAGTTTTTGGCTTATAACTCAAAAACCAAAGCATTAAGAGCAAATCTGACATATGGTTAAATTGTTTATCAGGTCAAGATCTATCTGCCCTGAAATTTTTAGATGAATCAGACAACCCATTGTTGGGTTGCTGCCCCTAAATTGGTAATTTTAAGGAAATTTTACTGTTTTTGGTTATTATCTTGAATATTATTATAGATGGAGATAAACTGTAAACAGCTATATTGTACAGCAATTTAAGACTAAAAAATAAGTCAAAATGACCAAAATGGTCAATTGACCCCCTAAGAAGTTATTGTCCTATATAATCAATTTTTAACAATTTTCATAAAATTTGTAAATTTTAACTAACATTTTCCACTGAAACTACATGGACAAGTTCATTATAGATAGAGATAATTGTAAGCAGCAAGAATGTTCAGTAAAGTAAGATGTACATACACATCACAATCACCTAAACACAGTTTTGTCATGAACTGTATGCTTCCTTTGTTTAATTCACATATACCAAGGTGAGCGACACAGGCTCTTTAGAGCCTCTAGTTGTATCATATTATAAGTTAATAACTAAGAGTGTGATAAAGAAAATTTGTTATAAAAAAACAAATGTTTAATTTTTTGCTGAAATTTTTGTACCTGCGAGCCTCCTTAACATGAATCTGTTCAGAGAAGTGTTCTGAGCCAAAGGATTTTATGATGAATTTTGATATCAATTAGACATGTCATGAGTATAACTTCTATAGATTGTGTATTCTGCTTTATCATAAAATGAAATCATGATTTAGATGTTTGTAGTACACATTCAAGAGGGTCTGATGGGTTATTTTCGTTCTTTGTGATTGGCGCATTTTCACCATGGTGATCCGTTTTTCTTCAGATTTTAATTTTTTGGGAATTTTTGTGATCCTTGATCATGGAAATTTATTTTCTGTGAATCGTGATTGACAAAATAATCAACTCATGAATCGTAATGAGACCCCTCCTATCAGGTCCCCCATTCAATTGTTTGAATTTAATTTGGAACATTGTGATCAAGTTAAGCAATTGTAATTTTGAAACAAACATTTTTTTTGAAAAGTGTATAATCTAGACTTATGATTATATCAGAAATCAAATCACACACTTCTACCATGTGTAAAATTTATTGCATTTTCGATATTTCGTGCCTTTTGTAATGAATTTTATGTTGATTTGGGAGAAGGTTGCCATTTTAAATGATTTGATATCTTGTTACATACATAATTGTATACATTAATCCATGTAAATGTTAAAAAAAAATACATGATGAGAATTTTAAAGAAGTTTTTGGGAAAGAGGGTTTGGTTAAATATTTCTTTGCTATCCTTTCGGAAAATAGCTAGATTTTTTGTGTTACATTTCAAAATTGCAAAATGTAAAATGAAATTCTAGATTATCTGCTTGGAAAATCCAAGAAGAATTATCTTGTTGGACTGATCTCTGCATGCTTTATTAAAGTAAAATCCTACAAATTTGACTGAAGAAAAATATAAGTCTTATCTATGGGGAAATTTAACTAATAAAATGTTTCCTTATTCAATTACCTCAATTTTAATTTAGACAATACATTGACTTTTTTTCGAAAAGAGTTTTGTTGTTTCAATTTATTCATGATTTTAATATTTATTTTCTTGTTAATTTTATCACTTCGCACATATTCATCTGTGATTATTGTTATATTTATGAATATACATTTATTTTAATGTTGTTGCATGTTATCATTTGTCATGAAATCACTTTTTATAGCAATAAATATTTTTTATTAATATGAGTCTTTTTCTTGTAACTTTGAACCAGATAAATCATTCAATATTTGGAAAAATTGTTTTCATAAAAAAAAAGTTATATAATACAGAAATTCACATCCAATCTTTTATGGTTATACCCTATACAAAGCACAAAAAAGTCGACATTCACCTCAAAAGCTAACCAAACCTTTAAACCGACTTATTCAGAAGGGATATAGTTACAACACTGTTGTCAAGTCATTTTTAAAGATGGCATATTTTGGTATCAAACTGATCCAATCATAGGGTATTTGCATCGAAAATAAATACATTTATTCTAAAACAAGAGTGCTCACACCGAAATGTCTCACCTTCTTTACTAATCATTGATATTATGTTGATAGTTCTAAACACAAAGCTTTATTACAACCATCACATAAACTTAACATTAACCAAGAACACTAAACATTGACCAATGAACCATGAAAATGAGGTCAAGGACAGATGAACCATGCCAGGCAGACATGCACAGCTTACAATTCTTCCATACAACAAATAAAAGTTGACCTAATCATGCTAATGGTTATAGTTAAAGAAAAACAGACCAAAACATGAAAACTTAACACTGAGCAATGAACCATGAAAATGAGGTCAAGGTCAAATAAAACATGCACGACTGACATAGATCATAAAATATTTCCATGCACCAAATATACTTGACCTATTGCATAAAGTATTATGTATTAGAAAAAAAGAAAAAAACTCAAAAACTTAATTTTGACCAGTGAACCATGAAAATGAGGTAAAGTCAGATGACACCTTCCAGCTAGACATGTACGCCTTACAATCATTCCATACACCTAATAAAGTAGATCTATTGCATACAGTATAAGAAAAGCACAAAAACTTAATTATAATCACTGAACCATAAAAATGAGGTCAAGGTCAGATGACACCTGCCAGTTGAACATGTGCACCTTAGTCTTTCCATACACTGAATATACTAGACCTATTGCTTATATTATCTGAGGTGTGGACTTATCCTCCAAAACTTTACCTTGTTCACTGATCCATGAAAATAGGTCAAGATCAAGTGAAAACTGTCTGACGAGCATCAGGGCCTTGCAAGGTACACACATACCCAATATAGTTATCCTAATTACCTTCTAAAATTTAAAGATTTTAAGAAGTAAGTATTTTCACAGTATACCAAATAAATCATGTATTAAATACAGAGATTTCAATTCTGGATAAAAGTACTTTCACAGTATACCAAATAAGTCCTGTATCAAATATAGGGATTTTAATCCTGAATAAAAGTACTTTCAAAGTATACCAAATAAGTCATGTATTAAATACAGGGATTTCAATCCTGAATAAAAGTACTTTAACAGTATACCAAATAAGTCATGTATCAAATACAGGGATTTCAATCCTGAATAAAAGTACTTTCACAGTATACTAGTACATAATAAGTCATGTATCAAATACAGGGATTTCACTCCTGAATAAAAGTACTTTAACAGTATACCAAATAAGTCATGTATCAAATACAGGGATTTCAATTCTGGATAAAAGTACTTTCACAGTATACCAAATAAATCATGTATCAAATACAGGGATTTCAATCCTGAATAAAGGTACTTTAAAGGTATACCAAATAAATCATGTATCAAATACAGGGATTTCAATTCTGGATAAAAGTACTTTCAAAGTAAACCAAATAAATCATGTATCAAATACAGGGATTTCAATCCTGAATAAAGGTACTTTAACAGTATACCAAATAAATCATGTATCAAATACAGGGATTTCAATCCTGAATAAAAGTTCTTTCACAGTATACTAGTACATAATAAGTCATGTATCAAATACAGGGATTTCAATCCTGAATAAAGGTACTTTAACAGTATACCAAATAAGTCATGTATCAAATACAGGGATTTCAATCCTGAATAAAGGTACTTTAACAGTATACCAAATAAATCATGTATCAAATACAGGGATTTCAATCCTGAATAAAAGTACTTTCACAGTATACCAAATAAGTCATGTATCAAATACAGGGATGTCAATCCTGAATAAAAGTACTTTCACAGTATACCAAATAAGTGGCCCGAGAACACAGTTATTTCGTAGTGCATTTCTTTTAGACAATAAATACAAATTAAAAAAATCGCACCTGCTCTTTCTCAAAAAGATTTTTACAGTGTAGTGTACTACCAGTGAGACAAATAATATCAAAATTATAGAAACTTCTACCAGCTCTAACTCAAAATATTGACAATTCTGTGTTAAGGGGGTGTAAAATTCAGTTTGACAGCTTCAGACGTGCTAAAATTTGACCTTTTAGAACTGGACCAATTTACTTCTTAACATAAAGATTCAGCACCCAATTTTTTTTTACATGTAATTACATCCCCCTACTTGATATTTCATGCATTTAATATCAAGAAATAAATTGGGAAAGTGTATCAAATAAGACATGCAAGTTATACACTGTTTACACTAGGGACTATATTCGTAGACAACGAAAACCAAAGGACGATAACTGTGTCCTTGGACCATTATAATAGGACAGAAAGACTTGACCAATCTTTATAAAACTTTG
This sequence comes from Mytilus trossulus, assembly GCF_036588685.1. Classification (NCBI taxonomy): domain Eukaryota; kingdom Metazoa; phylum Mollusca; class Bivalvia; order Mytilida; family Mytilidae; genus Mytilus; species Mytilus trossulus. Next base: position 61,067,787 of record NC_086378.1, on the reverse strand, counting down.
CATAACCTAAGCTTAGGCAATTGTGAGATAGGTTGCCAAGTTTCATGGCCATATGACATATATTAGAGACACTAGGGTCATTTTAATATAGACATTTGAATGTTTATTTTTGACGTGTAAATCAAATATCTTCAACTGTCAAGATTTTGGCCTTAAAATTTGAAATTTTGCAAAAATTTGCTTTTTAAATGCTCTTGAATATCAAATATTAAGTATTAAAAGCATCTGAACACTCTTTTATTTATCAGATGTATTGTAATTATTCCAAAGTTAAATTTATATAAGCCTATGCCTGAAAATAGAGATTTTCCAATTTAGGGACGCCTTATATAAATATGCATTTTTCTCAGCCAATTTGAAGATTTTGAAGTTTTTTATGCCTAATTTATTCTTTCATATATATAAAATGTACTTTAAATGTATAGAAAAGTGTCAAAAAGCATACCACATGAGTATAAAATGGTCTTGGGCCATGTAGTACTGAGAATTATTTAGAGTCGATTTAGGCGGTAGCCCATATTGACATATAAAAATGCACACAGAAGCTATTAGAAAAGAAAATGTGTAACTTTTTGCTCATTTCTATGCTAAGGCGTTATGATACAAGAAGTCTAATTGCAAAAGGACTCTTGCATTTAATTTTTTTAGAAACAATATGGTCTGATGGCCAGTTTTTTCACTTTTCAATGGAAAACTTGCATTTAGTTTTAGCCTTAATAGGCATAAAGTTGGACCACTTACTATCATACAGAGAAAAAAAATGGTAGCCTATGAAAGTAGTAAGGTGTACTGAGTATAATAAAGTGCTTTTTTTACAGATTTAGTGAAATATTTGTGATGGACTACAGATTTGATGTACAAAGCTCTTCACATTTTACATACATCTATTAGGCCGTTTAACCATGGCCGTGAATACAAATATCTGCACTTTTTTTCTGTGATAATCTACTTTTCTCTATATCCAGAGTTCACAAATGGTTAATTAAATTTGATTTAATCATAGAAACACAAATATCAGGAACAAAAAAGCTGTCAGATAGAAAGTCAGCATGCCTCTTAGCCATAAAATGTAAACTGCTTTAAAATGCTTATTATAGCCGTAGAATGCCAAAATGGCACATTTTAACAGAATTTCTGTAAACCAAAGATGTAAATCCTTTACTTTGATTGAGTTTGACAAACTGAAACCAGCAAATCATTCAGGAAAGTTGCCAAAGTACAGAATCTAGATTTCAGGAATCCATCTCTTAGGCCCGAGAACACAGTTATTTCGTAGTGCATTTCTTTTAGACAATAAATACAAATTAAAAAAATCGCACCTGCTCTTTCTCAAAAAGATTTTTACAGTGTAGTGTACTACCAGTGAGACAAATAATATCAAAATTATAGAAACTTCTACCAGCTCTAACTCAAAATATTGACAATTCTGTGTTAAGGGGGTGTAAAATTCAGTTTGACAGCTTCAGACGTGCTAAAATTTGACCTTTTAGAACTGGACCAATTTACTTCTTAACATAAAGATTCAGCACCCAATTTTTTTTTACATGTAATTACATCCCCCTACTTGATATTTCATGCATTTAATATCAAGAAATAAATTGGGAAAGTGTATCAAATAAGACATGCAAGTTATACACTGTTTACACTAGGGACTATATTCGTAGACAACGAAAACCAAAGGACGATAACTGTGTCCTTGGACCAAGTCCTGTATCAAATATAGGGATTTCAATCCTGAATAAAAGTACTTTCAAAGTATACCAAATAAGTCCTGTATCAAATATAGGGATTTCAATCCTGAATAAAAGTACTTTCAAAGTATACCAAATAAGTTATGTATCAAATACAGGGATTTTAATCCTGAATAAAAGTACTTTAACAGTATACCAAATAAGTCATGTATCAAATACAGGGATTTCAATTCTGGATAAAAGTACTTTCACAGTATACCAAATAAATCATGTATCAAATACAGGGATTTCAATCCTGAATAAAGGTACTTTAACAGTATACCAAATAAATCATGTATCAAATACAGGGATTTCAATCCTGAATAAAAGTACTTTCACAGTATACCAAATAAGTCATGTTACAAATACAGGGATTTCAATCCTGAATAAAAGTACTTTAACAGTATACCAAATAAGTCATGTATCAAATACAGGGATCTCAATCCTGAATAAAAGTACTTTAACAGTATACCAAATAAGTCCTGTATCAAATATAGGGATTTTAATCCTGAATAAAAGTACTTTCAAAGTATACCAAATAAGTCATGTATCAAATACAGGGATCTCAATCCTGAATAAAAGTACTTTAACAGTATACCAAATAAGTCCTGTATCAAATATAGGGATTTCAATCCTGAATAAAAGTACTTTCAAAGTATACCAAATAAGTCCTGTATCAAATATAGGGATCTCAATCCTGAATTAAAGTACTTTCACAGTATACCAAATAAGTTATGTATCAAATACAGGGATTTCAATCCTGGATATGCATGAATTATTTTCTACTGGGCATTAAGGACACAACTGTCAATCCATATATCAAAAGCTGTTGCCCATCATGCATTGTCAATGATGGAAACATTTTGCCTTTAAAACAACCTGACCTCTCTTGAGCATACAATGAAATCAGAATTTAAATACCAAAGCCACACATGACAACTGGAAACTTAACTTGACAACTGAAGTTTTAAAATGTGGTCAACCATTGAGAACTTATGACATGTTACATATTGACAATAACTTAATAACAAGAGGCTCTCAAGAGCCTGAATCGCTCACCTTAATTTTTTTGGTTAAATCTCTCATCAATGATTATTTTGGCTTTTAAATTTATTTAAATGTTCTTTGAATCGTCCTATTTTCTTCAAAAGCAAAAAAAAAAAATCATTTTCTCTTATGTTCTATTTTAGCCATAGGAGCTATGTTTCTTGACATACAAGAAAATAAAATATAAAATTTATACTAGATACTCTGAAACTCATTTAGCCTAAGTTTGGTTGAAATTGATACAGCAGTTTCAAAGGAGAAGATTTTTAAAAGTAAGTCAACATGAAGAACAAATCAGAGGCAGATTTAGGGGGCCCCCCCTTTTTGGGAAAAAATTTGGTTACTTATATAGGGAATCACTGAAGCATGAACTGAGCGGGCCCCCTCTTAGTTCATTAAGTGGGCCCCCACTTATGAAAATTTTTGGATCCGCCACTGCAAATTGTGAAAAAAGTCTTTAAAGGGCAATTACTCCTTAAGGGGTCAATTGACAATTTTGGTCATATTACTTATTTGTAGATCTTACTTTGCTGATCATTTTTGCTGTTTACAGTTTATCTTAATCTATAATAATATTCAAGATAATGACAAAAAACTGCAAAATTTCCTTAAAATTACCAATTAAGTGGCAGCAACCCAACAATGGGTTGTTTGATTCATCTGAAATTTTCAGGGCTGATAGATTTTGACCTAATGAACATTTTTACCCCATGTCAGATTTGCTCTAAATGCTTTCGTTTTTGAGATATAAGCCAAAAACTGCATTTGACACCTATGTTCTATTTTTAGCCATGGCGACCATGTTTGTTGATAGATCAAAACTTCGGATACAATTTATAAACTAGAATAACCTAAGGAACATTCAGTTAAAGTTTGGAAGTATTTGGCCTAGTAGTTTCAGAGGAGAAGATTCTTGAAATAGTTTACGACAACAGACACAGACGACGACAGACGACGGATGACGACGGATGCCAAGTGATGGCATAAGCTCACATGGCTATGCCAGGTGAGCTAAAAATGAATTGAATTATTCTGATTCATCAGTTCAATACAATCAGCCACTGCTAGACTCAAAGGGTCTGTAGATAAAAGATTCTAAAATAAAACAGAGAAACATTCAAGAAAACATTGGGGTGATCAGCTGAATAATTTCAGAACAGACTTTTAAAAGTAAGGTTTTAAGAATATAAACCAGGGGTGAATTATCAGGTTATCACATTATACAATCAGAATTGGAATTCTAAAAACCTGGAGAAGCTAGGTCTTAAACACCAAAGCATGTTAACTTAGCTAAAATTCTGACTTGCTTAATCACAAAAATTAAATCGCATCTGAAATCTCAAGAAAAAATCTATACCTTATACAGTAAAACCTGTATAAACCGGCCGGCTACATGACTATGAAAAAGGGCCGGTTTGGACAGTGAGCCGGTTTATTCAGGTTTCCGTTTTGACCGGAAGTTAATAACTTGTGACATCCAACATTTTGCATGTAAAAGTTCTTTCTGATTGTAAATTATATCTGCTAAATTAAAATACTTTCACTTCGTTTTTCATTGTTTGCATTTGCATCATAATGCTCGCGTTGTTTGGATTGTAAGACAAGAGTTTCGATTTACTTCCATGATCAATAATTTGAAATGTTGGAATGGCCGATTAAAAAGCCAGAATATTATCAAATGTAATTTCATCACTTTCGAAACGTTGTCGTACAGTGTACAATATCCATTGATTGTTGTCATCCGGGTGTTTTTCATTATCAAGGTCATGTATTTAGGGGTTCACAACAGGGAACCCAGGATTTCGAAATCACGATGTGAATTTCCTACTCCGCGATTTTAACTTGTTTATCCAAGTTAAAACGTAAGTTTAATTCGAGATATATTCGGTGTGTCTTTTCGTTAAATTGACACGTTTATAATGTTTTGAGAAATAATACAGCTCACTACTGTACAATTGTAGGTTCACAGTTTGACACCTGACTAATTGATTATCAAATATGTTTTGATTGCATATCGATCATTGAAATTAATTAGACAAACCGGTTTTGACAGGTAATAATTAATGTAATTAAGAGTATTGGGACTTCATAATTAGACCGGAATCAGAATACACAGGGTCCGGTTTACAAAGGGTATTTTAACAAAGACTTTGAATGAAAAAATATGGGACTTTCATTTTCGGCCGGAATGGACAGGAAACCGGTTTATTCAGGGTCCGGTTTAATCAGGTTTGACTGTAGTAGTCTATATAAGGTCCAGACATATGCCAAGGAAGTCAATATTAACCAAAACAAGCTCATCATTATTAAAATATTTATTTCCATTATATTAAGGAATGTTGATTAAATGTATAAAAACCTCTTTTTTTTATTACAATTTTACATATGTATAGTAATTACAAAACTAGATTTACGTAAAAGGTTTAAAATAAAAACAATTAAATGTCATTTTCTACAAATGAAAAATGTACAATAATATGGAATGTCATTTATTATGAAATTTCATTTTGCAAAAGCTGATGTGTGATATGTCCTGAATATTTGTAATATAAATGTTATTGGAAATAAAAGGATACAAATGCATTTTTCATCTCCAAAAATAATTACCAGATTCATGCATTTTGAGATGTCCGTTTGCGTTTTTAGAAACAGATTTATGAAACAGTGAAATCAAAATGCTTTTAAACATACAAAATTCCTCTCTTGTAAAGAACTAGAGGCTCTAAAGAGCCTGTGTCGCTCACCTTGGTCTATGTGAATATTAAACAAAGGAAGCAGATTGAAAATTGACTACAAAGGTCAATAACTCCTACAGGGGTCAATTGACCATTTCGTTCATGTTGACTTATTTGTAGATCTTACTTTGCTGAACATTATTGCTGTTTACAGTTTACCTATATCTATAATAATATTCAATATAATAACCAAAAACAGCAAAATTTCCTTAAAATTACCAATTCAGGGGCCGCAACCCAAAAAACAGGTTGTCCAATTCATCTGAAAATTTCAGGGCAGATAGATCTTGACCTGATTAACAATTTTACTTCATGTCAGATTTTCTCTAAATTATTTGGTTTTTGAGTTATAAGCCAAAAACTGCATTTTACCCCTATGTTCTATTTTTAGCCGTGGCGGCCATCTTGGTTTGATGGCCAGGTCACGCCACACATTTTTTAAACAAGAAACCCCAAAGATGATTGTGGCCAAGTTTGGATCAATTTGGCACAGCAGTTTCAGAGAAGAAGATTTTAATAAAAAAAATATATAAAATTTACGAAAAAATGGTTAAAAATTGACTTTAAAGGGCAATAACTCCTAAAGAGGTCAACTGACCATTTTGGTTATGTTGACTTATTTGTAAATCTGACCTTGCTGAACATTATTGCTGTTTACAGTTTACCTATATCTATAATAATATTCAATATAATAACCAAAAACAGCAAAATTTCCTTCAAATTACCAATTCAGGGGCCGCAACCCCAAAACAGGTTGTCCAATTCATCTGAAAATTTCAGGGCAGATAGATCTTCACCTGATTAACAATTTTACCCATGTCAGATTTGCTCTAAATGCTTTGGTTTTTGAGTTATAAGCCAAAAACTGCATTTTACCCCTATGTTCTATTTATAGCCATGGCGGTCATCTTGGTTAGTTGGCGGGGTCACCGGACACAATTTTTAAACTAGATACCCCAATGATGATTGTGGCCAAGTTTCAAATAATTTGGCCCAGCAGTTTCAGAGGAGAAGATTTTTCTAAAAGATTACTAAGATTTACGAAAAATGGTTAAAAATTGACTATAAAGGGCAATAACTCCTAAAGTGGTCAACTGATCATTTTGGTCATGTTGACTTATTTGTAGATCTTACTTTGCTGAACATTATTGCCTTTTACAGTTTATCTCTATCTGAAATAATATTCAAGATAATAACCAAAAACAACAAAATTTCCTTAAAATTACCAATTCAGGGGCAGCAACCTAACAACAGAATGTCAGATTCATCTGAAAATTTCGGGGCAGATAGATCTTCACCTGATTAACAATATTACCCCATGTCAGATTTGCCCTAAATGCTTTGGTTTTTGAGTTATAAGCCAAAAACTGCATTTTACCCCTATGTTCTATTTATAGCCATGGCGGCCATCTTGGTTAGTTGGCGGGGTCACCGGACACAATTTTTAAACTAGATACCCCAATGATGATTGTGGCCAAGTTTGGTTAAATTTGGCCCAGTAGTTTCAGAGGAGAAGATTTTTGTAAAAGTTAACGCCGGACGACGACGACGGACGACGACGGACGACGACGGACGCCGGACGCAAAGTGATGAGAAAAGCTCACTTGGCCCTTCGGGCCAGGTGAGCTAAAAATGTATTACACATGTGTGTTATTTCAATGCATAAAACAGATTTTCTGGATAACCCAGTATAAAATTAAAACGGTTGGAAAACATAAATCGGGATATGAATGATGAGAGCACTCTAAAATTACAGCACATTTATACATCAGATATGAATATATATATACATGGGGGAAAAGAAAACAAATATAATATGGCACTGAAAAGTGATTTGTCATATTCTCAATATAATAAAAATTCATTATACAGTCAAAATTTAAGTTTTTGGGTATACAATTCAAAATTTGCAGAAACCTTCATAATTTTGTACCAATTTACTCTTCTGTAATAATGACATTTCTTATTTTTTTCTGTCATCTTTCATTTGTTTCCAAAATACACAAAATGAAGTAAAAACACACCACATAAATTAAAGATGGTTTACATTTTTATCCTCTTTTTAATAGTGTTGAAATTTCACTTTAGACTGATCAGTGGACGTATTATTTAAATCTAGGCAGGTGAATTCATTCATGAACCCTTCATTTAGTAATCAATCTGTTTGTACCTTTGGTACATCTTTTCCTAAAGTTCAAATGATTAAAGGTTTAATATATATACAAAATGATATCTACAATATATACAAAATGTGTAATCCTCAAACATAAATATATATATTTGTATGTTATTTGTAATCACTCAATCAGCACATGTATGACAATTGTAAAAAGAAAAGGAAGTTATGACACAACCAATAAAAACATTGCTGCATTTCTTATAATAACAAAGTTACCTCAGAGGAAATATTGTTTATCTTTAGGACCAACAGTAAAAAGTATTAAAGCACAACCGTGTAACATAAAAGTGTCCTTATACACAAGATCCAACACTTCAGTCATGGAATTGTGGCCCCTGGTCAGGTGATGGACAATGCATTCTATAAAAGAGACCTTGAAAGATGAAAGACTGCTCTCAAATATTTTTTGTGCCCACTACAAGAGTCCATAATTTGTCAATTTAAGATATGCATGCAATGCCTCTCCATATTGGAATGTTTGGAATGTTAAAGAGATTCATTCCATGCTTCAAAATCACCTTGATTATCATATTTTGTAAAGTATAAATTCAAGTTCAAAATTGTAATATGAAATATATAAAAGAAATATGATATGTTTCAATAATTTCAAAATAAATTCATTTAAAAAATATGATACATAACTCCAAATGCTTGTACAAAAAGGAATGTCATTAGAATATGATATGTTTGATACTGATCACTAACCTTTAATTGACAAATGTAAAATTTAAAACAATCATGTAATGAAGTATTTGATTAAGGCATATACATGTTGAAGAAACATTTTATGTACATTTTTAGGAATTCTAGATTTCCATATGTGTATCTTTTATCTTGGTTATACAAATTTTCCACAACTACAATTATCCATATTATGTGCTCAATTTTTTAACTTAAGGAAATACCAGTTAACTCTGATGAGGAGAGTGGATGGCTGTTTAATACCCAAGTATACATTTAAATCTTCGTTAACACCCAAATTCAATATTTGTTTTACTATTTCACCAATGCAAGTAATAAAAAAGTTGAGCCAAATTTAGTAGAAGTTTTATCTGGGAACCAAATATCAGACTTTAATTAATAGCATAAGTATAATAAAAACACAAATATAGAAACCTTTGATTTCCATTGCATAACAATTGGTATGAATCACATGGTTATTATACAAATATATGATTTCAAATAACATTTGGTCAACATAAAGAAGTGTCAAATGAATTAAAATGAATGGACAGTTTGAGAAATGATGAATTCGTATATGTACAAATGTAGTCCTTCTTGTATATTTTTATGCATAAACAGTTATCTCTGAGATATATCAATATTCAAAAACAATAACAATGAGAAGACATTCTGTCACAGGACTGACACTGCTAAGTCACTCTTGAAAGATAATGTTTTACGATGAATCCCAGGAAAAGTGTTATCGTTGTAAATGTTGCTTTAATCACGGTTGCGACATTGAAGAATGGACAATAGGGACACTGATATGATCCACATACATAACAAATATTCAAGTTGAATAAATCATAAGTTGTGTAGAATCTTGTCCTATGCATTCCTGGAAATGACAAATCAAAATACATATGCATAATAATTGTGCTCAAAGAAATCTCAAGTTAACATTATATACTGGTGAAAAAGTAAAATATCTTATCAATATTTCTTCTATCTATAAATTTTCACAGGATTGAAAGTGTTTTTTTAAAGTCAGCAATGCAATTTTCATCCCTATTCTATAACAGAACAGACAAGTGTCATATAAATATCAGTTTTGTGTGGATGGTAAGCTGTTGCTAGAAAACTACACACACCTAAATCTAACATATGTGCTAACAAGTCCATTATCTAGTGTCTATATGTTACATGTTTAATGTGGAAGCAGCAAATACCATTATCATTATGTAAAGTCTAACAGGTGTGGGTTGCATTACCTCCAGCACTTGATAATAACCAATCAGCTTATACAAAGGATACTGAATATCCATTCAATCACTAGATTAAATTTAAGCTCTTAATACTTTTTTTTCAACAAATAAAAAGAATAAACATTAAGTGCACCATTTGGTCTCTGGTGGAGAGTAATCGTATCGGCATTCATACCACATCTTCTTAGTTTTATATTGACTGGAGATTAATTAATGGTTCATACACAAAATAATAAAATTAGAAACTTCTCATTATGTAACAATTGAACATAGTATTTTTTTCTAAAAAAACATAAAGGGAAGTAACTGTTGATGAAGATTTATGTAGTATTGATTAAAACATACCTGGTTCATAGTAATCATATACTCTCATTCTGTTCTGAATTGTCATGTTAGCTACAGGATACCATCGGTAGGCATCAAACTTCACACAAGTCTTACTGTTATCCAACTGAAAAATTATAACGTTCAATAAGTATGAATACCTCATATATGATGCTTATCTGTACAAAAATATTCATTCCCCCTCTTACTTTACTTCAGCCTATTATATCAACATTTATTTTGGAAATCAGACCTTATTTTACTGAATATCTTATAATAAATATTCAACCTTTTAATTGATTCAATATTCCAAATGGTCTTCAGACATGAACTTCAATTCAATATACTGCTAAACAATTTTTTCTTCTTCAAATACTTACATAGCTAAAATACAGGACAACTTTTCTTGCATAGTACTCAGCTCTCTTCAGATTAGCAGGTACCCCTTGTCGTACTATATTCCTCAGGGTATGATTCATCACAACATAACCAGAGGGAACGTCTATCTCTAACACACTTAGTCCAGCTTGTTTACTTCTGGTTTGATACACCCAACTATAACAGACAATTAAAATGTCATCTATTGGCAATTTTTTTTTATCAAAAACATGAAAAAAATTATAAAAAAAAATACAATTCATTTTTTCAATACGAACAAAATAAATGAATTCATAGAGAAAAACATAGGAAGGATAAGTATTATTGCAAATGGAGCTACCTCATTCTGGAAAAAAGGGATAACTACTGAAAAGAATTTTTTATTCAGTTTAAGTTATATCAAATATAATAAAACTGGTTTGAATACAACAGTATTTTTAGTTTCGCTAGTCTTTTCAACTTATTGTTTTAGCATTTGTGTTACATGTTTTATTGGACCTCTCTGTCTTTTCTCTAACAAATAGTAACCTACCTGCCTGACACAAGGATGTAGAGTCAAGATGGAATTATTCCTGCCACTAAGTAACCTACCTGACACAAGGATGTAGAGTCAAGATGGAATTATTCCTGCCACTAAGTAACATACCTGACACAAGGATGTAGAGTCAAGATGGAATTATTCCTGCCACTAAGTAACCTACCTGACACAAGGATGTAGAGTCAAGATGGAATTATTCCTGCCACTAAGTAACATACCTGACACAAGGATGTAGAGTCAAGATGGAATTATTCCTGCCACTAAGTAACCTACCTGACACAAGGATGTAGAGTCAAGATGGAATTATTCCTGCCACTAAGTAACCTACCTGACACAAGGATGTAGAGTCAAGATGGAATTATTCCTGCCACTAAGTAACCTACCTGACACAAGGATGTAGAGTCAAGATGGAATTATTCCTGCCACTAAGTAACCTACCTGACACAAGGATGTAGAGTCAAGATGGAATTATTCCTGCCACTAAGTAACCTACCTGACACAAGGATGTAGAGTCAAGATGGAATTATTCCTGCCACTAAGTAACATACCTGACACAAGGATGTAGGGTCAAGATGGAATTATTCCTGCCACTAAGTAACATACCTGACACAAGGATGTAGGGTCAAGATAGAATTATTCCTGCCACTAAGTAACATACCTGACACAAGGATGTAGGGTCAAGATGGAATTATTCCTGCCACTAAGTAACCTACCTGACACAAGGATGTAGAGTCAAGATGGAATTATTCCTGCCACTAAGTAACCTACCTGACACAAGGATGTAGAGTCAAGATGGAATTATTCCTGCCACTAAGTAACATAACTGACACAAGGATGTAGAGTCAAGATGAAATTATTCATGCCACTAAGTAACATACCTGACACAAGGATGTAGGGTCAAGATGGAATTATTCCTGCCACTAAGTAACCTACCTGACACAAGGATGTAGGGTCAAGATAGAATTATTCCTGCCACTAAGTAACATACCTGACACAAGGATGTAGAGTCAAGATGGAATTATTCCTGCCACTAAGTAACCTACCTGACACAAGGATGTAGAGTCAAGATGGAATTATTCCTTCCACTAAGTAACATACCTGACACAAGGATGTAGGGTCAAGATGGAATTATTCCTGCCACTAAGTAACATACCTGACACAAGGATGTAGGGTCAAGATGGAATGATTCCTGCCACTAAGTAACATACCTGACACAAGGATGTAGGGTCAAGATAGAATTATTCCTGCCACTAAGTAACATACCTGACACAAGGATGTAGAGTCAAGATGGAATTATTCCTGCCACTAAGTAACATACCTGACACAAGGATGTAGGGTCAAGATGGAATTATTCCTGCCACTAAGTAACATACCTGACACAAGGATGTAGGGTCAAGATGGAATTATTCCTGCCACTAAGTAACCTACCTGACACAAGGATGTAGAGTCAAGATGGAATTATTCCTGCCACTAAGTAACCTACCTGACACAAGGATGTAGAGTCAAGATGGAATTATTCCTGCCACTAAGTAACATACCTGACATAAGGATGTAGGGTCAAGATAGAATTATTCCTGCCACTAAGTAACATACCTGACACAAGGATGTAGGGTCAAGATGGAATTATTCCTGCCACTAAGTAACATACCTGACACAAGGATGTAGGGTCAAGATGGAATTATTTCTGCCACTAAGTAACATACCTGACACAAGGATGTAGGGTCAAGATGGAATTATTCCTGCCACTAAGTAACATACCTGACACAAGGATGTAGAGTCAAGATGGAATTATTCCTGCCACTAAGTAACCTACCTGACACAAGGATGTAGAGTCAAGATGGAATTATTCCTGCCACTAAGTAACATAACTGACACAAGGATGTAGAGTCAAGATGGAATTATTCATGCCACTAAGTAACATACCTGACACAAGGATGTAGGGTCAAGATGGAATTATTCCTGCCACTAAGTAACCTACCTGACACAAGGATGTAGGGTCAAGATAGAATTATTCCTGCCACTAAGTAACATACCTGACACAAGGATGTAGAGTCAAGATGGAATTATTCCTGCCACTAAGTAACCTACCTGACACAAGGATGTAGAGTCAAGATGGAATTATTCCTTCCACTAAGTAACATACCTGACACAAGGATGTAGGGTCAAGATGGAATTATTCCTGCCACTAAGTAACATACCTGACACAAGGATGTAGGGTCAAGATGGAATTATTCCTGCCACTAAGTAACATACCTGACACAAGGATGTAGGGTCAAGATAGAATTATTCCTGCCACTAAGTAACATACCTGACACAAGGATGTAGGGTCAAGATGGAATTATTCCTGCCACTAAGTAACCTACCTGACACAAGGATGTAGAGTCAAGATGGAATTATTCCTGCCACTAAGTAACATACCTGACACAAGGATGTAGAGTCAAGATGGAATTATTCCTGCCACTAAGTAACCTACCTGACACAAGGATGTAGAGTCAAGATGGAATTATTCTTGCCACTAAGTAACATACCTGACACAAGGATGTAGGGTCAAGATGGAATTATTCCTGCCACTAAGTAACATACCTGACACAAGGATGTAGAGTCAAGATAGAATTATTTCTGCCACTTAGTAACATACCTGACACAAGGATGTAGAGTCAAGATGGAATTATTCCTGCCACTAAATTTGGGTTCATCATCCAGATAGAGATCGTAGAATGTTTGAAAGTCAACAGTCTCACGAACTTTCTCTTCCCATTCTACATTTACTGTTGTGGTGAGCTAAACAAATATAATTATAAAATATAGATTAAAATTATTATATTGTTGTCAGTCTATACAATACGTAACAAAACTTATTATTGATTAATTGATTGATAGGTGTTAAACCTCACTTTTAGCCCTGTTGGGTTTTACCTGGTGGCCAGTTTTTTTATTGGTAGGAGAAGCCGGAGTGGCTGGTAATAATTGACCTCCTGTAGAAAAACTAACAACCCTTGACAATTACAATGTTGACAGGATTATGATAAGTAAAATTTAACTGCATAGACCACTTGCCACCAAGACCCAAAGCTTATTACAAAAGTTGCATTAAAATCCTGTGATTTCTAAACCTAAAAGAAATCAATAATTTCATGTGAAATAATCCTGTAATTCCCTCCTCACAATAAGTTATGTGAAGACAAGGTCAATGATGTTGTTTCAAAACAAAGAAAAAACTTGTAACAATAGATTTTGTTCCTTGCATTTTTTCTAATCAAGTTTCAATTAATATGTCTACTTTTATTCAAATGAATTCAATCATGGGACCTTTCTTAAATTAGATTGGTTAATAAAAGAGATGCTATTTATAAGCATTTATAATTTACATAACAAATGAACTAGAGGCTCCAAAGAGCCTGTGTCGCTCACCTTGGTCTATGTGAATATTAAACAAAGGAAGCAGATGGATTCATGACAAAATTGTGTTTTGGTGATGGTGATGTGTTTGTAAATCTTACTTTACTAAACAGTCTTGCTGCTAACATTTATCTCTATCTATAATGAACTTGGCCCAGTAGTTTCAGTGGAAAATGTTAATAAAAATTTACAAATTTTATGAAAATTGACTATAAAGGACAATAACTCCTTAGGGGGTCAATTGACCATTTCGGTCATGTTGACTTAATTGTAAATCTTACTTTGCTGAACATAATTGCTGTTTACAGTTTATCTCTTTCTATAATAATATTCAAGATAATAACCAAAAACAGCAAAATTTCCTTAAAATTACCTTAAAAGGGGCAGCAACCCAACAATGGGTTGTCAGATTTATCTGAAAATTATAGAGCAGATAGATCTTCATCTGATAAACAATTTTACCACATGTCGGATTTGCTCTAAATGCTTTGGTTTTTGAGTTATAAGCCAAAAACTGCATTTTACCCCTATGTTCTATTTTTATCTGTGGCGGCCATCTTGATTTGATAGTCAGGTCACCGGACACATTTTTAAAACTAGATACCCCAAAGATGATTGTTGCCAAGTCTGGATTAATTTGGCCTAGTAGTTTCATAGGAGAAGATTTTTGTAAAAGATAAGTAAGATTTACGAAAAATGGTTAAAAATTGTCTATAAGGGCAATAACTCCTAAAGGGGTCAACTGACCATTTCGGTCATGTTGACTTATTTGTAAATCCTACTTTGCTAAACATTATTGCTGTTTACAGTTTATCTCTATCTATAATAATATTCAAGATAATAACCAAAAAACAGCAAGATTTCCTTTAAATTACCAATTCAGGGGCAGCAACCCAACAAAGGGTTGTCTAATTCGTATGGAAATTTCAGGGCAGATAGATCTTGATCTGATAAACAATTGTACCTCATGTCAAATTAGCTCTAAATGCTTTGATTTTTGAGTTATAAGCCAAAAACAGTATTTTACCCCTATGTTCTATTTTTGGCCGTGGCGGCCATTTTGTTTGGTGGACCAGGTCACCGGACACATTTTTTGAACTAGATACCCCAATAACAATTGTGGCCAAGTTTGATTGAATTTGGCCCAGTAGTTTCAGAGGAGAAGATTTTTGTAAAAGATTACTTTAATTTAAGAAAATGGTTAAAAATTGACTATAAAGGACAATAACTCCTTAACGGGTCAACTGACCATTTCGGTCATGATGACTTATTTGTATATCTAACTTTGCTGAACATTATTGCTGTTTACAGTTTATCTCTATCTATAATAATATTCAAGATAATAACCAAAAACTGCAAAATTTCCACAAAATTACCAATTAAGGGGCAGCAACCCAACAACAGGTTGACCGATTCATCTGAAAATTTCAGAGCAGATAGATCTTGACCTGATAAACATTTTTACCCCATGTCAGATTTCCTCTAAATCCTTTGGTTTTTGAGTTATAAGCCAAAAACTGCATTTTACCCCTATGTTCTATTTTTAGCCGTGGCGGCCATCTTGGTTGGTTGACCGGGTCACGCCACACATTTTTTAAACTAGATACCCCAATGATGATTGTGGCCAAGTTTGGTTCAATTTGGCCCAGTGGTTTCAGAGGAGAAGATTTTTGTAAAAGTTAACAACGACGACGGACGACGGACGACGGACGACGACGGACGCCGGACGCAAAGTGATGGGAAAAGCTCACTTGGCCCTTCGGGCCAGGTGAGCTAAAAATGATAATTTAAATTATGAAATATTATGAACCAACCTGCAACATAGCTCTGCCAATACCTAAAGCAGTGACTGAGGCTTGACCATATACGTTCGGAATCTGAAAAAAACAAGGTAGTGGTAAAGTCAGTGTTTAATTCAAAACATTAACGGCATCACACAGATAGCCCAATATCTTAGATTTTCATCTTTATTAAAACATCGTTTATATTTTACCAATAGCGCAGCCTAAATTTGAGAATGGATAGATATAGGAAGATGTGGTGTGAGTGCCAATAAGACAACTCTCCATCCAAATAACAATTTAAAAAAGTAAACCATTATAGGTCATTATGTATTTATCTAACTGAAAATAAAGCCAAAATTAAAATTGTCTAAACATTGGAATATCTAATGTGTATATCTTACAGATGCCTGTTGTGTGTTGGTATAATTATCTTTCAGTAGATACAGGTATTTCATCCATCCATGAGTAGCAGACGACTGCAGCTGTATTTGCATGTTGAATACGTTTCTGTTTGGATCAATCCTGGTAAATTCACTCAGCGCTTCCATAGCAACCAGAGTATCCTGAGTAGATGCAAAGGCACCAAAATAATTCCTCATAAACTGAAGCCACCTCATCATGGAGTCACGTTCCTGCTTGGTGTTACTGGACTGTTGATTTTTTTCATGATTCATGTAAGCCAATAAGGCATAGGCAGTACTCTGAACAGCATATCCATCATTAACCAGAGGCAGTCTGGGTAGAAGGTATCGGACTGTATTTATAAAAGTGGATGGATTGTCCCGCACTACATCATCAGCAAAATAGGTTTCTTTACCTGAAAATACATTTGTGTAATGATTATTATGGATGTGACCAAATTCTCTTTCATCATTTACTTTCTATTGTATTGTCCTAATAGTCAATTTCCACCATCATAATAGTTTAACCATGTTGTTCTTGGGGCATATTGATGTTTCTTTTGCAAATAAGTGACAAATCAGAAATTTGGTTACATAAAAAAAAAAGCTGTACTAAACAAGAAAAAACTTTTCATGCTGAGCTTTTTACAGTTAATTATATGGTATGGGTTTTTCTCATTGTAGAAGGCTGAACCGTTACCTATAATTGCTTACTTCCACTTCATTTGAACTTTTGTAGATAGTTATCTCATATCAATAACTCCACATCAACTCATTTTTACAGAGTAACTAATCAAGAATCATGTTACAAAAAATAATTTGTAACTAACAAGTAAAGTAACCAATCAAATATCAAGTTTCAAAAAAAAAAATCAGACCTATACTGTACAAGTTAACTAATCAGTAATGTTACCAAAAATAATATCAGTCCTATTATGTAATGTATTTACCTGAACGTTTTTGATCCATCAGTTTGTTATATAAAGTCTGACTGTTTTGTTGACTCAGAGACAGTGCATAAGCTGATATTGCCATATGGAATACTTCCTGGGATTCACCGATTTCTGTCGCTCTCTTGGACAAATACTCTGATGCTCTTTGTGCTGCCTTGGTAATACAACTCTGGGCATCCTAAATTAAAATCATATTCAATATGTTAAATTACTATTGATTAACCAAAAAAAATTCTGTTTCCGATATATTGAAGCTAATTTGACCTTTTTTATTTGTCAACAATTATGTGATACAGTGTTGATTCAATCACAATTCTTACTCAATATTTTTTCAATTAGTGTCAGTATTTTTAATTGTTACGATATTTCACATTTATCTGTTTACAGGTTGACTTAATTCTATTGATCTCAAAATGAGATACTTATTAATTCTATTGATATTAAAATGAGATACTTATGTATTCTATTAATCTTAAAATAAGATACTTATTAATTCTATTGATCTCAAAATGAGATACTTATTAATTCTCTTGATCTCAAAATGAGATACTTATTAATTCTATTGATCTCAAAATGAGATACTTATTAATTCTATTAATCTCAAAATGAGATACTTATTGATTCTATTGATCTCAAAATGAGATACTTATTAATTCTATTAATCTCAAAATGAGATACTTATTAATTCTATTGATCTCAAAGTGAGCCATAAAGACTGAAGTTTATGTTTCATGTTAGATTATGTAAAATTTTATTGGAAATTGGTCAAAGCTATGAAACTGGTAGTTATTGTGTCGGAAGAAAAACTGTGGATGAAAAAACAACTGCAGTATATCATAGTACCTCATTTATTGAGGAGTTAATAAAAACTAATCTGGAGCATACTTCCCCTGAAGCATCTTTCAATTTATAAAGTGTGGAGCATACTTAATAACTAAGACTTACCCCTGAAGCATCTTTCAATTTATAAAGTGCAATAAGAACATAAGATGTTAAGGGTACTGGATGTCCCATCAACTGTTGGGTTTGCATCTCTTTAAGATGTCCCTATAATAAAACAAATTCTATAGTAAGTAAAATCATACTTTTAACAAATGGACATCTCAAACATATAGTTTATTGTTCCTCCCATTATTGATTTTTTTTTTTTTAATAAATGCACTGTGGTTTTACATTCAACTCTAACATTTTGTGTATTATATTTTTTTTTAATTCAAGTCTTTAACAAAGCATCTGTATTTTTGTAGTAAAAATTCTTTCTATTGAGGTCAGTTTCTCCATATTACTAATGATGCAATAATTACCATTAATTTTCTATGAAAGATCCAGAGACTATATTTTTACACCAATTTCTAATATCTTTTTCAAATGCAAGTTCACAATCCTTATTTTATTACAAAATTTGAATAAGTGCACTGTATCTAATTTTAAATGCTAAATAAACATGATTACTATATGCTGCTGCATTATTAAACATCCCTAAATCTTAGAGCAGCATAATATAATAAAATATTTAAACTTACATAAGTTCTGTCATAAATAGGAGCTTTCTCTTCCATAAATTCCCCAGTGACATTGTTCTGTTGACTACAGAGATATAAAGCTATCTTGTTCAACAGCTCAATAGGGATGAACATGTCTTTCTCCCATTCTCCAAATCTAGCTTCCTGGAACGTTTTGGCAACAAATGCAGTCAACCTGTAAACATATATGTCAAATATTGTAGCAATTAAAGATATTGATATTTATGTAGAAAATATTTAAGCAAATATATTATATGAAACATGTTTTAATCTAAAATTTGCATTTTCCAAGAATTGCAGTAAAAATATTATGACCAATAATATACACCTCTTTTTAAAGCGTTTAAAACATATTTTTGAGACAATATTTTATACTAAATAAAGTGAGGCAGTAATTTCAGAATTAAATCATAATTGAGAAAAATATTAGATCAACAAATTTCTTTAAAACATCACCAGAAACCTTCAATTCTGACTTATAAATCCCTTTTTTTTTAAATTTCATTTTCAAACCTATCACCCTTAATTCATAACAGATTATTGTTGTTCAAACAGACTAAACCTACCATATGCTAGGAGCCTCATCATCTCTGAACATACTAAATGATCCATCATCATTCATGTAACTCAACTGTCTCTGTAAAGCTATAACAAAACAAATATTACAATGACCATGTGTTAGACAAGCCTTTAAATCTAAATACTGGCTTTAAAAGCTCATGTCACAAAAATAATTGTCATAACTTAAGTGTTCTTGTAGAGTTTTTACTGTAGTCCTACAAAATAGGCAAATTTCAGGTTTCCAGTTCATCCCTCACTCTACGAGCCTATCCTTAAATTTTTGAAGCGAGTTTCTTTACGAAAAAATTAACCATTTAAATCGGTTGTTGCATTAATTATTTATTTTATCATAACTCTTGAGAGAATTGATCACAACAGTATTATTTATTATCACTATATAATTACATTAGATGTAAGTTTCATTATAATAAGTTATTCTGATTGGCTAACATGTTATTCCGTAAACAATTGCATCAGACAATAACATTTATCATGCATGATGACACGAGGTCCCACAAAAAAGTGCACAGGTGACTTAAATAAAACTGGATAAAAATCGTGTTTCCATGATTTTAGCTAAAAAAATGTAATTATAAGTATTGAATACTTCTTTTTGAAACTTTATAGGGTTGTAAAAGCGTTGACCGTGCGTACATTCTTAGAATGAAGCGCTTCCGCGCTTCATACAAAATGTACTTCGGTCAACGCTTTTACCACCCAATAAATTTACAAAAAGAAGCATTCAATTCTTAAATATAATGGTGCAGTTGTTTTTTTGGCACAGTTTTTTAATTACAATTCCATCATAGCATCTTTGAATTTCACCATACATAATTTTCTAAAGTTTTAGGACAGCATTTATTGATAAATCACTAAGATGTTCACTTTATAATAATTTTCTTATTGAATGGAGCGCATGCAACACTAGTTTAATGATCTTACCAATATTCATGTATCCAAGCGTCCTTCTCAAGATGTCATTTGGTAGCTGTTGATTATTTTTCTTAAACTTGAGGGTTATCAGATTGTATGCAAAGTTAAACATGTTCATTTCACCACCACCATATGGCCTGCGCATGATGTCTTCTGCTGTAGGGAACTGGGTGAAGAAACCTGGGGTTACAACATCACCTGCATAACAAATAGTTCATTATTAAATAATTGAACACATAATAAAATAATATTATTTGCATGAAAAAAGACTACAAATATTGAAGAGATAAAGTGAGGTGTCTTCATGTTCAAAATCCATCTGAATGTTTTAGTCTAGTACAATGCAGTGTTGATATTCCTATCAAATCAACGTGTTCTCTACCTGAATGTGGATTTAATTTACCACTTTATATAAAACAGCCATCCATTATTATTATTTTTGTTGATTTGTGTTCTTGGTAGTGCGGATGGAGAGTTGTCTGTTGGGCAATCATACCACAACTTCTTATTTTTATATTTACTCTTATTAACCTTGACACAGTATATCCGTCTTTTCAATGTTGATTTTTTTTTTTAAATCTATTTTTTTCTAATTTACATTTCCAAACATGCTAAATTTGATACTGAACAATTTTGTAAACTTACCAAAGCAAGTGAGTACAGCTTTCTCAGACCCAGGAACATACAAATGTTCTCTCACTTCAGGTTCTATAAACTTGTCAGAAACATTTACTTTCAGTTCTGGGATTTTGATAGAGCTGTATCTGATCAAATCTATCAAATATGGGGTGTGATAATAATTCTCTACACCGTCAGCCTGTAAAAATCAAATTAAACTCTTTTGATAAAATACATTTGTATTATTTCCTGCATATGTTAAGCACTTAAAATAATCTTATTCATGCCTTATTTTTTTCAATTTGAATAAACTTACTTTTTTACCATGATTGAACTTAATTTTTTAACTTGAATAAACTTTACTTTTTGAACTTGAATGAACTTCCTTTTTTAAACATGAATAAACTTACTTTTTGTCATGAATTATTAAAGATGAATAAACTTACTTTTTTAACATGAATAAACTTACTTTTTTTAACATGAATAAACTTACTTTTTTAACATGAATAAACTTACTTTTTTAACATGAATAAACTTACTTTTTTAACATGAATAAACTTTAAAGTACTAACCTTTACATAAATAGTCTTATGGAAGAAATCTCTATCCATAAATGACCAGCATTCTAAAGAGATGTTAAAGCTGCCCATCACAATGTTTGGCATAATTGGCATAAAAATATCCTTTGAAGTTCCAGGTTCCAACTAAATATAAGAATATTAATTAGTTTGACCTCAATGTTTTTTATGTAGGTTTTTTTGTTTCAAGCATTCAATTACCACCAAAGCCCTACATATTTTATCTATTTGTTTGGCAAAAGATCAATTCTATCATCCAATAAATAATACCAGCTTTATCTGTAAATTTGACTAAAAATTGATTCATAGTTAAAAGTACATTTTTATATTCATTAATATTACATTTAACTGATAAAAAAGAACTGCTGATCAATGGTTAACGGATATTTATTGCAGCAAAGCAGCGTTATTCATGAAATTGTTCCTAGCCAGGAACCTCCTCAGCAGATGTCTGATATATCTAAATGTTGCTCTTTTAGATGTTCGTTTATATATTTGTGAAATTGTGTTGTTGTTTCACTGAAGAAACCTCAAATATTCTTTAATTTATAATTATCCCTACTGACGAAGGAATAACTTATATTGATTCATAAATCTACAACTAATGCTGAGTTTACACGTAATTCGAATTCGATTCGCATTAACTAATTCGAAATTAGTTCAATTCGCATTCGAAACGTTTTACGTCCTAACGTCAATTTTAATTCGAATAACAATGCGCGTCAGCTTAATTGTCCAAACAACGTTTATTTTTAAATTGTATTCACAAAAGCGTATTTCTAATGCAAATTAGATAATTCGAGTTAAAAAAAGAAGAGTGTGTGAACGCGATTTGTGAATTCGATTCAATTCGAATTAAATGTGCGTGTGAATGAAGCATAACATAAGTTTATTTGTTATAAAACAGAAGATGACCTATTGCTAACATCTTGTCATTAACACTCTGTTGAATAGTTGTCTCATTAGCAAATATACCATGTCTCCTTTTTTCTTACATATATAAGTAACTTACAAATACAATAGTCTGGTGATCTCCAGGGTGGCGAAGTGGATTTCTGGAATCAACATATCCTTCATCCCCGACAAGTAATGAATCGTAGTGCGGAGATCCTTTCATTGTCACTAAAACTTCAATGAAATTATCACCAGGCCAGTAGTTGAATACTGTTACCCTTACACCAACATGCTCACCACGGACCACAATATCTGGGGCTTCTACTATCATGTACATAAATCTGGTGGCATCATACTGAAAAATAAATTCAAGAAATCAGAAATAGGATTTATACTGAAATATTAAGTTAAAAAAAATTGTTAAAAAAACAACTTTCCCTAGCCTTAATTTGCTTTTTGATAAAATTATATTTGCAATTTGTTATATCAACTGTAAATTCAGAAATTATTGTGATGTTTTTATTATGAAGAAAAATGCGACAGGGTTATAATACCAATAATTCAAACTCACATTTTGAAAATTTTTATAGGAATTAAACAGAATTTTCCTCCATATCGCAAAAAATTAAATCACATTTATGTCTAAATTGCCAAAAAAAATTGCAATGATTTCTGAATTTACTGTAAATAAGAGGCTCATTGTCAAAGCAATGTCTACTCATCCATGAATTCCAAATTATTCCAAAATATAAAATGGCTTAATTCAATACATACCCTAATAGGTTTGCTCATTACACCAAGTCCTAAGCTTCTACTAACAGCAATACCATTTATCATCCAGGTTAGAGGGTATTTTGGAGGATGTACTCTGAATTGCACTTTCCTGTCAGGTCTGAAAAATATATCAAGATGATCAAGTATATGTTCAAAATTAAGAATTTATTATAGAGAATGTCAATTGTCAACATTATAAAGGTTGTATTAGCATGTATATCATTTGTAATTCTTTAGTTGTAATTCTTTAGATACTTATTTGTTTTAGCAAAATTTATAATTAGTAAGGATTAGTTATATTTTCAGTTATAACGATTAAATGATCCACAGAAAAAAAGGGATAAAGAATGTAATAAACTTTATATTATAGCGAACCAAATGAAAGTTTTCCACAGAGTCGTCTGCTCTTGACCAAGGTATTTAAACTTTTGCAAGTTTACCTGTCCCATTGAATCAATACAATAGCTATTGTTCTCTGTGTAGTTTATTCACTTGGACATTTAAATTTCTTCTAGGAGAAATCTATCACTCATTGATTAATTTGCCTGACCAAAAAAATATCTTCTTTGTTGATTGAAATACATGTATAAACTCACATTACCTGCATGTGATACAGTATTTGTTCAATATCAATAATATATTTTCAATCTGTTCAATCTAAGCACTGATTTAATTATAAAAAGTTTATTTCTGATTTTTTTTAACTACTGCATGCATTTATGTTTCAAAGAATCTGCATGTTTTTCATTGTTCTTCAGTTATAAAGAATACATTTATGAAGACCTTTATTTAAACATTATTATTCAAGTTTTTATTTGTGAACAGACTAAAAAATAGCAAATTTTGATAGGTAAAATGTTGAAATTTGATCAGAAATCAACTTTTAATTTTTAAATTAGTGTTTATATCAAACACATTGAAAATGTGTTATTGATTGAATAAATACAACATCATATGCAGTTTTATAATTCCTTATTTGTACATGTATTTTCATCATTGACAGTTCAATTTTTTGTTCAGGTAAAATAATCAGTGAGTGATAGATTTCTCTTGCAAGAAATTTAAAGGTCCTGGCGAATAAACTTTACAGAGAACAATACCTGTTGTATTTGTTAGATGGGACAATAGAACTTACAAAAGTTTAAATGGACAGGTAACTTGCAGGTGAATCTATGGAAAACTATGAAAGGATTCGCTATAATATTTATCTAAAATAATATTTCCCCGATTTCTTCTTTGCTGGTTATATTAAAGTATTTACCAATGTGTTGAAACCTATATTTTATGCATGACTATTTGCTAGAGTATTAAGGAATACTTGTGTTGCCTTGATGTCCACAAATATTATATTTAACAGAAAAGGACAAAGTCCATGTTTTGGTAAAGAGAATTCCCTAAATCACACAAATAAAAATTCAAAATCACAGGTTAAAATGGATATTTTATTATAAGTTTACTTCATACACTACTGATATTTGTAATTTTTGTGATCTAGTGTAATCTTACTTTGTAAAGTACTCTTTCCAAGCCCATGCACTGTCTTCATAAAATCTGAGAACTCGGCTAACTCTGTGAATCATTCCCTCGGTTCTATTGTTGTAACGAGGATCCTCAACTGGACCTTTAAATGAGGAGGTAATTTGTATTATTTGTATTATTTGAAAGATAAAAGAGAGAACACTCAAAATCAAACCCTTCCCAACAAAATCAATGTTTGCTTATGAATTTTGTGATTTTTTTTAATTATTATGAAAATTTATGTGTTTCCCAAAAATAAAAACATTTAAAATTATAATTGCATGTTTTGCATGGTCCATTTCTTAATTGATATCACAATAATTAATCCCACATTTCTATTCATTGTTCAACAATCACAATAATTTATCTCGAATTTTTATTCATTGTTCAACAATTGCAATTATCAATTACACATTTTATTCATTTCAACAATTGCAATAATTATTCACCCATTTTTATTCACAATAATTGATCTCATATTGTTATTCATTGTTCACAAATTGCAATGATTATGCATAATTACACTTTTTTTATTCATCCTTCAATTATCACAATAATTAATCACACACTGTTATTCATCATTCAATAATCGCAAAAATAAATGAATGCCAAAATTTGTTAATCTTCAGTACTCTTAATGAATTAGACTGTCAATCAACACTTACAATTTTGTTCATCAGCCCAGTCACTACAGAATTTCTGTCCATCACATGTCTTGTTGAGATTGTAACATATTTCTCCAGTAAAACAAGGCAATGTACCATCTCTTGTAAAGTTACACGGACCTAAAATCAAAGGGAAAATCATAATTTTTTCATTAAGGGGTTGATATCATAAGGCGAACATCACTTAAATAAAAGTCCTCTATATATTGTTTCTTGTAATGCAAGTCTGTTAACAACATAGCTCCAAAATAATTTTTCTTAATAATGCTATTTCACACTATGTAAATTTTTTCAAAGTGTCAACCTGGCAAACCTTATTATAATTGAAACTATATTATAAAGTCATCTTGTCA
Source organism: Mytilus trossulus (assembly GCF_036588685.1). Lineage (NCBI taxonomy): Eukaryota > Metazoa > Mollusca > Bivalvia > Mytilida > Mytilidae > Mytilus > Mytilus trossulus. The sequence continues at coordinate 61,041,974 of NC_086378.1, read as the reverse complement.
ACTTGTCAACCATGAAAATATTTATATTTTGAACATTGTCAACCTTTCAACTTGTCAACCATAAAAATATTTACATATTTAACACATTGAAAATCTATTGACATGTCAACCAGTGTCTACAAGTCATTTATCTTTTATTAAAGCTAGATGTTTGGTACTTGTGAAAGCTTATATGTATTATATTTATTTATATACTTACTAACAACTCTGGTGATGGTGACATCAGACAAAGCTACCAATCCAGATTGCTACAAAAACACAAAACAATTGGTTATTTTAAAAGTTCCATTTTTCAGATCTGAAACATTTTAAAACATTTCATATGGACATAGACAAATATTTTGAAGGGTAAGATTCACGTCTGAAACAAAAAAGGCCACCATTTTGAATTCTGTTTTTTTTTTTGTATGTTATCTATCAGAAATTAAGCCTTAAAATCTTCTTTTTATCAATATTGAAACCATTCATAAGCATACATAAAGTATGAATATGTCTTGTATTTATTTTTGACACAAGGATAAAATTGAGAATGGAAATGGGGAATGTGTCAAAGAGACAACACCCCGACCATAAAAAAAACAAAACAGCAGAAGGTGACCAACAGGTCTTCAATGTAGGGAGAAATTACCACATCGGGAGAGTTCTTCAGCTGGCCCCTAAACAAATATATACTATTTACAAGGAGTATATATATGACCATATGATGTCCCATTGTTTAAAAACAAAAGACGATGCAAGTTTTTCACTTTTTTATTTGCAACAAGCCAAAATATTTACTAAAAAGAATTTAAATTTTAAAATACAATACAGTTATCTCCAAAAATCTAGATACAAAGGACACTCACCCTCAAACAACACATTGTTTAAGATCTTTTTCAAAATTATTGCCTACACTGTCATACTTAGCATACAAATACTGTTAATTCAGAAATTACTGCGATGTTTGAATATTGCATAAAATTTTACTCTGCTTTTTAAAAATTTGTATATGAATAAAAACATGATTTTTTTTGACTGGAGAAACCCATCAAATTTCACCAAAAAAACTAACAATCCTAGTCAATTAAGGTGAGTCTAGATTACCTACCATGTTTATAGCTAAATCCTTAAAGCTTGTTCATGAAAACATCAACAATTTTTGTACTTACAGAAAGAGTGGTGGTAGTATCAATTCCATGTCCTGTAGAAGTGAAGAATTTATATTCAAACTCTGTCTCACTCAATCTCCACAAGTGTTGCCATGCTCTCCTATTGTCTCCATCATACGAATTCAACTCATCAATCAACTACAAGAATAAAATTACATCATAATTATCATTTAAAATGAGAATACATGTAGTTACAAGCATGCTAAAAATCAAATTTATTCCATAAGCTGCATAGGATAATAACCAGTCTTAGGATAACCTAATTCCAACCAGCCAAGGCTTGTAAATTTGCTGTGGAGGGCCTGTCAAAATCATCTCTACAAGTCAATAGAATCTTACTAAAAATGTTCATAAAACTCAGCTGTGTGCCTGTAGATTTGAAATATTGTTTATTCATTTAGTAATTTTTCATTTTTATTTTATTGCAGAAAAGGTGAAAATATAGGACCATAATTAGCCGACATCTTATGTATATGGTTCATAATGGCAGTCAATTACAAAGTAAGTAAAACAAATTAACAGTTCTTAAACAATGATTACCAACTAGAATTCCAGAATTATGACAAAATTTGTGTCACTGTTTCTGAATAGTTTTCCTGACCTTTCAATCTAAAGATTGCTCATAAGTCTGATTGTAAAGAGTAAGTGCCACAAGGTTTATCCTGAATAATTCCATTATCTTTAAACAATAGACCCTCCAGCAGAATACCCAGTACACCAACCTACCCTGTATTCCGTGAGTCCATCATTGATTCCTCTACTGTAGATATCCAGAGGCATGGCAGAGAAGGCCATGTAAGATCCAGGGTCAGATTCTCCTCGAATCTCTACTGAATCTCTGGTAAAATCTTTACCTAGATTCACCTCAGCTTTGACCTAAGAGAGAAAAGATTTGACATTTGTTATAAATTGCATGTCCTTCATGTTTTTCTTTTAAGTAATCTACTAGATAAATACACCTGGAAGTGGAGTTCCAAAAAACAAGTCTGACCCTGCCATATTTTCATTTGATAGTCTAAAGTGAAACACTTTGTTAGTAGTTGTTATATGTTACAGTTAAAATTTATTCTTTTGGAGAACAAGAATTACATCCGTTCGATATTTTTAATCTTACATGTAGTTCTACACAATTCTATAATACAGATCCAGTTTTTGGTTTGACAGGTAATTAAATCTTATTAAATATCAAACAAAATACTTACTGGATTAGCTCTGAGCCCACTGACATAGAAACTGATGCTGTCCATGACTATTTCTTCTGGTTGTCCTGAGACATAGTACACCACTAATCTGGCTGTAGGCACCATTTCTCTAGATAGAGCTATAGCGAATGACTTCCTCCTAGATATCATTTCTAATTCTTCTCCAATGATGATATTTCCTTGGGCAATAACCTGTTAAAATACCATAATGTTATAAATAGTTTAAAATAAAATCTAAATAAAGAAAACAGGGTCCTCTGCAAGTAAAAATATATATTTATAAACAAGCAAAAAGATAAACACCTAAATAGGGGTATTATGGCTGACATATTGTAAAATATTCCCTCTTTTTTGTTAATTTGCAGGGGATCCTATGAAGTATTATCTTTAAATTAATCAATTTTTTTATATGTTGAATGAAATTACTACAAAAATCTTAATGACAAAAACTTCAGCTAAAGCCTGTAATAATGAAAAGCTTCCAGCAAAAAAAAATAAAATAAAAATTAACAATTTTACCCCAGTGAAAAACCTGTTCTCGTTTTAATTCTGCGTATAATATTCTTTTAATTTTTAACAAAATAAGGATTGTTAGAGCCTTAAATCACATAAAGTGAAACTATAACTGATAAAAAACCACTGACCTACCAAATAATAACAACTCACAGTTTTTGTATACAACATTATCAATGTATTACCGAGTATGGTCTGGAGGAATCGATGATAGTCCGTCGGAAGGGGACAATAAATGGCTGACCCATGTTAAGAGAGAGCCATATCTCTTGCACGTTAAAGACACCCTTGTAGATTTCGAAAAAGAGTAGGCTAATGCTGCTTCAAGGCAGCACTCGCACTCGCAAAGTAGAGGGATTAATATAAATCCCAATCCACTATAAATAAATATGTTGAAACTTTTTTAATGTATTACCTGGTAGTAAATTCTAGGAATATAGTTAGTTGTTCTAACATGAAATATCATGTATTCATTAGCACTAGGATTCTTTGTAGATGTGGACACAGTAATATAACTGTTACTTGGTGAGTAGTACCGAGTTGTCTTCATCTGGATTTCTGTATTCATATCATTATTGTATCTTGCCTGTAATAACATAAAGCATATTTACTTACAAATATATAGAGAAATAAATTTAAGAAGATAGGTGATAAACTAAAGACAGTTTTATATATCAACCTAAAATAATTAGTCCTGTGTGTACAAGAAATAGTTAAGTTTACATAATGGCCTCAATTACCAATATTTCATCGCACAATAACAAAGTATAGTAATTAAAGGATTAGAGGATATATTATGCCAATTTCATTGATTCAGATGTCTCTAAATCAATTTTTGAATTGACTATAAATAATACTACAGCTGATTCGAGAGTACAGCAAAACAACTTATTTTACAAGCATTTTCTTTTTCCATAGAATAAAAAAAAATCCTTTAAATAAAAACTTTGAAAATTGTAAAAATAAATCAATATGAAGAAGCTTGAAAGGGTTGAAAGCTAAAATAAGGTTTAATTTTATCTTGAAAGATAAATTGGGTTTACAGCATACATATCATATTTGGGACATTCATGCCAATATAGAAAGAATATAACTAACTAAGCTATGCATTTCATATCTGAAAAAATATGCCTATTACTTACATAAATATCCAGACCGGTAATGGTATTATCTGTTATAGCTAAGTTAATTTCTGCTATTCCATTAGTTGGTGTTACTGGTCCAGGTGTAGCTACTGATCCTGTGGAACCTGCTATTGGATTGACTATAAAGTGAATAGGTTTGGCAGGGTTAACCGCTGAACCATCAAAATGCATTGCTGCCACCTGCAGATTGAAAACAAAAAATATAAAAGTTTCATCACAATTTCTACAATAATCCCAATTCCTCACGTAGAATACTAAGATGATTCTTTGACTCATAATTTTTATTATGGACACACAAAAGTCATAAACTCCATAATTGGGGCAGTTTATGAATTTCAATATTGTCTTGTTGAATAATTGTAAAAAAAAAAGTGTTTTAACAGCTCAAATTTAGTACTTGATATTTCTGAGAGTCAAATAGGGAGTCTCATTGGTTGGTTCCGATCCCAGATACTGCTTACTGTTTTGTCAGATTCCCGCTTACACTATGTACGTAAGCCATTCTTATTTTCTTGTCATTTCCCAAGTCTTGCAAGACCTCGTTTCTTGTTTTCATGCCACAAAAATTTGACTTTCACGTTGGCAATCCTGCGTCACGCTTAGTCCCCAATGAGACCCACCAAATATGAATCAAAAATGATGGTTAGAAATAAAGAAAAAAAAGTTTTCTATTTATATCCAACCAAAACGAGCAATGTATGTTTGAACTAAATTATAGGGCAAAATACGACTGATTTGTAAGGTAACCATATACCTGAATACTAAGAGTAGAATCTGGTTTGAATGTCCTGACAATATCTCCAACCCACTGTAATCTTATCCTGGAACTGAATATAACAGTACTAGCGTAGCCTTCCTCTGTCATCATAAAGAACCAGTCATATATACTGACGTTAAACTGTAACTCAAAATCCTCTAATGTGACACACTGAGGGTAGAACCTTCTCACTTCCTGCCTTATTTGTTCCATGTCAAATTCAAAGAATATTGGTCCTTTTACCTATTAAGTGTACAGTAAAATAGGGATTTCTTTCTACTTCAATATTCTCTTTATTTACGTTCAATAGGCTATTTGCCAATTCCCGTCATTGACCCTATAATTAGAGACCTTTACTTTTGTTGTCTCCCTTTATGAGGAATATAATTTTTATTTACAATGGAGAGCTAGCAGAAAGAACAAATTTACCTGTGCGTAATGTTTGTAATCTATAAGGTTTTCAAATCTTTTAATTACATTTATTTGTTGTTTTTCTAAATACTTTTGACATTAGAAATTAATTTTCATAAAAAATTAGTTAAACCGCCAATACATCACTTCTAATTCATCATGATTTGCATTGGCAAAAGCCAATTTTGTCCGGTATGGAACCAGTCTACGATTGACAAAGGGAAGTAATTTGTTTAAAAAGTGTGTAATAATAGAATCAAATCGGTAATTGGCAAATGGACTATTCCAATGTTATCTATTTGAGTTATGACTACTTAAAAGCATATTTTTTTTTAATTTGTTTCGTTGTTGCAATTGTTACATTGATGTTTAGGCTACATCTTTATTTATTCATACAAAGGCAGATACCTTTATAATTACACTTTAAAGTTAATTTTCTGTTTTGTAATTATTTTTTGCCTACAAGATTGTCATGAGCATGTATTAAATTGTTATTATAATTTCTATCAATAATTGAGATTAAAATTTTATCTGATATTTTCAGCGTCAATTTCTTTTACATATATATGCTGTTATTGTTACAGTTATCTGTTTGAAGCTGTGCTGTTTTGTCTCATTGGTATCTCCTTATTTCTAATTAAAAATTCTGTTCTTTCTCAATTGGTTAATGTGTCTTCACAAATCATGATTATTCTATGAATACAGATGAACCCAGGGATAAAAATGTTCAAGAAATGACACATTTTATATAAAGAAAAGATGTATGCAGACTTGAAATAACCAAAAATTGTATATTCAAGAAAATACAAGTTTTCCTCAATTTACAAAAATTGGCACACATGAAAATAAATGAATATATGCAGTGTGAGATTTTTGTATTTTAAATAGATAAGTATATGTATGAATTCGGAACTACTGTAGAATATAAATAAACCTACATAAGGGTAAACTTGACGTAACATGACAGGAGTTATTTCTGACTTGTTGTAATATACTGTAGGATTCTGATAACAAAGTGAACTTGGTGGGTACACACTGACAACAACGGTTCCATTTCCTTCTGTTGGACGACCAGTGGTAAAACTATATATAAAGAGTACAAAAAATATAGTATGTTTACATGTTTATTAAGGTGCTATGGAACACCTTGACTAAAACTTATTTGGCTCGTTAAATTTTCATAAAATTTTGACACAATATCAAATTGGACTTTCTGACTAAAATACAAAAATTTCAAAAACTTGAACCACATACTTTATCGGAAAAAATTCATTTGATTTATAGCATTTTGACAAACACTTATTTTGATCAAAGAGAATGCTTATATTTCCTTAACAATAGCATGGGATAAAAACGTTCAGCTTATTTTTACAGAGTTATCTCCCTGTAGTTTTATGTTCCACCTAAAAAAGTCAAATTTCTGAAAGATACAGGAACATGTGTAAGTAGAAATTTAAAAAAACTCCATGATACTTTTCTGATAATTTCCTTTTAGAAAGATTACCATAATCTCTAAAGACTACATTTTAACTAATGGAAAGTTATATGTATATATGATTAACAAAACTAGCAACTTACAAAAATACATCGAAATTCAGTCAGCCAGTTAAAGGTGTAATGAAGGAAATAAGAATCTATGTAATTATACTGTATATAATAAGACTTACTTTGCATTAACTATTCCTCCAATGGTTCTCTGATTGTCCATAATATATGGTTTGACTGTTACGTTCACATCAAATCTGGGATCCCCTGAAAAAGCATGTACAAAAATATTGTAATTAAATTTAATGGTTCACACTTCGTCTCCAATGCCAATAATAGAATGAATAGTAGATAACCACATACGCCTATTTCACTCATTCAGACTGCTTTCATATTCATGCAATAAATGTACTGTATTTAAAAAGTTGCCGCAACTAAATCTCCAATTAACAGTGGCAACACTTAAAATACCAAACTATTCTAGCAAACTTGGTAAAAAAAATTCATTAAACAAAACATATTCTGAAATTGTACAACATGGTAACTTATGGCTCCAACTGCCAACTGTGGAACTGACAGCAGATATCATCCAATCAACAGTAGTGTGACATATTGATCATATTGCCCTAGAATAATTGGCGACTAAACAACTTAAATTATTAGGTGGTTTTTTTTCTTCTCACATTAGAGTAAGTGTTGAAGATTATTTATTTTATAATGAATTCATTTTTTTATATATATCATTTAACTTACAGTATTCTTCTACTAAAAAGTATTGGTTGTATCTTGTTCCCTGAAAAACAAAGGTTAATGTTAAAGATTTCTGAATGGTCACTGACAAAGAGTCTACCAGCTTTATCTTGAGAGTGCAGATTAAAAATAAAAATTTTAAAAATATTTATCATCTTTTGATTATCAAACATTTTCAGCTTGAAGATATAAATCCTGATAAAATTGCAGTCAAGTTGCAAATAAAACAAACAATGCTTTACAGACTTTTTACAAAGGTAAATGTAAAATTTGATCTAACAGAGATTGATCTCACATTCCGCAAAAATGACATCTTTAAGAATATTATGTTTTCAAATTAAAATAGTGTCAACTTTTATTATATATTGTTAATTATACTTACAAATGCATCTACTACTATGGACCAATTACCATAATTAGGCTGATCTGACAGTTCAAAACTCTGACTTACAAGACCTGTTAAAATAGTGGAAATCTTACTTTTAAAACATCAAAAACAGAGCAACATTCAACAGCTTCAACAATAAAATGTAACTGACCTTTCATTGCTTATGATCAAAAGAAGCTTCATGTTACACTCAAGTCAGTGCAGTGTATTAAAAACAAGGAGATAACGATGTGTAATGATTGTCCAGGACACTACAATCCTCTAGAGCACAACAGATCCAGCTTTTATGCATATTTGTACTTCCATTTTTCCTTTTTTCATCTAGCCATATGTCACCAAGTCAGGACTTCCTCAGTTGTTAGCTTTGTCATATCTAAATTCATTATTTTCAGAAAAAATGAAAATGCAGGAGAAACTCTTTTTTGGGTTTTGTAACAGAGAGAACGATTATTTTTTTAAAATTTTCCACATTATTTACAGCCTTTCTTAAAATCTTAAAACAAAAAAAAAACATATCTATTCCGTAATACAAAATACCTTACAGGTATTTATAAAAGGACTGAACTTTTTTAAAATCCAGAATTTGTTGAATAATTGCTGCATGCACCAAATAAAATTTAAAGTGTAAAAAAATTTCTTTTTTTTTCTTAATCTTTTCTTTTATTTTTACCTCCTGCATTTGTCTGAACAGCCAACCATCTTCTTACAGGAAAACCTGTGGGATCCTAAAAAAACCAACATAATGTCAATGTACGGAAGTGAATCTTATCATCATTATTTTTGCTCAACATAAATTAAAACAAAAACAGCCATTATCAGCTAATATTTGAAATTCCTTTTAAATACTATTACAACACTAACACTGTTACAGGTTAGGACAGGATTGAGTGTTTACAACGACATTTGTTCTGTGCCTGTTATAGGAACATGTGTTCTATTGGTTGTCTATGATAAGCCATAATGTGTACCGGTATGTTGTTTTATTTTAAGCAAAAATCAGGCTGTTCTGTTTGTTTTGTTGAATTGTTTTACAATTTGTAATATCAGAAAAGCATGTGGTTGGCTTGGTGTTAGATATGCATATCCTGGTAGGATGACTCATCTTCCTTCAGATTACCTTGAAAGTAAATAGCATGTTTTTGAAAAACCAACTCTGAGCGAAGTACAAGTAATGATAGATGTTTGATGTTCAGCATTCATTAAACTATAATGTAGTTTTCTCAGTTAGCATTCTTCAAGAATTAGTGAGTACATGTACTATGAAAACAAGAATGTAAAAGTTATAAATATCTATACTTACATGTACATATATGGTCATACTCCCATATTTTGGCATTAAATTTGGTAAGATTGGTACCACCCTGAAATGCACTGAAATCAGAAACAAAAACATAATTTCTTCAAAATAGTGTTTATCAATACTAAATACTGTAAACACTTCATTTTCATGTTTACACTTTATTATGTTTAGCCCTCCCCTCCCTAGACATCATGCTGCAAATAAATTTTTATAATTTTCTTATTTCATTGATGCTGCAAATGAAATTTTACAATTTTCTTATTTCATTGATTTATTTTTATAAGAGAAGATTATATTAGGTACTTTGCATACTTTATGGTGATTTTACACTTCAACATTTAAAACTTTGTGATTTCCAATATTTTTGAGTTCCATATTTGTTCACATACTGGGGTACACATATGGTTAAACTGTGACTCTTTGGTCATCATATTTTACTTCTAGATGTACTTACCAGTTTGACTTTGTCTATAAATAGGTTTACTGAGCTGTATCAACAATGAAGCCTGTTTGGGACTAAATTCTAATCTGGTCTCATTAAAAAATATATTCCCACTGTTACTTCCATATTCACTGCCTTCCACTCTCAAAATATAGTTTCCTTCTTGAGCATTGCCAGGCATCTAAAATAAAGTGTTTTATTTTTTGTTAAATGTGAATAAATTATGTCTTTTCATTCTAAAAGAATTCAAGCAATTTAGGATATCATATAAATGTGCAAATGAAAATAAAGTTTCTGTGATCCTTTCATTTTAAGTAATGGTCTCTATCTTTAAAAATTTCTTAAACAATGAATCAATTCTTTCTCTTTTGATAAAAAACAAACCCCACAAAATAAAGTAAAACATTGTAAAATTTTAAATTATGAAATTTTAAATTAAGTTTAATTACCCTCATTTGCATTATTCTGCTTCCAGGACGATCAAACATTAATTCAGATCCTGCATACATCACTTTCCCCTCCACCACGGATATCTTTACATTAACTTGCTGATATTCTAGTCTCAGAATAGTCACAAAGACTTGAATTACCATACTTGGTCTGATTCTTTTAGGTGCCACCACCAGGAAGGTGCTATAAATAGAAAAATAATATCATTTAACTGTTCAATAATTATAGAAGAAAATATCCATTCCAATAATGTAAACAAGGTTTAAACATTCTTATGATTTTTAGAAAATTCAAGCATCAGAATGACTAAGGTAAAACAAAAAATAACGAGTCTTTAGTGAAAAAATACATGGTGCAATGTATCGTCTATTGAAACAACAATAAATTAGGGGCATGTTCTTTATCCCAAAGTCAGTGAGGTTTTCAATAAAAAGCCAAACAGTTTACCTCAGTGCAAGTTCAATAAAGTCATGCCTGATTGTCAAAATGACTAAATCAGCTAAATAAGTTGAACATGGGTGTCGTTTTTTACTACATAATGACTTGAGTAAATGTTAAAAACACACTTGCAACATTACCAAAAAATTTGATGTCATTACAAGTTAAAATTACATTTATTTTATCCCTTTTGTTATTTTTTCATATTTGCTAAATTATTATGCTGAACCTTTTTTTTTATATATTTTAGGTTAAAAAAAAGTACCAACATATGCATATTTTTTTTTTAAACATACAGGTATGAGAAAGAAAAAAGATAGAGCTTTTGTTTAAACTGCATTGGTACATGTAGGAAGACACCTCAAGTTTTTTGTTTTTTTGTGCTTCTTCGGTTGCTGTCTTGTTGTTTTGCACCTACATTTCAAATTAAAAGAAAAGTGTAGATAGAAAAATTTCCCATTAAGACTAAAACCATGCCAACTTTTAAAACAAGTAAGACAATTTATTAATGATAACTTACGGGGCTCTATCCATCTTGTAGCCATCAGTGTTAGTTATTACAGTGTCTCTAGTTTGTGTCCATCCTGTCTGCACCAGGACAGACAACAACAATAGGTATACCAGCATTTTATGACAACATCTAAAAATTAAAATGAACATGTATTATAATCAAACGATACATTCTTAAATACTTCTAATCATTCAAGTATTTTTAAACAATTAAATGAAGAATTTCTAATTGTATGCACCACTAGTCTAAGGCAGTTAATTTTTCCCCCAAGTTAATGGTTATTATATAATACCTATTTATGAGAATGTACCACTTACAATTCTTTGCATTTTCCTCAAAAACATTGTTTTTATTGAACATCATTCTTAGTATTGGTGCATCTTTCATGTTCAGCAAGCGATTTAAAAAAAAATTTAAGGAAATTAAACTGCTGGACAAATTAAATTCTTATAAATGATAATTAAATAATAATCAGCAATGCTTAGTCATTATGGAATGGTGATGATTGATGCCCGACTATTGAAATGAAAAATGGTAATATCACATTAGAGGTGAGGGGGTATGAAGAAAAAAAGCATTTGGTAAAAAGGGCAGGATACAATATCCTATCCTGCTATAGATTAACCTCTTAGAACGCTTTAGTACATATAAAATTAATATTGTCAATCATATAACTGACAGCTCCTTTTTTTATATAGATGAACTTGAGTGAAACCCCAGAATTATTTGAATCCATTGCAAAAATAATCATTTCTAAGAGTGAAATGTAACTAAGTTACCTGTTTAAGCAGTAAATTTGTCAATTACTACTAATTTCTGGTAAAATGAACTTCAGGAAGTAAACCGGAAGTGCCTTTTTTCAGGTGAAACTAACCTAATAACATTTATTTAAAACTATACTACCTGTTCTTAAGGAACGATTGGAACTGAAATATTAAATAAAATACTTGTATAACTTCGTTTCAACGATAATAATTACATGACAATGTTATAATTGTGACTAATTCTACGGAAATGGCGGTCCAGTTATAAACATTTGAAACAGCACACCTGTAAACACAGGTGAGCATGATGTCTACAGGTGTGATTGGAAGTTTTTCTTGATAATGACTTTTGTTGTTCTGTACAATATATATTTCTAAATGAAAATGGTCTTAATAAACGTACTCACCTGTAAGAGTTTTCTAGTTTTCGGTAACGAATACCTGAGTTGTGTCTAAAAGGTCAAGGTAAAATGCAGCCTCGATTCAATTTTCCTTCGGAATTTCCAAGTCCAGTCAGAGTATAAAAGCGCGGGAAATTTGATTTCGCACGAGGATGACCTCCGTTTTATTTTGGTTACGTAAATTTTAAGACTACATCAAATCAAAGGAGAAGGTCCGATAAGACCCCTTTTTGGCCCCAAAATATAGCAGTTTTACAAAATTGTTAAACAGTAAACTTTAAGTTATTTATTGGACAGTAGAATGCTTCTGCTACATAAATATGGGATGTTTTTGACAATTCAATGCACATATATCGAGAACTAGCACCATTAAGTCATGCTAAATCACTGAAATCTTCACAATTCTAGCATTTTAGTTAAATTTTAGACGGTTTTTGTGAAAAACGAAAGTGGCCGCATTCGTGTTCATCCTTTCTATTAAAATGTAAGTAGGATTTGATGATAAAACATAACATATATAAAAGTTGAGAATGAACACGGATGCGGCCACTTTCATTTATGACAAAAACCATCTGAAAAGTGACATTTTCGGCATATTTTGTAGATTTTTCATATACGAGCTTGAATCGGATCGTTTTTAATGACCAAATTAGTTAAAATCTTTAACATAAACTAATAAAATAAAATAAAATAGACACTTTAGTGTTTAAAAGTGGTCAAAATCTTTCGTCAGATGAACCTGATATTTGAGGCCAAAATCGGTCCTTACCGGACCTACTCCTTTAGATAAATATGCATCTGCGATGAACTTTCATGCTGAGACTAACACTGTGTTATAGTAGTCTCAGTTTCATGTAACACAAACAGCTATATCTTAACCCCATGCTGAGCTGTGAATAAATATGCTTAATTCATTTCTTAAAGTACACAAGAATTCCCCCCCCCCCCCCCCAAATTACAGGGCCCATAAAGCGCATAAAAACAGATACAATTGATTTACATAATTGGTATCAACAACAATAATAGAGGCATATATTTACATATAAATTTGGAATATAAGCATTGGTCAGAATCAAGCTAAAAACCACATATATATTGTGAATAAAAGAATACTGAAAATTACATGTTATATATGTATTTATTCTCAAATTATTTACTTGACTTAGTGTCAGTTTCGTACCCGATCTCCTTAATTCAAAACAGTCACAAATATAACAGCCAAGTTTTCCCATAAGAGTAACATTTTCTTGGGTCAAGAGCCATCATAATTTAGAAGAATTATTTAAATTCATAAAATTATAACAATTGTTAGAAATGTCTTGAAAAAAATCACCCCTTTGAATATCAAAAAGAGGGCATTCTAATAAAAAATGATATATACAAACATCTGGGGATCATGAGTATATTGACTAACCCCGGTATATACTTCAAGCTCAGCCCTATAAGGTCTTATAATTTATCTAATTCGACAATTGTCAGCCATTTTCAAGCAAAGGTACTTCGGGACAGAACAATTTTTTTTATCCCTCCCCCTTTATTCCAAAATCTGTATTATTTTTTGTTGTCTATTAATTTCAATATTTTAAGCGTATTTCTGTATTATTACTATGAACATATAATTGTACTAAATTACTGATATGTATAGCTTTGTATAATATATATGATATATCAGCGAACAATAATGTACTGTCACCACTGTACCTATATTTTCACGGATTATCCTAGTTGAGTGACCCTTCATATTTTGTAACGAGAAGCCATTAGAAACAACAAATACAAACAATTAGCACAGGATATACACCCCCTTAAAACACTCTAAGGTACATGATTTTTACTGGTTTTAAACCAGCTGTGATTAACTGCGAGAAATCTAAAATCAGTACTAAGTATCTGTTTTGTTGTTAGATGTCTACAAAAGACTTGAATCAGTGACGCTTGAATAAAAAAAATGTTAACAAAGCAAAATAAAGTACGGAGTTGAAGAGCATTGATGACCAACAATTTCTAAAAGTTTTGCCAAATACGGCTACGGTAATCTATTTCTGAGGTAGAAAAAGCCTTAGTATTTCAAAAATTCAAAACTTTGTTAACAGTTACTTTATAATTATGAACATCATGTATCAATGATAACTCAAGTCAACACAGAACACAGAAGTGTTGACTAATAAGCTGGTGGTACCCTCGGGGAATTAAAACCCCACCAGGCTAGCAGTGGCAGCGACCCAGTGGTTGTAAATAAACTAATCTAGATATATACCAGGATTGAAATTTTATATTTACGCCAGACGCGAATTTCGTCTTCAAAAGACCAATCAGGCATTGCGGTCATAAAACTTTCAACCAATCAAAATACTGGATTTCATGTTTCGAGCATGATTTTTGTGCTCCGAGCACTGAGCAAAGTTTTATGACTGGTCTGACGTGACAGCGTATCTTTTTTAGTTGTCCAGTCTGCTGTGGCTTCGCTAGATTTGTATCTGTTTTGTTTCTAGCCCATTTCAGCTTATTTTTCTGATTTGTTCTTATGTTATACAACAGTACTGACAGTCTGACACACTACTGTCCCTGTTTAGAGGAAGGGTTTGACAAACTGGCAAGCAAACTATTTTAACGCCGCCATATTATGTATGTATCTATACCACGTCAGGAGGCTGTAGTTCAGTGGTTGTCGATTGTTAATGCCTGCTATATTTGTTTTTCGAAAAACATTTTTTTTTTAGAATTAGGCCGTGAGTTTTCCTCAATTAAATTGTTTCATATTTTTCATATTGGGACCTGTTCTAGCCGACTATACTCATGTTGAAGGCATTCTGGCCTTACAGTTGCATATAATTGCTTACATCCACTTCATTTGAACTTTACAACAGAATGCATTGAGTGTGTAGGTTAATGTAGAATCTTTAGTTATCTTGCTTGTTATCTGAACCGCGAAGTCCTTATTATGTTAGGTATATACTACCCCCTTTTAAGACAAAACACTACAAAAAAAATAAAGACTGAGCAACACTAACCACAACAAAAACCAGGGGTGATCTCAAGTGCCACGTACTATTTGAGTATACCTGTCGTAAACTTTCCAGCCATTCATGAACCAGCTTGTTGATCGGAGTGAACAGTATGTCAGTACTTTTAATACTGTTGTTTTAAAAGAAGCACACGTTTTCCTTGCAAACCACATACTGTATATGGAAGAATGATGAGGCGATTTTTAAGCTCTCATCATTGAGAGCCCAAAATCAAAGAGTTGTAGGAAATTTCTGGAATTTTAGAATGGAAAAATGTATAAATCTGAGACTGCTATATACAGTGTCCAAAAAGTCTAAAACTAAAATACATATAAGACAGCAACCATTTTATTTTCGGGGGGGGGGGGGGGTTATGTTTTTTTTTGGAAAAAAAGTTTGTTTCCAGTTTTTGGAGAAAAAATAATTTGTTTTTGACCCTGAGAGAAAAAAAAATTTGTTGCACCCTCAGCTGCCACTATCTGTAATGCTAAATTGGAAAAAAACAGAGAAAAAAAATCACGGCCATAGCCCCCCCCCCCCCCCCCCCCCGAAAATCAAATGGTTGTTGCATAAAAATTTAAAACACCAAAACATAATAATTTCCATACACTTTAGTGGTAGATTTTACCTAATTTTGTACATGTTTGTTGTAATGTTTGGCACCAAAGAACACCCATAACCAATATGCATTATGCATTGGCGGATACAAAATGGGGGTCCGGCATTGGAACCCTTTTTCCTCGAAATTAGCAACTATTTATATCACCGTTCGGACTCAGTTCTGCAAGTAGCAAAATTCAAACAACACGACGAGTTACAAAAGACCTCTTAATGGCAAATGTAAAACAATTCAAAAGAGAAAACAAACGACAAACGACAAAAACAATAAACGAAAAAAAATATTTAAGCATTCTACTGTTGGTATATTATCTTATGTAATAAAGATCTTATGTAATAAAGATCTCAATTTAATCTTGTTTTTATCGAATAATATATTGCTTCATTTTCACTTGAAAAATGGAGAGTGGTAGAGACGGTATAAACTAGCATACTTCTTAATGTAGTCGTAGAAAGCGTTTAATGCGCTGATAGCCTGGACTCCTTTTAAGTATTTTCTTTGTTGCGATAATCTTTATTAGTTCAGCCAACAATTCTTGCCAACAATTCCACATTAGAAGAAGTTTATTTGGTAATTACTAGTAAATTTTTCACGAGTGGTGGTACATGAAAATTGTTTCCAATGTAATCGTGTAATGGTATATTAGAACATGTCAAGTAAATAGAAGATTTTTTTTTAAATATCCGTAATGTAAAAACCAAGCTAGAGGCTCCAATATCGCTCACTGGGTATTTTTCGCCTTAAATTGTTAACATGTGAAAACAAAATCTGTGTGTTGAAACAGACTGTAAAATGTGAGGTTCAAAATAATGTGTCACTTTCACCAATTGTGCAGGATTTGATTACCCTACAAGAACAGAAGATCGTCTGTAGTCATATTATTTGTGGGGCTCGTGTTACGGTGTCTTTAGTTTTCTAAGAAGTGTGTTTCTTTTGGTCTTTTTTTTTTGTATTTTTGTGTTTGCATTGTACATAAGTATAATATCTTTCTGCTAATGAGCTTCGACTGTCCACTTGGAAAGTTACGCCTCTTATTTGTCTTTTTTGTTTTCACTCTTTAAGAACTTACGAGAAAAAACTTATGAAAACCATGCGGTGAACTTCCTTTATAAATAAAATGATTTGTGTGCCTTTCACCGTAGATATATCAAGCTGACCACACACAGAACATATATAAAAGAGGTGTAGGTCATCATAGATTACGGGTTTCTACAATAGAGGTGTATTTTTACCTCAAAATTGCTCCGAGCCTGTTATGTTTTGAACAAATTAAAGACACTTCCAAATATCTGGCAACAAGACAAATTTTTGAGACGAGAAAACGTCTATAATATAATAAACGACAAACATACCAAGCTTACTATACAGTGCAATGACAAACCTATATCAATTCCTTTGGAAACGATCACATTTGCACATGCATTCATTGAGAGCAAGCTACATTGTATAGTTTCTATGCACTATGCATGCAGTACTATTGCATATGACTGCATTTAACAATTGTTTTTTTGAAATGCAATCTATGGTCCTATGATCCATATGTATCATGATTAATAAATTTGTCACGGAGTATTATTTATTAAACACACTTGCAATGTATTTAAATGCATTTGATTTTGAGAAATTAAAAAGTTATACAAAAGTAACACCCGATGAGGTATTATGACAAGAATGGAAACGCCAGTTTGTATTTCATTTTAGCACAAAAGGGGGGGGGGGGGCGAAAGATACAAGAGGGACATTCAAACTCATAAATCGAATATAAACTGACAACGCCAAGGCTAAAAAAGAAAAAGACAAAGCGGCTAACAGTAGTACACAAAACACAACATAGAAAAATAAAGATAAAGCAACACGAACCCTTTCAAATATGGAGAATGATTTCAGGTGCTCCATTCATTTAAAGGAAGAATAATAACTTCTACGAAAATGTGTGTCTTTTTTATTTATTCATATCATTCTATGATAATCAAAACGAACAATAATACTGTTGTAAGTCTGAAAGTTACTTATCTGTGTTCCACAAGTACATCAAAATCCAACGGTTTTAATGTTAGTCCATATTTACTGTCAATAACGGGAACTTTGCCAGGAACTACGGAAAATTTGCAACGTTGCAACATTGTGGCAAAAAATATGAAAAGTTCCATATGAGCTAACTGTTCACCAGGGCATTTTCGTCTTCCAGCACCGAACGGTAAGAACAAATCTACCTTGTTCACAGACTTCTTGTCTTCACCTAGAAATCTGTAGGGATTGAATTTCTGCGGCTCTGGAAATACCTTCGGGTCATGATTAACGGACCAGAGGTTTAAGAAAATTAAAGTATTTTCCGGTATAAAATAGTCATTCAAAACCGTGTCTTTAGTTGTGCTATGTGGAAGCGCAAACGGGAATATACAGGAGTGTCGCATGGTTTCTATTATTGTACATTCTGTGAACGGAAGGTGTTCGAGATCCTCGAATTCGGGATATCGGTCCATCCCAACATACGCTCGAATTTCCTGATGGACCTTTTCTTGAATTTCTGGGTGGGTTACCATAAATAGCACACTCCATTGTAGCGTACTTGCAATAGTATCAAAACCAGCACCAATAAGTTCTTGCACAGTCAAAAGTATATGTTCATCTGTTAGTCCCACGGCGGACTTGGCTTCTTCTGGTATTTCTTCCGTGGCCCGGATTAATGCATCAGTAACATCGCGAAGATTGGCCGGGTTATAAGTATCCAGATGTTCTTGTCTCTTTTTCAAACTAAAATTATCCATAGTTTTAAGTATACCAAGAAACGTATTGAAAGATCGTTTTGTAAAATGGCGCATCCATGGCATTATGTCGACGGGATTTCCAGCAGCCATTGTTGCCATGAATTTATCGTTCATTTTCACTAGAAAAACAAAGTCTTCATCGTCTCTCTGATATCTTTGACCAAAACAAAGTGCACAAATAATGTTACCAACGGAAAGATAGATTTCATTGTGTGGATTTACAGGTTTTCCTTTAGATGATAGCATATTATTTGTCAAGAGTTCGGCCTCAGAAATAATTGCCTGTTCGATCGGACTGTTCCTTTTATTTGTGAACGACGAAAGACTATTCTGTGCAATTTTTCTGTGAAGTTTCCATCTTGGTCCATAATCACTAAATCCCATACTTTTCCCGTTTGCCAGGAACTTAAATGTATAAAAGTCTGGTCTACCGGCAAAGTCTTCCGCTTTATTAACGGTCGCCTTTCTGATGGCAGTAAGTCCATTTATGACAATAGTCGGCCTACTGCCCATCATGATCTGGTAAACGTCACCATATTTTTTTCTGAGCTCCGTCAAATATACGTGAGGTTTCTTCCCGAGACTTGGAAGATTTCCGAGCACTGGCCAGGCCATTGGACCCGGGGCATTTGAACATTTTCTATCATCCTTTTTTGTACGATAAATGATCCATACCAGAAGAAAAGACAAAGCCAATAAAAGTGGAGTATACACAGATGTTCCCAAGTACATGTACTGAGTATACATCCCTGTAAGTAAAACTCAATATAAATTCACTTCTTGTTGGTTGTGTTTAAAACAACACATGTACTGAATCCTCTTAGTCGGACGCAAATAAATACTAGGACAGTCTTATATAACTTTGAGTGACATCTCGTAACAAATGATGGGCGTTACGGTCGTTTAGTTTTGATTTGTGTAAAACATTTTAGGACGGACACTCTTTCCATAAAAATGACATATCTGTATCTGTCCAATGTTAAATGTCACCAGTTGACCATGTAGTTTCAAATTTCAAATAGTTTATTTCGCATATCGCACAAAAGAAATTTGAGATTATTTCCTTACATTACTTCTTTTGGTTTTAAACACAAACACATTGAGCGGAATGTTATTTTCACACACTATACTATACCAAGGCGACAAACTTAAATAGAAAACAGCTGACTATCGCGGATTTCATTCCCAGTTGAATGAAACAAAATTATATGCTTTTATCTGCTTCGTGGCTTGATTGCTTTATTTTTTGTTATTGACTGAAATTTAACACTTGAAAAGAGAAAAGTATTTTACATCTTCAACCTCGGTTGACAAGAGAATATGAAACACCTTGAGCTTGTCCATTGTCCGGCAAAGTGATTTAATTGTTGTCATGTCATTTTGACAAGTCTGGCCTTTAGACAGGTCACTCATCTCTTTTATGTAACTGGAAAGAAAATCCTCGTGATGAAAAACGTGAAAATTTTAAACATCTGCCAAATTGATGAAAACTGCTCAAATCTTCATATTTCATAGATGATTTATAGAAAAAACTGGATTAGAAAAAGAACAGCGCTGAAAACTCTCAATTTCCAATTTAAGCTTGATTCTTGCGATTCGTGAATTTTTCGTCAGTTTATTTTTTGGTACAATAAACTATGTTGGGTCAGTACAATCTTATTAAAATTCAGACCTATATTAACTCGCTTGCTCTTACATGTATAAGTATAAAGAATTCAGAGAACTATATGTTAATGAGATTGGGGTCAATACTCAATCTAATTAAAATATAGATCTCTGATTTCGTTATACTACATATGCTCATACATGTAGTATAACTTAATCAGATATCTTTATTTTAATTAGATTGGGTCAGTACTGTGCTTTAGGGACCGGTCAAAATTTCTTGATGCATGGGACCGGTGCAAACTGTAATGGGACAAGCACTTTTTGCAGTGTTTACAGGAATGGGACTCAATGTTTTTTCATTATTGGCAAGCATGGGACATGAACTTTTTGAAACAATGTCTGTATATGAAAAAAAAATTATTTGATAAATCTATAACAAACAAAAATAACATCATGAACATCTAGCAATGTGAATTTAACAGTTACAACATAGCAAATTCATTTTCAAGATTTAAAGAACAGTGAAGGCAACAACAAAAAATTTTGAAACAAAATAAACATGAAAAAATACTTTGATATAAAATTAAAAAAATATATATGTAAAAATTTGATTAGATATTTTACATGTATAACTGTTTAACAAATGTAAAAAAAAACGAATTCATGGATAGGGTTTCTGCACAAAAAAGCATGATTGTCAAATATAAATCTTTCCTCCCATAAAGCAGAGTTGTCTCCCATTTACCAGAGTTGTCTTTCCTGACAGAAGGTATTTTTTCTATTAAACATCACTTTTATTTTTTACTAATTAATTAATTGGGCAACCTAATGATCCCATCAGAACAACAAATCTTATGCCAATTTTTTGTCACAGAAAAATGTCCTTGGATTGAAACAGAAATTTTGAAAATGACCATGCAATTAAAAGTGCTACTTCAACCATAATTAAACAAAATGAATTGTTTTAATGTTTCTGTTTTATTTTGTACATGTAGACCATAATTCCTTAGATAAAACAAAAATCTAACATGCTCAGAAATGATGTTCAGTGATGACCCCCTGAACTACCTTAATCATAAATATTATTATCATGATTATGCAAATTCAACAGACATTGTAGAATGAAAACTCTTTTTTTTATAATACATACTGGCTGTAGAAAAAGAATGTTTGTGGAAATTTAACAAATACAGTAGTATACTACCAAAAGAAATGATTGGAATATTCATTCAAAGGTCACAACAAATCTGGAACCCACACCCAACAAGCTCTGAATAGCCCAGATATAAATATATAATCAATCAAGCTGCATATATGTTGATAGTAAATTTTACTTTTTTCCCACTTTTAAAAAAAATGTTTAAAATACAATATTGTTGTAAGTGGAAGTTGGAGATGTTCACTTCTTTAATTTTGATGCTATTTTCACATTCCTCTCGTTTTAAATTTGAAAATTTAACTGTCTTGAGATGTTCACTTCTTCTGATATGACTATTCAAATAATGGGGATTGCCAGTTTTATTCTAAGCAGAACAAAAAATCATATTTTTGTAAAAAAAATTTTTGTTGAAAATTTACCTACCCACTGTTTATTTAGAATAGTCAGATTCTAAATTAAGCTGCAATTTTTTTGAAAAAATGTATTCTACCATACACTTCATACATGTTAATTGTTTAATATTGCATTTATCATTTATTATAATCAATAACATATTGTCATCTGTTTGGGCTCCTGTGTTGGCAATAACATATGCTTATGTATTGTTTTGTTTACTTTATAATAGCAAAATAGATACAGTTCACACATAGTAGCATTATTTTTCAGCTATCCAAATACATTGTAGCATGAAATGTATCCACAACTTTGATCATGTTTTTGTGCTTTAACATGGGACACACACTTTTTTACTAGGTAAAGTGCATGGGACAAGCATATTTTTATTCTGACAGTAACCATGGGATCAAGAGAATTATTTCAGACAATTTTCTTTTTGCACCGGTCCCATGCATCAAGAAATTTTGACCGGTCCCTTATGCAGAATGAATTATGCCATTGCGACAATTCTTAGAGTGGTTACTTTTCATGTTAATTTGAAATCATGTCGTTCTTCATTCTTATCTTAAAGGTTTGCTTTATTTATACAAGTCTTATACACTTCCGTGTTAAACTTCCAAGTTCAGTTTGGGGTTCTCTTTGCGGTCCGCGTTTAAACTATGGCGATTCTTTGGAAAATTAAACACAATAAATAAGAATTTAAAAACAACTAACGTTATAAGTATTGGATGTAAATTTCAGGATAAAACGATTATACTAACTAACTTTTTTGTATGATCATTGTACAACAGCCCTGGTATGACTTTATAAAATAATTGTTGTACTTTTCATATATATAATAAAAGTTAAACACTTTCTCTTTATGAAACAAGAAGAAGTAGGTCTCTGGGTCGGACATGTAAAAGTAAACTGCGACAGAAGCCTATTACGTTAAGTAGGACATTTAAATAATCACTCTTGTGTGTTCTAAAGAAAAGAAGTCAATTCAAACTTATTTCTAAAACTTGAACATTTTAGATACTGACGACAACTGAAAACTGTTTGCCAACGTCAGGACTTTTATTTTCACCCTAAATCAAAACAAAATTAAAAGTATTAAGAAAAATAAAAGGGGGAGACTTATCTATTAATAAAATTGAGAATGGAAATGGGGAATGTGTCAAAGAGACAACAACCCGACCAAAAAAAACCAGCAGAAGGTCACCATGTAGCGAGAAATTCCCGCACCCGGAGGCGTCCTTCAGCTGGCCCCTAAACAAATATATACTAGTTCAGTGATAATGAACGCCATACTAATTTCCAAATTGTACACAAGAAACAAAAATTAAAATAATACAAGACTAACAAAGGCCAGAGGCTCCTGACTTGGGACAGGCGCAAAAATGCGGCGGGGTTAAACATGAAAAGTAAACGCATAACAATACGCACATTAAAATTCAGTTCAAGAGAAGTCCGAGTCTGATGTCAGAAGATGTAACCAAAGAAAATAAACAAAATGACAATAATACATAAATAACAACAGACTACTAGCAGTTAACTGGCATGCCAGCTCCAGACTTCAATTAAACTGACTGAAAGATTATGATTTCATCATATGAACATCAGGCACAATCCTTCCCGTTAGGGGTTTAGTATCATACCATCATAACATATATGAGAAGAACATAACCCGTGTCATGCCAACAACTGTTTTCAGAATTAATGTGTTTAGTTCCGACGCAAAGACCTTATCAGTGACTCAATATTAACGCCAAAATATGCAATCTTTAATGACTTGACAACAGTATCGTAATTATATCCCTTCTTAATAAGTTTATTCAAAGGTTTTGTAAGTTTCTGAGGTGAATACTGACACCTTTGTGCTTTATAAAGAATATTTCCATAAAAAATTGGATGTGAAATACCTGAATGTATAAAAAGTCTGCATGTTGAGCTATATTTACGAATGATGTCTTTATACCGATGATAAAATTTAGTAAATGTTTTGACTAGTTTGTGATATCGAAAACCCTGGTGTAATAATTTTTCAGTAATATATAAATTTCTCTCGTTAAAATCTAAAACATTGTTACACACACGAGCGAATCGTACAAGTTGAGATATATAAACACCGTAAGATGGTGACAAGGGAACGTCACCATCTAAAAACGGATAATTAACGATAGGAAATGAAAAATCATCCCTTTTATAATACATTTTAGTATTCAGCTTTCCGTTAGTGATATAGATATCAAGATCGAGGAAAGGGCAGTGGTCATTATTAGTATTAGCTTTATTTAAAGTAAGTTCAGCAGGATAAATTTCATTAATATACATACTGAAGTCGTCATTATTGAGAGCCAAAATATCATCCAAATATCTAAAAGTATTATTAAATTTGTTTATCAGATGTTGTTTTGATGGGTCTTTGCTTATTTTTGTCATAAATTGTAACTCATAACAATACAAAAAGAGGTCCGCAATAAGTGGTGCACAGTAAGTCCCCATTGGAATTCCGATAATCTGACGATATACCGAATCCCCAAAGCGAACAAAAATGTTATCTAGTAAAAATTCAAGGGCAAATATAGTATCAAAGCATGTCCAATTAACATAGTTTTTTTGTTTATTGCTACTAAAAAATGACCTAAAAGAGTTTGAACATATATATTCACATTCTGAGTTTTTGAATGCCCATTTAATTAGGTGTGTGATTTTTTTCTTACTGAGAATGTGAGGCAATGTGGTATACAGGGTAGAAAAATCAAAACTTTGAACAGATTCAAAATCACCAATATAAGCATGCAATTTATCAAGTACTTCCAACGAGTTCTTGACACTCCAAAAGTAATTTATTCCACTATTTTAGAAGGCCTTATTTGAACAATTTATTATAAGGTTTTAATTGTACCAAGTGTGCTGGTAAGAAGAATAGACAATTTAGAAGTTGAACAATGGCTTGAAGACGAAATAAATCTATATGTGTAAGGGGTTTTGTGTAGCTTCGAAAGCCAATACATAGTTGGGACTTTCATTGTATTTGGCTCTGCTTGTAAAGCGGTGGCTAAAAGGTTATGTTTGTTACAGATTTCGTTTTCTGAAAATGGAGTCAGTTGGAATGTTGGTGAATTGGTGATTTCCTTTTTCAGAACCTCAATGTAAAATTTACGTCAAACAATAATAATATTATTAGCAGCTTTATCGGCCGGGACAAAAACAAATTCCTTGGCTAGTTCTTTTAGTTTATGTTTGATACGAGAAAAAGGTTTATTGTGGTTATTGTTAATAGTAAATGTTCTTTAAAATGTTGAATACGTATATCAACTATCTTCATTACTGAATTAAAAAAAGAGTCCACAGATTTTTTGTCAGCTTTTTTCCGTTTTATCCATTTCATACAGTAAGTATGGAGTGAGTCGTGGATGATATTACGACACTCATTCCAATTAATAATAGACGGGGGACTATATTTAGGTCCTTTACTGAGGAATGATTTTAACTCTCGGTCTTGGACGATGTTAAGATCTTCTGTTATAACATGGGAAATGGGTCCATAAATATATTCGGAATTACTGCAATTACATGAAGTAGGTGTATGACAGTTGTCAACGTATGGAACATTATATTGATATTGATAAGAAATGGAACTAATATAGATCAAGAAAAGGGGGCTCAATTGTTAAAACTGTTTGTCAGGCAACGTATGAGATAAGATTTTTACGCGAAATACTATAAAACATTAAAACTGATATATAGATATTAGAAGATGTGGTATGAGTGCCAATGAGACAACTCTCCAGTCTCCTCCCTAGTCACAATTTATAAAAGTAAACCATAATAGGTCAAAGTACGGTCTTGAACAAAGAGCATTGGCTCACACCGAACAGCAAGCTATAAAGTATACTTGTACTTGAAAAAAATGGGAAATGGAAGAGTTGTTTCAGAAATAAAAATAACCTACTAGTTTTATGTTGGGGGTTATTACCAACTATACTGGTATCGATGATTGGGTTAATATGTTAAAAGACATTGATATTAACCACTGACACACATGAAATATGGGTTAGTAGAACTAATCTGCTAATGTTCAACTGTACAGCAGTATTCTCTTTCTTCAAAGTCCATTTTGTGGTCTCTTTAATTTAAAAATAATCGACATAAACGTAATTCGAGTAAAGATTTGATACCCAATATCTTTTCTCAAAGTTTACTAAATCCTTCCAACGTCACTTTGTCATTTAGTATATTGTACTCCATTATTGTTTCTAGTAATAAGTCAAATTATTTAGGGTATCATGAGAAACAATATAGGATACATTACAAATACATGTATGATGAAGAGATCGTAGATTTTCATAATTCGGAAAACTGTATGATATACATTTCAGTCATTTAAGTTCATGGTGATGCAACATGGGTATACCGTGAACTATGATTCAGTATACTGTTCTAATCTATCTATTTAATAATATAATATTCTGTTACGGAAAATGGTTGTGTTACACGATAAAATTTCTCTGCCTTACGACCTCGTTTTAGAAACGTAGCATCGCTTTCTACAGAGGATGAGAATAAAAAATAATTCAACTTTTTTATATGAATATACAGAAAGACAAATTTAAGTCAAATTCAAGTAGGCAGACCAAAACACAACCTTCATATTTTACCTAGAACTTATGTCTACCTATTTTGAAAATTTGACAAAAGTGTCCCCCTTTTCCCATTTAGTCACGCCGATATTAGGGCTTTATTTAACAAGTGTTGTCCCTTTTGATCAGAAGAAAAATTGATATTTTATGAAAATCTAATAGCGTAAAGAAGAAAATGGTTGTATTAATGTCATGAAATTGTCAGATGATTACCGTAGGCACTTCCTTATTACTGTGCAGATTTCTATCAATATCTTGAGAACATGGGTAGATTTGCTTAGTGAAATACGAATCGTTATGTTTATATTCAACAAATAATGAAACTTGAAAATGGATTTGAAATGAAAATAAAGCAAGTGTTTCTGGTATTATAAGAATTTAATGAGATGGTGAGTAATTTATGTTTAAAACAATTACTTTCTAATTCTAACTTGATTTTTTTAGAGACATATGAGAAACTGTTGTAGCATTGGAATGTAGTTTCAACTTTATGTATATATACACAAAACTATTATAAAACGACAGTCTGTCCAACTTTTAAGATAGATTAGTTATTGGTTGACTCACGTCCAGTGGCCACATTCTAACACACGTATAATCATATAAAAAATAAAGTTAGGGTGACATTTTTTTAAAATATGAAAGATCAATTTTCGTTTAAAAAATTGGGAGGGGGTCACTTAACAACCAAACCTTTTTCTGGTGTATTTGTTTTGTAAAGGTAAAAGGATAGAAGTATTTGTGGGATCTGAACTACTCACCAATATTAGAGGGCAAAATGTATATACATCACCTGAGGATTAAAACAGACATTTTAAACGTTTTATAGCGATATTAAATAATTTCGTTTCTAATCGTCAACTTTTAATCGTTTTACTCTTTTTGAAGGATACACGAATACTGCTTCTGTGGATAATAGTATACCTATGCCTTTTTGTAAGCAGCATACATTCAAAAAGTTTTTTCATCCATTCTTCGGTGGTCAATGGAAAAAAGAAAATTGTTGCCACTGAAGTGAACTCGACGGCATCCTCATTTGGAAATACCCGCCCTAAAACTGCAGCTGAACCGAAGTCTGAAAAGTTCGAGATTCCACTATCGTCTGTTGACCAAGAATGGCTCGGATCTCTGTTGTACCATCCTAATGAAAGTGATATTCGATTAAGAAAGGAGTACAGACAATTATCTGAAAAGGAAAGAGAAGATTTAAATGTAGCATTTAATCTGTTAAAGAACGACACGGTAAGAGTTATTGTATATATTCATTTACACCATGTTCCATATTCAATCAACGTGAATGTCCTTTGTAAAGCGTCATGTTACAAAGGAGGCGAAAGGCCATTCTCTTTGAAAGTACTCTCAAGAAATATTCAGAACGGATCAGATGGTTTTTGGTTGTCATTTAAATATGGTTCAATCCCCCACTATCAGAACTCGTGCTCTGGTTGTGGTTAATTTCTTTATTTTTATAATAAAATATCATAAATGCCTAAAACTTAATTATTGTCATCATATCTTATGTACATATATATGTCTTAAGGCTAACAAAGAAACCGGCAACATAATGTTATCATTTAATTATCTTTAATTTGGGATATGCAGCTTGGCGTTGTTTTTTTTATTATTATATCGGAATGACTTTTTAAAATTGCTTTTGTGTTGGTCTGTTATCTGGGTGAACAGTTTCTGATGTTTCTACGAAGTTAATAGCATGATGGTGGTTATTCAGTTTAATTTTGAAGTACATTGTAATAAGTAGATACGAGTAAAAGATGTCGAGTAAATTCAGACACAGCAATCGAATTTGATCGAAAAAACAAATTTAATAAAAAATAAACATCAGACAACTTAATCATATACTGTTTTTAACAATAGAAAAATATTTATCCCACAATGTCAGATGTGTGTAAAAGATAGATTGATCGATTGTTAGTTGCTTAACGTCTAGTGGCTTAGTAATTTTTCATGCATCTTCAAGACGATAAACAGATGGAAACCATTACATAAATGCATCTGATTGCTTAAAACAGAGACTGTATATATGTCTCTGCTTAAAATAACTCCAAAAAATCCTTAGATTTTTTAGAGAAAAAAACCCGGGTTGAATCAATTTTATTCTTTAAGAACACAGGAAAAAAGTGATTCTGTTCTACAGAAAGAATATGTTATTTTTAAACACTGTCAATAAATTGAAAACTCGAGACAGAAATTTTTGACAATAATGGAGCGATCACAACTATGTTTATCTAATATATTTCAATCGATACATATAAACTTATAAATGAAGGTTGACCATCTAAAGTAACTTTTAATGTTTCTACTTTATTTTTAGTCAGTTAGCTTGAACAAATATGACCTGCTGGCTAATATCCATGCTCGATCGTCTGCTAATGCTAATGCACATCAGGGACCAAATTTTATGGGCTGGCACAGAGTTTTTCTACTGATGTAAGTATCTAAATTAAATCATTAATCAAAAAAGATAGTAATTTTTATTCCAATATGTATTATATGAGGGATTGAAAAGGTTATGCAGTAGAAGACAATGGTGGACAGAATAACGAAAAAGACCTAGAAAACAAAGAAGACATCCCATCCATTCACTTGAATATCCATCAGCATGACAGATGGATTAAAGGTTAAAAAATAATACTGAGTATGGTCTTAGGACCAGATCCAATTATCGTAGATGATAATCAACAACCTGATAATAATGTGGTGATATCTTAAACGAATAAAGAATATGAGACAGCAAACCAACAACAAAAATAATTTAAAAAATACATATAGAGGGCAACATACACACTTCAACAATAGACTTGTGTCTAAACAAAATGTCCAGGCTCAAATTCGTCCAGTGGTTATAAAGTTATACATATATGCATTCAACTATCGTATAAGTTTCCTTCAAACTGTCACTTGTTCTGGTCCTTAACATGCACGAAATATTTGCCACTGGACTTTAATCAACCAACAATCACCATTTTTTATATCAATATTCATATTACATATTAACATATTCTTGTCCTGAACATAACTTTCATTTGCCACTGAATGATAAGCAGTAATCTATCATCATAATTATATGACTTGACTAATCTTCTCTTTTTAAAGGATGGAGAATGCTTTGAGACAGAAAGTAAAGACTGTTACAATACCATACTGGGATGTAACATTGGACGAAGCCATGGACAAACCATACAGTTCTATTATCTGGTCACCTGACTTTATAGGAAGTGGTGATGGGGTCATCAAAAAGGGGGCTTTTGGTCATTGGCAAACACAATTTGGGTATGGCTACCTCATGCGTTTTTTAAGTGGACAAGGGAAATTAATGTCAAAAGAAAATATAGAGGATATTTTATCAAAGAGCAGATTAGGGGAGATAACAAATCCTGCAGCAGAGAAGAAATTCAACATTGAAGAAATACACAATGACGTTCATGTATGGATCGGTGGGCAGATGAAAACAATAGAAATAGCTGCTTTTGATCCAATATTTTATCCGCTTCACTCTTTCACGGACTGTATATGGACAGAGTTCAGGGAACAACAGAAGGCAAAAGGAATAGATCCAACTTCTGATTATCCTGAATTCTATGGAGGACCAACACACTCACCATTTGCTCCCATGTCTTTAGGAAGTGTTATGGTTATTGATGGAATAAGTGACATTTGGAATCAATATGTTTATTATACACCTAGGCCCTCCTGTAATGAAACTTACAATGGATGTGATTCATCATACATTAAATGTGATATTTCTAAACGAAAATGCATATCTAAAAGTAGAAATGAAGTTGAACTTGAAAATCAGTCATTAAAAATGATAAATGATGATAAAGTGCCAACTGATCTTGTGAAATCAGGATTTGAAAATAATGCAAGTTTAAGCAAAGAAACAGACTCTGAAATGTTGTACATTTCGAATAGACAGCTTATCAAAAGATCAGCCATTGTCAATTACAGACAGTTTGATAAACTGAGTGAAAACTCAATAGCAGCTCAGAAAGTTGTGAGAATTACAACAATTTCAGATGTTTATCAGTTCTATTCATACTTAACAGATTCTCATACAGATTTGATTAACTTGTTGTTATTCTTAATTTATTTGAATCAATTTCACTTTAAACCAGAACACTATTGAATTCATTAAAAATAAAAAGAGTTTTCCAGTATCAGGGATGTTCTATTTATAAAATCATCTACACCAAGGCATATTCTTATAAATAGACTTGAATGTGTGTCTATAGTTATTGCCCAGAATGATAACACAGAGAAAATGTTAAAATTGGTTATAGTACAATATGCAGGTTATTTATATATTTAAACAGAATTTCCCTTGGTGGGAATGTTTCCAGTTGTGAACGGATTTTGTGTGCATTTTTGTATGTTCATGTCTTAGAATGAGGAAAACATTTTGAAATTTTTCTTAACACTGCTTAGATACTATGAAGTTATTTACCATAAATTAATCATAATTATGAAAATGCCTGAAATTAAGACAAACAGACTAATGGCAACAGCAAATGTTAACTGTAGTGCTTCATTTAAATATGGAAAAAAACGATACTGTGAATTAATTTATTTTTTGTTGATTGAGGGAGAACAGTATTTTCATCAATGTTTTATTCTCTGGTTTCACCAAAATCTGAATACAAGCCTATAGATAAATTGTACTTCAATGAATATATAAATCAATGGTTCACATTTAACCACAATATCCATGAAAATTGGTGTTCCACAAATAATAATGAATCCACAGTATATAACTGACTCCTGTAGATTCATAACTCAGATCTGGGTAAAAAAATGAAGATTGTATTGCATAATGTTACAATTTATTTGCAAACTGTAAAACAGTACATAATGACTTATAAATAACAGTGTATATATATATATACATATCCACTAATATAACACATGGTATAAAAATACCAATGAAAGTTCTTATTCTAGATTAACTTGAAAACTGTTTATCAGATTATAATGTACAGGCTTTGCTTTGTCAGCTAAGAACAATTACTAAAGTCATGGCTTTTCATTATTTTTTTAGAACATTCACAATTCAATCTTTCTGATGCAGAATTTAAATGTAATTGAGATGTAATTGAAATGTAATTGTCAATTACACACAGTTTTGGCTATTTGTAATTCATTACTTTCAATTAATTGTAATTGAAAAAATACTTTATTAAACATTACATTCAATTACTTGAGAAATTGTAATTAATTACGGTCAATTACATATTTCAATTACCCCATGTGTGTTCTCAGTATAAAAAATAAATTGAAAAGTAGTACATGGTGTTATGTTTCATGGCACAGAATCATTTCAAAAACTGGAAAAGTATAACACTGTTATTGCTGTTTTATCATCTATAAGTTACTGTGAGGTCTTCAAAACTGAGAACAAGCTATTTACATCTCTCTGTTAATTGGGACAAAGCCCCCTTTCTAAGTGAAATTTTGGCTAGTTGTGGACAACCGAAAAAATTTATTATCATTATTGATTGTCCAATTTACTATGTCAGAATGTGTCAATGAAGGAATCCCAACAGAAATTTATTTATTAAATATTCCAGTTAAAAATAGTGATCAAAGAATGGACCATTCTATTTACAGATGTTGAACTTTCAATGGTATCTTTAAACCTTGTGTACAAAGCACATCACAGACAAATCAGCATAAAGCACTTACAATTATTATATAAACACTCACCAATATCATAAATGTTATAATAACAATGTAAATCACTTGTTACCAGTTTCTTTTATGTCATTTTGAAAGAGTTACCTCCCATTTGTGGTATTTACAGTTTTATTGCAAATTTTCGTATCTCATAAACAAAAATTATTTGTTCAAACCAAAAAAATCCACATGAAACATCAAATTTAACCTATATTTCTGCAATCAAAATTTTTAGCTCTGCGAATAAGAACATCTGTTTTATTCACCTATGGACCGATTTAATTTGTGTGCATGAGTTAAAACTTTGGTCATACTTATACAGAGAAACATTTAATTAAAATGGCTGAATATTTAGTAAATAAATTCACTGGAAGATTTCATATTATTTGCTGCAGATGAATTTGTATTAATTAACTGAGGTTTTATCTAGCAACATGAATCATGAGTTTATAGGGAATATACATGTATACATTTAACCTTTAATCTAATAATATTTCTTTTTCATAATTGACCTTTAGTTAGATTATATCAGCATGGTTTAACCATTTGCATAAAGGTTACAATTTTCTCATAAGGACTAAGCAGAGAGAACCTGCTCTTCCAAAACATGCAAAGGGAAGCTACTCTTTTCAAACCAAAGGGAGATTAGAACTGACCACAAGGGAGATAATAATTGAATGCAAAGCTAGAGGACCAACCACTTCAAATTTACAATTATGAAATAAACATATTGTTTTAGGTGTTTCTCAAGTCATACAGAGGAGAGAGCATGAATGCAGTTTAATGTCATTGATCAACAGTTGTTTTTCTCCAATCTGATTGTTGTATGAAACTAAATATTTCATCAACAAACCAGCTTTCTTTATAGCTTTTTAATAACATATTTATATTTCGAGATTACACTGGATCAGACATTAAGTTATTATAAATTATTGCTATTTCAGGAAATGTTCCATACATTTATGCTATATAATTTTAAATTTCTAGTTTTTTATTTCAGAGAAACTTATGTTGTCACAGTTTTTGCAATATTTATTTTAACTACCAATTTGGAGCAACAATTGTTATTAATCAACAAAATAACAGAACAAGTAATACATAAACACATATGATTTGTGATTTTTCTATTCCAAAAAAATAAATAATTCGTTTTACTCCAGAATTATAATGAATCAATAGTATGTCTATTCATTTATAGTAGTTTCTGAAATAAATTTACAAGTAATTTTGAAAGCATGCTCATTTTTACTAAATGAAAAAAGAAAAGTATCACATCACCTGAGAAGCAAAAGCGGAACAAGGTTTTCATAATGTCAATTTTAAATTTCATGATCAAACAAAGGGTATATATTACAGTTAAATAGTGTACAAGAAAATATTCACTCTTCTCAGGTATTCTTAAATAACAAATGATAATAAATCTTGAAAATACACTCATTATACTTGGGAAAATACAAATGTACCACACTTCCTAAAATAACCATATCTACACAACACTAATTAACAAGAGCCATGATTGATGATAGACAGGTTTGAATTATTTGTGTCTAAAGCACAATGGAATACATTAAATATCAATTGAATATATTGACAGAGGCTGCATAGAACAATTGCACATCTTGAACATTGTCAATTGTAAGAATAGTTTAACATTGCAGGTTCTTTACCAAAAAAATATAAAAAAATCCAAAATTTGATGGTCATGTGATTTACATCCTACATACTATCCTTCATTCATCAAATGTAAAAACATAACATGCTATGATCACTACATCTGTAAGGAGATGCTGTATGATATTTATTAGGAAATCATTCAAGGATATTAATTTGACTCGTACGTAATTTATGTATAAATGTCATGAGTTACTCCCCTTACTGAAATGAAGAAATCGTAACTGATTACTGCAATAAAAAGAGCAACAGTATAATCATGTATTGATTGATTGGTTATCCCTTGCTTAACAGGCAATTATTTTTTCAGGTTTACCAAAATGGGTAGGAAATTTTCTTTGTTCCTTATCATATAAAATATGTTCATGTAAATTTTGTCATTACTATAACAAAGTGCTTCTTACCAAACTGTTATACAACGAATATATGGCTTCATCACTGCTTTGACCTAGAATTTTATTTTTGGAAGGTAAATAACAGATACCACATCATAAGTTTTAAACAAATAACTTCTTTCATAATAAATTTAAGGTGATGGGTATATACTATATAGAATTGATATTCTGTTATAGATAAAATTTATCTGGGAAAGTTCAATTTGTTTCTCGTATCAATACTAATTGAAACCTTATATTATCTGTTTGTGGAAACAATATCTATTATTTCTGGATTTCTTGGTTAACGATATTCGTACAAAGTATACAAATAATTAAAAAAGTCTATCTGACATTTTTTTTAAAGCAATATCAGAATTGAAAATAAGATTGGATCGATGAGATTTGTATTTCTGATGAAAAACATGAAGACATAAAAAATGCTGTTCACTACCAATATTTTAATTTAAGAAATTTATAAAATATATTATGCACAAATTATAAAAAGTTATGATTTCATTATACAAGTAACATTTTATAACTTTTTTGAAATGTAAATGTATATTCACAAGTTTTCATTTAAACAGCTCCTAATAATGAGAAATAAAAAACAAATAATATAAATATTCAGAGGCAACTATTTTGTCATGTTTTCTTACGCATTGAGAAATGCATGCACCAAAAATAAAGATAGTCATGGAGTGATCCCACTTGTACCTAATAAGTAAGATTATTTTCAGTGACTATAAACAAAGTGAAAGATAGTAGACAAAGAAAGCCATTGTGTATCAATGGAATATGAAAAAAATAGTTCTATTTTGAATAAAGGCATAAATTTTCCAGGAATAACCTAACAAAAACTATCAGTCCAATGGACACAGGGATTGGAATAGTTGAATAAAGTAACTCATAAACTGGCCAAAAACTGCATAAATTAAATTATAAATAACAATTTGTATTATTAATATCCTTCTTCCGTTTCTTCTGGATTCATCAGCTCTAAATCAGGTGCATTGAACAATTCCTGGCAAACTTCTGTATTCTGTCGGACAAATAATGTTATTCCAGCTTTATATGCAGCAGGTATCGTTATATGCGATGTAAGCTGTGCTCTATACCGGGGTCCTTGGTGTGACAGGGCCGTACAAGCCTCTCTCAATACATTTACAACCTGACCTGTAAAATTATAAACAGTTCAATAATTATTGGTTATTAAAAGCTTGAGCATTTAACAACCATTAAACATAATTCCTCTATACAAAAGAATCAATTGAACAAATTTAGTTTGTAATTATAAAAAGAATTTTATTTTTAATTGTGTAAACAGCTTTTTATACAGCTGTTTTTTAAATGCTTTAGGTCAATTTATTGTATATTCCTTGTAGTGGCAAGTACCCAACACTTAAACAGGCACTGATTACCTTTCCAGAACACCTGATTTAAATTCAAGTTCAATGTGGGAGTTCATTTTTAATATTTAGTTTTTGTGAAGTGATTTGGCAAAAATTGTGTTTTTTATTTTCTTTCATTCATTTCAGTATCCTGTCATTCTTTCATTGATGGTTTTTGATTCCCCCTCCTTTTTTTTTACTGAAATCTTCTTCAACCTTTTAAAAGCCTAAAAATATACCCAAGTATTTGAATTTTTATCAACCAGTATAATCTCTAACAAACCTAAAACATTCATTGTCTGCCATCGGTCATCATTTTTCTTCAGGAATTCATTGAGTGGAGCCCAGTCCCGGAATCTGTTTACAACATCTTGTCTCCGTATCAATAACACTGAATCACTTGTCAACTGTTCCATTATTATCTCCTCTGGAACAATCTCCAGTGGATTTGTTAAGTGGACACCTGGAATTAAAACCCAGGTTAAAGCAAACTTAATTATCCATAAAATAAATTCTAAAGAATTTAGGGCTTTAAAATAATGTGGCATTTATATTTCGTCAAGAAAATTCCCTCATTGAGAAAATTATATTCATATCTGTATTTTTCATACTAAAAGTTGGTTGATTTCCTTATCTATTTCTCCAAAAGTTCAAAAGAATTAAACATTAATTTGTTTGCTTTTTTTAAATGTTGTTTGACAAAACAGTACATTGGCTATTTTGTAAGGCCAATTTTTATTGATGGACGAAACCCATTATCCAGAGAGAACAATCAACCTTTTGCAAGAAAATTGGAATCAGTTCATTAAGTTGAGTTGAATGTACTTTTGACAAAACCCATGTTCAAACTCACAACCTCAGTGTTGTCAGGCTAGTTAAACTAGACAGACTACTTGGACATTAAGGTCCCCTTAAAATAACCATAAGGTACAAACCTTTAGAACTAACACCATAAACCATTTGATGATGCCAAGCATCAGGGATTGTCCATCCTGGCTTAACTCCCCTTTGTAGATTAAGTGTTGCTAATGGCACAGCTCCTGAAAGATATAATAAATTAGTTCAGTACAATAAAAAAAACACAATTATATTCATGCTGAAATATTTATTAATTGTGTTAGTATTTAAATTTGTTAGAAGCAATTTAAGACAAATAAATGATTATGTTTGCAAACATCAGACTCTGAATTCTCTTGAACTGAATTTTAATGTGCGTATTGTTATGCGTTTACTTTTCTACATTGGTTAGAGGTATAGGGGGAGGGTTGAGATCTCACAAACATGTTTAGTTTCTTGTGTACAATTTGGAAATTAGTATGGCGTTCATTATCACTGAACTAGTATATATTTGTTTAGGGGCCAGCTGAAGGACGCCTCCGGGTGCGGGAATTTCTACATTTAAGACCTGTTGGTGAACTTCTGCTGTTGTTTTTTTATTTGGTCGGGTTGTTGTCTCTTTGACACATTTGCCATTTCCATTCTCAATTTTATCTTTCCAAGGAAATATTCCCTGCAGTGTT
Organism: Mytilus trossulus; assembly: GCF_036588685.1. Lineage (NCBI taxonomy): Eukaryota > Metazoa > Mollusca > Bivalvia > Mytilida > Mytilidae > Mytilus > Mytilus trossulus. The sequence goes on along the minus strand of NC_086378.1, from coordinate 61,005,039 downwards.
TTCCTAAAATTTTGCTTTCTGTAAAAGTGTTTATGTTGTAATTGTTGGTTTGTCAAGACATTTGGTATTGGCTTTTGCCTTTGAAAATTATATGCACTAATTTAGTTTTCTATTTTTATGATTGCAAGTCAATCAATTTCATTAAGTTAATTTTCACTTATTTGAACCTACCTTTTCTCATCCAATATCCCAACCATTTCAATAGTTGTACTTTTCTAGCAGGATAGAAGTGGAAGAAACGACCCTTTATTGTACCTTTAGTCAGCTTTGTTATCCCATCTATTAAATTAGCTGCAGTTGTCCCTTTAAATAAATAGACATAATAAGTGTTAAATTTCTTGTGTTTTACACTGATCACATCAGCTTAATTTCCAAAATAATTTACATTTCATGTTTCCTTTCATTTTTGATGAAACAAACTTTAACATAAACCTGTACATACACACATTTTTAATCTTGGCTATGAACACAAACTTTTTCCCAAAATGTTTATCCATTTCAAACATTACACTGTTTATTAAATGAATTGTATAATATAAGTCTGAGAAACAGGCCAACCTCAAACACAATCTGTCATTGATATAACCTGGTAAACATTATATAAGTCTTCCTAGAGAACACATAATTTTAAATCATAGCCAACTAGTCTTTGCTCTTTTCTTTGCTCATACTCGTAACTGAGCGTGCTTAGTGAAGAAGTAACAGAGAACATTAATTTGAATTATCATAAGACTGGCTAGATGGTTACCACAAAAAGATGTTAAACCTATATAGTCCATGATTTAGTTGAAACAAAAAGTATTTGTATCTGACAACTATTATGAAAGGATTACCCATCAAAAACTGTAGTACTGTGCAATCATTTTTTTTAGGGTATTAATTTTCGTGGATTGTAGAAAAACTCTCATTTTTGTGGATATATGTCTGTATACCAGCTTTAATATTTTGATCTTTTAAATTTGTGGTTGTTCACCTGTGCCTACAAAACCCAAGTACTAATTGGTATCCCACAAATAATACCAGTAATGAGTGTACAATATATTGTTTCACTCCAATTCTAAACCATACCTGCATTGTATCTAGAGAAAAGATAGTATGGGACTGGTGCAGCTTCCATTCTCAGGTTTGTAGTCACTTTTTTACATACTTCTTCTTTGTCAACTTGATAATCAAAAGCTTTCTGATAAACAAATAGAAAATCAAATATGTTATTAAACTTTCTTTTCTTCCATAGACCAGTTTATACAGCTTTTGCAGTGATAAAAAAATCTCCAATAAGAGAAAATCATAAGGGAGAACTTTCAATGATTTGTTTCCATGCACAAAAATCGTGCTTTACAATCAAAAGCAAAATATTTCATGCACGTGTAAATTGAGAAGTTGGTTTAGGAAGGTATAGATAGTCTGTTATATTTCTGTTAGACCTGGTACAAAAATAAAATAGTGTGTTAAACATGGTGTTATACTATAGATAGCTCAACCTCTCACTTGTATTTATACATTATAAAAAGTATAGCCTACCAATATATTAAGAACAGCTGTAGGACCACAAGCAGACGTTCCAATCTGTTTGACTTGTAAAACATATGCCTCATATTCATTCCAGATCATCACTTTATCTACATCAGATCCTCTATGGCCTTTACGTCTTCTACGCTCATACTTAGGAAGAGTCTGGAAAAAAGCAAAGAATTGGGATAAACAGAAATGTAATTAAAATTGGTCATGTTGGTCTAAAAAGTTTTGAAATATTACTGGCAATATGTACATAAATATTTGTTCTGTGTATTTTTTGAATTTGCTTTACAAGGTTTTGTTTTAATTTTAAATTCTTTCCTCCCTGGAGTTGTTGTTAACACTGTTGAAGAGAACCCAGTAGCAGGTCTTAGTAATGTTGATGATCACAGAGATGAAAAGAAATTCTCTACCTCTCTATAGAAATCTGTGTAACATGAATCTGTGATATACAACCTATCTAGTGAAAAAAAAACCATTTATAATACAGTAATGAATGCACCAATACCACTGCTCAGCGGTGGTCATGGTATTGATGATACTATAACACTAAACTTACATTAACTTTAGTTCTGGGTATAGAACCATGACAAGGTTCTTCTTCCACAACATGCAGACTGTTATCACTAGTAGATAAAAAAGAATCTAAGTTGTCTATTTCTTCATATATTGGGTCTTCACAACTTTCCCTGCAATCATGTGATAGAAATATATTCATAAAACAAGTAAAAACAAGTAAAAAAATGTTCATAAAAAGATGCATAATATTTTTTATTAAAAGAGTTTTCAGACAGGAGTTGATGGCTGTTGCTTAGCTTTTTTTATTTGTGTGTGTAGTGATTTAATGGAATACATTGATTTCTTTTTAATTTAATTATAAACATGAACCAATGCAAACATGCAATGTATTGGTGAACTTTGGTGTAGAAAAATAATGTGACCTTTCAAAAACTTATAAGACTAAGGTTTTGTTCAAGTTGTTTGAGCAAAAAAAAAAAACTGGGATAGAAACTAGAAAACTTTTGAAATAGCTCAAGTCAGATAATCTGTCATTTACAAGGTTATAAATCTAGTAAGTTGTCAGTTCAAAATTAATAAATGTTTAAAATAAATTAATAGTACATGTATATATGTTCCGGACCATATGAGTATTTGGACCATACGCGTATGGTCATGACCATATGGGTATATACTCATATGGTCCGACCATACGCGTATGGTCGGACCATACGCGTATGGTCGGGGTAATTAACACTCTGTTACAGTTTACTTTTAATACTTCTAAACTCTTCATATGGTATGACCGTTCATTCAAAATACGCTATCATATAGGTAATTTTATCATTATATTATAATAAAAAGATAAGCTAAATAAAAATAAGAAGTTTCACATAGTTACTTAATTTTACTTAATTGTCAAATTTAAAGTAAACACATTTTATGGTCATTACCGATTTGTTATTACGAGTAAATGGCAATATGTCGACTAAAAAATTAAATTCCAAACATTTCTTAATGAACTGTTACATAAGACGTCACTGGAAAGTAGCATACTTTTGGTTTATTTAAGTTGTGTTGTGAAGATGGTGTATTGCAGTCATTTTACGATATTTGAGATGTAGAGCTTCTTAAAAACACCGTAGACTTCAGAATTGCCAAAGACCTCAGTATCACTGAACACAGCTGTAAAAAAGGCTTGTTTTTCTCTCGCAAACAAAATGTGTTAATGAAAAAGATCGTGCAAAAATTTCTTGCAAATGCAAAAAGCTATGATACCGTGTGGAAGTGAGTGTCATCCAAACCTATTAAAATGCACGAATGTAACTAGCGATGAAAACTAACTATGGCATCAATATTAAATTTTTACGTAGTGTTTTGGATTATAAAATTTAAAAAAATGTCATGTTTTAAACCATCACTGTTTTTTTAGATAAAGTTTATGTATTATTGAAACTTTTATAATGTAATTTGAAAAAATATATATACCTATATGGTCCAAATACTCATATGGTCCGGCCCGTCAATAACCAAACGAGTATTATACTCATATGGTCCGACCATACGCGTACGGTCCGACCATACGCGTATGGTCGGACCATATGAGTATACGCATATGGTCATGACCATACGCGTATGGTCCAAATACTCATATGGTCCGGAACATATATATACATGTATATACATATACAATGTATTGCCTTAAAAAACATTCAACTCACTCTGATGATTCTTCAAGCCTAGAGGGAAGGTGCATAATCACAGCATTCTGCAGAGCATGAGTTAAATTCTCTAAATCTTCTACACCCATACAATCTGAGCAATCATTATTCGTCTGCTGAGCAGATGAGGCAAGACCAGGTGTATCACGACAGAAATGATGGAGTGCATTCTCTTCCTCCTCAGAAGATCCAGATAACGATCGATTGTCACGATCCAGAGAAAGTTTACAGAATATCTTTTCCTGTTTATTACTATCTGAATCCTGAAAATTAGCAATGGGTACTTTTTCATGTTTATAAATAACCCGAAGCAAATAATTGTCATCGTCCCGCTGATCACAATGAGGATCATATACCTCCATATTGCTGTCAATATAATCAAAAGGATAACAACGACCTTCAAGGTTTAGATTATTAGTAGCCCCGCCTTCTGCGCCAACAAGGTGATTACTTGCTCCTAAATTGGAATCAGTATCAAGATATTCTTCTGCATAACTGCCAAGTGGTGGCATTGCATAATCTCTATCACTGTTTCCGGCATAATGATTGTTTGCCTCTGAAGATGGAAGATCAGAGTCTATAAATTCCTGATAGTCAGTTTCAGGTGTATACACATATGACGAGTCTGAACCCATGACACCACCTTTTTCACTTTCACTTCCAGCACCGCTACTCAACCTAGCAATTCTATGGGCAGCATGATTAACATTATCAAAGTTTGGCCTTTGCACTGAAGGACTATTTTGCTCAACATGCTCAAGGATTTTCAGCTTCAAGTGATCAGGATTTACATTATGACTAGGAGGATTCTGAGGACAAGAAGGATCAAAAGACTGTTCGACTTCATCACAGTTTAAAAGCACCTTATCTTTTGCTTTATTAACTCCATATCCTTCATCTTCTTCATCAGTTGATGGAGAAGAACTACGAGAACTAGACTGAAATAAAAGTCGACTGGCTTTAGATGGGAAATCTGTTTCTATATAATCCCCTACTTCCTCTAAACTATCAATACTAGGATTTCTATAGAGAGGTAGAATATTTCTTTCCATCTCTCTGTGATCGACAGCACTACTAGGACCCGCTACTGCACCCTCTTCAACAGTGTTTACTTGTTCATGGTCTATATTTTCCTGTGACATACTTCTGGTAATATTATTTTCTATGACTGATCCATTCATTTTTCCCTCTGAGCTTGAGACTGATGAATGTCCAGTATCACTGTCCTCAGGAACAGCTAAGGGTGCTACCCTCGATAATGTTAAATCGGGTTGAGAGGTCGGTAAATTCTGTGCATGACAGTTTTCTCCATTTATCGGTACCGTTACAGGTTTCATATATTGAGCCAATGATAACTTTTCGGTACCATCTTTACTAACCAAGTTATTTCCATACAGTTTCAAGCTTTGGTTATTCATTGATTTTATTTTATGGTAATTATTATCACAGTGCCCTTCAAGTGTTGAGATTTTATCAGATGATTTAACATTATCATCAGAACTTTCCTCTGAACTAGAACACAATTCAGGATAAATGTATCTTTTGTGTGATTTCTTATTCCCTTTTCCATTTCTTTCCTTCATTTTATTTTCCTTTCTTTGTTTTACCATCCTACTCCAGGACATAGACTTTGGACGAACTGCTGGACTTTTTGGGCTTGTCTTTGTCTCATTTGAAAAGTGCTGAACATCTCCGTTAACAGTCTTGCTACATGCACATGCTTCAGGCTTGACTGGGCTTGAATCTGGAGAACTGTTAAATCCATTTAAAGTGACATCAGATCCACCATTTTGAATTTTTCTTGTTTGCCTCTTTGAAGGAGTACCAGATTCTTGATCATTCCTATTCTGTTCAGCCCCATTTCCCATGGCATCCAACCCATTCATTTTGTTACAATAACAACTGTCCCTATTTTGGGGATTATCGATATTTGCCTGCGATAAAACAAATGAATTAATGTCTTTCTTCCCCATATCATTGTTTTTTATAATTTTTCCTTTCTGTATTATTCCACTTTTATTACAGTTTGTCAGACCATTTGAGGACAGGACGTGTAAAACAGCACCACTAAAAACAGGCATCTCATCTTCATCTCGTTCAACAAAATTTATCTTCTTCTCCACAGCTTTGAGTTGCTTATGTTTCTCCTTTCTGTTTTTATCCATCTATACAATTTTTCATTTCACCTGAAAAAGAAATGATGGAATACTATTTATCACACAGTCACTTTTGCATTGTTTTAAATAATTGCTGACCTTTGCATGGAATTATTGTTAATCATCACTAAATTTTAAAGTAGGATAGGACAAGACATAATTTTAGATCAGGTCAGGTCTAGTGAGTTTTAGACAGTATAAAACTGTACTTTTGGCCTTACATTTTCTGTATACATATATATCAATTAACCATGTTAACACTAACCTTTCTTTGAAATACATTTGATGTCATAAATAATAATATAAATTAATTTTAATTCATCAATTTCAAATATCTTTGATGCTGAACTGAGATCTTGATGGTAAAACTATTTCAGTTGACAACATAGGTTGTCATTTCAGTCAGATATTGTTACATTTATATGTTTACAAAATGTAAATGAATGTGAAAAATGCAGTTCACAAAACATGCATTTTACATATAATCTTAAGGGTAGAAATTGTAGGAAACCTTCTTTGATCTTCGTAAACAAATGAGTAATATATATATATATTCTTTATGTTTTAAAGAACACAATGTATATTTCATAGATAAAGGAAGATGTGGTGTGATTGCCAATGAGACAACACTCCATCCAAATAACAATTTAAAAAAGTAAACCATTATCGGTCAATGTACGACCTTCATACTATATTTATATAACAGAGTCTTCCTTCAAAAACCTAGATGTAGATCAATTAAATCTAATTTCTTCAAGCATGTCAAATGCTAAATAAATCTCAAGGTTTATGTTGGGCCATAAAGAAATAAAACAGTCTCTAGAATGTCTAAAAATAAACCCCATTTATACAAGTGTGTGATGAATACATAAATAGCAGCCGTAGCCGATCGTCAGAGGGACTTTAAATCCACTATCTCATGCATTCAGGATGAATGTTAGGATCTCTAATAACACTTGTGTCAACGTTTTGATGGGATATATGCAATTGTGCATGATATATTTGCCACTGAATGTTCAACTACATGTAGCAACACACAATAAATCAAATTGTTAATCTGCATGATCTACAGATGTCTTCAGTCTTGTGAGTATAAAACAACAAAAAGGACTATTACACGTTGCAACTCTGACTCACATATATATACAATGTACATCTAATGTTGGTGAATGTAATGACTGACATGTGGTAAAGCTTGCACACCTCGTCTTGTAATAGACTTCTGGCAGTATTTATCTTTACTTTTATTGCACAAATGTCAGGCAATGTTTATAAGTAACATTTTCTGATTTCTTATTTGTCATTCATCTTCTTTTTAAAGGAAAGACTCTGATTCCAGAGTGCGAAATATCTCAAAATGGATTGATCCAAAAATATACAATGTACAATGTCTTCTTCTTTATATATAGAAAAACATTGACTGGTTGATGGTTACTTTCCGGTGCATGCCTGGTTTAACAATGTTGTTAACAATTAAAAAAATATATTTTTGATTTCGTGATAATTTTTCAATTTTATATAATACAAATGTATATGTAAGTATGTATTGTGACTATTGTGTATTGTGAACAATTGATCAGAGATAATGTTGTTGTTAGTGAAAAGGGTATCCTCCTTTTTTTGAAATGGTCAAAATCATGATTACACCCATCAGGTTTCTCTGTGTTGCTCAGTTGAGTCATCAATATGTCCTGCTCAAGCTTATAAGCATCTTGTGTCTTTAATACCTGGTGATTAGAATGCTACCGTTTTTGCTTTACCTGTTCATGGTAAATTATTGCCTTAAATCTAGATCCGTTTTGTTGAACTGTTTTAGAGAGTTAATTGTTCTTGTTGGTTTAGACCCTTCAGTTTATTCTTTTCATTGGCTGAGACATGGAGGGGCTACATTAGCCACCAAGGCTGGCATTCCTGAGATTTTATTGAAACATCACGGAGACTGGAGATCTGATTGTTTTCAGACTTACATTAAACAAGCTAGTGTTGATATGTATTGGGTTACGTCAGCTATGAATTATTTGATTGGTAATTAGTTTATTAGGGTATTTTCGTCGGTGTATTATTATATTCTTGATTTGATGTTGTTGTTGTTTTTTTGTTTTTTTTGTTTTTTTTATGTATATATTATTAACATGATTAACCCCTGTGTTTGGCGACTTCGTTTTGGGGTCAGGTGCTTCATATTGACATTTTGATCATTGTATCTTATTGATACCATGCTTGGTATAACTATATATGCATTACTATAATAGAGTACCTTTCGCCAAACACTATTAGTTGTCAATTTTTCAATTTTTATATATTAATACAAATGTATATGTAAGTACATGAAGTATGTATTGTGACTATTGTGTATTATGACTATTGTCATGATAAAAATAAGATGAAGTAATAGTTTGTAAATGTTTGTTTTGGAAATAATCATTGTCATTGTTGAGCATGATATATATTTGTCCCTAGTGCAGTCTGCCAATAGGGACATCACGACTCAAGGGTTAACCAAAATTTACATCATGTAAAAAAATACATAACCCATTTGGACACACACCCTTCAATAGTATATTAACATTTTGAAGCAGGACATAATAACACTTTTTATATGTTGTCAATACATGGTCTGAACTGTCAACTGCCTAGAACTGGACAAAATATACCCCAAATAGCATTTTTCTGGAAAATATACATTATTTATCATGACCTACATAGGAGAGGAACTAGATGAGAGGAAATGGTTTGTTCATTTTGAATAATGTTCATTTAACCATTCCACTTATCAAATTTGATTCAGACATAACATAAGTTACCCATATAACGTAGTGTTTTTGTGGGGGAACTTCAAAATTGCTCATCCTCCTTCCGCCATTACGATTTGCATTCCTTCGGACTTCTTCTGAGTTTTCACCGTGTTGTAAGGTCCTTTTCAGAGAGCAAAAGAAATACATTTACAAGGAACCAGTTACAAGTTTATGGATGAGTAAAGGATTTATCTTTTTGTAAAGCTCGGTACTAGTCAAATTATGACTGTCTTTTCAGCCGTCAGAATAACTATCGGTCTTAAAATGTAAAGTTGTTACAGGGAAATAATACATTTAAACAGAACAAAATGGAGTTTGGTTGAGAAAGAAAACATAAAAACATAAAACATGATATCAAGGTTCTCTTGAAATAGAATTAATTTAATTTAAAAGGATGAAATGATAATCATAAACTTAATATCATAACGTTGAAACGAAATTAAAGTGATAAACCCAGTAAGTAAACCGTATTCAAAAAATAAATTTATAAAACTGATACTGATACTCAGTGATAGATGCACAAGGCACAGTCATTAGATGTTCTGTCACAAGTTATAGAATATCAAGTCTTCTTTTTCCATTATAATTTAATCAGTTTTTTAGTGCATTCGGTCTTCAACACCTGGTCTGGTCAATACAGCATATAGTAAAATACTTAAAAGGCACATGGTGACTGGTCAACACAGCAATAATAATTTATGCTTATATTAATAGGCCCCTTCACAGTTAGTTGGGCCATACTGGATAGGGGAAGAATTTTGTATAGAGTTGGAAATAGTATGACAGTATGTGAAATCCTATGCATGTTTCCAACTAACTGCTCTGTTTAAACGAGGTTTTCCCGTATTTTTCACACCATTTTTTACCTTCAGCCCCTATCCAATATGTCAAAACTAACGAAGAGCAAACTTATTAACCCTATTGCTGTTAAAGGGACTCATTTGTTGATATTTCTCAATGCAGTGTTCCTTTCAAATATATTACCGAAGATTAAAAGTGCAATATTTTTTTTCAATTGGTGACCGTCCCAATGCAAAGTTTGTAACTATATTAAAATAAAAGATTAATTAACAAAAAAAGTGTAATTTGTCTGTGAATGTCAGAACTCTAGATCTGTTTAAGAATAATCTTCTGACATCATTTATTACAAAAGATTTTGCTTTTCAATTATGATGTAAAATTTTGTATACATCTACCATAGATCAGCTGAGGGGGCATTTATTTTTATCCATGTTAGTCTGTATCTCGGTAAGTCCTGAAATTGTTTTCCTTTCATCTAACTTTAGTGTGCCTGAAACAAACTGTTGGGAAACTTATACAAAATGCTTATCACCACAAAAAATAGATCACATTTGAAATTTGGTGGTATCACTTTTACTGTTCTAGAATGAGTTATGCCCCTTTGCAAATGGAAAATTATTGATTTTGTCTTTTTGTTCACTAGACTACTGTAATATTGCCTCAACCAAATGTTTTGGAACTTGTACACAATGCTTAATCCCACAAATCTTAGATGAAGTAAAAATTTGGGTTGAGTCACTTTTACCGTTCATGAGTTATGTCCAGGGATCTCCATGGCCTGTTTAACGATGGCACCCCACCATCGTTCAAATGTCTTGTGCCATCGTCAAATGACTCAATTGTCTTCCGCCATTGTTCAAAACTAATCGTTTTTATAATCTGACGCCATTTATTTAGCAATTATAATCAAATGCATGTAATTGCATAACCCTCAGGATTTTTTATAGTATAGTCCAATACAGTTCTAACGCCTTAGGGATATCCCGATTAAGATCGCTAATCACTTGTACCTGAGCTTGTACAGGTAGATCTACAAACCAGACAGGAGAATATTATCTGAAGATAGACAATTCATTTATCGAATTATTTAACAAAAATTCTGCAAATGCTTATAATAATTCAGATTAAATAAATAAATTAATAATCCAGTTACAAAGTTTAAAAAGTCAAACACATGCTTTTATTTTGACTTACGCAACCAGCTGCATCCCTCTTTTTAAGAAGTACAAAATAAGACTTAAACAGTAATTATTATTTCATCGCAAATAACTCGAGTAATGCTGTATTGTAACGATAATATAGAATTACTTTAAAAGTTAAAAAGTAAAAACTTTTAATATTTCCAGTTAAGAAATATCGTATCTTAATTCGGAATTCATTTCGTAGTTTACAATCAAATTGATACATCCGCGTTTCTGGTTTCTTTTCAGACTTAAAAGATGCATGTTGCATAGCATAGATTTGCTAGATAAAGTCATGAAAAACCTTTTCATTTGACAACGTTTGCTTAGCAAATCTTTTTAACCTTTTACATAACCCGTACGACTCGTTTTGTCGTTGCTGCAAACCAGCAATACCGGTAATGAATTTGACAGTGTCTCTGTGAAAAATAAGCTCCACATTATTTTTAACCCCCATAACAATTACTAAAAAAAGCAAGAAAAATACATGGGGAACTTTGTGATAGCTATTGGTCATTCTCGACTAAGGTAAAGGGAGGGGCATAAGGGCTTGGCCTTTGAAGGGTTACAAACGGCAATTATTGAAAATATGTATCCTCTATATAGTTTTTATAATGACAATTTGAAATAAATGTAATTTAAATAAGAAATGAATTAGCATGTTCACCTATCCTTATGCGCTACACTGTACGACGTACATGTAGATACGGTTTATGATGGTTAAAGTTCCACCATCGTTTAATTTTCATCCATGGAGATCCCTGTGTGTCCCTTTGTTTGAATGATTTATTGGTGTTTAATGTCACTTTCAACACTTTTGTGCTATTTCATGGCATTAAGTTTTTATTGGTAAGGAAGCTGGCCATGCAAATGCCATGGAGTGCCCCAAGAGAACCAATTGACAATCCTAGTCGATTAAGATTAGAGTTGAACATGTCCCTTTTAAATATTATACATGTATGCAAGCGAAAGCATTATGGAGACATTCCACATTTATTTAAATTAGAAGCAAAATTATGAAGGATGATTAACCTTCCCTCACCTTGCAAAACCTTTTTGTATTTGTTTATTTGTCACTGTCCTGAATATGCATGAAAAATTTGCCACTATAAATAAATAAGTCAATTTAGTTTTTGGACTTAATTGTTATCAAAATACATGCTAGATAATGATTTAATTTTTTTTGTCAATATCAATGTATTAAATTTCTTCCAGACTAAAGAAATGGATAACCTTGAAAAACAACTAGACGCTAATAGAGGAGATCACTGAAAAATGGTTTTACTGAATACAGAGAGATACAAATGGTCAAGTCATGTAGGATCAATTCTCTTACTGGCCCTATACTGTTATAGTCCTGTTCATGGTGACTGTAACTTTACATCTGGTAGTGCTAAAGAAGTGAAAATGGAATATAGTTCATCTATAATTGACCATGGTAAGTCTCGTAAGAAAATTATTCACCTGTTCTGTCTATCTTTTAGGCACTAGTCCTTTTTATTAGAATTATGGCATAAAGTACAATGTACCATTAACATGAGTTAAAAGTAGAGGCTTCTCCCCTTAACTTTTCTATAAATTATCAGTGAAAAATAAATTTACTTATCTACCTAGCCTAATTTTGTAACATGTAAACATACATTTATTTTTTCTAGCCTAAAACACAATTATCATGGTTATTATACACTACCTCATAATTTGATGGTTCTAAACAAGCAAGAAATATATGCCACTTGATGTTAAGCAACCAAATATAAATCAATCAATCCTAATTTGGTCTCTCAGATAAACATATTTTTGTATTCAAATTTTTTGTGTCAATATGGATGTACCAACAGGAAACACAAGAGTAAATGGTGAAAATTGTTCAAGAATGATCAAGATTTGGTTTACATGTATTATTATACAATACTACTTTTCTTCACCACACATAAAAAATGTAAAGCCTCTATTTTACATCTTCAATGATCTTGTGTAGTTTATCATGTAGTCGCAATGACTCTAAAACAGGTCATCTTCGCCTCAATATAACCACTATTTTATAATTTTGTTTGTTTTTAGAATACATTGTATCTTTTAATGGGTACTATAAAACACAGACCAGGAAACGTTACCTAACAGCTGCCTTACATGAATCAGGTGTTCCGTCATGGAAGATTCTTCCTAGAGATAACCCAGCCTATGATTATCCCAGTGATTTTGATGTTGTTAAGGTAACTAATAATCTTGATTTTAATGTTGCGATGATAATTTAACCTTGTATTTTAACCGGATTTTTGAGATAAAAATGTCAGTTATTGATTTGGGGTTGTACGGTGGTTGGGCGGCCGGGCGACAACCAAATGTTGTCTGTGCATTTACTCATGAACCGTTCAACCAAAGATTTAAAAATTTTAATATGTTGTTACTGACAACAAAATGAAGGTCAAGTTTAATAATGACGATTTTGACTTTTACTGTTCAGGAGTATTGGTTCTTGAAAGATTGAAAAATGGAGTCTGCAGTCGTGTCCGTGCATTTACTCATGAACTATTCAACTAAAGCTTTTCAAATTTTAATATGTTGTTACTGATGACAAAATGGAGGTCAAGTTCAATAATGTTGATTTTGACTTTTACTGTTTATCTTGAAAGATCGAAAAAGGACGTTTCCATTCATGTTGTTGCATTCTTGAAAGATTGAAAAATGGCTTCTCCTGTCGTGTTCGTGCATTTACTCATGAACCATTCAACCTAAGCTTTTTAAATTTTAATGTGTTGATACTGATGACAAAATGGGGGTCAAATTTGTTATTGACGATTTTCACTTTCACCGTTCATCAGTTAAATAGTTCATCTGATATTGCCAGGACACAAATAAATGTTAATAAATCCGGTTTGCTGTCGTTGTGACAGCCTCTTGTTTATTTGCTTGAAGGCATGCAATATTGTTAACTAATTGATTTTTGCAAACACATTTTGTTTGCAAGACTTTCACAAGTAGAAATATAAAGTGAATGTAAATTGTCGCGAAAATGTAACATTTTGCTCTTTAACTTTTTCAATAAATCAAGAAATCATAGTTTACTAGACAGAATTTTTTTAAGTATTTGAAGTTTTATTTTATTATTTAGTGGAAATCATTAATATTCATACACAATTACATGTATTTATTATTCATGTCTTAAAACTAAAACTTCAAAAATTGATGTTACAGTTTTACAATTTGTTTTTATCTCTTTCTTAGTTGAATGATGGAAAGAAGGAAGCACTTGATGCATTGGAAAACCACCCAGTTGTGAAGAGAATAACTCCTCATAAAAAGGTTACAAGGTCACTCAAATATGTTAAAGGTATGTTTAATAGACCAATATGAAGTAAAAACCAGTATTAAACTATAATGTTAGGGTTGTTTTATTTGGAAATACAACTGAAGGTAACCAGGGAAGACAGTTCGACAGGAAAAACAACTATTAAATGTACTTTTTTAGCTACTTGGTACATGTATTTCTATGAACATGTAATCAATAAAAAATTGTCTAAAATCAAACTGTCTTAAAAAATCTTGCACAATAAACACGATAAACATGAAAACCATCAATTTTAAACATTAGGAATAATAGGAGAATATAGAGGGGGAAATGCTATTTTAAATACACACTTAATTATTTGTTTACACTTATGTTCCTCCTTCATAATTTGTCCAATTTAATGTAAACAGTTAGGAATACTATCTGAAAATATGATACTAATAGTACCTACAAAACATTTGTTAATGATTGGAAGGGGTAGTGATCTATTTATTGTAATAATATTTACAACTTTTCCTTATAAATAATATTTTGGATCAAAAGTAAAATTGATTTCTTTTGACTTAGATCCTGACTATCCAAGTGAAGATACAAAAACACCAAAAGATTTGAATAGTTGTAATAAGACAGACTGGCAACAGACATTCACTTCATCCAGAACACAGAGTAGAAGGAGTCTTTCACTTGTAAGATTTTGATTTGTGTTGTATTTATAAGCTCTCTTGGCAATTTGGTCTTTTAAACTTTTTTTATTTCAAGTGCCAAAGATGACTCTTTTGTAGATGAAACCTGCATATGACATACAAAATAATCCTAGTATCTATGGTGTGTTTATTTTCGTATGTGAAACTTATTTTTACTAATGTCTAAATATAGGGTTTTGCTGTTTTTCATCATTCATAAGTCTTTTAAAATTAAAATTTCTTGACAATAACATAAACTAAAATTTTGTACTACTTTAAAGTTATTGCTCACTTTGATAAGGTGATATGAAGTTGTTTTTCTTGCCCTGGGAACATTAATTGAATGATTGTTCTCCACAAACTGAGGATGGTTAAAATTTAAAATCTCCATATTCAAAAATGAAAAAAAATGGTGTCCAGCTCAGAACTTTTGTTTAACTTGCATGAATGATGTTGATCTATAAGAGATATCATTATATCGAATATCATTTTTTTAGAGTGCAACTTACTGGCATTCACCTAATCGTCACAGAAGCAGAAACTTGTTGAGAGCAGTTCCCAAACAGGTATATCTTTAATATATATGTATGCAGGTTTTTGGTTTAAAAAAATGATATGCAGAACCATCCTGGCATTATCTCTAAAGAAGTTTGAATTTTATAGAATGCTTAAATCTTTAGAAAGATAAGTGAAAATGTTTTCAAAGTATGAAAAATGTGATTTAGGTTTTTAGGATAAATTAGTTTTTTTAGATAAAAGATTTAATGCATTGCACATTCGAATTTAAGTGAAAACCTTCTATTTACATCTTTGTACATGGTTTCATGTTTTTGAATTTTTGCATAATATCAAATGCAGAAAATTTCACAATCCAACATGATCAAGTGACAACTAATTTTTTTTCTATTGTCTCCATAACTTAAAAAAAAAAAATGTTTATTTTTGTAGATTGTGAGTGCACTTCAAGCCGAAATTTTATGGAACATGGGATACACAGGAGCTGGTGTTAAAGTAGCAGTGTTTGATACTGGTCTAGCTGAAAACCATCCACATTTTAAAAGAGGCAAAATAAAAGATCGATCAAATTGGACCAATGAAAAGTCATTGGATGATGGTAATGTTGTAATTAAACTTTAAGTTAAGATTTAACTTTATCAGTTTTACACTATAATTTTTCTGATTGAAGTTTGCTTGCAAAGATAAATAACTAAAGAATATTCTATTGGATAAGGTATTAAAAAGACTTTGTAGAATATTTTTTTACTTACATACAGTACTGGTGGAATTACTGCAAGCACCGCCAATGTCCTCAGCCAAGGCCATCCGTCATCATGTGTTTCAACCCCTAGCTCGGTACACACTCAGGGTGGGGGGTCCACAATGGTGATCAATCACTGCGCATTGGTGGTGGGTTTCCAGCTACTACTGTCTCTCTTCATCCATATCCAACAAGATTCTTTCTCTGCTGCTTGGCCTAGTTTCTGTAATGCTGTTCTTCTTTGACGGCCAGTCACTCCTACTGCAGAAAACAACCGCCACACTGACTGTGCAGGGAAGCCTCTGCAGCCAACCTCAACAAGAAAGTTCCCTGTCTGCCATCCTCTATCTCTATCTGGGGTTCGTGTTGTTTATTCTTTAGTTTTCTATGTTGTGTCGTGTGTACTATTGTTTTTCTGTTTTTCTTTTTCATTTTTAGCCTTGGCGTTGTCAGTTTGTTTTAGATTTATGAGTTGACTGTCCCTTTGGTATCTTTCGTCCCTCTTCTACATTCTGCCAACAGTTCGTCATACTTTGCCCTCTTTCTTTCAATGGCTTCGCCACATCTCTCCTCCCAGGGAACAGTAAGCTCAATTATCATAACCTTTTTACTGCCGGAAGACCAGAGAACCATGATTGTCTGGTCTAAGTTGGTATGTACAATGTCTGGAAATTGCAGCTTTTCCCCTAGATCTACTTCTAGCTGCCAGTCTTTAGCCTGATTTAGAATTCCTGATGTGTTCTGTTTACTTTTCTGGCCTAGTTCCCCCTCCTTCACAAACTGGATTTTCAAAGGTTTGTTCTTAGTTTGTTTTGCATCTTTTCTCTGTTTTTCTATCACTTCAGCGAGTTCCCTGAATACTTGGTTGTGTCGCCATGTATATCTCCCCTGTGTAAGAGCGATATTGCATCCTGAAAGTACATGTTGAAGTGTTCCTCTATTTCCGCACAAGGGACAGTCTGGTGTTTCTGATAGTTTCCACCTGTGCAGATTTGATGGTGTTGGTATTAAACACATCATACACTGATCTCAGAAGAAACTGTTGAATTTATTGATTGTTGTTTGCTTTATGCTGCATCAGCACAAAAAGGCTATATCACAGCAATTCATTTGTTGATGCCTACAAGATAACTCAAAGAAAGTATGATAATTTTAAGCTGATATACGACATCCCTTTATAATGGAATGACTCTCATGCATTTGTTTATTCCAGGACTAGGTCATGGTACATTTGTAGCAGGTGTTATAACAAGTTCTAAAGAATGTCTAGGTTTTGCTCCAGATGCTGATATTTATGTCTTCAGAGTTTTTACCAACAATCAGGTTAGTGTATGAAATTTATGAGGAATGATGAAATTTGAGTCAATTTATTATAATTAAGGACTTCCATTTGATTGGTGAGAAGTTTTTCAGTATGAATAATTTTATTACAACTCCTTTCTTGATTAAGTGTGTATTTGTTTTCCCAATTTATGCAGAATAGTTTAGAAATAAACAAAACCCAAATTATAAGGTCTCAGAAATACACACTATTTGTTAAAGTCATATGAAACGAGTGAGTGGTGAAAAATTAATGTTTATCCAATTCTTGAACCAATGCATGTATATATCATAAACTTAGTCCTCTGTGCAGGAATTTATCATTTTTTACGTAAATATATCGTTTAAACGTCAATTTTTTCTCTCTCTGTCTGTTATGATTAAACAAAATGGCTGCTCATTAAATGCTGTGTTATGAAGCCAAAGTTTACCGATTGTCACCTTATAGTAAACAAATAACAAAAAGCATGGGTATTGAGCACATGTTTAACATGTACAATCAGATAATTGTTTATTTTAAAGACAAATCCATGCGTATTGCAATCACCAAATTTTTATGAGGAGGGTTACGCTCGGGTCACAATGCATACAGAAAATATGTTCTGGAAGGAAACAATTAAAAATAAGTAAACTTTTTCTAAATATGGACAAATTAAAAAAAAAATCTTAGAAAAAAGTAAATGTACATAAGTTGTATAATGAAACATATCTATTTAGTTAAAAAAATCATATGCATAATTTTTTTTAATTTGAGGTTTCTTATGACTTTAAGGGATCCAGTAATATGTTTTGCATGCATGAACATTTTTATGCCCCATTTATTGGCATTATGTTTTCTGGTCTGTGTGTGCGTCTGTCCTGCCCTTCCATCTGTCCTGCCTGTCCGTCGGTTCGTACATTCGTCCTGCTTAGGTAAAAGTTTTTGGTCAAGGTAATTTTTGATGAAGTGGAAGTCCAATCAACTTGAAATTAGTACACATGTTCCCTATGATATGGTTTTTCTAATTTCAAGGCCAAATTAGAGATTAACCTCCATCTTCACGGTCCACTGGACATAGAAAATGATAATGCAGATGGGGCATCCATGTACTGGGGACAAGTTCTTGTTAAGAATCTACTATATTTCTAGATTTTAACACGTCCACAGTCACCAATGTTATAGCATAATTAATCCACTGTACATGTTTTATTTCAGGTTTCCTACACCTCCTGGTTTTTAGATGCCTTTAACTATGCTATATTGAAGAAGATCAATGTCCTGAATCTGAGTATTGGTGGACCTGATTTCATGGACCATCCATTTGTAGATAAGGTATATTAAACCTTGAGGGGATTTTTTTTCAATTTGTCAGGATTGAATCATTACAATATAAAAATAGTAAATTTAAATAAATACAGTATTGAATGTTTGTAGATCATGTAAAACAAGCTGTCAGGAATAATACATTTCATTAAAAAAAATAAAAATATTTTTAAGTAACAATAGATATACTTCTGCTTGTCCCCAGCCTATAAATATGAAGCATCATTGATAATACTGTCTTAAGTTCAGGATTTTTGTTGTCTTTCAACCAGATTTCAGAAAAAATGTCTTAAATATCTTGATCAAAAACTAAAGAAAGACAATCGAATTTCAGAAGAAAAACACATTGAATAAATTAAAAATTTACAACATTTATAGAAGAAGACATTTGACAAGAGTAATTATTTCCTTGTTTTTATCTTTTTTCAAGGTTTGGGAACTTACTGCTAATAAAGTGATAATGGTTTCTGCCATTGGAAATGATGGACCACTTTATGGGTAAGTCTGAAATATCTATGTTTATTACATTGGTTGCAATGAATTTCATTGATTTCCCAGTGAAATAAAAACAGATAATTTCATAGTGAAAAAAACGCATCAGTTTCCAGACAATAACTTTAGTTTTGGTGAATGGATCTCTATAAATTTTCACCAGAAGGTTCAAAACCACTTAAGGAAGGTTGGGATTGATTTTGGGGGTTATGTAATTAGGGGCCAAAAAGATGGTCCAAAATTATAATTTTTGCAGTTTTCAAACAATAACTTGTGTTTAAGTGTATGTATCTCTCTGAAATTATTCTACAAGTTTCCATACCATGAACGGATGGTAAGAATTGACTTTGGGGGGTTATGACTCAAAATGTTTAGGAATTAGTGGCAAAAAAGGGGGAAAACTAGGTTTTTCTGGTCAGTAGACAATTAAGACAATTTAAAAGCAATGTAAGGGAGATAATTCAAAAACATTTAACATACAATGTTGGATATTTTCAGATATACCTCCCTTACTCTTCTTGTAAATTATCTCTAAAGGAATGTCAGATTTTAGATTAATTGCCAAAAAAGGGGGTGGTAGTAGTTTTCAAATTTGTTTTCCTACAAGTTTTGAAAAGTTTGAAGAAGAAATCTTTAATTGCACAATATTGTGCAATAAATTTGTAAGATCTTGACATTTGTCTTGAGTCAGAAACTCATATTATGTGAAAAATTTGATCATAATCCAAATTCAGAGCTGTATAAAGCTTGAATGTTGTGCCCCAATTGTTCAGGGTTCCATATCTGTAGTCGTATAAAGCTGTGCCCTGAGGAGCACTGCGTCTACTTTAATCTCATAAAAAAGCCATTTGCCAATGTAATAAAAGGATAACTAATCATAGAATTCAAATATAGAAAAATATTCCAACTGGTGACCGCACAACACTGATAAATAACTCCAGCACTACGCGCATTTGTAAATAAATGTGTTGTTCGGTCACTCGTGAATATTTTTCTCTATTTGAATTCTTTGATTAGCTATTCTATAATTATATATTTCCAGTCAGATATTCACCTAGGCAATGACAAATAATTTTGTCTTCAAAATTATAAGCATAAAAATCTAAAGACTAATTTTTTTATTTTCAGGACCTTAAACAATCCAGCAGACCAGATGGACGTTATTGGTGTTGGGGGAATTAACTTTGAAAACCAAATAGCTCGCTTTTCTTCACGAGGAATGACAACATGGGTAGGTTCTTATTCATGTTGATGTTGAATTTCAGTATTGTTAACTGATAATAATGAAGGCTGTGACCTATGGTTGTTAATTTCTGTGTCATTCAGACTCTGGTGGATAGTTTTCTCATTGTCAATCATACCACATCTTCTTATTTTTATATATATTTAAAAGTGTAATAAACAATTTAAAGATATTGTTATAATATTTCAATTGTTCTCTTTAAGTTGTTAATACTTTTCAATACTTTAAGAACTACTATTTACATTTACATTGTTTCAGGAATTACCTAGAGGGTATGGTAGAATAAAACCAGATATTGTTACCTATGGTTCCGCTGTTAGAGGCTCTGCTCTTAAGTAAGTAAAAATAGATGAATTCTTTCTAATGTAATTTCATAATTATAAAAGGAAAATCATCCTTCAAAATGTTGCTTCAAAATTTAAATAAATGTGGAATGTGTCCATGATGCTTCTGCTTGAATACATGTACATGATGTATAACATTTAAAAGGGGCATATTCAACTCCAATCTTATTAATCGACTAGGATTGTCAATTTTCTTACAGAAGTTTGGTGGTTCTCTTTGGGCACTCCTGCGTCCTCAACAATAAAAACTGACCGCCATGAAATAGCACAATAGTGTTGAAAGTGACATTAAACACCAATCAATCATTCAAAACAAAGGGATATAACTCAAGAACAGCAAAAGTGACTCCACCCAAATTTGTACTTGATCTGCGCGATTAAGCATTATGTACAAGTTCCATAACATTTGGTTGAGGCAATATTAAAGTAGTCTAGAGAAAAAAAAAAGACAAATTCAGTAATTTTCCATTTGTAAAGGGGCATAACTCTAGAACAGTAAAAGCGATGCCACCAAAATTCAAATGTGATCTATTTTTTATGGTGATAAGCATTGTGTACAAGTTTCTCTACAATTTGTTTGAGGCACACTGAAGTTAGATAAAAGGAAAACAATTAAGGGCATACAATACAGTTACAGGGGAGGTAATAAAGTTGCTAACGTAAAATGTTATTTTCGCAACGTCAAACTATGACATATCGGGAGCAGATGTATTTTTCGACTGATTTTTATCATTCAAACTGATTTTTCAAAACGGTAATTTGTTTCATTTTGTAAGGAGATTATTTGACCCAAATTTTATAAAGCTGTAAGTAGAGGATTTTTTTTAATTTTGATAAACATGCAGCAAAAAATGATGTTTTTTCCTCAATACATGAATATTTGATAAATATGAGGTATTTCTGAATAAAAATTGCATAATTTTTTAGGATACTTATAAAATACAGAAATTACCGATTATTTAACAAAAAACAGTTTGTGTTTATCTTTCATAACAAAAAAGTTATGTCTTTCTTTCGAAAAAGAAAATAGGGCCACAAATCTAAATTTTGAGCAAATATACAAAATTTCGACCTCATTTTACTAAAAAAGTAGCACATGAAGGTATATTTTTTATAACAGATTTGATTTAATCAGGTAAAAAAATAGCCTTACTTATGGACTCGTAAGTTGATATTTTGATTTATGCCAGCTCCTCAATGCCGTGTTCCTTTCAAATATATTACCGAAGATTTAAACAGCGCAATATTTTTCTTCAATGGGTCCCAATGCTAGGTCTTTGACTATATGACTATATTAAAATAAAAATTAATTAACAAAAAAGTGTAATTTGTCTGTGAAAGTCAGAAATACTGTAGATCTGTTTCACAATGGAAAAGTGATTGTTGTATGCATCAAAAGTTCAAGTGGCTGGGTCAGCCTGGATTTGCGATAAGGTGTATTGACCAGACCAGGTGCTGAAATGACTAAAATACTGATTAAATCAATAGGTAATTGAAAGAAGTAATGATAGATATTTATTCAACTTGTGACAGAACATCTAGAGCCTGTGCCTTGTGCTTTTAATCTTAAACTAAGTAAATGGATCTCTATGAAATTTGACAAGAAGGTTCAATACCACAAAAGAAAGGTTGGGATTGATTTTGGGGATGATGGTCCCTACTGTTTTAGAATTGGGGGTCAAAAAGGGGCCCAAAACAAGCGTTTTTCAATTTTCAGGACATTATGAGTATAAGTATTTCAATTGCTCTGAAATTGTACCACAATGTTTCATACCTTAAGTAGAAGGTGTGGATTCATTTTCGGGGTTTTATGGTGCCAACAGTTTAGGTAATAAGGGCAAAAAAGGGGCCAAAAACTAGCATTTTTGTAGTTTCTGGATAATAACTTGTGTGTTAGTGTGTGGATCTCTCTTAAATTGTACCACAAGGATCCATATCACAAAAGGAAGGCTGGGATTGAGCTTGGGGATAATTGCCTACTTCATGTGAAAATTAGGGGCCAAAAACAAGCATGTTTCTAGTTTCCAGACAATAACTCATGTTTTAGAATATGGATCTCTCTAAAACCATACTACAAGGTTCCATATTACAAAGGAAAGGCTGGGTATGAGTGGGGGAGAAATTGCTTTTAGGGGGATTAGAAAAATTAAGGTGTTCAAATTTTTTTTTTCAATTTTTTTTCAATTTTAAAGAAGAATTTTGAATTCCACAGTATTGTGCAATAGATTAGTGAGATCTTTACATTTATTTTGTGTCAGGAACCTATACTAATTCAAAAATTTGATCACAATTCAATTTCTGACAGAATCAAGCTTGTAAATTGTGTCCAAATTTGCCACAACTGTGCAGGGTTCATCCTCTGCAATCATATCAGTTTGCGCTCAATGAAGCATTTTATTAAAACTTTTTGGCTTGTAAAAGAATCAAGCATAATCATGATAATTCATATTTTATAGTTCACTCAATATATATGTATACATTTTAATGCCCCAGCAACTCCCCGCAACTGAAAGTTGGAAGGCATATTGTTTTACCCCTTTCCATCCTTCGGCCCATTCGTCCTTCCAATTATAGGTAAATAGTTAATTTGCATATTTCCTCCTACAGTTTGAATCCTAGGAAGTCAGCGCTTTGATGTCTCTTTGTGTAGTGAAACCTGTCCAAACCAAACACCCACAGGACTTTGCGTTTTGTTCGGTTTTCACAGGTGTTCGGATTGTAGAGGTAAACGGAAGTCGACATCAAAATAATTTTGGCACTTACTGACAAGGGATAATAGGTGACACAACAGACAATAGTTTATTTTCGTGTTGATTTAGAAGTAAATGTAAAAATATAAGTAGATGAAGATAGACGTATTGCTACATTTTTGTTTATAAATCAAACACGATTCCGTTAGGCAATCACACTCATTGTTGTGAAACCTGCTTGATACTTGGCCACACAATTAGAGTGAAACAATAGCAGGGGTCCAGTTTACTCTCTGACTTTATCATTGTTAAATAGCTAACAGGGGTCTTCAGGAGCATCTGAAGCAAATATAAAGGGCCTCTAAAGGAAATCCGACAATCGAAAACTATTGGCCTTGTTGTGTTGCACGATTTCTTAATCCAGTGAAAGGCTTTAAAACTATTATTTAATTAAACAGTTTTAAAGCTACAGAATGGCAGTTACGATTTTGTGGCCGTAATTATTTGAGTAACATGTATTTAATTGATCTAAGGGAAAGTTCTTAACTTGTCATTTTAGGTGATGGGGGCAGACGACCAGTTTAACGTTTCTTTACAAAAAAAAACACTTTATACATGGACACAAACATGCTACTTAGTTTATTATAACACCTCACTAGCTAATTTAACCTCAAATACCCTCAGGATACTCTGTCATCCTGTGTTTGTTTAATTAAATCATGCAAAAAATTAAAAATACTTTTTGTTTTGACTGCCATCAATCAATTTTGACAGGTAATTTTGAAATACATATTTACTTACGAGCCTTCAAAAAGCCTTCGGAATCCGTTGTTGACAGGGTTCGGTGTTTTCAGATTAGATTGACGTTATTTGATAGGGAAATTTTGTCGGACTTTGAAAATTGTTCGGTTAAACTGAAATTCGGTTTTATCAGGGTTTGATTTACCCAGATTTCACTGTACATATATTAAAGGTGTGCACACAGTCAGGGTTTTGATATTTGTTGAGCCTGAGACTTTTGTAGCAGAAAGCCCAACATAGACATAGTGTTCTGGCGACGATGTTGTAAGCAATTTTCTTCAAAGCTTTATATTTTAGAAGGTGGAAGACCTGGATCCTTCATTCTTTGTATAAATATGCCTCATGTTACGAAGTTTTGTCAGTCACATGTTCAATGTCCTCATATTCATGGTTCAGTGACTTCTTGAAAATAGAGTTAAGATTTTTTGTAATGTTGAATTCTCTCTTATTGTAAGAAATAGGATAACTATATTTAATATGTGCGTACCTTGCAAGGTCCTCATGCCTGTCAGACAGTTTTCACTTGACCTCAACCTCATATCATTAATCAGCGAACAAGGTTAAGTTAAGGCGGTCAAGTTCATATCTCAGATTATATAAGCAATATATCTAGTATAATTGGAAATCGGGAAGGACTGTAAGGTGTACATGTCTAACTGGCAGGTGTCATCTGATCTCGACCTCATTTTCATGGTTCAGTGATCAAAGTTAACTTTTTGAGATGTGTTTTTTTTTTCTAATACTATATACAATAGGTCAACAATATTTGGTATATGGAAGTATTTTATGATCTTAACATCAGTCGCATAGGTTTTATTGGACCTTGACCTCATTTTCACGGTTCATCATGAAACTGTTCATTGCTCCATGTTAAGTTTTTGTGTTTTGGTCTGTTTTTCTTAAACTATATGCAATAGGTTGTATGGAAGATTTCTTAGCTGCATATGCCTGCCTGGCATGGTTCATCTGACCTTGACCATATTTTCATGATTCATTGGTCAATGTTCAGTTTTCTTGGTTAATGTTAAGTTTATGTGACAGTTGTGATAAAGCTTTATATTTAGGATTATCAATACAATATCAATGATGAGAAAGGAGTTTTGTTCTTTTTATACCCCACGCAACAAGTTGGGGAGGGTATAATGTTTTTGACCCGTCCGTCCGTCAGTCCGTCCGTCTGTCAGTCCGTCCGTCCATCAGTCTGTCCATCAGTCCGTCCGTCAGTCCTGTTTCTTGTCATCGCAACTCCTCTCAAACCACTCAACAGAATTTCACGAAACCTTTTCAGATAATAAGGACATACTATGTAGTTGTGCATATCGAAGGGAAATTGCGATTCAATTTTTTTTCTAGGAGTTACACCCCTTTGAACTTATTTACTTTAGTGTACTACTGCAACAGTTTGTCATCACAACTTTTCTCAAACCACACAACAGAATTTCACGAAACCTTTTCAGATAATAAGGACATACTATGTAGTTTTGCATATCGACGGGAAATTGCGATTCAATTTTTTTTCTAGGAGTTACGCCCCTTTGAACTTATTTACTTTAATGTACAACTGCAACAGTTTGTCATTGCAACTCCTCTGAAACTACTCAACAGAATTTCACAAAACCTTTTCAGTTAATAAGGACATACTATGTAGTTGTGCATATCGACGGGAAATTGCGATTCAATTTTTTTTCTAGGAGTTACGCCCCTTTGAACTTATTTACTTTAATGTACAACTGCAACAGTTTGTCATTGCAACTCCTCTGAAACTACTCAACAGAATTTCACAAAACCTTTTCAGTTAATAAGGACATACTATGTAGTTGTGCATATCGACGGGAAATTGCGATTCAATTTTTTTTCTAGGAGTTATGCCCCTTTGAACTTATTTACTTTAATGTACTACTGCAACAGTTTGTCATCGCAACTCCTCTCAAACCACACAACAGAATTTCACGAAACCTTTTCAGATAATAAGGACATACTATGTAGTTGTGCATATCGACGGGAAATTGCGAATCAATTTTTTTTCTAGGTGTTACGCCCCTTTGAACTTATTTACTTTAATGTTCTGCTGCAACAGTTTGTCATCGCAACTCCTCTCAAACCACACAACAGAATTTCACAAAACCTTTTCAGATAATAAG
Source organism: Mytilus trossulus (assembly GCF_036588685.1). Classification (NCBI taxonomy): domain Eukaryota; kingdom Metazoa; phylum Mollusca; class Bivalvia; order Mytilida; family Mytilidae; genus Mytilus; species Mytilus trossulus. Next base: position 60,978,808 of record NC_086378.1, on the reverse strand, counting down.
GACATACTATGTAGATGTGCATATCGACAGGAAATTGCGATTCAATTTTTTTTCTTATACATTTTTTTTCCTTACACTTATTTAATTTCTCCAATGACAATGTGGGGACGTGGGGTATGTGAGCGTGCTCACTAAGGTTCTTTAATTTTCTAATACTATATGCAATATGTCAAATATATTTGGTTTATTGAAATATTTTATGATCTATATGTCAGAAGTGCAGTTTTTATTTGACCTTGACCCAATTTTCACGGTTCATTGCTCAGTGTTAAGTTTTTGTTGTGGTCTGTGTTTCTTAAACTATAAGCAATAGGTCAACTTTATTTGTTGTATGGAAGAATTGTAAGCTGTTCATGTCTGCCTGGCATGATTCATCTGACCTTGACCTCATTATCATGGTTCATTTGTCGATTTTTAGTTTTCTTGATTAATGTTTAGTTGTAATAAAGCTTTATATTTAGGACTATCAACATAATATCAATGATTAGAAAAGAAAGGGAGACATTTCAGCGTGTGCACTCTTGTAAACATAAGAAATAGCCTGTACCAAGTCAGGAATATGGCAGTTGTTTTTTATTTGTTTGATGTGTCCGCTATTAATTTTGCCATTTGATAAGGGACTTTCCGTTTTGGATGTGCAGTATTTTTGTTATACTACTTTTTACCTTCGTATGATATTTTTCTAACCAAAGTTTTCCACCATTGAGATTTTGACAGTTTGTTTTGGTATTTTTATAGACTTTGACCACTGAGAAGGTTCTTACTTTACAGGCATATTAAGATATATGGCAGGGTGCCAAGTTCCTTTTTATTAGCTCACCTGGCCCAAAGGGCCAAGATAGCTTTTCTCATCACTTGGCATCTGTCATCCGTCGTCTGTCATCATCCGTTGTCGTCTGTCGTTGTTGTTGTTATCATTTTACATTTTGAACTTCTTCTAGAGAACCAAAGAATCGAATGAAACCAAACATAGCATGAATGTTCCTTTTGAGGTGCTGAATAAGTGGTGTTACTTTGTAGCCAATCCATTGTTCAAGATGGATGCCCCTGGGGAACTTAGTTTAAGGTCAAGGAACAGTAAATGGGCTATGTCGCAGATTTTGCTAAAAAATTGCATACACCTTGGCTCGTTGAACTACAACTGAAAATCGAAAAAATAGTACATCTATCTCTTTTATTATCTGAAAAATTGCAGATTGATTTCTTTTAATATGGGTGAATGAATATTTTTATAGAAAGCACATAAAATCGGCGAAAAACCTTCTAAAATTTGTCTTAAAATCGCCAAATCTCTACTTCTACTCCATAGATTTTTCTTAAAAAACTATATATTGTTGACACATAAATTTCTGTTTTCATGATATTAAATAATCATAGGGTCACCGACTTCGTTTTTTGTCTAATAATCAATTTGTCACCTTGTTGGTAGTGAAAAACGTCAAAAATCAATGTTTTATGGCCTGCAACACTATAATGTTACGATTATTCCGACGTTTTGTTGGATTTTTTTCACAAAGAACTTTGAATGATGTATACCATAAAAACGAAGTCTGTGACCCTATCTTTATTTTGCATCAATATAAGGGAAATTTATGTACCAACAACATATAGTTTTTTAAGAAAAATTTATGGAGTAGAATTAGAGATTTGGCGATTTTAAGACAAATTTTAGAAGGGTTTTTGCCGATTTTATGTGTTTTCTATACAAATGTTAACCCATTTTGTAAGAATTCAATCAGTAATATTTCAAATGATAATTGAGATAAATGCCTTATTTTTTTGATTTTCAGTTGAAGTTCATCGAGCCAGAGTTGTATGCCAAATTTTAAAGAAATCTGTGACATAGCCCATTTACTGTAACTTGACCTTAACATAGGACCCTATGGGAAATGCATACAAATGACTTCTTTTAGAGAACCACAGAATGGAATGAAACCAAACATGGCATGAATGTTCCTTATGAGGTGCTGACCAAGTGTTGTTACTTTGTAGCCAATCCATCATTCAAGATGGCTGACAGTGGGGGATTTAGTTTAACATAGGACCCTACAGGAAATCCATATAAATGACTTCTTTTAGAGAACCATTGAATGGAATGAAACCAAACATGGCATGAATGTTCCTTATGATGTGCTGACCAAGTGTTGTTAGTTTGTAGCCGATCCATCATCCAAGATGGCCGCCAGCAGGGGACTTAGCTTAACATAGGACCCTATGGGTAATGCATACACATGACTTCTTTTAGAGAACCATTGAATGGAATGAAACCAAACATGGCATGAAAGTTCCTTATGATGTGCTGACCAAGAGTTGTTAGTTTGTAGCCGATCCATCATCCAAGATGGCTGCCAGCAGGGGACTAAGCTTAACATAGCACCCTATGGGAAATGCATACACATGACTTCTTTTAGAGAACCACTGAATCAAATGAAACCAAAGTTGGCATGAATGTTCCTTATGAGGTGCTGACCAAGTGTTGTAACTTTGTAGCCAAATTTTATCTTTTTTTATATGACTTCAAAAAGTAGAGTCAGGTGAGCGATACAGGCTCTTGAGAGTCTCTAGTTGGTATCTGAATCACTAGTAGGCAATTTCCAGTCAACAAACAGATAATAAAGCATTTGATCAAGTTTTTAGATACAGATTTGTTTGATAGTTTAATTTAGATAATAATTATACAGTAAAAATCTATCAAGCTGATTTCATGAAGAGTAATTTTGAAAGTTCATAATATTTTACTCCTGTGCAGTTATAGTACTAATCAGCCTGTAAAAAGTAAAAATTCGCTTGCACAGGGTTCTGTTTTTAACTTTAAACTAAATATGAACATTCTTCTATGTTCAGTTCATATAACTTTGCCATGTCTGTACTTCCTTTATCTAACTCACATCCATTTCCTTGAAATGTTTGACACCCAATAAAAAGTTTGGTTGAAGTGCAACATAGAGAAAAGCTGCATTGTATGCCCAGGTCAATCAAGCTCACATATGCTGAAAGTTGTCCAATTGGACTGAGGATATGTAATGCATTGATGCTGATGTCATTTACTATGATATTGTTTGATGGTGCAGCTTGGATAGCAATTGGGCAAAATTTCTTGTCAAAAGAATTATTCAAGATTGTGTGTCCTTGGTAATGCGCAATTTGATCTGTTCCTAATAGAATGACTAGTCTGAATGCACTAAAGGTATCATGAGACAATCCATCAATGACAAATACAGTTTGCATGTCATTTGTGCAGGCTACAGAAAGAGGATATGTGAAAATTGGTTGACCATATGTATCATATTCAAATACATGCTCATGTTGTCCCTTTTCATTCATCTTTATCACAACTCTTGTTCCGTGTTTAGCGTAGTCACTATTAATGGCTCCTACCACAGTAAGAAATCCTTTACTGCAAATGGCTGAAGGGATTAAGTATCCTGCTCCTACATCTAATTTACAATTTCTAAATCGACCGGTCCTTTCCTCAATACCTTGAATTCGATTGTCATTTGTGCATAATAGAATATCATTCCACTGGGAAACAGCCATATCATATACAGTTGTTTCATAGCTTAAGATTTCTTTTAGCTCGTTTTCTATTGGTTTAACTTTCCGTAGGATTCCAGTTGTTCCATTATTTGAACATATCCAAATGTGTCCATCAGTACAGTGTGCAACTCTATAAACAGTGTCAACAGTTGCTAGGTATTCTTTTTTGATCTTTAGTTCAATCTTTGTACAAGGATTTTCCTCATCATTTGAAGAGCCATTGTTTAATTCCAGTAGTCCGAAATTGTCTTGAATGAACTTTCCTGGAACAAATTTTGGTAAGATTTCTTTGACATCATTGTCTTGTGTAGTGTATTGAAAACCCTCTTTCAAAGAAATTTCCATATCTTTTATATTCTTGAAAAACTTTTTTCCATCTTTAAGACTTATTAGGTCCTCTGCTTTCTTCATTCTTTCTTGTATGGTCATTCTTCTTTCTTTGACTCTGTCAATTTCCCTCTCAGTGCCCACTTGTATTAAATCCCATTTTGTATCCAGTCCATCTTTAACTGATTTTGTAAACTTTTCTACTTCATCTTTTACTGCCTTTTCATGAGTTATAATTTTCTCATTTACTTCTTCGTATTGAATTTTATTATCTTGTTGAATTTTTCCCAATTTTTCAATTTCATTTGTTAAAATTTCTTCTTGTTTTTTCATTGTAAGACTATGTTTCCTCAAGTTTTCTCTCTTTAAAGAATATCCACTGCTTATCTCTTCAAAAACATGAGATTTATGCGTTTTTATTACACATTGCACACAGACAAGTTCATCACATGACTTGCAATACATGCAGCAGGTTTGATCGGAATGGTCGTTACATTTTATATCACCAAAATGTATCTCTTCTTCAAAACTGCTGACTTGAACTTCTTTATTTCCGACATCTTTGATATGGACAATTTTGTGTTCTTTGGCTAACTTGAACTTTGGATGAATTTTTTCCTTACATTTTTGACACATAAGTAAATCACAATCCAAGCACTTCCACTCTATACCTCTGGCAATCTCACAGATTTGACATAACATAGGAGCTTGCACTTCTCCATACGCTTCTTTTGAATTGGCCATATTTGTAGTATAGATTTGTGTAGAAAGGTCCGTCTCAAAGTAATATTTGTTTCCAACAACACCCATCTATTCCAAAAGAAAGCAATTTCCGAGTTAAACAGTAAAAAACTATTTAATAATCTTAAAAATGACAGTTATAATTTTATATGCTAATAAAAAACAAGACATTATCTTTTTATTATGACACACAAAATTTGCAAGGTGTTGTACCTGTATTTACATACAAAACTATTTTGAGATTATCTTCACTTTGTAGACTTGTTATGAAGTACAACTGATAAAAAAATCAATAACTTTTATTAGTCTAATAAAACACACTATCAATAGCAGTTAAAAGTGATATATTAGGCTCTGATTAAATTCAGATTTGTTCATTTTATCCAATTTCTGTGTTCTACGGTGTACAGCTGATATCTATATTACTAATCCACTCATGATCAAACCTGTGGTAGATAGATATAAGAATATGTGGTATGGGTGCTAATGAGACAACTCTCCATCCAAGTCACAATTGATAAAGAGTATACCATTATAGGTCAAAGTACACAAGTTTTAGGACAATGATATTTGGTATGCAGTTGTATAAGCATTGGCAACTATCTCATTTCCATGGAGATTATTTGCCCCTGTCCCCTCAGTCATGGTCTAATTACTTTGAAACTATTGTATATATAGTTTACATGTATGGGGAACCACTCGTGTTAGGTATTTGGTATGCAGTTGTATAAGCATTGGCATATCTCATTTCCATGGAGATTATTTGCCCTTGTCCCCTCAGTCATGGTCTAATTACTTTGAAACTATTGTATATATATATATATAGTTTACATGTATGGGGAACCACTAGTGTTAGGTATTTGGTATGCAGTTGTATAGGCATTGGCTTAGCTCATTTCCATGGAGATTATTTGGCTCCGCCCCCTTATTCCTGGTTTATTGACTTTGAAAATTTTACTTACTTTACATGTATAAGTATGTGATGAGGTCAGTTCAACATTTTACAAGGGGAACCATTAGTGGCAGGCCAATGTTAGTGGTATTCAGTTGTATTTATATAAGCATTAGCGCATCTCATTTCCATGGAGATTATTTGGCTCCGTCCCCTTATTCCTGGTTCATTGACTTTGAAAATTTTACTTACTTTACATGTATTAGTATGTGATGAGGTCAGTTCAACATTTTACAAGGGGAACCATTAGTGGCAGGCCAATGTTAGTAGTATTCAGTTGTATTTATATAAGCATTAGCGCATCTCATTTCTATGGAGAATATTTGGCCCTACCCTCTCAGTCATGATCTTTTGACTTTGACACATTTGCTTAGTTTATATGTATTAGTTTGTGATTAGATGACCTGCTTCTGTTAAGTCAATAATATTTGGTTTAGAATTTATTGACATTTGAAGTTCTTATTTCCATGGAGATTATAAAGCCCCACCCCCTCATCATGGTTCATTGTTTCATTGACTTTGAAACTTTTACATAGTTTACAAATTAACGTTTGTGTTAGGTTTGTTTAAAGGGAACAACTTATGATTATGATATGGTATTTGGTATGCAGCAGATGTATTTAAATTATGATTTCAACATATGCATTATCAAATTTACAAAAAGGTACATATCTCTGTGTTAAAAGTTTATTATTAATATTTGCTCTTTTGGAAGATAGTTGAACTTTGTCCATTTTTGGGTAATAAGTTGTTCAATGTTATTTTAAAATAACACATGCATCTGCAGGGGCATCAATTGTGTCTCCCAGACACATTTTATCTCAAAGAAAGTCATACATTGACTTCGTTATAATACAGTTACTTCAGAATGGAGTTTGTGGGCATCACTAAGTCTAGTTAAATGTTTAAATTTAGAATTTAAGGCATTAAAGTGTTGATAAATATTGAATTTATACTCTATTTAATTTAAAATAATAATTAAACCCTGTTTATTATTATTTTCTTCATGATTCCAGGGGAGGATGTAGATCACTATCTGGAACAAGTGTAGCATCCCCAGTTGTAGCAGGGGCAGTAACTCTCTTGTACAGGTAAGAGATAATTCTCAATTTATAGCATATTTTGAAAAGAAATTTAAAATTCATTGAGAATCTAAAATATGTGTAACTGTAATTTGTGGTTTATGAATTTAGTAATTGCTTAAAGACACATCATGCATTTTCTGTACAAATGTTACTGGTTTTAAACTGCTACTATGGCAGTCTATGGGGGTCACTGTATATCAACCTTGACCATAAAACATTACACTACATAGAAACTCACTTGTTTTACAGTGCTGTACTAGATAGATCACACGTTATCAATCCTGCCAGTATGAAACAAGCTTTAATGGCATCAGCTAGAAGACTCCCAGAGGTCAACATGTTTGAACAAGGTCATGGGAAACTGGATCTAATCAGAGCTTACCAGACACTCAGGACATATAAACCTCAGGCCAGGTATAGTCCTTTATAATCAATGTTTTTTTTTAGCCATGGCGGCCATGTTTGTCTATGGATCAAAACTTTGGATACAATTTATTACCTAGATACCCTAAGGAATATTTAGTGAAAGTTTGAAAGTATTTTTTTAGTACATACAAGATTCTTCAATCTGGAGGTATACATTTCTACATTTTTAGAGGAAACTCCAGCTAAATTTACAACTAAAATGTATAAGTATATATTTCATTTAATGCATGTTTTTAATGCTAAATCAGAAACTTTTAACAATTACAAAATGTAATGTGATTAGAATTTAGAATTTTGGATCTAATATTCAATTATTCAGAATCAACCACAAACCTTTTTGCTAAGACCAGTCAATTACAAATGTTGTTGGGTCAGTAAGAAAAGAGGCATCACAAACCATAAATTGAAGAAATTTTATCAAAGACTGATTTTCTAGCTTGTTTGCCCAAAAATTAAACTTCAAGTTGAAGATAGTTTAAATGGGATATACACTTTCCCATATCTTCAAAATAAAAAAAACCCAAAAAAACAAAAAATAAAAACCCTGTTTTTTTACAGAGTTGCTGGTGTAAACTGTGAATTTAATATTATATTTGCAGCCTTAGTCCAAGTTACATTGACCTAACAGAATGTCCATACATGTGGCCATATTGTACACAGCCAATTTATTATGGAGGAATGCCAACTATTGTTAATGTAAGTCATTAAAATTTGAACTTAAAGTTACCAAGGTCATGTCTGTTTTAAAAACAATACACAGATGAATGGGATCAAATTATGTGACACTGCAAATTGTTGAATAAAAGAATCTAGCTTTGAAATTTTACAATTGAAATCTTTCTGAAATAATCAATCATGAATTATTTTTTGTTTGTTGAACGCACGAAAACAGCTATTGTACTTCTGTTATATGAAGCTTAACTTGTTTCTAAATAATATTAAAAAGTAAGAAAAAATAGAAAATTTTATTTCAAAGTAAGTAGATTTTCAGGATGTCATATTTAGAAAACACGATGTATTTTTATAAAGATTTTAAAATGAGATACACCATCTAAACAAGACATTGATCGATAATTATAGTCATTTGCAAATGAATGTTTTCCATAGTTTTAATGTATTCGTAAATTTAAGGTTTATAAAAATATGTTTTTTCTTTACAGGTGACCATTTTAAATGGAATGGGTGTATCAGGCAAGATAATAAATAAGGTTTGTAATATAAAAGGTTTAGATAGTTTCTTCATCCTTATTGAACTGTCGTAATGATTTTAATTGAAATAGCTGGAATACATGTATGTAGTGGCAAAATAAAAATAAATCAGAAGAAATAAAAAAAAGTGTAGTATAAAATTTGATTCCTTAAGTAATTAGAAAACATCAAGCTTCTGAAGGATATTCACTATATATACAGTCGACTCTCGTTATCTCGAAGTCAGCCGGACCAGAGAAATATTTCGAGATACACGTAGTTCGACTCAAACGAAAACCGGAAGTTTGACAAAACAAGGGACACAACTCTTGCCTAGCTTGGTAAAGCTAAAATAAATCCGGGTGAATATGGGAAGGGGATCGATATTCTGGTATCAGATCGATGTACTTGTATGTCAAGGTCTTTCATTATTATAATAACTATATTTTTACTTTTTTCAATTGTGTCAGTTACAACCTTTTCCTATGGCTTTTATCCGAGAGAGTAATTTCCAATCGATAGTTCAGGTCGTTTATTATAGTTGACAAAATTGTTTATTCTCGGATACAAGAGACTTTAGAAAATTTAGATTCCTCTTCATTTTGTGTTATCTCACTCTTTCTTTTCAAAAGAAAATACAACAAGAATAAAGACGCCGATTGAGTAGTTTTCATGTGATCATCAACTGAAGTCATAACCCTTACTTTATACACACCCAAGCTCATTAGTGTAAATCACAATTAATTGTTTTGTAAACATTTTAAATACTTTTTCATGAACATTAACAATGCATCACTAATTATTTATAAAAATTCTATAAAAGATAATCTTAGGTAAACACTCGTGGAAATAGCATGTCATAAATTAATACAGTGGTCAGTGACTGGAAATTTAATTACACGTGATTAACTCTTCAATCCATTTAAATGCCGGAGGTCATGTTTTGACATATGTGTATTAGTTCGAGATAAATAATGAATTTTTAAAGCAATTGCTTTCATGCCGTCGCGTATGGCCATCTTTGTGACCCAGATCAGAGACTCCGCCCAGATCAAGCCATAGTATTTTGTTAAACAGGCTCCTGGTCTGTCATTCTTAAACACCTATGTATGTTTTCTAATGCAATACATAGCTTGAAACTTTTGAAAAACGTTAGTGGATTTAAGAAGTTTCAGCATACGTTCTTGTAGATGTATTTTTGTATTTAGGGGGACAACCGTTTGACTATCAAAAAACATAGACGTCCGAGTGAAAAAAATGCATTTTTATACCTGCGATTCCGTTTTCCGTTCGTACGATGTTTCAACAAAATATGGAATCATTTCAGTTGTTGATTTAGTATTGAAAATTTGACTGAATTGTCTTTTATAATATACGGTTTTATATGTTTAATTGGTGTTTTTTTAAGAAAGAGGTCAGGTGCTCTTGTTCATTCATAAAATTGTCGTTCATTCATAAATTTATCGTAAAATCAAAATCACTACACAGGTTATCAGGTTATACGTAGTGTCAAATGATTACCTGTAATCTGAAATTAGACAAAGTTAACTGACCTATTTTGTTGATTTGTTTGCGCAAATAATTTAGAGGAACGAAACCCTTGTTAAAAACACATAACAATAAGTGTGTTTTCCTTTTTTGTCATAACTCCGTAAGATTTATCGATCACCTCACTAATGAAATGGACCCGTCCAATCGTGATAGATGCCAAGTCCAGATGAAGAGATATTTACAATTTGGTATTTTCTAGTTTCATAGATTAAAAAAAGTACATCCTTTTTGGATATCATATTCAAAACTGGGTATGCATGACAAATGATGAAACCATTATCCTCGTCTTTCCAATGGACTACTACGTTTGTTGACCCTCGACGGTCCACCGTGTTTGCAATTTTATTTCACATGTTTTCGAAATATTGAAGATCATTTTCACAATGTTTCCTGAAAATTGGATAAATATCAAAGCAACTTAGAGCTGTTTGTTCTTGTTCGTATAATGACGATTTAATGTCATGTTTGTCTGTGATGGCCCCTCTTTTCGGGATTGCATGAGAATTATAGTTATCTCGTACCGCATGAGGATGACACATATCAACTGAGCAATAATGTTTGGGACTTAGTTTTTAAGAAATGATGACAAAGTAACATTATGAAAATATTTTTAGTCAGCTGAAATATATATATATTTTTTACATGTTTATGTCTTGTAAAATATTTTGTTTCTTTCCCGTTTTTCAACATTTGCGTCTGGAAAGTTGAAATGTTTTAACTGAAGAGTTAAATTTAAATTAATTATGAAAATTAAATCAATAAAGGAAATTATTGCCCAGTTACAAACACTACTAGGGGATAATCCATAATAATTTCTCTTGGAGTTATATGTTTCAGCACATGTATATCTGACCCCAACTTTAGCCTGGTAAACGTGTTGTCTCCTTGTGAAATATAAAACATATTTAAAAATGACTTTCTGCTAAAGTCTTTAATTGATATAAAGTTAAAACCTTCTTAATTCTCACTAGACTCCTGTCACTCCTGTCATGTTTAATTCTTAAATATATGTGGATGAAAAAAAAGTCCCCAAAACATAAACATGGCAGCAATTGCTTTTACAGCCTTTCAGGCTTTGATTAATGCTTTTGTTAACCTTGGGATCGTCAATTTAGTTCGACTCAACCGAAATTTCGACTCATCCAATTTCGACTCATCAGGAGTCGAATTACATACATTTATATAGAACAAAGTTCGGGACCGCGTGAAAACTTCGACTCATCCGTAAGTTCGAGTCAACCAAGTTCGAGACAACGAGAGTTAACTGTAGTTGTTATTCAGGTCAAGATCTATCTGCCCTGAAATTTTCAGATGAATCGGACAACTGGTTGTTAGGTTGCTGCCCCTGAATTGGTAATTTTAAGGAAATTTTGCTGTTTTTGGTTAATATCTTGAATATTACTATAGATAGAGATAAACTGTAAACAGCAATAATGTTCAGCAAAGAAAGATTTACAAATAATTCACCATGACCCAAATGGTCAGTTAACCCCTTTAGGAGTTATTGCCCTTTATAGTCAATTTTTAACCATTTTTCATAGATCTTATTAATCTTTTAGAAAAATCTTCTCCTTTGAAACTACTGGGCCAAATTAACCAAACTTGGCCACAATCATCATTGAGGTATCTTGTTTGAAAAATGTGTCATGACTTGGCCAACCATCCAAGATGGCCGCCATGGCTAAAAATAGAACATAGGGGTAAAGTGCAGTTTTGGCTTATAACTCAAAAACCAAAGCATTAAGAGCAAATCTGACAAGGGGTTATATTGTTATTCAGGTCAAGATCTATTTGCTCTAAATTTTCCAGATGAATCAGACAACCCTTTGTTAGGTTGCTGCCCTTGAATTGGTAATTTTAAGGAAATTTTGCTGTTTTTGGTTAATATCTTGAATATTATTATAGATAGAGATAAACTGTAAACAGAAATATTGTTCAGCTGAGTAAGATATACAAATAAGTCAAAATGACCAAAATGGTCAATTCACCTCCTAAGGAGTTATTGCCCTTTATAGTCAAATTTTAACAATTTTCATAAAATTTGTAAATTTTCACCATCATTTTCCACTGAAACTAACTGGACCAAGTTCAATATAGATACAGATAATTGTAAGCAGCAAAAAGTATAGTAAAGTAAGATCTACAAACACATCACTATCACCAAAACACAATTTTGTCATGAATTCATCTGTGTCCTTTGTTTAATATTCACATAGACCAAGGTGAGCGACACAGGCTCGTTAGAGCCTCTAGTTTTCTCTTCAGATCAGTTCCATTTGAATAAACTTGCTACACAGAAGGTTATCAAAGGAATTTATTATTGATATTTTACTTTGAAAACAAGTTTTGACACCAACAAAATTATCCCCCTCTCTAGGAGGCCTGCATGCCTTAATTAGACAGCTCATGTCAACATGAATTCATAATTTTATTTTTATTTGTATTACAGCCTGAATGGCAGCCCTATGTTCCACAGCATGGTACACATATTGAGGTTGCTTTCACTTATTCATCGTCACTTTGGCCATGGTCAGGGTATCTGGCTGTATCCATAACAGTTAGTAAAAGTGCTGCCACCTGGGAAGGAATAGCTGAAGGACAGATAACTCTTACAGTAGAATCTCCTCCAGAGGTATATATGACAGAGGATATAGTATTCACAATTTGAGTTAGTAAAAGGAGGTGTGGGGTATACATTAAAGGGAAAAATCAATCAGCATAAAAAAAACCTCATAATTATTTATCATTTATGTTTAGAGTTTTGAATCATGTATAAACAATTTTTATAGTACTGAAATTTACATAAACGCATCAGTTATTACAATTATGTACAGACAATGTTTCCAATACTTAATTGTCGATGAAATTTTCAAGCACATCATTTATCAAAGTGTCTGGTGAAAGTGTGATCTGTTTTACAGTGTGTTCAAAAGACAATGATATTAAGTTTCCTTGTTAGTTACATGAACCATTAGATTGGTAAAACTTTTGTTTCTGTGTTTTCAAAGAGCATATTAGCTGTAATATACTTTAATAAGCTAATGAACTTGCTAAATATTTGATTTTTATCAACTTATGATTTATTTTTAGTATGATGAAGCAGAACCAAGAAGAACTGAACTTAGATTACCTGTCAAAGTCAAAATAATACCTACTCCACCTAGAAGGTAATTAGTCTAAATTTGAATTATAATATAAGATTTGAAGGAGTGAATATAATAGGAAATAATTATAAAAAGTAATTTAGCTAAAGAAGATTACTTAATATTTCAAATGCTTTTTTTTAGATGTATTTTTATATGAACGTAAATAAAACCTGTAGGAAAATGGACAATTACTTAAGACAATTTAAAAGCAGTGTCATTTTCTATAAGTGAACAACTTTACAAGACTTATCTCTATTGCATAAGAGCTGTTCCTGCATGAGAGATTTTGACTGTAGATATACATTGGTCATTAGTATGAGTGAATGTAAAACATTTTATGAAGTTTTCAACCAGTTTACAGTATTAAGAGTGATTGATTTATATGAATTATTTGTAGCAAAAGAATTCTATGGGATCAGTTTCACAATTTGAGATACCCACCTGGCTACTTTCCCAGAGACAATCTGAGAATGAAGAATGATCCTTTAGATTGGTGAGTACAAAGCTATTTTTGGAACATTGATTAGTTTTATTTTAGCATTTATCTCAAGTATCTTTAATTTGGAAATGTTAAAACATTTTATTATTGTCAAGTTATTTGTCATTAATAGTATAAGATACTTTTTTAAAACTAATACATCTCCGACTAAAAAAAAGTTTTTAAAAGCATTTGGACAACAATTGACAAATAGTTTAGAATTGATAATAAGCTTTTCTCTTCAAATTGAACAATCAAAAATAAGATTTTGAATACCAGGGTGTCCAAATTTTCTTCATTATTACTAAAGACACTAAGAAAACCTTATATATTTATTTTTTATAATTACAGGAATGGAGACCATATTCATACAAATTTCAAAGATATGTATCATCATCTAAGAAGTAATGGTTACTTTATAGAGGTTCTAGGTAAGTATGTCATGTGACTATGCAATAAAAAGAAATTTTAGCATTACTATGCCTTTAATTTAGAGTGTTTAGAATTTACTTTCAAATTACACATGGAGTTTTTGTGAATCAAAGCAAAACTGTTGAAGCTTACTTGTTATTATTAATGATTGAGAATGCAAATGTTGTTTAAATTTATTTTTTTAAATACTGAAAGCAATTTATCTTTGTTTGTTTAAAGAGTAGAATAGAAGGAATTGTATTTGTTCATGAATATGTCAAACTAGGACATTCCATGATGTAATAATAGATCAACAAACTGAGAACATTTTGGAAATAAATTGTCTGGAAGTCTTCTAGAAAAGATTAACCATAAGATAAAGTATCTATGAAAATAAGTTGATTTACAGCAATTTATAGCAATTATATTTCTGGTTTTATGGATTTTCATAGTCATCTCTTGGCTTACAAAAGAGTTGATTTAATGTTTTTTACGTTTATCTTTCACATGTTTTGACAATATTTAGTATGGTACTCTGTTGATTGTTAGCATTATACATAGTTGATTTTACTGTTTTTCAGGTTCACCTTTCACATGTTTTGATGCTAGTCAGTACGGTACTCTGTTGATTGTGTGGTATATAGTTGATTTTACTGTTTTTCAGGTTCACCTTTCACATGTTTTGATGCTAGTCAGTACGGTACTCTGTTGATTGTTGATGCTGAAGAAGAATACTTCCCAGAAGAAGTGACAAAACTAAAGAGAGATATAGACAATGGTTTATCTGTGATAATATTTGCTGATTGGTATAATGTATCAGTTATGAAGAAGGTCAAATTCTATGATGAAAACACAAGGTACGTTGTGGTTGTCAAGATTAATTATGCTCCTGTTGAGGGGGCATGGGCATTCAGTTTTACCCTTATTTGTTTGACGTATGTCCATAAATAAGTTTCTGTTATCTTAATTTAGTTTGCCTCAACCTTATGTTATGACACTTGCACACAATGCTAATTATCACAAAACACAGAATAACTTTGAATTGGGGTGGTGTCACTTTCATCGTTCTTCAGAAGTTATGTCCCTTTGTAAATTGAAAAGTTACAGGATTTGCTATGTAATTACGAGCAGGGGCATCTATATCCAATTGATGTCAACAATATTCATTTATTTAAGTAAGAATTTTGATTTAACCCTGTGATAAAAAAGGTTGCAGAGAGTGTCAAGTATTGGTGTTTGTTCGACCATGACTATACTCCTCTGTTTATTCCTACCTTGGTGGTTGTTGAAACAAAAGAGCTTAAAATTACATCCAGCCAATCATTGCTGAGACCATAAACCAGTTCAATTTCAAGATCCAAGATATTTATAGTTAAAAGGGTCAAAATGATATAGAGGAAAAAGCTTTTAGACGTATGACTTTCAGATTTGAATTTGAATGTCTTCAAACTTGTTATATTGTTTAATGTTTTAAAATGTGAATTACAGCTGACTGCCAGGTCATAGATCAACTTGATATTTTTAGTGCTTTAGAATACTGGTATCTAAAATAAGTTATGTGTGTAATCTTAACTCTATTGGTTCATTAACATTGAGAATGATTATTTCAGACAATGGTGGATGCCAGATACAGGTGGAGCCAATATACCAGCCTTAAATGATTTGATGATGTCTCTTGGCATGGCCTTTAGGTATGTATTAGTAGACACATATGACTATCTTGATGAAGATAGAAGATTTATACAGTCTGTTTTCAAATTGTTATACAATGGTACATGTAATTCCTGCATTGATTGGAACCAAATTTTACTGAACTATACTTAATCGGATGTCAGACATGATTCATACAATACAATTGCTTTTGTTAATTTTAACATTATTTTTATTACATTTTAATTATAATATTGTAATTGAATTATTTCATATGTTTTTAATATTTTTGATGATGTAAGGTGTATATTTTCAGTGATGAAGTTTATGAAGGAGATTTTATGATGGGAGATCATGATAGTAAGTATATTGTTAAGTTATTAAATCAAAAATCATTTCAATATATTTAGCTTAATAACAGTTACATAGGTCAAACTGCTCCATACATTTTTTGTTCCTTTTTTTCATTATTTGAAAAACATGAGTTTTTCCACTTATATAAATGCCTTGTACAATCATAGCAGTATAGTTATGAATTTCATTTGAAGTGTCTTTTTTTTTATCCTTTACCTTTCAAAATTATTTTGAATTCTAGCTGGGCATGTCCCATTTACAAAAGAACAAATAATTTCTCAAAACCTTCAACTTTTGCTGTATTATCTAGTAGAATTTATAACAGGAATATACATGTAAGACAGAATAAATTAAAAAATAAGACAAAATTATCAAAACATTTACTTTTATTTACAGTGTATTATGCCTCTGGTACAAGTATTGCAAAATTTCCCTCAGATGGTGTTCTTATTACTCAGAATCTGAAAGACCAAGGTAAGAAGAAGTTGTGATTTTGTGACCTTGAAACTGAAAGAGATGAAAAAGAATATTACTGTGGATTCATTTATTTTCGTGGGTATCAATTTTTCGTGGATGGAGAAAAAAGACGTTTCGTGGTATACGTAAATTCGTGGATCGCTTTTAATCAATTTTAAAAAGTAAATTATCACTGATATTCGATATATTTATTATTGATTTACTAGTAATCAAAATACTTGTATCTTTTTTCAATAAAAAAAACATGTTTTATGTTACGAAGTTTATCACTAGTCAACACTATAATAGAACTGCATAACATAACCGGAAATAAACATCTGACTCCATACACATTTCTCTGGATTATTCTTTGTTGAATTCTTAAATTCGTGGTTCGCTGTGACCCACGAAACCCACGAAAATTGGTATACCACAAATAAAAATGAATCCACAGTAGTTTGTTGAACACTGGAAAAGTAAGAATTGATCAAGTAACCAAATCAATTTTTTGTACAAATTTTAACGTAATGGCAAACATTGTCAATTTTATAGCGATGTGCTTTGCAATTCATAACTTTGTACAATTTATTTCAAGGACATGAAGTGCTAAAAGGTGAATCAAAATCAGTGGATACAGTGCCTATACTAGGCATACATCAGACATCATCTGGGGGACCAGATAGTGGCAGGGTTGCCTTATATGGGGATTCTAATTGTCTTGACAACAGTCATATGCAGAAAGGTAAGGATCAGATTATAATATGGGGTAAAAGAAAGACATTACCAATTCCAAAGAAAATAAATGCCTAAACATGAACTGTTTCCCCATTCATATACCATAAATCCCAAATCCCAAAATCTGTATGATTTAACTAGCTTTTTCTGAAATTCTCCAGAAACAGGTCAATCCTGAATTCCGGAAAAGTTCCTCAGCTTCTTTTATAGCACTAGGTTTATAGTTTTGAATACCTTTTAACCTTTTGATTTTCAAATATGGTAGGGTAATTATGTAGTTAAATATTGATGTAACTTCAATTAGTTGAAATTGATATTTTTTTCCTCACATATACTTCATAAAAAAATGTTTTTTGTAGACTGTTATTGGTTACTAAGTGCCCTATTGGAGTACACAGCTTATAACAACATGGTTCCTCTGTTTACTGGACAGGATCATGTGTCCTTAACATCTTCTGAACTTCCCACCAGAATGGAAGGTTTGTATATAATGCTATAACACAATAAGCTTTTTAAAGGAGGGGGTTTAGATCAGTGAAATACTAGCCTGATGGGTTAAACAGAACTTTCTATCTAACACTTGTACACTTATTTTTGAAATTAATTTAATTAAAAAATTATTATGCGTCATGAACTATATACTGTTCATATTGGGATTATGGATGTAATTATCACAGAAGATACCTAGAAGAAAAAAGATATCACTATAAATCTAAGAGATAAAAGAAGTCGACTAATCATGCTTTTTGGTTTGTCTGACAGGATTTCATACAATCAACCTTTTGAAAACTACAAATAAAAGAAATATAAAAAAAGATAGTTATTTCATTGATTCACTGAAATATGTTACAGCTATAGTTGCTTGTGACAATTTCTTGTGTAGAATGGGATTTCCTTGAATGATTTAAGTAAATAAGGTTGAACTACTGTTTGTTCTATTTATAGGTAACCACCTCCATAGATATTCTAAAGTAATTGAAGGACATCTTGGTTCTACAGTGTCAAAGAAACTTCCACCTTGTCCCCATCAAGTATGGGCTAAACCACATCCAATCAACAAGACAGCAAACATGTAAGTGGCAAAATAGCACATATAGTGACATTCATGAAAGTGTATGCACATCCCATCCAATAAACACTACTGAAAAAAATATTAAAGTGATCCTGATGATATTGGAGTAATATGAACGACTGAAGTTCCCCCATGGTTTATCATAGTTAAGTATGAACACATTATAGAGCAAGCTCAATTAAGTCATGAAAAACAGACATAATTTAAAAAAAAATATATAACTAAATCACATAATAGCAAAACAAACCAGCGAGCAAGGATTTTGCTAATACTTGACTCTAAACCACTAGCCTTCAACAAGTGTGTATATAAGATATTTTAAGTCCCACTTTGGACTAAACAATATATTTGCCCACAATACAGCAGGCTTTTATTTTTCTTTTGCATTTACTTTTTCACTTTCAACTTTGAGAAGTCTTAATGACGACTCCTGACATACACTCAAACTCTCAGAAAAGTTTCACAAAAAAACCAACACATTTCTTGCAACTTTTTTTGGTGTGTAATTAATATTGCTCAGTCTAAACAGTTCCAAGGTTAAATCTCTTTAATTTAGTTGAGTACTGCTAGAGAAATTTTAGTTTCAATACTTTTGATTTTGATTTTGTTTTTCTTTATTTTAGAAATCTCTTTCAACAGCAGAAGTTACTTTCAGTAGGTTTAGATGAAGCAGTTATCATAGGAAATGAAAGAAAAACATTAGACATTGGAGCACAGGAAATAAAGGAACCTATTGGGCTTCCACATGAACCTCATTTTAAAGACAGACATTCAGTGCATAGTGTAGACACTGCAGGGGTATACCCTGTGCTAGCCTTTGTAGGCACAGGATTAGTGTTGTTGTTTTTACTTAATCAGTATTATAAAGGCAAGGCAAAAACAAAGAAAAAGAGACCA
Source organism: Mytilus trossulus (assembly GCF_036588685.1). Lineage (NCBI taxonomy): Eukaryota > Metazoa > Mollusca > Bivalvia > Mytilida > Mytilidae > Mytilus > Mytilus trossulus. The sequence goes on along the minus strand of NC_086378.1, from coordinate 60,959,802 downwards.
AGGTTTAAAAGGTCACACCATTCAGTGTATGGGACTAAAACCCCGGGAGTTTGATTAACATGTGATATTAGGTTATTGGTTACTGTGGATTCATTTAATTTCATGATTACCAATTTTCTCGGATTCAACAAAACAGGTATTTTTTGCAGAAAATCAAATTTAGGGTTATGCCGTAGTCTGCATACAAGCATATAAAAAAAATGTATTCTTTGGACCTTTAAAATGGGGTAATGGGCTTTGCTGATTGTTGAAGGCCGTACAGTGACCTATAGTTGTTAATTTCTGTGTAATTTTGGTCTGGTGTGGAGAGTTGTCTGATTGGCAATCATACCACATCTTTTTTTTTTACATTCACTAATATAACCACGGAATCAACCAAAATTAGTATCCTCTGAAATAATAATAAATCCACAGTAAATGAGTTTTTATTTTTATCATTTACATGAACAATGTGATACTCTTATGTAGTAATGATTTGATAAAAATGGCATTATATAAATCAATATTTAAACTTCATTAAACATTTGAACATTAAAATTAGAAACATCACCTTATCTCATGAGACCTAATTTACCAATCTATGTAAGGGGTAAATGGTCTACATTTCTAAAATATAATACAATTCATACTGTCACATCTATTATAGGTAGTCGTACTCCAGTTTAAAAACAAGTCATAAATCGAAAGTTGTCTTGTCGCCACCCAGGCATGTGCCATAAATTCTGACAACTTCTCCAGTCTCTAGAATCTATTCTTAACTTATAAATGATATAATCTGTGCTATAATGTGGCTTTTTATTTTGTCACTATAACCTTTTTATAGACACACTTCCTTTTTATTGCAACAACATTTATGATTATTGACCACTCATTTACCCTCAATTTAACATAAAATTAGTTACAGATATTTAAGAAAGTTCCTCTTAAGCTTTACAATTTTTACATGTTAAACCAATTTACAATTAGTTGAACCAGATAAGGTTGTCTTTTCCTTAACCATTTGTAACAATCCATTCAAAAAAGAAATTGAGGTTCATATATACATTATCTTATTTAGATATTTAATGTGCAGAAGTGGGTGAAATAAATAAAATAATTGGTAACCATGCTCCTTTTAAACATTATTAGTTTTTGAACCACAATAAATCATTTACCATGATTCACACATATTTTCATCACTCCATATCAAAGAACCTTAGAACACACTACTATCGACTACCATATCAAATACCATACATAATTGGTCACAAATTTGAGTGCAATCAGTGGTTATAGTTACATTAAAACCATACAAGTGTTATCTTGTATACTTTCAGCTGTCTATTTCTATTAGAGCTGTCTAACAATTGTCTTGGTCTGAAATAAAAGAAATCTCAGGTGAGACCTTCAGGAACTTTAAACCTGTATAACTATGTTCCAATCTTATAGATTGGTCCCAACTGATGATATTATTTTACACAACTTTTATGAGAATTAACAACTATCAACTTTCAACATTCAAACAATTGAAATTCATAAATTGTTATTTCATTTAATTTTAAGAAAATTGGTAAACACTTGAATGTTTTTAGTTTTAAAAACTAATTCCTGAAATTTTAATGAAATTTTAATGAAGAATTTATGGTTTAAGAAGATAAGTGTTCCCTTATTAGCTGCAATTTAGAAAAAAACTGCCAATTGAAAAAAAACATCTTGATGAAAAGCATAATCCACATTTAATATCCATGGACATTAATAATATTGTTTGTCCCTTTGTCATTGTTTTTGATTGCCAAAATTATTATTTTACTTTAATGTTTTTATTCATAATTTGTCATGTGTAAAATTAATTAATACATATGTATATTTAATGCAAAAGTTTTTATGATGTATTTGAGGGATGTTATGTTTTTTGTGTGAGGAGTAAATGTGTGATGTTAAATTTTTATATAAATGATAATTTACATGAAATCCATATTTTATAAACATTGACCCATGTAATTTTATAACGATTTTGTGAAAAGATATATGTGATGATATGTAGTGCTATCCTTGGAAAAAGGGAGATAATTCTTAATGTCAGTAATGTGTTTGTAATAAACAGTTTCTTCAATGATTATTAAGTTTTCATAGGTTACAGAGTTTTATAGTTAGGGTTAATTGAGAGACTTTGCTTCTCAGTTTCAAAATAATAAGCTTTTCAAAACACTACAGTATATTGGATAGGTGATAAATAAAAGAACCCAAAGAGCCAAAAAAATATATGTCAATGTGCTTGCTTTCGAGATATAAGCCCATGAAATTTTGGCTGGAAAATGTTCTCTCTTGACTTTTCATACATTGTAGCTTTATCTTTGACAAGTTTTAAGTTTTCAAAAACTATTTAAGAATAATGAAAATTTTATAAGACTTGTACAGATGGCTTATCATTATACATGTAAAAGGTTTATAAAAAGAAAAATTGGGGTTTATGGGCAGTTTTTTTTCAAGGTATTCAATTGGTTAAACCAGAGGATTCTGAAAATCTGTTGAACTATTAAGCATAATGAACAAACTACATAATTCTGAATGCATGATAATGTTATTCCAGAATTATTGCTTGTATTAGCATATCTAAGAGTCAGATACTAATTATTATATTCGACCAAAATTTAAATGAACAGTTTTATATGCCCTTAAATCTTGTAAAACGACATTACCAAAGAGTACAAATAGTTTATTCTTTTTAATTTTCAAGGTTGGTGAAAGAAAGGGTTTAATGAAAAAAGCAATCAAAATAAAAAATGAGGAAGAATTCAGTGAGATTAAATTAACTCAAAATGTATAAGTTGTATGAGGATATGAGTGTGTTATACATAATCATTTCCTAGTTTTAGTTTAGGGATTATATATTCAGTGTCAAGGGAAGTATAAGTATTTCCAATAGAAGTATATTTTAAGCTTGATTTTTAGCTGTAAATAGCTTCCTGGTTTTTAATATCAATTTGTTTTTTTGTTTGTTCACAAGACTTAAAATGCTAGCTGGAATTATTGTACATATGTATGAGCAGTTAATTTATCTGAAAGAATACTTATGATAAAGGATTTTTTATGATCATCTTTTTGAAAAGTTCATGCTTTAAACAATAGTTGAAACCTATTTTGTGTCCAGTTTATTATTTAACTTATGACAGCAATTAGTGGAAGTTGATATTAAACTTTACAAAGTGTGTTTTTGCTTCACTAAAATCATTAAAATTGGTTGCAAACTATAATTATTCTCACTTTCATTTTTAGGAAAAAATTTCAGATACATGTATAAAATTTTATGGGTGGATTGCTGATTAGCAATATAACCCATCAACTCACACTAAGTAGGACTGTCAAACTGTCATCTAAGATATGCTTTTTAAAAGCTTTGTTCAATTTATGCCTTACAAATGAGTTGAAATGTATACAGTAACTATTTGCGTTTTCAGATAACTTTGATGTTGAAAATATCACATTAGGCATTTAGTTTTAATTAAAGTGCAATAAAGTTTGTCTTATTTAAACCATTTTATTAAGCATGTCAACCATTTGTTTTTAATAAGCAGTAGTCATAGTTTTATTATGATCTCTTATATTTATTTGAAAAATAAATAAAATTTGATTTCTTGATAAAATGTGAGTTGTTCTTTTTAGATCCAGTCATTAGAAAATGATAAAGGATCACTTTATTTAACAGAATGTGACTAAGTTAGTAAGCAAGTCACCAAAGGTTACTGGTTTATGTCAATTACCTAGTCTATTACAATAAAATTACATGCCACAGAAATATAGACGGTGGCATTCATCTCAGTGGTTTTATTTTTTGCTTTATTGAGATGCAACCGTGTTTTTAGAACAATAATGTAATTTAAAACCTGAAAAGAAAAAATCTAAATTTAATTTTAAACCTAAAAAGTAAAAATCTAAATTAATAATCTAAATCATGCTATTGCTGAGGCATTTTCTAAAATATTACCGCATAAATATCATTCACCAACTGGCAGCTATGAAATATTCTATAATGCTGAAAGAGGTGTTAAACAAAAAATCAATCAATTCAACAAGTAGTTAGTTCCTGACTGTGACAGAAATGGGGAATGTGTCAAAGAGACAACAACAGACCAAAGAGCAAACAACAGCCGAAGGCGAAGTCTATTTTCTAGAAGTAAGAGACCTATCTCTTTATAGTGAAAGAGACTACATTGTTCTAATACTTACAACTGTTTTCTATGAAGCTTTTTCTGGATAGAGACAATTGCTCTGGGCACCGGCTCCCTCTACTAATCAAAACTGGCCGCCAGGAAATAGCCCAAAAGTAGCACGTAAAAATGGTGTTAAGGAGGATCGCGGGTATAAAAATTTCAACAAAAAATTAAACATTTGTTTTTTCATTACAAATTTTATTTATTACACTATTAGTTATTACTTTATATGTAACAAAAGTCAACCAAAGAAATCGATTCAATTTGGCCCCAGATGACTTTTAAAATGTTTATATCATTGAAAAAGCACCAAATTATCTCCCTTTGGTGCAAAAGGGTAAAAAATTAAACTTATTTTTTGTTTGATTTCAACAAAAATTGAATATATGGGGTTCTTCAATATGCTGAATTTAACCTTGTATTTAGATTTTTATACGACCGCAAAATTTGAAAAAAATTTCGTCGTATATTGCTATCACGTTGGCATCGTCGTCTGCGTCGTCGTCCGAATAATTTTAGTTTTCGCACTCTAACTTTAGTAAAAGTGAATAGAAATCTATGAAATTTTAACCACAAAAGGAAGGTTGGGATTGATTTTGGGAGTTTTGATACCAACATTTTAGGAATTAGGGGCCAAAAAGGGCCCAAATAGGCATTTTCTTGGTTTTCACACAGTAACTTTAGTTTAAGTAAATAGAAATCTATGAAATTTTGACACAAGGTTTATGACCACAAAAGGAAGGTTGGGATTGATTTTGGGAGTTTTGGTTCCAACAGTTTAGGAATTAGGGGCCAAAAAAGGGCCCAAATAAGCATTATTCTGGGTTTTTGCACAATAACTTTAGTTTAAGTAAATAGAAATCAATGAAATTTAAACACAAGGTTTATGACCACAAAAGGAAGGTTGGTATTGATTTTGGGAGTTGAGGTCCCAACAGTTTAGGAATTAGGGGCCAAAAAGAGGCCCAAATAAGCATTTTTCTTGGTTTTCGCACCATAACTTTAGTATAAGTAAATAGAAATATATGAAATTTTAACACAAGGTTTATGACCTTAAAAGGAAGGTTGGTATTGATTTTGGGAGTTTTGGTCCCAACAGTTTAGGAACAAGGGGCCCAAAGGGTTCAAAATTAAACTTTGTTTGATTTCATCAAAAATTGAATAATTGGGGTTCTTTGATATGCCAAATCTAACTGTGTATGTAGATTCTTAATTTTTGATCCCTTTTTCAAATTGGTCTACATTAAGGTCCAAAGGGTCCAAAATTAAACTTAGTTTGATTTTGACAAAAATTGAATCGGTTGGGTTCTTTGATATGCTGAATCTAAAAATGTACTTAGATTTTTGATTATTGGCCCAGTTTTCAAGTTGGTCCAAATCGGGGTCCAAAATTAAATTTTGGACCAACTTGAAAACTGGGCCAAAAATCAAAAATCTAAGTACATTTTTAGATTCAGCATATCAAAGAGCCCAACCGATTCAATTTTTGTTTGATTTCATCAAAAATTGAATAAATGGGGTTCTTTGATATGCCAAATCTCACTGTGTATGTAGATTCTTAATTTTTGGTCCCATTTTCAAATTGGTCTACATTAAAGTCCAAAGGGTCCAAAATTAAACTTGGTTTGATTTTAACAAAAATTGAATTCTTGGGGTTCTTTGATATGCTGAATCCAAACATGTACTTAGATTTTTGATTATGGGCCCAGTTTTCAAGTTGGTCCAAATCAGGATCTAAAATTATTATATTAAGTATTGTGCAATAGCAAGAAATTTTCAATTGCACAGTACTCAGCAATAACAAGAAATCTTCAATTGCACAGTATTGTGCAATAGCAAGAAATTTTCAATTGCACAATATTGTGCAATAGCAAGAAATCTTCAATTGTACAGTATTGTGCAATAGCAAGTATTTTCAATTGCACAGTATTGTGCAATAGCAAGAAATATCTAATTGCACAATATTGTGCAATAGCAAGAAATTTCAATTGGAGTTATCTTTCTTTGTCCAGAATAGTAGTTGAATCAACTTAAATCATTGTTTTATACAATATACAATGTATATTCACTTTTATTACCAACTGATAAATTAAAACAATCTTTACCATTCAGTGATAACAAGCACTTTTTTTTACATTTTAATATTTTATGATGTATTTAAATGAGTAATTATTGTTGAAAACTCCATTAGAAATTTGAATTGAGATCGGTTTTGGAATAAAGGATAGGGGGATGTGAAAAAAAATTGGGGGGGGGGGGGGGGGGGGGGGTGTTCAATTTTTCTCATTTGGAATTTCATAAATAAAAAGAAAATTTCTTCAAACATTTTTTTGGGAGGATTAATATTCAACAGCATTATAGTGAATTGCTCAAAGGCAAAACAAAAATTTTAAGTTCATTAGACCACATTAATTCTGTGTCAGAAACCTATGCTGTGTCAACTATTAAATCACAATCCAAATTTAGAGCTGAATCCAGCTTGAATGTTGTGTCCATATTTGCCCCAACCGTTCAGTGTTCAACCTCTGTGGTCGTATAAAGCTGCGCCCTGCGGAGCATCTGGTTAATATTTGGGCCCGGTTATCAAAATGGTCCACATTGAGGTCTAAAGGGTCTAAAATTGAACATTATTTGATTTCATTAAAAATTGAATTCTTGGGGTTCTATGATATGCTGAATCAAACCATGTATTGGGATTTTGGATATTGGACCATAATAGGTAAATGTCCAATTTAAAATTTTTAAGTTTTTAAGTTTAAGTTTTTAGACCACATTCATTCTGTGTCAGAAACCTATTTTGTGTCAACTATTTAATCACAATCCAAATTCAGAGCTGTATCAAGCTTAAATGGTGTGTCCATACTTGTCCCAACTTTTCAGGGTTCAACCTCTGCGGTCATATAAAGCTGCACTCTGCGGAGCATCTGGTTACCTATTCAATATATGCAATGGTATACATTTTAAAAATCTAAATGTAATGAAAAGGGTGCGGTAACAGAACCACAGCAGCACCTGCTATCAGTTAGGTATTGAAGTAGCCCCCCCCCCCCCATATATCTTCTTAAATTAAACTTAAATGTGATCATCATTTCAAAGAACTTTCATGGATCAATTAAGGCATACAAAGTGCAAACTGGGATGAAGTTAGGCATTTTTTACTACGAATAATATGATACAGGACATTTTATTTTTGCTTTATATTTAACAGCCATATCCAGCATAATCATAAAAAGATATGTTTTTTTTTTTATAAAATCATCAAGATTCAAGTCTAGTTAATAATTTACAATGATCGATTCAGACAAATATAACAATGATCAATGCACACAAATATTACAATGATCAATGCACACAAATATTACAATGATCAATGCAGACAAATATTACAATGATCAATGCAGACAAATATTACAATGATCAATGCAGACAAATATTTAAATACAATGATCAATGCAGACAAATATTACAATGATCAATGCACACAAATATTACAATGATCAATGCAGACAAATATTACAATGATCAATGCAGACAAATATTACAATGATCAATGCAGACAAATATTAAAATGATCAATGCAGACAAATATTTAAATACAATGATCAATGCAGACAAATATTTAAATACAATGATCAATGCAGACAAATATTTAAATACAATGATCAATGCAGACAAATATTTAAATACAATGATCAATGCAGACAAATGTTACAATGATCAATGCAGACAAATATTACAATGATCAATGCAGACAAATATTACAATGACCAATGCAGACAAATATTACAATGATCAATGCAGACAAATATTACAATGATCGATTCAGACAAATATAACAATGATCAATGCAGACAAATATTACAATAATCAATGCAGACAAATATTACAATGATCGATTCAGACAATATAACAATGATCAATGCAGACAAATATTACAATGATCAATGCAGACACATATTACAATGATCAATGCAGACAAATATTACAATGATCAATGCAGACAAATATTACAATGATCAATGCAGACAAATATTACAATGATCAATGCACACAAATATTACAATGATCAATGCACACAAATATTACAGTGATCACAATCTGATATATTTAAAAAGATCCCATGATCATGCTTTTTAAAATACAATGATCTGACAACACTCACTTCTGTACTCTGTTCTGAATATTATAAAGTAAAACATCAGCTTATTAAATACCAGGCTTAAAATTATTGAAGATGTGTTTCATTACGACAAGATCAAAGGAGTCAAAATGTTTTTAAACAGCAGAAAGTGTAGAAGAATAGTCAGACTAAGCTTGAACAAAGTGTCTGCATTTTAATAATAGTCAGACTAAGCTTGAACAAAGTGTCTGCATGTTAATAAATTTCAATGATCAAAGCAATACAGACGGATTTTATGAATTGATTGCATTGCAAGCTCGGTATTAGGTAATGTAATTACCTCCCCTATTCAAGATTACTATGCGCATGATCGTAAATATGGCAGATGAAATCCAGATCGTCATGAGCAAAAAACGACGACTCATCGATCAATAACAGCCTTGTAACTTCTTAAATATATAGAAATAATGGCACAGTGCAAACAGAATGCACAAGAGTTTGTGCAGAACACGTTTAATCCACATGTTGCTGTGTTATGCAGCCGTGATGCGGAAGTCCTATGTCAGAAAAATAATTTGACATTTGTGGAACTTGTTCAACCTTTTTGCCGGTTAACGTCAGAAGGTGAATCTTCTTTAGTATATTAACCACACTTATATATGCTTTGTCTTAACTCTGAAGAATGGTTCCGTTTCATTTAGATAAGTGCTTGAGCATAATCAGTAAAAGGGGGCGGACCTTATGTCATACTTAGTCCCTATATTTATAATTTTGCAATTTCAAAACAGCATGACATTACTTTTCTGTTAAAAGTTGGTCAATGACAACTGCAGCTGCAAAAGGAATTATCACACTACATGCTTTACTTATGTTTCTTACCCGTTATATTTAAATCAATTTTCAAAACTGACAGTAACACACAGCACTTGTCAATCTGACTGCCCTTATAATTATTAAATCCAAAGATAAAAAGTAGTTGGAAGGGTATACAGTTTATCTGTTAGATACTCAACCCAATACTTTGTCAAGTTGCAACTACTTGAATAAATGTATCGACAGTAAATTGAACCTAATGTCTGTTGTTACTTAGTGGTAGAAGAAGAACAGAATTGGCTGGAAATTTATTGTCTATGAAACAGAATATGCCCTGTTCTAATTTTTGATTCTAATATGACTTCCTTATTACGCTTTGTTAACAAAGCCGTGTTCTAATGAGCACAAAAAATATGTTTGACACATGCGCACAGACTTTTTATATTAACGTTATTTCCATCGTTATCCTTTTAAATATTTACAATTAAGCAGCTAACATAAACTTGTATTATATATTTTTATCAAACAACATATATTTTACCCTGCTCGTAGTTTTTAAACTTATCAAATATGAAATGTAATATACAGACTCCTCGGAGAGGAAACGGGAACAGCCAAACATTCTTACGGTATTTTCGTACGCTTCGACCTACAAATATATTGTATTTGCCATGTTAGAATCGAAATAATTCCTTCATGTCATGCTCTATGCTCATTTTAACATGGGTAGGCATTATATTTGACCACATTTTACACCTCGCTAACGCTCAGTGTAAAATATCGACAAATATAATTCCTACCCATGTTAAAATGAGCATAGAGCATGACATGAAGGAATTATTTCTGAATTTAAATGGGTTTTGATTTCATATGCAGCATAATGCTAATAATGAAGGAATTAAGTAAAATTGAGAAAGGAAATGGGGAATATGTCAAAGAGAACAACAACCGGACCAAAGAGCAGACAACAGCAGAAGGCCACCAATGGGTCTGCTATGCAGCGTGAAAATCCTGCACCCGGAGGTAGTCTTCATCTGGCCCCTTAATAAAATTGAGTACTAGTTCAGTAAAAATGGAAGTGACACTAAACTCAAATTATATAAATGGACTTAAATTAAAAAAACCCATACAAGACTAACAAAGGCCAGAGGCTCCTGACTTGGGACAGGTGCAAAAATGTTGTGGGGTTATACATGTTTTGTGAGACCTCAACCCTTCCCCTATACCTCTAGCCAATGAAGAATAAAGAACACTCAGCAATATGCACAGTAAAACTCAGTTTTTTTAAAGAAGTCTGATGTCAGAATAGGTAACGAAACTCGAAAGAAACTATAAAAAAATGATAATGATGTATATATAAACAAAGGGCTACTAGCAGTTACTGACATGCCAGCTCCAGACCTCATTTAAACTGATTGAAAGATTACAACACTCTCCTTGTGTAATACTTGTTGTGCATCCTATGGCAATTCTTCCTGACATTATTGGGCTTGAGTACTTTGATAGTAGAATCTTAACTGGAAATTTTGATTACATTTAAAACCTTCAAATTGTTAATTGTCAAAATTATCATTAAATTTATTTTCTACTGATAACGAATGCTATTTCATGTTTATTCAATTATTAGGAGCTTACATGATTTATGTACACTTCAAATACAAAATGTATCTACTAACTTTTATTCAATATAGTGAATTTTTGTAACAAAAGGGGGAAAAAATTAGTGGAATGACTCAAACAACCAAGTCATACAAATGCACGAATGAGAGAAATGTACATAATGTATATACAAAAATGTATAACTATTAACTAGTGTATGTATACAAAATCATTAAATGGGTGTTTTAAGGCATTCCTTACGTTTACTATAATTTCAAAATGATAAGATTTGGAGTATGTGTATGACAAATTGACAATGAAGTTCTACATGTACATGTATTTACTAGAGTAGATTAATATTGAGAAGGACATATTGCAGGTTTTGTATAAGCACTTTAAACTGTAGGTAACTTTTCACACTGCAAATTTCCATAAAAAAAGTACCATTATAGGAATGATAATTCATAATAAATTCTGTGATATTTGCATGATTTATTTAAAGCAAAAAAATCTGCTCTTATATATTTATATATATTTAGAATTTTGAACAAAACTTAGATTTGTTTTATTCAGGTGTCATAAAATAAATTGTCATAATTACTAGTAGCGATGGTAGAATACTTGAACAAGAGTGCATGTTTTTTTTTTTGTTATTAGCAATAAATGGTAAGTAATAAAAAGATGCACATTATGCTAGTGTCACCACATACAATTCAGACAGAGATCTATACCTTTTGATAGTTCACTGTTATGAGATTATCTCCCTATGATTGATTGGGTTTGACCCATAGTTTGCTGTTTATTGAACATGGAAATGGTGTAGTAAAAGCGGGGCTCATTGAAGTACATGAAATACACTCCAAAAACAAAGGAAAGTAAGGTGATATAAACTGTTGCAAAAACTCCACATTAGAACTTCAGAATGCTGTAATTATTGCTTTCATTGTGAATTTAATAAGGTTTTACTCTGTCTGTACTGTATTCTGGTGAAAAAGTCCCTAGCAAATCACAAAATAACATATCCTTAGCCTTTTTCCTGATTTATATTCAAGTCTGTAGAAAATTTTGGTAATGTCCACAGACCACAGTCAGAAAATGCTGTGATGCACACTTTACAAATTAATTTAAGATGGAATAAATCTGCACTTTTAGTTACTAGATAAAAGTAAATGCATGCAAACAGAGATGGGTGGGATTTCTTTACATTTTATTGTGTAAATTAAGATTACTGTATCAATTGTTCAATTAAACTAAATTAATAATTACATGATGAAAACAAATGAAAGAATTGTATTTACTACATGATACATCTTAGAAAAGAGATCATTGTGTTTTATGCTTGCAGCAGTTGATTTCATTGGATATCAATTTGGGGCGGCCAAATATGAAGGACTAACATGACTTAGGATGGTTAAATAAACTATGTTATATAAAACCATACCATACCAAAACTGAGAACAACACATTGGTTTATTTTTCTGATATTATTAAAAAGGGTTGAGTTTGGGGTTACAGGGAAACTAAGGTATTTTTTTTGTCAGATGAAGAGTTTATAAATAGAGAAGATTTTATGTATTCAAAATATATATACTCATAGTTTTAGAAAGTATTTTTTGTATTTGTAGTTCACATACGAGATCCAAACAATGTTCCTCACACAATAAGACATTTGAAAATCACCATGAGGGACATGTCAGCAACTTTGCCGCAGCAGTCTGTGGCCAAGAAAATCCTCAATGATATTGTAGCTGGAGCGCAACCACAGCTGGTAGAGGGAAACAGAGGGAATGTGGTATCCATTGGCAACTATGATTTACAGTTAACATGTATGTTTTCTAAAGTGTGTAGTCTTGTGTATTCCATCCATATTTGGTCTTTTTTTTAATAAACCTAGCAGGGGGTCATGTTTAACAGGTTTGCTGTCCAGATTGAAAAAGAAAGAGTTTTGTGTGCTTGATTAAAATTTCTACATCTAAATGTCAGTTTTCTAATCCCCCCTCCATATTAAATATATTTGTTTTGTGGGTCTTTATATTGTAAAATCGCCAAAAAAATAAGGTGATTTGGTGTTTTCTGGGAAGAAAAATACATTGTATGATTTTAGATAAATACCAGTTGTGTTTAATTTAGTCCAGTTAAATAATAGTCTTGTTACATATCATTCTTAATATCAGGACCAAAAGATATTTCTGACTAACGCATATATTTCAATGTTTGTAGCTACAACCCCATGGTTTGAGGCATACAGAGAAAAGTTTCTGCAGATGTTACCACCAAGTGACCACGACTTTCTTAACCATTGTTTAGGATGTATCCTTTAAGATAACCTTAAGTAACATCTAAAGGTCACAAGTTTAACTATTTGTTTGTAATTAATGGTTATTCGACTTTGTGTTTGATATAGTATGTGTTATTCAAGCCAAGTATTTTTACTCTAAGCAATTAATCTCAAAAGACCAAATATGAAAAATAAAAGATTGTTCAAAGCTAAAATCTGATTTATGAAGGAATGCATTGGACACTTTACTACAAAGGAAATTATTATAGATTATTTTTTTTAAAAGAATATGCCTGACAACAAAATAAACAACATTATGATAAATTCTGAAAGTGATGATGGACATCCATTTACAAGTATATTAATCTTTTGTTTGAGCTGACAGATCGCATAGTTCAACAGACAAGAATAATGAAATATATTCATGCATTTTTACATAAAAAAAAAGTAAATTTCCATAGAGTACTGGTAATTAATGTAAAATGTGTCAGACAAATACTCATGTCATGTACATGTAGATTATAGATTAAATTTAGACTGCCAAAATTCCTTAACAGTTTGAAGGTGTATTTGTTGTTTCATCAGGACATACAGATCCACTGAGCATGTTCAACAGTCTAGTAAACCAGCAGACGACACAACAGACCCAGAATCCCAGTAAAATCCCTCGTTGGTTTTGTCCTGGTACCCTAAGATACTATGTTTTACTTCATGATGTCATTGAAGGAGAGGATGCAAAGTATGACATAAATCAGTATCAAAGTCTAGGCGTCAGGTGTTTACCAAACTTTATGTTGATTGGTCATTTGCTATGAGTGTTGTCACTTAGTTGATTTTATACCACCATTTTATTTGGTTGTTTTACACACTGTTTTATTGTACCAATCTGAATGTTCTGTTCTAATGTGTTGTAAAAGTTTGTTTTCTTTTGATAACTTTGCATTTATTTAGTGTATGCTAGGTAATAATTTTTGAGGATTATTGTGGTTGAATTTAAGTGCTAAACGAAAAAATGTTTACTCCCAAGAAAAATATGAAACCTTAGTATTTTGCATGTCTTATCTTCAAAAGATGTTGTCTAGCTTTATGTGAAATATTGGTAAACAGTTTGGTAAAATTTAAGGCACTAGACTTAAACTAAAATATAAAGATTACTTAAAACACTGCACAATTCAGTGGCAGATCCAGAACTTTTCATAAGGGGGAGCCCACTGAAGGACCTATGGGGGACCCGCTCCGGTCATACTTCAGTGATTCCCTATACAGTGATCTTGAAGGTTTTTTTCACTATGGGCCCAGGGCCCCTCAAAAATAAATTCAATGGGCCATTTTAAAAAATAATGAGCCATGTTGTCAAATGAGTGGGCCATTCAAATTGACTTCTGTAAAAAAATAAAAAGAATCATTATTTTCTCATGTTTTGGAAAAGAGGTGTTGGTACAAGTTTACCTTCATGATTTTAAATAATATTGTTCCTGTGATTCTGTAATTTCAATGAATATAAAATAACTTCTTCCAAAACGGACAATATTAAAGATAAACCTTTATTTTCAATGTTTAAACTGTTACTGTTGCCTTGGCTTGTTCATGTTCATGTTTTTTTAACATTAAATTTGGGTCTTCGTCGATACCATACTCATTCCAGACGTTCCGTATTAGAGGACATTTCAGGAACGTCCTCTGTACTTCTTGTATTATTATTATTACTTCATCAAGATGACATGAATAACAGTAGAGTGTACCATTAATTGATAGAACAAAACAATAATTCGCTGAAGTCATGTTTACAAAATGTCAAAACGAGCCAAAGACCAAAAAAAGACAAGGACAGTTAAGCGCCTTTTATGGAGACAAAAACTATATTTATAAAAAGGCTTCAGGGGTTTTCAATCGTAATAATAGCAAGCTAAACTAAATTAAAAGATTATTATTAAAGTTAAATCTCGTCTGTAATAGCCATTTCACAAATGTAAAGTTGTTTATAAAAAATTATGTCATGAATGATGGTTAATTACGTTTTTTGGGTTATCAGTTAAACCGCATGGTTTTATTATTACCATAGGAAAACACCAAGACGTTAAACCGCATGGTTCTATTACCATAGGAAGCCCAAGACGTCCTAAAAATATATAGGTGCTCCTATGTTTGGAGGAACAATATACAGTTGTGTAAACACACATGGCGGCACGGAACACGATCGGAAATCTATTTGACGATATCTAAACGTTTCGAAACGATGTGAAAAATACCATGCGCCACGTGGGCGCTTACATTTGTCACTCTATGCGCCATTTCTGGTGAATATGCGCTATAGGCGCAGGGCGCACGTCCTTCCCGATCACTGCTATATAATCAACCAAATTTCCGCCTATGCAATTAAACTAGCCAATAATTGAATGAAACAAGTACATGACCACCTGTTTTCTTATTGACTTAAAACTGTTAAAATGGAAAAGCTAAGTGCTTTGTTAAATCTAGATTGTAAATCATCATGCAAACATTTATTCTTTTTCCACATGCCAGTTGTATATGTAACTTTTATGTCAAGCATCTGTTACCATAGTATTGGGTAAATACATGTTCAGACTAATTATCAGTTGATTTTTTAGATTTAAATGAATATTTTTTATACCAATTTGATCATCTAGTACATTTTCAGAAGTTTTAGAAACAATAAAAAAAATCTTATCAGATGATACTTGGAATTTTTATCCGCAAACTCAAAATTGTATTCATGTCCCACCAAGGCATTATTTAAACTTAAAATTGGTTTACATATAACTGAAAACACTGTTCATTCTGACAGGTAATTAAGTTATTTGGTTTTTATTTCAGAGCTGATGCTATTTACCAAAGTATGAAGTCTACTTACGGAGCAAATGTGTGCCATCTTTTAAACATCAATTCCAGAAGTATCCATACAGCTGAGAGTCTAAAGACAGACAATAACCTTCCTGATCCGTGGAGTCAGTTCCTTAACAAAAATAATACTGAACAACCTGTGGTAGGTTTAAGACTAGATACTGTCATACTGCTTAGTACATTTAAAGTTTTTGTGAGACTGGTATTCATTAGCTGCTAGACTGATTTGTAACTTATTACCATTTGTGCAATTTTCTTGTGAAAATGATTTTGCTGATACTAAAATTGATTTTCCATTACTTGTAGTTAGACTTTTTAACAAAGTTCTAGAAAAAAAAATTCTAATAGAACATAGTCTTTTTGTGTGTTTTAGTACAATTATTTAATTTTGGTTCAAGGGTAGTAGAAAAATTGTAATGTTTATATTATTTTCTTACTTTATGGCTATTCATATTCACATGTGACGTATAAAAGGTTTATTAAATTGATATGAATCTGCAAATTTTTTGCAAAGACATTTCTGTTTTAAGAATGTTTTGTTTATGGTTTTTATACAACCGCAAATTTTGAAAAAAATTTCGTCATATATTGCTATCACGTTGGCGTCGTCGTCGTCGTCGTCGTCCAAATACTTTTAGTTTTCACACTCTAACTTTAGTAAAAGTGAATAGAAATCTATGAAATTTTAACACAAGGTTTATGACTATAAAAGGAAGGTTGGTATTGATTTTGGGAGTTTTGGTCCCAACATTTTAGGAATTAGGGGCCAAAAAGGGCCCAAATAAGCATTTTCTTGGTTTTCACACTATAACTTTAGTTTAAGTTAATAGAAATCTATGAAATTTTGACACAAGGTTGATGACCACAAAAGAAAGGTTGGGATTGATTTTGGGAGTTTTGGTTTTAACAGTTTAGGAATTAGGGGCCAAAAAAGGGCCCAAATAAGCATTATTCTGGGGTTTCGCACAATAACTTTAGTTTAAGTTAATAGAAATCAATGAAATTTAAACATAATGTTTATGACCACAAAAGGAAGATTGGTATTGATTTTGGGAGTTTAGGTCCCAACAGTTTAGGAATTAGGGGCCAAAAAGGGACCCAAATAAGCATTTTTCTTGGTTTTCGCACCATAACTTTAGTATAAGTAAATAGAAATCTATGAAATTTAAACACAAGGTTAATGAAGATAAAAGGAAAGTTGGTATTGATTTTGGGAGTTTTGGTCCCAACAGTTTAGGAAAAAGGGGCCCAAAGGGTCCAAAATTAAACTTTGTTTGATTTCATCAAAATTGAATAATTGGGGTTCTTTGATATGCCGAATCTAACTGTGTATGTAGATTCTTAACTTTTGGTCCCGTTTTCAAATTGGTCTACATTAAGGTCAAAAGGGTCCAAAATTAAACTTAGTTTGATTTTAACAAAAATTGAATCCTTGGGGTTCTTTGATATGCTGAATCTAAAAATGAACTTAGATTTTTTATTATTGGCCCAGTTTTTAAGTTGGCCCAAATCGGGGTCCAAAATTAAACTTTTTTGATTTCATCAAAAATTGAATAAATGGGGTTCTTTGATATGCCAAATCTAACTGTGTATGTAGATTCTTCATTTTTGGTCCCGTTTTCAAATTGGCCTACATTAAAGTCATAAGAAACGAGTGGCCGGTGAAAAATAATGTTCTTCCAATTCTTAAACCAATGCATGTAAACATCATAAACTTAGTCTTCTGTGCTCGAATTTATCATTTTTTTCGTGTAAATTTCGTATAATCGTCAATTTTTTTTTCAATCGGTCAGTGTTCTTGTGAAAATATGGCAGGTAATTAAAGTTCGTGTTTTGAAGCCGAAGTTTAACGATTGTCACCTGTTTGTCAACAATTGACGAAAAATAAACAAAAAAGCATGGAAATTGAGCATGTGTTTAACATGTAAATTCAGATAATAGTTTATTTTACGGACATCCATGCGTATTGTGGTCACCGGATTTTTACGAGATGGGTCACACTGAGGTCACCTTGCATACGGAAAATATATCGGGGGAATTGCTTGCTGGAAGGAAGCAATTCAAATTAAGTAAACTTCTTCTAAATATGAATAAATTAAAGAATTTTCGTCAGAAAAAAGTATATGTACATAAGTTTTACAATGAAAACTATCCATTGAGTTATAAAAAACATATGCATTATTTTTTTTTTATTTGAGGTTTCTTATGACTTTAAGGTCCAAAGGGTCCATAATTAAATTAAGTTTGATTTTAACAAAAAATAAATTCTTGGGCCTCTTTGATATGCTGAATCTAAACATGTACTTAGATTTTTGATTATGGGCCCAGTTTTCAAGTTGGTCCAAATCAGGATCTAAAATTATTATATTAAGTATTGTGCAATAGCAAGTCTTTTCAATTGCACAGTATTGTGCAATGGCAAGAAATATCTAATTTCACAATGTTGTGAAATAGCAAATTTTTTTTTTAATTAGAGTTATCTTTCTTTGTCCAGAATAGTAAGCAAGAAATATCTTATTGCAAGAATTTTTTTTAATTGGAGTTATCTTTCTTTGTCCAGAATCAACTTAAATCTTTGTTATATACAATATACAATGTATATTCACTTTTTACTACCAACTGATAAATTTAAATGATCTTTACCATTCAGTGCTAACAAGCAGTTTTTTTACATCTTAATATTTTATGATGTATTTAAATGAGTAGTTATTGTTGCAAACTCCATTAGAATATTTTAATTGAGATTAGTTTTGGAATAAGGGAAAGGGGGATGTGATTAAAAAATTGGGTTCAATTTTTATACGACCGCAAATTTTGAAAAAATTTTCGTCGTATATTGCTATCACGTTGGCGTCGTCGTCGTCGTCGTCGTCGTCCGAATACTTTTAGTTTTCGCACTCTAACTTTAGTAAAAGTGAATAGAAATCTATGAAATTTTAACACAAGGTTTATGACCATAAAAGGAAGGTTGGTATTGATTTTGGGAGTTTTGGTCCCAACATTTTAGGAATTAGGGGCCAAAAAGGGCCCAAATAAGCATTTTCTTGGTTTTCGCACTATAACTTTAGTTTAAGTTAATAGAAATCTATGAAATTTTGACACAAGGTTGATGATCACAAAAGAAAGGTTGGGATTGATTTTGGGAGTGTTGGTTTCAACAGTTTAGGAATTAGGGGCCAAAAAAGGGCCCAAATAAGCATTATTCTGGGGTTTCGCACAATAACTTTAGTTTAAGTTAATAGAAATCAATGAAATTTAAACATAATGTTTATGACCACAAAAGGAAGATTGGTATTGATTTTGGGAGTTTAGGTCCCAACAGTTTAGGAATTAGGGGCCAAAAAGGGACCCAAATAAGCATTTTTCTTGGTTTTCGCACCATAACGTTAGTATAAGTAAATAGAAATCTATGAAATTTAAACACAAGGTTAATGACCATAAAAGAAAAGTTGGTATTGATTTTGGGAGTTTTGGTCCCAACAGTTTAGGAAAAAGGGGCCCAAAGGGTCCAAAATTAAACTTTGTTTGATATCATCAAAATTGAATAATTCGGGTTCTTTGATATGCCGAATCTATCTGTGTATGTAGATTCTTAACTTTTGGTCCCGTTTTCAAATTGGTCTACATTAAGGTCCAAAGGGTCCAAAATTAAACTTAGTTTGATTTTAACAAAAATTGAATCCTTGGGGTTCTTTGATATGCTGAATCTAAAAATGAACTTAGATTTTTTATTACGAGCCCAGTTTTCAAGTTGGCCCAAATCGGGGTCCAAAATTAAACTTTTTTGATTTCATCAAAAATTGAAAAAATGGGGTTCTTTGATATGCCAAATCTAACTGTGTATGTAGATTCTTCATTTTTGGTCCCGTTTTCAAATTGGCCTACATTAAGGTCCAAAGAGTCCAAAATTAAACTAAGCTTGATTTTAACAAAAATTAAATTCTTGGGCCTCTTTGATTTGCTGAATCTAAACATGTACTTAGATTTTTGATTATGGGCCCAGTTTTCAAGTTGGTCCAAATCAGGATCTAAAATTATTATATTAAGTATTGTGGAATAGCAAGTCTTTTCAATTGCACAGTATTGTGCAATGGCAAGAAATACCTAATTTCACAATATTGTGAAATAGCAATTTTTTTTTTAATTAGAGTTATCTTTCTTTGTCCAAAATAGTAAGCAAGAAATATCTTATTGCAAGATTTTTTTTTAATTGGAGTTATCTTTCTTTGTCCAGAATCAACTTAAATCTTTGTTATATACAATATACAATGTATATTCACTTTTTACTACCAACAGATAAATTTAAATAATCTTTACCATTCAGTGATAACAAGCAGTTTTTTTACATCTTAATATTTTATGATGTATTTAAATGAGTAGTTATTGTTGCAAACTCCATTAGAATATTTTAATTGAGATTAGTTTTGGAATAAGGGAAAGGGGGATGTGATTAAAAAATTGGGTTCAATTTTTCTCATTTGAAATATCATAAATAAAAAGAAAATTTCTTCAAACATTTTTTGAGAGGATTAATATTGAACAGCATAGTGAATTGCTCTAAGAGAAAACAAAAATTTTAAGTTCATTAGAACACATTCATTCTGTGTCAGAAACCTATGCTGTGTCAACTATTTAATCACAATCCAAATTTAGAGCTGAATCCAGCTTGAATGTTGTGTCCATACTTGCCCCAACCGTTCAGGGTTCAACCTCTGCGGTCGTATAAAGCTACGCCCTGCGAAGCATCTGGTTCTCATTTGAAATTTCATAAATAAAAAGAAAATTTCTTCAAACATTTTTTTGAGAGGATTAATATTCAACAGCATAGTGAATTGCTCTAAGAGAAAACAAAAATTTTAAGTTCATTAGAACACATTCATTCTGTGTCAGAAACCTATGCTGTGTCAACTATTTAATCACAATCTAAATTTAGAGCTGAATCCAGCTTGAATGTTGTGTCCATACTTGCCCCAACCGTTCAGGGTTCAACCTCTGCGGTCGTATAAAGCTACGCCCTGCGGAGCATCTGGTTGCCTTTGGTATTGATTTATGTATATATTTTTTTAAATGAAAATTTAACTTCTAGAATATGTTACTAGAGTTAATTAGTTTCTATAGCTGTAACTAGATAGTTTAGTTAATTTTAATTCCAGAAAAAACAACAAAAAACTAGATATTTCATAGCATGGGTAAGTCCATTGTATGTGGGGTCATTCTTTTTATCTGGATCAATGCTGTCTATGTATTTTGTTCATATTGTAATGACTTTTTTTTTTAATTTTGTAACTTCTTCACTTTATAGGCCACAATCAATCAGTTTGTATTTTCTGTCAAAAACTGGAAATAAAGCATTTAAAAATAGATTTTAGCTGATAAAAGTATTATTTATTGACAGCTTGTGTTTTTGTCCAAATAGTTTGCTAGTTTAGCTGCATGATATAGATTTTTGTAAACAAAACAGATTAAGAGAGTAATTTGAAAATCTGTAAGAATTTTTATCATTTTTTAAAGGGAATAACATATTTTATCAAAGTGTATTTAAATAACCTTTGTTCATATGTTTTGTTCATTATTTCTTTTTTGCATTAAGAATTAATTTTGTTTAACATGCATACACATTTGTTTTTGATGTATTTGCAGTTTTTCTGTAATTTGGTTCTTTTGGCCTTCATGTCTACTGTAGAATTTATTGCATGGATGTGCTTTCTATTGAGATAATGCATATTTCAAAATATCCTTAGTTACCTTTTTGTGCATGAGCTAATTCTTTTTTTAAAAGGAAATACACCAAAAAACCCACAATGCAATCATGTGCAGGCATTTCAGAGGTTTATTGGAAGCCTCTTTTATTTCTTTACTTGTTGTCATTCTGACATTTGGTATGAGGATATAGTTCATTGTCCAATTATAAACTGTACTTCCTATTTAGGAATTGGTAGGCAAGGGATACTGTATGTCATACTTTGCAAATATCTAAAATAAAAACAAAAGTTGTAAATTAGATAATGACCTTTTGTATACAATATATTCCGCTATATAAGTGTATAGATGGACATGATGCAGGAAATCTATTTGTGTCGGCGTGTTAACATCTGACTCTAGCACATCCCTATCACATTTTTTTCAGCAACAACACATCATCAGTTCTTGATTTATGGCAAAAAGCTTCATCTGGTTTTGACATGTAGTGTGACAAGTATGTATGCTCTTTCAGTGTTCCATTTCCTGTCTGCCAAAAACTCAAAATACATATGAAATGTTCATCCCTTTTAATTTGGCAGTAGTCTAATAATTGAACAATTCCTGACAGTGTAAGCCTTACTTTACATATTTGTAGGAAGGAGCAGATTATGATATAGCCAATGGAAGTGGTGCTGATGATGCTGGCTTTCCTAGTAAAGTGACGGAAGGAAATATCGATCAGACTAGTGTCACAGACAGTATGATGGCAGACCTGTCAGATACTGGTGATGGTGCGTATTTTAGAATTGTCTCAGCCATTCATTTACATTATTGAATCCATAGAAAGGAGTAGGTCTGGTAAGGGCCGATTTTGGCCTCAAATTTCAGGTTCATCTAACGAAAGATTTTGGACACTTTTTAAACACTTCAGTGTCTGTACAAGATTTTAACTATTGTAGTCATTAAAAACGCTCTGAATCTGAAATATGAAAATTCTATCAAATATGCCAAAAATGTCACTTTCAGATGTTTTTTGTCAAAAATGAAAGTGGCCGCATCAGTGTTCATCCTCAACATTTATATATATTATGTATAATCATCAAATACAACTTACATTTCAATATTGAAAATGAACACAAATGTGGCCACTTTCATTTAAGGCGGAAACTGTCTAAAATTTGACTAAAATACTAAAATTGTGAAGATTTCAGTAATTTAGCATGACTGAATGATGCTGGTACACGATACATGTGCATTGTATTGTCAAAAACCGCCCATATTTATGTAGCAGAAGCATTCTTCCTTCCAATAAATAACTTTAAAGTTTACATTTTAACAATTTTGTAAAACTGCTATATTTTGGGGCAAAAAGGGGTCTTACTGGACCTACTCCTTTATATTTGCATTTAAAGTCTGATTCAAAATATCAGTTTTTAGATTGCTGGTAGTTTTAATAGTATAATATATTCAAGGCCTTATGATTTTAAGTTTTATACGCCAGTCTTGACTTTTAAAGGCTTTATCAAATAACCCATTTACTTTCTAATATTCAAAGAATTTTGTGGTATATTTTTGAAATTGTATTTAAATTCTTGGTAACTGTTAAATTATTCTATTTCTCTTTATATTCAGCAGCTTCTTCAGGCTCCAGTGATTTATTTGACCATCCACTGTCATTGATGGACCATTCTTCAAACTCCATCAATCATATAGATGATCAGCTGTCACCAGATGGTACCTCATCTCCTGAATCAAGTCACAATTACTCTTATTCAAAAAACAAATCTTCAGATAAGAACAAACCATCTTCAGGACATGGAATGTGCTTGACAACCAGTGATCAGGATAGACTTAAAATATTTATACATGAATTTTGTGTTCGAGCATTGATCCCATGGGCAGAAAAGCATATGAGGATTCTAAATGATCAGGTTGGTGATTGTGATGAAAACACTGTTGGATGTGCCAAAACTAAATGTATGGGTGGGACTAGGGGGGATTGGAAGGTTTATTTACCAAGCCATACATAGAAATCTAATTGATTCTTTCGAATAATTTCCATGATATCTTTCTAATTTATCCACCACCCTTCAAATTATATTAAAAGTGCCTCCTACAATAATTTTTGGAACCGCCGATTCCATAGATGCCAACCATTACGATTTTTGCGTAGTTTTTCCGATTTTGCTATTAAAACTACGCTATTACGGTCAAAGTCGAATAGTTACGGATTACCAATCATCGCCGTTCAATTTTGTAAAACACAGATTTTTATCATTACTTTTCCGTCCTGGTCCGGTATTTAGAAAACGCCAATGTAATGCTTCCGGTTTCTCAGGAGTTATCAACCTATTGTTGAGTAACTAACTGACTTCCGAAGATGCAAACTTGCATTTTATGAAGTAGCTTTCCCCCTTTCTCTACTTCTCCTTGACAAAACGAAAATGTACGAGTCGAGAACATCTGAACAATTAATTAATGAAATACATACTACTGACAACATGTTAAACAACAAATTTTAGTGCACATCACCTTGCAACCACTCGTCAGTAATTTTTATTGGTAAGTGCACGTTTATGAATGATTACTGAAAACTTTTCAAAAATACAGAAAATTTCATAGTTTGTTACTGATTGTGTCAAAAGGGGTGTCGTAATTTCTGCTTCTTGCTATGTTTTGATATAGTTATAAAGCCAGCAAATACGAATACTCATAAAACTAGTAAATATACGGAGTAATAAATAAATACGGACGTCAAATTAAATCTGTCGTCTGTTCTCTCTCGTCATTGGTAGCGTGAATGAATGATCAATAGTAAAAATGATACTTTTATTAAACAGCCGATATCTTTCCATACAAGTACAATATTCCAACAATAATATATAATAAACATACGGGACGAAACTACTAAAATAATAATCTTTCTCATGTATTTTCGTACGGGTCAACTGGGATTATCTTTAATCATATTAATATTACAATGATAAATACGGTAAATAAATGCAAGGCATACAGCTAATGCGCTGCTTCTTACCTCTAGGACCCCCCGGGATAAGCCTTGCTGCAAGCCAAACGGAAACACAGCAAAGACTGACGAATGTGACGTTGCACTGCTATTTATTTCAAATTACTGGAAGTAAATATTCTAAGCAGGAAGAAAAACATAACGTAAAATGCTTACATAAAATATAGGAGTCCTCGACTCAAAATGCTTATAATAATACACTCTTATGAATAAACATATCTAGACATATTAATTCTTCCAGTTAAGAACCCATAAATGTACACTTTTGGGTTCACGTTAAAATATTGACCCAACGGTAACGTTCTGAACAATACATGACAAAGTTGCGCCATATACGACGTAATCGATACAGCTAATAACATAAAGTAAAACGTACGTTAATTACTCATTCGATATACTAAAAACCAGAAATAACTTCTGTCAACTTATATAAACTCTCTTATTACAATAAATAACAATATTCTTTTACTTGGAAAGAACCAAAACACACATTTACAACACTGCCCCTCCACCAGAATACATTTCGTCCTCGAAATATGGGCTTGGCAATTCTGACAATACGTCTAAAAATTCTTTTCACAATATTTCTATGTACATATTACTCTATCATACAAATAAAACATTTTTTACTCATCTCCAATTTGTCAAAAAACAAACAAATATTTAAGCTATCTTTAAACTTAAACATACATCAACAAACTACTGCGCCTGTTAATGTTCTAACAAAAACAATATCTGCGATAAAAAACTAATGCGCCTGTTAATACTTAAAAGGCAAAACAAGTTAACTATTTTTTCTTCCACATATAAATATCTTCTCTTATACTTATATAACAGTAAAGTGTCACGAAAACACCTAGTTCTATTTTTTTTTATACAGTTACAGCACTAATATACAGTTACTCCATTAAAAATTCAATCCAAGATTCTTCATTCTATCAGACGCTGGAACTATAAACATCATGAAGCTAAACTTCTTCTTAACATCAGGCTTACCATAAGCCAACAAATGTCCTATCAGGTTCTATACCACAAGGGTACCCTGCGTATACATATATACGCCATCTTCGATACTGATGAACCATAAAAACATAAGTATAAAAATTAGTACAAAAGAATAAAAAAAATAGTCATCAGTATTCCCCGAGAAATATCTAAAATGGTGTAGACTATAGCTCAGCATACCCATGGTGTAACCTAAATGTATAATGCAATATAGACTAATCATTAGCCTTAACTTATTCTCGCACCATAACAAAAAAATGGCACCTAAAGTATCCCAACTGCCAATATACACCCACCGAAAGCAGCTTCCCACCAAAATAGTATTAAACAATCTTTTTTTACTGCAACAACAGCAACAATTTAATAGGATCATCAAATTCCAGATTCTGATAAAAAATCACCTGTTTACTGAAAATCTCAAAAACAATTTCAATACCACAATATACTTTCAAAAATCTATAATACTGTATACTCTACATATTTGTGCTTAATGTACTTAGTGTATAAACTAATATTAATACAAGTCTTCTCAATAAACCAATGAATCACGCACACATTTTATCAATAAACAAAAAATCACACAAGTTTCGTATCTACATTATAAAAAAAATCAGAATCTACACAAACAAGCTCTGATATTTGGCCAGTGTAGGCTTATCTGCTATATAGTCCTAACTTTTTCTGGTAATCCTGACTTGTAAATCCAAACTGGGGGTTCCCTTCGAAAGTATTCATATTTTCTGTCTTCCCTCTTTTTCCTCTTGAGAAAGGACAATCTCTACTGTAATGTCCCTCTTGGTGGCATGAGTAACATGTATTTACTCTGTTACTGTTGTTGGTATTAAATTGGTCTTTCTTCTCAACATTATGTCTATTTTATGGACCAAAATTTTCTCTTTCTTGCTTCCCGATTTTAAATAGATCTTTTATCTCATTTAAATCCTGCTTTCCGTTAAATAATGGGCTTCTAGGTTTTGGTTCTTCCCTTTGCAGTTGCTGAACCTGACTACTTACTCTTATAGGATTTGTGCTAACTAGTGTATATTGAGGATTATTAGTACTTGTATTAGCTGCTAATTGTTGGGTCACTGATACCTGGTTATTTTGTTCAGTTGTGGTCCTGGTAAAGCCTATGCTATTTTGACTGCAATTCTGCGTATTGGTGATATTTTCAGCCACATGGATATCCCTTATAATTACTAACTGAGCTATATTTTCCTGATTTAGCTTAACTTGCGTGCTTATCTCAGAAATTTTCATCTTGAGCTCAGAAAATCTATCATTTTGATTCTTTAATCGTCTCTGAATGTCCATTAGAATTGCAATAATATTGTTATCATTCAACTTCGTCTTACTTTCCTCAATCGTCCTAATCTTCTGCACAGGCGAGTTCATAGGACTTACTGTGGGGCTGGAGGTAGATAAATTCACACCATCTTCTATACCCAAATCTATCAAATTACAAGGCTCAACAGTTCCGCTCTGTGAAATAATCATATTCTTCATACTTTCCCCCCTTCCAAAATTTGGAGCTGGGATTTTTCTATTCCTAAGATCCATGTTTAAAACAAACAATAATATGGCAATAGAAGCTAACTGCACCTCTATTTTCCTACTAAATAATTATTTGAAAGCTAAATGCACCTCCTTTTAAAATAATATTTTTTCTTTCTTTCTAGGAAGCTAAATGCACCTCCTTAAAAATATTTTAAAATTTTAGGAAGCTAAATGCACCTCCTTAATAAATATATTGTTTTTTTTATAGGAAGCTAAATGCACCTCCTTAATATATTTTTTTTTATTACACCAAGGGGTTGGCATCTATGAGATTCTCAAAATTACTGTTAACACAGAAACATTTGTACAGAACTGTATTTATGCATGTTAAAATGTCAAATAGTAGGACATTAATGTGACATGTTTTTAATAGAATCAATAAAATCCATCAAAAAAGCATTTATCGTGCTCTCTGTCTATCCGTCAGAGTTATAAAATTCACTTATATAACAAATTTTCCACATTATTTTGCATCATGCTTTAAGAAATAGACCTGATATTTGTTAATAAGCTTACACCATGACAAGTTATAAATCAAGTTAGCATTTTGTTCCAAAACAATGAATTTTTAACCAGTAGGGGACTATATATTGCCAAGCAATACTAACAGAATGCTTATTTTTCTTGTATTGAAATAATTTTGACTGGGCTACCAGTATGTTAAATAAAACACTTAATATTATATTTATATTATAATAACTGATAAGAAGTAATGGTTCAATATACGGAAATCAGTTCAGGTGTTTAATTATTTTTTTACTTTATATTTTTATGCTCCAGCTGTAATGGGGGGGGGGCATTGAATTTGACCCTTGTCCGTCTGTCCATCCATCTGTACGTCCCAAAATTGGTTTCTGTTCTCCAACTTAAGTATGCCTCAACCAAATGTTATGACAATGCTTACCTTAAAACACACCAAGTGTGAATTTTTGTGGTGTCACTTTTACCTTTCTAGTGTTATACTCCATTACAAATGAAAAAATGCTGTATTTTTCATTTCCATTCTTTTGTTTTCCTCACACCAAATGTTATGAAACTTATGCACAATGCTAATTACCACAAGACACAGATCAAGTACAAATTTTTATAGCGGCACTTTTACTGTTCTAGATTTATGTCTCTTTATAACATTATATGCAAGTGGGGGCATCATCTTGTCCCATGGACATATTCCCCATTTATATATTTAATAAATGAAATGTTGTATATGTCAAACATTTAAGACAGATTTGGGAAATAAAAAAGTAAATGTCCTATAGTCTTTATTTGTTTATTAAACTATGGTAGTATTTTAGAAATTGAGTGATTCATAATTCTTCATATGTCATTCCAGCTTACCTCAAGAAAGGGTATCCACAGGTCATTATTTAGTGCTACAAAGAAATGGTTTGGTGGAAACAAACCTGTCAACCAAGCAGCCACAAATCAGAACACCACTGTTGTGTAAGTTTTATAAAAACAAAATCTTAACAACAGCATTAATACTTCTGGTTATTTTATAGGTTAGTTTCTTCAATACAAAAGGATGTGTTCCACTTTTTTAAATTGTGACTTGGATGGACAGTTGTCTCATTGGCACTCATACCACATCTTCTTATATCTGTGAATGAATGGTTAGTGTTAAGCAGACAGTTTTCAAACATTTCAGGATAAAAAGATGTTATGAACCCTGCTTTTTATTAGACCTAAGCATGAACCACCTGACTTTCAACATGCCAACAAGGGAAGATATTCAATATGTCAATATATTTTTTATGACTCTTGGTTAGTGTAGAAGTTTCAGGGTTATTATTACAGTGTAACCTGTGTAATCAGACACACTGGGGATCAGATAAAAGATGTTGGATTAGTAGGGTGTCGGAATACTCAGTTATTTTTTCTGCAAGGAAAGGTATATTTTGGGACCATGAATATGAGTCAGTTAAAACAGATGTTGGAATACTCAGGTGTTGGATAAGGCCGGTTACACTGTATAAGATACCATAAACTAACAAATTTGAGGAATTGGAAGTACAATGAAAAATAATGGGACTATGTATACATGGTATATATATATACAAATTATTGGGAATGTGTCAAATTTGGAACTTGCTTGAATACAACAGCAATTTTTATCTGCCTATACTACTTTCTAAAAATATTAAGGTTCTATTTATATAAAGGTGAAAGGAAAGTACAGGGTACACATTTAAACTTGAATCATTTGGACTGGGAATCAAATTTATAAAGTATATTGGACCTAGTATAAAAGTATTGAGTTTAATTGACCACTTAAAGAACAGAAGCTTAAAATATGTGTTTTATTTGATGAACTTTAGATACACAACAGAGGCACCTGAGCTACAGATGAGAAGACTAGCAGATTTAGCCTTCCTTTTCCAGATGTATGACTTTGCCTACAGAACATACCATACGGCCAAGAGAGATTTCAATAATGACCATGCATGGCTTCATTATGCTGGAGCTTTGGTAGGTTTAAAAAACATTTCTTAGAATTTTCAATAATTGATGTATTTTAAATTATCAACAGGTAGCAAGCAGTCAGTTAATCGTGAAATCAAACTTGACAAAAAAGACAACTGTAAGAGTCATTAAGATAGGATCTTTAATTGACATTAGTATAAATTACTTATTTTTGCATACAAGTTGTTTTATGTGTATCTTTGATAAGTATGCCCCTGCTTTAAAAAAAGTGGGGTTATACTTTTTTTTACTCTGTCTGTCCATCCATCCAACCGTCTGTCCGTCAATCTGTCCCATGAATATTTTTCGTCACATTTTCCTTAAGAACTATAATACAAGGTTTTCTGAAATTTGGTTTCAGGATTTACATATAAAGGCAGCTTTAATGTGTGATGCATTTTCGTATTCTTCCCTCAACAACTTCCTGTTCACCGAAAACTTGTATCAATTTCCATAAGATAGTATAAAATTTTTCATCACACTTTTCTCTGGAACTACAATACAAGGACTTTTGAAATTTGGTTTCATGGTTCATATAAGTCCGCTATCTCATGTTATGCCTTTCCAGATTCTCACTCAACAACTTCCTGTTTACCGAAATATTTGGGGGAGGATATCATCAGTGAGCAGTAGCTCACAGTTTCAAGTGTTATTCTTTAATGCAAAAATATTTTCTTTTCAGGAAATGGCTTGTATAGCTATGTTTATGGATCCACAGGAACAAAAGTATCCTTTCCATTATATGGAGAGTGCTATACAGACTTACCTACAGACCTGCAAGTATGTCATGGAAAATTTATGTTAATAGAAACTTTCTTATGTTCAATACTTTTTTAGCTCACCTGGCCCGAAGGGCCAAGTGAGCTTTTCCCATCACTTTGCGTCCGGCGTCCGTCGTCGTTGTTAACTTTTACAAAAATCTTCTCCTCTGAAACTACTGGGCCAAATTGAACCAAACTTGGCCACAATCATCATTGGGGTATCTAGTTTAAAAAATGTGTGGCGTGACCCGGTCAACCAACCAAGATGGCCGCCATGGCTAAAAATAGAACATAGGGGTAAAATGCAGTTTTTGGCTTATAACTCAAAAACCAAAGCATTTAGAGGAAATCTGACATGGGGTAAAAATGTTTATCAGGTCAAGATCTATCTACCCTGAAATTTTCAGATGAATCAGTCAACCCGTTGTTGGGTTGCTGCCCCTGAATTGGTAATTTTGTGGAAATTTTGCTGTTTTTGGTTATTATCTTGAATATTATTATAGATAGAGATAAACTGTAAACAGCAATAATGTTTAGCAAAGTAGGATTTACAAATAAGTCGACATGACCGAAATGGTCAGTTGACCCCTTTAGAAGTTATTGCCCTTTATAGTCAATTTTTAACCATTTTTCGTAAATCTTAGTTATCTTGTACAAAAATCTTCTCCTCTGAAACTACTGGGCCAAATTAATCCAAACTTGGCAACAATCATCTTTGGGGTATCTAGTTTTAGAAATGTGTCCGTTGACCCGACCATCAAATCAAGATGGCCGCCACAGCTAAAATAGAACATAGGGGTAAAAGGCAGTTTTTGGCTTATACCTCAAAAACCAAAGCATTTAGAGCAAATCTGACAGGTGGTAAAATTGTTTATCAGATCAAGATCTATCTGCCCTGTAATTTTCAGATGAATCTGACAACCCATTGTTGGGTTGCTGCCCCTGAATTGGTAATTTTAAGGAAATTTTGCTGTTTTTGGTTATTATCTTGAATATTATTATAGATAGAGATAAACTGTAAACAGCCATTATGTTCAGCAAAGTAAGATTTACAAATAAGTCAACATAACCGAAATGGTCAATTGACCCCCCTAAGGAGTTATTGTCCTTTATAGTCAATTTTTAACAATTTTCATAAAATTTGTAAATTTTTATTAACATTTTCCACTGAAACTACTGGGCCAATTTCATTATAGATAGAGATAAATGTACGCAGCAAGACTGTTTAGTAAAGTAAGATTTACAAACACATCACCATCACCAAAACACAATTTTGTCATGAATCCATCTGCTTCCTTTGTTTAATATTCACATAGACCAAGGTGAGCGACACTGGCTCTTTGGAGCCTCTAGTTTTAGTTGAGGATTCTGGTTTTATTTTTAAATGAATGTGTTCCAGTGTCCTATAACTAAATATGCGTATACTTGACAATTTGAATTAATGTATTGTTTGTTTTGATGATGGTAGTAGACAAATAACTGCTTATATTTTTGGTGTTTTGTGCAATTTATAACAAAGCTGAAAATATTTGTTTACTACCTATAAAAAAGTAAGTCCCCAAAAACCTTGTTTTTCTACTGGTGCTAAAAATTAGTACAAACATATTTTGCATATTCCCAGAAATCCGGTGTATGCTGCTCGGGCCACAGTTGTTAGTACAGAAGCTTTAAAGAGTCGACGGATGTACCATGAAGCTGCTTTACAGTTCATCAAATTAACTAGTGAGGTAAGTTAAACTGTCATGTCCTCAATACTGAACTTTTTACTTTGAAAGGGTCTTTGTCTTTACATTTGAAACAATAGACATTTTAACCCGTTTTCTTGTATCTGTTTGAAAATAAATCTAATGTTAGAGCTATTTGTATTTAAACATGCCGAAGTCACTGTTGACCATTTTGAATTCACTTTCATTGGTGGAGTACTTATTTTGTTTGATGTTCAGTCTCTCATAGTTCTTTTTACTAGCTACGAGATATATAAAAAAATCTAAAGTTTGATTTTTTTCTGTTCAATCAATAATGAAAGTGAAATAGTGAAATAACAATTCGCTTTTTGCAGCCAAAAGGTTCAATTTTGTCAAATAACGCTAAGAAACATTGATAATTAGTTATTCACTTGCAAGTAAATGAGTCGACCTCTTTAAATCCGTATTCATGTGAACTTCAATTTAACCCCTAGCTAGAGATTGACAACGCATGCATTGTACGTGTACTGGTTATTTAAAGAAAAAGAATGTCAACAATGAAAGTGAAACTAGGGTAAATCATTTGATTACTAATGCGATGCACATAAAATCATTCTTATACGGTTAAAAACAATGAGAAACATCTATTTTTAATCTATAAAATAAAATCAAACAGACCTATAAAAATCCAATTGCACGTGTTGGTTTAATCTATTCATATCTTTATTTTTGTTTACATCGCTTATATGGTCATCTGAGGTCAAATCGATAGTTAATTAGATGGCGTCTGGACTAAAATACACACGAAACGAACCTATATATTATCTACCCCATGCTCTGTAAACTGTTTATTTTAGACTTTTGATAGTTTGGATAAATGTTTTACATTGTTATAAATCAAATATGAGAATTTGAGTCAAATCGGTGACCATGAATTTGACAGCTAGTGCCCCTTTAAGATTGGCACATGCATTCTAAATTTTATATTGTGTATTAATCGTGTTGATACTTGTATGTATGTGGTGAGACTTTGAAAAATGATTGAATCTTGATTCCTGTTAATAGTTGAACCATCAATTAAGATACTCATGAAACTTACATTGTCTATGCTATTATAGTTGTTTTCAGTATTTGACAAATACATTTTTTTTTCTCACTTTAATAAACATTTGTACTAAAAAAAAATGTTTCCACAGTTAATGATTTTTGTAGAGCCTTTGACTTTAGTCGAAAAAGCAAGACTAAGCGATCCTACATTCCGTCTGAGGCGGCGGTGGCAGCATCCACAAATATTCACTATGTGGTTAAAGTTTTTGAAATTTTAATAACTTTCTTGAACTATCCTGGATTTCTACCAAACTTAGACAGAAGCTTGATTATGATCATAAGATAGTATCCAGAAGTAAATTTTGTAAAAATGAAATTCCATTTTTTCCATATTTTACTTATAAATGGACTTAGTTTTTCTGCCAGGAAATATTACATTCACTCTGTGGTTAAAGTTTTAAAATTTTTAATAACTTTCTTAACTATCCTGGGTTGGTACCAAACTTGGTCAGAAGCTTGTTTATAATCATAAGATAGTATCCAGAAGTAAATTTTGTAAAAATAAAATTCCATTTTTTCCATATTTTACTTATAAATGGACTTTGTTTTTCTGCCAGGATACAACACATTTACTGTGTGGTTAAACTTTTTGAAATTTTAATAACTTTCTTATACTATTTTGGATTTGTAGCAAACTTGGACAGAAGCTTGTTTATGATCGAAAGCTAGTATCTAGAAGGAAATTTTGTAAAAAAATAAATCTCTTTTCTGTATTTTACTTTTACATGGACTTAGATTTTCTGCCAGGAAACAACACATTCACTCTGTGGTTAAACTTTTTAAAATTTTAATAACTTTCTTATACTATTTTGGATTTGTAGCAAACATGGACAGAAGCTTGTTTATGATCAAAAGCTAGTATCTAGAAGGAAATTTTGTTTTCTGCCAGTTAACATTACAATCAGTCTGTAGTTAAAGTTTTTAAACATTTATTAGATTCTTGGACAGACGCTTCTTATAATTAAAAAAATAGTATCAACTGGAATATTTCATTAATTTATTTCCTCATTTTTGTTGAGCCTGCGATTAACAGAAAGTGGAACCCTTACAAATTTTTTATTGTGACATGTGAAAACAAGTTGTACAGATAAGCAAAGTTTTTTTTATATAAACTTTTAAATAGTCTACCATTTTTGTCGAGCCTTCGACTTTTGTCGAAAAAGCGAGACATAGCGATCCTACATTCCGTCGGCGTCGGTGTCGTCGTCGGCGGCGTCCACAAATATTCACTCTGTGGTTAAAGTTTTTGAAATTTTAATAACTTTCTCAAACTATACTGGATTTCTACCAAACTTGGACAGAAGCTCGTTTATGATCATTAGATAGTATCTAGAATTAAATTTTGTAAAAATAAAATTCCATTTTTTCCGTATTTTACTTATAAATGGACTTAGTTTTTCTGCCAGGAAAAAATTACATTCACTCTAGGGTTAAAGTTTTTCAAATTTAAATAACTTTCTTAAACTATACTGGATTTCTACCAAACTTGGACAGAAGCTTGTTTATGATCATTAGATAGTATCTAGAATTAAATTTTGTAAAAATAAATACCATTTTTTCCGTATTTTACTTATAAATGGACTTAGTTTTTCTGCCGGGAAAGATTACATTCACTTTATGGTTCAAGTTTTTCAAATTTAAATTACTTTCTTAAACTATCCTGGGTTTGTACCAAACTTGGACAGAAGCTTGTTTATGATCATAAGATAGTATCCAAAGGTAAATCTTGAAAAAAAAAAATCCATTTTTTCTGTACCGGTATTTTACTTTTAAATGGACTTAGATTTTCTAACAGGAAACTACACATTCACACTGTGGTTAAAGTTTTTAAAATATTATGAACTTTCTTATTCTATTTTGGATTTGTACCAAACTTAGACAGAAGCTTGTTTATGATCAAAAGCTAGTACCTAGAAGGAAATCTTGTTAAAACTTTGTACCTGTGTATCTGTATTTTACTTATAAATAGACTTAGTTTTTCCCAGTTAACATTACATACAATCTGCAGTTAAAGTTTTCAAAACATTTAAATTTATTAGATTCATAAACTATCCTGGACTTTACCAAACTTGGATGGAAGTTTCTTATAATCAAAAGATAGTATCAAGAGGAATATTTTCATTGATTATTTTTCCTCTTTTTCGTTGAGCCTGCAATCATGGCAATAAACAGCCAAAGTAGGCGAGACACTGGGTTCCGCGGAACCCTTAAGAATTTTTTATTAGCTCACCTGGCCCAAAGGGCCAGGTGAGCTTTTCTCATCACTTGGCCTCTGTCGTCTGTCATCCGTAGTCGTCTTCTTCATTAACTTTTACAAAAATCTTCTCCTCTGAAACTACTGGGCCAAATTTACCCAAACTTGGCCACAATCATCATTGGGGTATCTAGTTAAAAAATGTGTCCGTTGAAAAATTGTTTATCAATTCAAGATCTATTCCGACTATTCGCCCTGAATTTTCAGATGAATCGGACAACCGGATGTTGGGTTGCTGCCCCTGAATTGGTAATTTTAAGGTAATTTTGCCATTTTTAGCTCACCTGGCCCGAGGGCCAAGTGAGCTTTTTTCATCACTTTGCATCTGGCCTCCGTTGTCGTTTTACTTTTACAAAAATCTTCTCCGCTGAAACTACTGGGCCAAAGTAAACCAAATTTGGCCACAATCATCATTGGGGTTTCTAGTTTAAAAAATGTGTCCGATGACTCGGCCAACCAACCAAGATGGCCGCCATGGCTAAAAATAGAACATAGGGGTAAAATGCAGTTTTGGGCTTATAACTCAAAAACCAAAGCATTTAGAGCAAACCTGATAAGGGGTTATATTGTTTATCAAGTCAATATCTATTTGCCATGAAATATTTAGATGAATTGGACAACTGGTTGTTGGGTTGCTGCTCCCCAATTGATAATTTTTAAAGAATTTGTTGTTTTTTGTTTTTATCTTGAATACTATAATAGATAGAGATAAACTGTAAACAGCAATAATGTTCAGCAAAGTAAGATCTAAAAATAAGTCAACTTGACCAAAATGGTCAGTTGACCCCTTAAGGAGTTATTGCCCTTTAGAGTAAATTTTTAACAATTTTCATTGGTAAATTTTTGTAAATTTTAACAAAATGTTTCCTTCTGTATCTAAAGAGCCAAGTTTATTATAGATAGAGAAAATTGTAAGTAGCGAATATGTTCAGTACAGTAAGATCTACAAACACATCAACATCACCAAAACACAATTTTTTCATGAATCCATCTACAGTCGACTCTCGTTATGTCGAAGTCAGCCGGACCAGATAAATATTTCGAGATACACGTAGTTCGACTCAAACGAACACCGGAAGTTCCACAATCTAAGGGACACAACTCTTGCTTAGCTTGGTAAAGCTAAAATAAATCCGGGTGAATATGACAGGGGGATCGATATTCTAGTATCAAATCGATGTATTTGTATGTCACAGTCTTTTATCATTATAATGACATTATTTTTACTTATTCAATTGTTGCATGGAAAAAAATTCATATGGCTTTTCCAAGAGAGTTATTTCCAATCGATAGTTTCGTTATTCAGGTTGGTTATAGCTGACAAAATTGTTTATTCTCGGATACCAGAGATTTAAGAAAATTTTGATTTCTATTCATTTTGTTTAATCATACTCTTTCTTTTCAAAAGAAAATATAACAAGATTAAAGACGCCGTTTGAGTAGTTTTTAGGTGATTGTCAACGGAAGCCATAATCCTCACTTTATACACACCCAAGCTCATTAGTGTAAATCACAAATTCATTGTTTTGTAAACATTTTAAATACTTTTTTTCAGGAACATTAACAATATATCACTAATTATTTATAAAAATTCTATTAAAGATAATCTTAGGTAAACACTCATGGAAATAGCATGTCATAAATCAATACAGTGGTCAGTGACCGGAAATTTAATTACAAGTGTATTGTCAGATTAACTCTTCAATGCATTTAAATCCCGGAGGTCATGTTTTGACATATGTGTATTAGTTCGAAATAAAATATGAATTTTGAATGCTTTTGTTAACCTTGGGACCGTAATTTTAGTTCGACTCATCCGAAATTTCTACTCATCAAATTTCGACTCATCAGGAGTCGAATTACATACTTTTGTATGGAATAAAGTTCAGGACCACGTGAAAACTTCGACTCATCCAAACTTTCGAGTCAACCGAGTTCGAGACAACGAGAGTTAACTGTATGTCCTTTGTTTAATATGCACAAAGACCAAGGTGAGAGACACAGCCTCTAGTTTAAATTTGCCATGTGTTCTAATTCTGATTGAACATTAAACAGTCAGTAATCAATCATATTTCTTTCTGACTTAAACAAAAATACATCAATTTTGCAGGATTCTGACTTGAGAAGTGCCTTACTGCTAGAACAAGCTGCTCATTGTTACATTAACATGGAAGTTCCTAAAGTCAGAAAGTATTCATTCCACATGATATTAGCTGGTCACCGATTTAGTAAAGCTGGACAGGTAAGAGAAACTCAAAATTGTTACACAAAATGTCATGCATTGTTGATAATAGATTGATAATTTTAGCAGGAAAATGATACTGGAACACTACTTGTCATTACTTGTGATCAACAAATTGAATGATAGATTATGATGGAAATCTCTCTTTTTCTTTTTTGATTTTGAATTGGATAATACAAATTGAAGGGTAACATTATGAGCCAATATCCCTTCGAAACCCTGAATAACAATGATATTATACTTGAGTGTCTGGATTTCAGCATTCATAACTATTCTGCTCTTCATTTTGTTTACAGGATATTTTTGTCTCATATGCTATGTCAATTTAACCAATCAAATTGTATTGTTAACCGGTATTCTTCACTCCAGTATAATATATTAAAAGTTCTTGAACACCAAATATGATATGTCAGTTATCTTTAAAAGAATCATTTAGAGGAAATTACCAAAGTGAATATGAAAAGCTCATTCTTTTTTAAAAAGCTTCAATCTGTACTTCAGTTTAATTTTATTGAAGAATGATTTGTTATAACCAAGTTGATATGTTGTAGCCAGTTTGAAGAAAAAACCAGAATATAAACTCAATCGAAAAGCTGAAAAACAGTTATAAATGTGAAGATTGAACTCTTGGTATGAACTAGGAATTTAAATTATCTTTCTTTTTAGCGTAAACATTCCTTACGGTCATATTCCCAAGCATTACAAGTTTACAAGGGAAAAGGATGGGCATTAGCTGAGGTGAGAAAAATACCTTGCATTTAACAAATCAGAAATTAAAATGATTCTAAGTGCTTATTTTGTGTTTTGAGTACTAAAGATTTCACATGTAATTATTTAGACTTGAACATGAAATGTTTAATGAAATATAGAATTTTCTACAGTATTTGTTTAGGCCATAAAATCAAATATCCATAATAATTTTTCTTTTTTATCATGAAAAATAGTCATAAAATCTAATGAATCAATGTATCAGAAATTTAAAAGGAAATCAGTGTGAAACCTCTCTAGTTTTAAATGATGTGCCAAAAAAATAAAGTTAGATCAGTTAAGTTTACCTCTTGCTAATTATTTATATTTTATAGACATGCTATCACATCCTAAATTTTTAGGTTTTAATGATTTTGTTCATTATAATTTTTCCATATTTCAGGATCACATTAATTTTACTCTTGGTCGACAGTCTTTCAACTTGAAACATTTAGAGAATGCTACTGCTGCTTTCAAGCACTTACTGACAGAAAACAGTAAACAGACGGCTGGTCAGCAAGGAGCCTTCTTCAGAGAGTACCTCTTTGTATACAAGGTTTGTTATTATATATTATATATTTTTGTTATTAAAATAATTTCTTATTACACAAGGTTGACAGATGTCTGTCTTAAAAATTATTTTGTCAACTATGTTTTTGTTTTCATTTTGAGCAGAACTTGCGGAAACGAGGCCATTGCATGCAGTTTCTTGAATCGAAGGTTTCGAGTGGTTTTTGATTAGTCCACTCAAGTGAGAAATAGCTCTGTATGAACAGTTATTTTAAAAATTATGAATATAGAATAATGAAAATAATAAATTTAACCCAAAGAATGGTAAATTTTATTTAAACTTAATACTTCGATATATTTCAGCAATTACTTACCCAGGAAGCAGGAGAATTAGGTGACCATTCTGGACCTTTACCTGAATTACCACTGCCAATCGTAGACTCTAACGAAACTAAAGTATTATTAGGCAGTAGGCCTCAACCTAGTCAAGGTAAATTTTAACAACATTGTCTAAATTATTAGTACATTGTTTTATGCTTAAGGGAATCAGCTAGATGATATGTGCTGGAAATTGATATTTTCTGTATGGATTTTGTGTCATGAATCAACACAACAAACATATCCTTGATAAAAGGCAAATAAATCCTTTGCATGAAGATGTTTTGCAAAATTTAAAGTACAGTCTTCTGCTAGGAAAGTTTTAACAGTACTTACAAGATGAAATATCAGTATCTTCCCAGATATAATCCAACAATTTGTACCGGGAGGAAATATTCTATTTTACTTTCAAAATCACAGTTTAAATTCTTTGATATTTCTTCAGAATCATAGATAGTATCTATCATTTATCATTTATTATTTATTTTTATTAATGATTTTCCAGTATCTGACAAAGTAGCTGTGTCAGGTGTATGGTTTGATCACAGTGAATGCAATCATCCCCGGTGGACTCAGATGGAAGAGAGGCTAGTGTCCTCTGCCAATAATGGATTCCTTCCACCAACATTCCGACCAACATTGCAAGTCTTCACAAATAAAACTAACAACAAATATAATCCTGTTGGTTTTGTAGGTGGTGAGTTGATTTGTACTTGTATTATAACAAAGGAATGATTACATTATGTAGTGTGTTTGATTGTGAATTGAATACTGTAAATTCAGAAATTATTGTGATGTTTTTATTATTGTGAAAAATGCAACAGGGTTGTAATTGCAATTATTTAAACTTGCATTCTGAAATTTTTCATATGAATTGAACAGGATATTTTCACAATATCACAAAAATTAAAATCGCATTTTAGTCCAAAATGTCAAAATCGAAATAATAAAGGCACACAATAATTTCTGAATTTACAGTATAATAATTTAGAGGTAAATTTTGTCTTTAAAGTCCATGAAAACTACTTTATTTTTTTTATAATTACAAACTAGTGCTTTTGGAATATTGACATAAATATTTACATAAAATAAAATCAATGGAAGGGATCATCTTCTATTATTGGATCTAGAGACGTCATTTTGTGAAATAAAGATACTCTACATGAAGTTCAAGACTGCTTTACAACTGGCAGCACTCTCTTAGATTTAACCACAGCTAGACAACTAGATTTACATGGACTAGATAGAGCATTGTTTATGGAAATATCTCTGGTATCATTGAGGAAACAAGTCCAGTATGGTTTGAAGATACATCACAGCAGAAACTTTTTTCTTCAGTATTTTTAAATGGATGCTGAGTGTGTAATACAATGTTGATATATTAATGAAAATAGATATAAAATGGCCAATTAGATTTTGAAGTTTTATGTTTTAGGGCAAAATAGGTCATATTCCATCTATGTGCAAACATCCCCACACAAAACCCTCATCATATGCTTGATATAATGAAGATGTTTATTTTCAGAATCAATTGTTGTTGAAGCACAGCTAGTTAACCCATTGAAAGTGATGTTAATGTTGACGGAGGTGTCCCTATTATGGACATTCTTACCTGCATTACCAGGAACAGAAAAACCACAGCTGATTACCAATGAAGTTCTCTCTAATGTTAAGGTAATAATAACGTGCTGTTTCAATCACTCAAATAGTAGAACTCAAATAAGAGATTTTTCTTTAATGAATCTTATTATTTCATTAATCAATATAAGAAAAAAGTAAGGTATATTCTATTAAAAAATGTATGCGTCTTTTACCATTATACAAAATTATCTTAAAAATTGTTCTTGGTTGTAAGGATATTATAAAAGTCCCTTCCTACCCTCCCACATACATTTTAATGGAATAGCCTTAATTTGTGTTAGATGTCAAAGATACGAGTTTGATCGAAAATGACCTCAACAGATGCTATTGGTAGAACTGAATCACAGCATATATAGTAAATTAGTTGAGTTTTTTTTAAATTTTTGCAAAACAGCACAGACTGAAGGACTCCTAAGAGTTTAAATTTTAATGGACTTAAAAGTGTTTATCGAAACCACAGTATTACCACCAAAATCATAGAAGTCCTGAAAATGATCAATTCTATCTTAAATTATATAAACATCTATATTAAAACTTGTATTAGGCAGATGATGAATTTACCAAAAGCAAGATTTTCAACCTGAGCAATATTTAATCCAATGGCCTGTGGAAAAAATCAGATAAAACTGAATCATCATAAAAATTATTGAATATTTGTATGAAAAAATGGTATAATGAGAACAAAAAAAATATTGCAGTTTGATTGATTTGTGAAAATAGTAATGACTTGTTAAAAATCAAAGGAATATTATATTTATTATTATGCAAGTTTGTTGTTCACTCTCCAAAAACGGAAACATCTTGTCATATGCATGATATGATTGGTTATGCATTGTGTTTTTTTTTCTCCAGAATACCTTAGCTAATGAAATCATCTACACTCAAGTAATAGATAGTGTTACTCTTCAGGCTAATGAACAGTTACCTGTAAGTTATTTTATAGAGATTCAAACATTACTACTCAAGTTTATTGTAGTTTCAACTCAATTGATATGTATTTTAGCACTTTGATACCCAATTCAGTTTTTCACATGCTAATAAAAATCAGGACTGATTGTTGCTGTTTGTGCTAAATAGATAAGGAATAAAAATCATATCACACACAAACCTTGGCAATGTAGAATATTTATTTATCTTTAAGTACCTCACAATGAAAATACCAAAGCAAGAGAATGGGCACAAGTTTAAGTTACTCCTACATTAAACAAAGCTGTTATTGTCTTTTAAATTGCTGTAGACTGAAGGACTATTATAATGGGATTAAAGCATTGTACATCTAAAATACAATGAAAAAATTGATGAGTGAAGGGCAAATTAAAGGTTGACGTGATCTTTGAAATAAATGGTAAATCATGCTCGGTTTTTCGTGAAAATCCAAAAAA
Organism: Mytilus trossulus; assembly: GCF_036588685.1. NCBI lineage: Eukaryota > Metazoa > Mollusca > Bivalvia > Mytilida > Mytilidae > Mytilus > Mytilus trossulus. Next base: position 60,917,501 of record NC_086378.1, on the reverse strand, counting down.
ATTAGTATCATTAGAAATAATGATATTCTTTTCGACATTTCTCAGTAAATCCTCAAATGTGTTTATATATGATTACTTGTCAGATCACAAAGCATCAATTTATATACATGTAGAATGACATTTTTATGATTTGACCATAAGGATTATTTTTCCACTATGATATTTTAGGTGCAGTTAGTGCTTGTTCCTCACCAAACTGGAGAACTTAGGATAGTTGGACTTGCATTCCATTTAGGAACAGCACAGACTGAAGGACCCAAGTCTTCCAATACATTATATGTTCGTGGTAAACAAAAACTTGAAGTTCAAGGACCTCGATTAAATAATTCAAAAGAGGAAAAGGCCAGTAAAATGTATGGACCTGATCGTAGATTAGATTTAGTTATTCAACAAGAAATGCCACAGTTACAAGTGTCGTTTTGTAATTTCCCTCAGACGTTATTGTGCGGTGAGGTGCATGCCATCATGTTACAGTTTACGAACATTGGTTCTAGTCCATTACACAAACTCAAAGTAGGATCATCCAGTCCTGAATTTTTTACGTTAGGATCTCACGGTGAAATACCCAAATTTCCAACTGTGTATCAGGAGTCGTCTGAAGTGCCAAATAAAAGCTCATCTTGTGAATTTAATTCCAAAATGACAAACATTAAGTCATGTGTCGTAGACATTGCTCTTCCAAATGGTGTGTTACAACCAAAAAATACATTATCTGTGCCAGCCTGGATAAGGGGGAATGATATTGGAGGAGTACACGAAACACATTTTATGTTTTATTATGAACCAATTCATTCAACACCAAAACCAAGGTATGCTTTATAATGTTAGTAACACTAGAAGAAGTGAAGGCATTCCTAAATAGTTACTTGTTATTGCTATGATATGCTTTATATTTAAATTAAGAATATTTATTACTTTTCAGATAGTTCAATATGAAAATATTTTATAGTTTGGCTAAATGATTTTGTTCATGTTGTTTGGATTATCTGAATATATAACACAGGGAAGTTGAGAACTGTCATATTCTATGTGGTACAGAGTAGTAATACAAGTTTATAGTTATGTGATTATAGTTAAAAACTGATGCTGTTTTCATTGATAAGCCAATATATATGGCATTATCAAGCAGTTTTGCCTTTTCTAATATGGTCCCTTTGGCAAAATCAAAAAATGGTAAGCAAACTCAATGTTATTTCTAATACATATATCGATCTCTGTATCTAATTGAATACTCAGAGACGACATTTCTGAGGTTGAATCACCAACATTGCTTACACTCACTGTGTAAAGATCCAAGAGCTGTTTGAACCAAATCATTATGTGCATTGTGAGAATTAATGTATTTTACATGAGTTGAGAAAAAGTTAATAAGATTTCATATCATTTCAAGGTACTGTTAACTATTAATTGTTAATGTTTCAGATATAGACTGTTAAGACATACTGCTGTGATAAACACTTTAGAATCCCTCAGTGTGAGAGCTGTAGCCAGAAGGGGAAATAACTCATCACAAACAGGGGGCACAACTGGTTCTTGTGTTGTTTTCTGTGAATTAGAAAACTTGAGCCAGGTAAGTTGTACAGTACATTTTTTAAATGTTTTTTTTTTCTTGAGGCCAACAGCATGAACAGAGAGCACAATTGTTATGAATATAATGTTACAGCCCATTTAGGTGAAGACGCAGGGCAAATAATCCTGTCTGTTTATTTTCCAAATCCCAGTGTCAATGGAATTTACATACTCAAAGTAGCAATTTTGATTTAGGTAAAAGGTAATTGTTTTTCGAATTTTGGTAAAGGTCAATTTTAGTTGTAATACTTTATTAAAATTATTTGAAAAAGAAAAGTCTGTTTTTAATAACATTTTTACAATTTAACAACAGGTCCAAGCACAAAGAGCCCATGTTAAAGAAGTACAGATTAACCAAGTATCTTGTGCCAGTGATAGATGGACAATACAACACCTCAGTTCTCAACAAAAAAAATCAGGTAAATTACCTTAGACAAAATTTAGACCTTCAGTGTTTAGTTGTAAGAAAATTAATATGTGAAGATGTTAACAAATTTTTCATTTCGTTAAAATATCACAAGCTTACTGGTGGTATAACAGTTATATTATACAAAATACATTATTGTACATTTTTGTAGAAATACAAGTGGGCAGTAGAGAAACTATGCAAATATGTTTAAAAGCAATAAGAAGTCCTACCAATATAGGTGAGTGTTATTTAGAATAAAAAAATAAATCTTATGTTTACACAAATTCATTATTTTTATTTATGAAGATACAAACTTGCTCAGTAAAAATTATCATGAAAGATGGTTAGAAACTAATACATATATACATCACAGAGTGGTAATTGTAGGTAAATTTTCTAGCCTTTAAATAACACCAGGTTGTATACACTGTTTGCCAACTTAAAGGGAGCACACTGGATACCGTTTTCACATCCATGTGATATCATTCAACTATAGTATGATCTCTATTTAGATAAATCAATCATTTACATACATTAGCCAGCTGAAATTATATAAATATTTGTATTTTCAGAATCGATAAAAGGGAAAGACTGTGTATTATTTAGTGATGTTTCCTTTGACAATCAACAGGTAAGAAGTAATTAATCTGTTTGTTGAAGAAGAGCATTTCATTTCCATAGAACTTACTTCCTGTTGCTAGAACTGCACCATTTGTTAACTGATTCAAACTATATAACAAGTATACCATAGCAACAAGTATAGCTTATTGCATAGAATTCATTCAAACTTATATTGAGAAATGAAAAAAAAATCTGATTTTATTGTTGTCAACTGTTTAAAGACAAATTGAGATACTTTAAACTTTAAAAATATTTGCTTGTAGAATCTGTAGAAAAAATGTATTGGTTGTAATTACTCTAAATATTTAAGCCAGCTTACTTTTGTCTCATTAAAATATAAGTTAGATCTTACAGAATACAATTTATCTTCTATAAATAAGAAGATGTTGTATGAGTGCCAATGAAACAAATCTCCATCCAAATCACAATGTGTTTAAAGTAAACATTTATAGATCAGAGTATGGCCTTGTGTGTTAAAAGTAAACAATTGTAGGTCAAGGTATGGCCTTGGACACAGAGCATTGGGTCACACCAAATAGCATGCTAGAAAGGGCCCAAAATGACAAGTGTAAAGCACTTCCAACAGGAAACCAGTTCTTAATAAAAGAAATTTTGTTCAATGTTTAGCTATGAAATAAGATAAAATCTTTTCAGGAATGATATTAATTATGCTCTCCTTTTTAGAAAATTCATAAAACAACGGAGGCTGCCAAAAAATTTGCTATTACAACAAAAATTGCTTGCCTCTATTTGAAGTATCACATAAAGGAAAAGCTGATTTCTTTGTTGTGTGTTTGTAAAAATTGACCTATTAATGAACTATTTAGATTATGCTTTGATGCTTTAATGCATAATTTCCATGACTATTTTACAGATTTGTAGCTCATTAACACCTTGTGCTGACTTCTACTTCTGCTCCAAGGCCAAATTATCCTCTGATGATACTCTAAGTAAAACTGCTGGGGAATTTAGTGATCTGAAATGTGCAATACAGATAGGATTAACACTTGTAATAATATGGAAGGTAAGATATAATTTACCACATATGGGTAAGCTTTTTAAGATGTTTTAAATGTATGAACACACACTCATGTTTTGTTTTTTACAAAGTTGTTTTATCCTTGGCACCTGTTGAAAGCATGCTTCCTTCTAGATTATATGTTATATGTAGATTTTCTCACAAATGACTCTTCAGAGTGGTCTGTAGGAGACTAGTATCAACCATACCTGATTTACCCTTGTTCATATGGACAGTATCATTATACTCCATCAAAACAATTTGGCTAGTGGGGGTACAGAGGAAGCATCCTGTCTATTCAACATCAACCAAAAATAAACAGTCAGATTCTCAACTACATAACATTCAAATGTTTTATTTATCACTTTTTCATACTTTAGCTAAGACTGAAAATAAAATGGAAGCTAGTATTCAGATGTGTTTGTAGTTTAGTTTAAAAACTATGTATTTACTTGCAGGCATTTGTGATCAATGATACTGGTGAGGTACAGATTAGAGTGGGTCAGCACCATGTACATATAGAAAAGATTGACACTATATTTACATCTTATCCTATAAAAGTAAGTGTTAAACATTCTGATATTGGTTTTATATCTTACCTTTTTTGGACATTACTTTCTTTGTGAATAACAGGAACTCTGGATTCTTCATTAGCTAATGTATAAATAAACACTTACTTGTTGGACAGGTCATATGATATTCTTTTGTTACCTGTTTCTATAAATAGGGATGGGTAAAATATGTTGAAATAAGAATTGCTGCATTTCCATAGGTACACATTCAATAGATTTTGTGTAACAAAATTATTTATACCGGTTAAATGATAAATTGAAGCCATTGCTATTTTTGAAAAATTTGCCCTTGATTTAACTTTGTCATTACATCCACTCTAGTGATATGGATTTTAATGCTCCACCTAGGGGCATAATGTTTTTCAGACTGTGTGTCCGTTCATTCGTCTGTTTATCCGTTTTTGTCTGCCTGTTGTGAGGTAAAAGTTTTTCCTGAAGGTAGTATTTGAGGAAGTTGAAGTCAAATTAACTTTAAACTTAGTACACATGTTCCGTATGATATGATCTTTCTAAGTTAAATGCCAATTTAAAGTTTTTACCCCAATTTTACGGTCCACTGAACATAGAAAATGTTATTGTGAGTGGAGCATCCTTATACTATGAACACAATCTTGTTGAGATTTTATTCTGAGATTAAATTAATGTATCACTTAATTTTTTATTTTGATGATTTTGTACGGCAGAATAACACCTAAAATTTACCTTTGCCTTAATGAGCATTTTACTGCTATGAAACCACAGATTTGAAATTAATAAGGTTTCTGTTACAAGTTGCATCAAATATTCAAGTGTTTAGCATATTTTAATCAATTTACCTCTGATTAGGATGATTCAGACATGTCTTGTCAAGGATTAACTCAGGGATTAAATGTGGTAGGTATTGCATTTGTTCTGTGATAAAACATATCTCATTTATATAGCATCTCTAATATGGAATGACATTTTGCCAGATTTTCTCTATGGACAAATGTGTTCTTTTGTATATACTCTGCTTGTTTCATTTTTTCATGTATTGACATCAACTTAGTGCGGAATTGGACATACTTTTTCTTTATTTTAACCTCCAACAAAGAAAATGGTAATTTAACAAAATTAAAATTATTGTTTCAAAAGTAGGGACAGATATTTACTAGAATTTATTGTCAGATATCATTAATGATAAAATTGGGGGAAAAATCAAGTTTACTAGGCCTTCATAGTTCTATCCTTTGAAGATTAACATAAAAAAATGCAAATTATCTTTTATTATGTCATAGTGACCTTTCTGTACTAAATAAACTGGACAAAAATTCATTTTGCATAATAAACTATTTTGAAAGAATTTAACAGTTTCTTGCAATTTTTACAGGTTAATAATCGGTATTAAAGTACAATTTCTTAGATATGGGCAATCTTATATTATACTATGTAAGGGCTAAGACAGCTCATTCCCTTGACTTTAGTGAATGCTTATAAAAATATCACTATATAATTGAGAATGTCTGCAATGTAAAAAACAGATATTTTCCTAGAATTTGCTGTTGGTAGTCATTTTGCATTATCATATATTTATAAGAATGTATTTTTATCTTCTTCTAGATTAATGACTTTTTTTTTTGCATCATGTGGCCATCTTTCTCCTTTGATATGATGCTTAATAGCATGTTTTTCAAGAGCTGATCTTTTGTGGATTTATTTTCTTTTTTTGTGGGTAGAGGAAAACCACTAATTTTAACAATAGATCAAATAGGAATAGACTGGGCAAGGCACAAAACGAATATCATTAATAACTGAATCCTAAATAAAACAATTGATTGATTTTGTTTTAATTAACTTTTTCAGATAAAGGATTGTTTTCTTGAATAAAAAATTACAATGTTTGTCACAAAAAAATATGCAGTATGTCCTGTGATAGCATTTTTACTATGAAGTCATGATTCCAACTAAGGACAGAGGCTTAGTCAAACCAAAGATTGAGATAAGTTGGTTGTTTTTTTGTATTCAGAACAATATTTCAAGATGCAATGACGTGTCTTACTGGTGACTTATAAGCTAGATATGGGGGAAAATTGGATCAGGTTGTCTGTCTTGGTTAAAGTTTATATTCATATCACATGTTTTCCCCCTGAATATGGTTGAAATATTGTCTGGTGGATGTTATAATACCCTTGATCAAATCATTTCATAGTTTTTGCATTGAAGCCATTGGCTTTAGTTTTCTTGTGTGATCAATATTATGTAAATGTTGTATACTTTGACTTTAATTGTAGATAAAACCTGATCCACCACCTTTAAAGTTTATAAAAACTGAAGAAGATGAAGATGAAAACAAAAAATTAGATTCAGAAGTCACTACACAACTAGTGGACATTAGTTTTAGCCATAAAAGTAATATAACACACAATTTTCGTACATCAAGGTAATTAATACCATAAGTTTTAAACTTTTTCCCTAATTCATTTCAAAATTATAAGTGTTGTTTCTGATTACAAAATTAGACTTGCAGATTGTATTTATACAATTTTGTGCATCCTAACAGAGTCATATTTATTTAATGTGGATAAATTTTTTTAATTGGTTTTAGTTTAATGCCCAATCCTAGAATTTAAATTGACATGCTCCAGGCTGTGGGTTGTTTCATAAAGATATGAAAAATCCTCTAAATTTTGTTTCTCACAAACTATTGTATCATACTATTTCAATGAAAAGTTAAGTTACAAAAATACTGAACTCAAAGGAAAAAAAAAAACTGAATGCCCTTATCAAATGACAAAATCAAAAGCTCAAACATATCAAACAAATGTCATTTACTTTAATTGGGAGAGGACCCATCAACATTGTTATTATTTACATGAGAAAACTTTTCTTCTATTTTGCAGGGTGTGTATTGTACCTGTGGTTGTGATGCTACACAACTGTTCCAAAATACCTGTAGAGGTATTAATAGACACCAGTAAATCACCTGACAGGTAAATGTTTGATCTGAACTCCTGTCTAAATTGACCAAATATTTAGTACTCTTAATTTAATGTATGTGAATAAAACTTGACTTATTTGCAAGGATCCTCAATATTCAATATAAATACCTCAATTTTGGCAAAATGTGGTTACTTGCAACTTTTGAGTTTTGTATTAATTATCAAAATTTTCTTATTTTATAGATTGAATTCTCGACCAGAAAATCTTTTGACAAACCAAGCCTACCCTAGCCACAGTAGCTGTTTTAATTGGGTGAGCCAGACTATGACACAACTGAAAATAGAATCTAATCAACAGAAACCTGTCAGATTGTCAGCAGGCTTCAGTAAACCAGGGATATTTAACCTCAATAGACTATCAGTGTTTGTAACCTACACGTCAGACTCTAGTCAGATGGTGCTGCAGAAACATAACTCTCCGAGTGTCATTGTCGTCAATGATGTATCATGATATTGTTCTATATGTAAACCTTGTTATTTGTGTATCAGTTGTATGCTTTTATTAGTGATAAACATTGTTAGATAAAGTTGTCCTGCTTCAAAAGTAAAAAAAGTATTGATATTGGGAAGGCTTTTTACATATTAGATTGTAGAAAGGGGGAGGTTTTCATAAAGAATTATAGCACAGAATAATTTTATACCAGCTTGAGTAAAAAAAATGCAAAAGGTCAGGTTTTTGGCTTCTGTGGTTTGTTCCTACCAATGTTAGCCTTATAAGTAAATACACTTAGAGTGAATTTCATTCACACTTCTTTTGAAGGAATATATACAATATCTTAAGATGTAACCTTTAAAGGCTTTTTTCCCCCTATTGGATAATATCTTTTTCATTTGTTAATGAAAAGCTATAGCATATATGCATTTTGTATGCCTACCATTTCAAAGCTATTATTTGCATAGTATAAACAGAGTCAAATATATAAAGACTGCATTTACAAAAGCCTGCCTACATTTGATTAAAGACAATTATTGTACTGCAGAGCTGTCTGTTTTAGCTGAGGATATCGTAGCTACAATGTTATGGAGCTCTAAAATCTTTTATCAGATATGCTTATTGGTAGTTTTTACAGGATATCGTAGCTACAATATTATGGAGCTGTAATAACTTTCATCAGATATGCTTATTGGTAGTTTTTACAGGATATCGTAGCTACAATATTATGGAGCTGTAATATCTTTTATCAGATATGCTTATTGGTATTTTTTACAGGATATCGTAGCTACAATATTATGGAGCTGTAATAACTTTCATCAGATATGCTTATTGGTAGTTTTTACAGGATATCGTAGCTACAATATTATGGAGCTGTAATATCTTTTATCAGATATGCTTATTGGTAGTTTTTACAGGATATCGTAGCTACAATATTATGGAGCTGTAATATCTTTCATCAGATATGCTTATTGGTAGTTTTTACAGGATATCGTAGCTACAATATTATGGAGCTGTAATAACTTTCATCAGATATGCTTATTGGTAGTTTTTACAGGATATCGTAGCTACAATATTATGGAGCTGTAATAACTTTCATCAGATATGCTTATTGGTAGTTCTTATGCTGGTATATCCTACAGCTAGTGCAATGAAGAAATATATTTTACTTCAGTTTTGTCTTTCGTAGATAAAGTAAACCTTTCAAAATTTCAAAAGAAAATATAATTTTTATGTTCAGATTATGTCAAGATCAACTGTTTTATAGTGAAATTTAGGAGAGAAAACTATTATGCTTGAATAGTGTAAGAAAATTGTTAATATGAGTCATTTTAATATTTAAAAATCTGTGATACTTTGTTATTTTGCATTTTATTGAATGTGTTCATGATCCTTTGATGGTGGTATAAGTTTATCAGTGTTTGATGTTGTATGTGAAGGAAGTCTAGTTTTAGTTATTTTATCAATCAGTAACACAGAGGTTTCTCAGAAAGCATATTTACATATATAAATTAATATTATGCATGTTTCTGGTCAGAGAAAGACCAATTCAAATAAAAAAAGAATGTTGAAAAAAAGTTCAAATATCCATAAAAATTCCAATTTGTGTATGTGAGCGAGAAAATCCGAAAACGTGAAGGTGGCCTGTACTGATACATAAAATATACAGTTGAGGTGCTTTTTGAAAAACCTCTGTAATGAACGAGAATACATTTGGATTGGTGTAATTTTGGTTTCTTAAATAAAGTGCAGATAAAAATTATGAATTATATATACTAAATAAATATGATTTAACATTCTGTTTTGAAGAAAGGTAAACATTTGTAAAAATTGCATTGGTTATAATTCAAACATTAACATGAACAATGTAAAACTTAGCTCGAATAAACTTATAAATCCTCAAAATAAAAATATCTAAAAATATCCCAAGTTTTTTTAACCACAAGTCAGAGTATACAAAACTCAACACACACACTACACATTATTCAAAGTTGTATTAACAAAATCACTTTTGTTTGTGTAACAACATCTTTCATCAACCATCATAGTAAATCTTTCAGCAGTCACAATATTCTCTGTGTGTATTACTCGATTTATTTCACTTGACTGGGCGGAGTTTAACCGATTCGCTCACAATAAACCAGTCCATCAATATATGGGTGTTTTAGGATAAACTCACCAATGAAGTGTCCAGTCATTGTTTTGTAAATTCCTTTGATGACACTGATAGGTGATTAGAAATCAGTTATAATTATAACGGTAATCATCCTTATCACACACATCTTGAAATAGACTGTCCTTATGCAAATTAAAACGTAAGCTCCGCCCGATCAGTTGAATTAACATTGGTAATATAAATAAAGGAAAAAAGAAGAATAAAGGAAAGTTCAAAAAGGAAAATCCCTTATCAATTGGTAAAATCTAAAGCTAAAATAAACAAATGAAAACAATCCATATTCCGGACTTGGTATTTAATCAGCACACTTCAGGGCTTTTTTAAAGTGATATGTGCTTAAATATATAGCTACTGATGTATATGTACATGATAAATGTTGTGTTGTTTTAATTTCTACGTACATGACTACCGATTTGATCTGTCTGAAACATTAGATTTTAATTGAGAAGTTAAAACAAAAGTTTTTAGGGAGATTAAAAATGCATCTTTTTTCCCATGTTTAAAAACAGTTGAATAAGATTAGGATGCAGGTAATAAAAACATACTTTGCCCACATTTGTAATTGCTATAAGATATAGATTGAAACCTGTGGAAAAGGATCTACTTCCTGTCAAAATCTGTTTTCGGATTTGACAAGTGACATAGATTGCATACCATGAAAGAACAATGAAAATTTTTCCCTTTTTTCAATTAGTTCAAATAATGGTTCAAAATGAGATTAAGATGGGTACAAATGTGACACTTTCCCTGTTCACTTTTACCCTATTTCTTACTTATTTGATTTTATTAACGTGTTTAATAGTATATTAGATAATTATAGTAACTGTTGTTTGACAATAATCAATGACAGATTGGTGAGGGTTTAAAAACTTAAAATAACTTGTGTTTTCCATTGACCGACATTTAGTGGAATATCAGATTTAACTTTGTCATTTCATCTATAGGAATTATACTTTTAAACATAAGATTTTTAAATATTTTTTATCATATTGATATTGCAATTTCTATAAGCTTTAAGCTCCTCCCATTTTGAAGGGCTGTTATTTGTTAGCTCCTCCTATTTTAAAGTATAATGTATTATGCGACCCATTCAACTTGGACTGTGGTTTTTGTTATTGCACATCTGATGGTTTTCAGTTATTGTTTGAAAATCATGTTAATTTTTCAAAAGAAGCACAAACATTCATCACGTGTGTGGTGATATCATCTTTGTACTGATTTCATTTATTTAAGAAACAGCAATATTCATCTCATAAAAATATAATAGAGATAAGAATATTTTGTTGAACATTAAAAACTTGTCAACAACACTTTATAAGTTTAATGGGTTGTTTGAGGAATTGAATAGTTTGCTTCTTTGTAGAAAAAAATCAGAAAAAAAACACTTTCCATAGATAACATAAGTAACACAGAAACAGTTTTTCATTGAGATGTTGTTAATATTGTTTGTTTTGCATTCCAGGGTATCATGTTTTGTTGATGTATACTGCAATAAGCAGATTAAAGGTTGAAAATTGTATATATAATCATTAATATAACATTTCTGTATATAATCATTAGATGTAAATTGTGATCATTAATATAGAACATGATCATTAATGTAGAATCATGTATTTATTATGTCAGTGTCTGTGATTTAATCAACAAATTTCAAATAAAACAAATATGTATCTTAGCTTCTTATCTGTTTTTAGTTCATTCATGTCAGTATACACATTGAAAACTAAGATTCATTTCTTATTTTTGATTGTTTGTTAATTTTCGTTGGAGGGGGTTTATGGAGGTAAACCTGTCTGTCTTTCAGTTGATTCATTTGTCTGACCATGTGCCTTGTAAGCCACGTTTGTAGTACTCTCACTGAGGCTGTGCATTTATAATCTTGGTCAATTATTTTAATTTGGAGATACTCCAATTGACTTACTTCACCATTGCAGTAAGTGGTAATACTCTCATAAGGGCAACTCCTAAACAGTTTGACAGGTATTGCTAGAACTTCAAATAGTAATAGAACACCGCAGGATGTGCCTACAATGAACTTTGAACCTATCCTACATGTTGAAACTAATTTAAATCATTGAAGTATTTGGTAATAACTTGTAAGCACAACTTCTCTAAATGGATCACAGATGTGAATGAATGACGAATTATCAGTGATATAGTCATAGTTATTAATTAACTGTTTAAAAACTTCGAATTTTTCGAAATACAAAGAATTTTCTAACACAGAAATATATTATGTAAGCTGTATTTGACAAAATCTTAGAGAATTTGAGTCTTCAGTACTCACCTTTGTAGTTTTTTTGTTGCCTTTTTAAACTACTGGTCACTGATGAGTCTTGTGTAGACAAACCATGCATCTGGCATACAGTCACATTCACTATTCTGTTATCCATGTTCAGATTGTTTTCTCATGCAGTTGTAGGGATCAACTTAAGGCTGTGACTAAAGAATTTATTCCTGCTACCACATTATAAAAGAATGTAAGAATGACTTGTTTTCTTTGATATTGCATATGTTGTAATAGTCTTTCACATGCATACCTTCTTCAAAACGGCCATAGTGATTTTGATGAATATTTACACAGATTTAGAACAATACATTAGGATGTACATAAAATATTATGCTAATCTTGCATAATGGAATCTTTTATTTCATGTTCAATTGGATATATACGATCCAAGCACTCATCTTGACAAATACCGGTATAATTATTTATTAAAAGTACCTGCTAATGATTTAATACGCCAGACGAATTATGTGTCGTTGGATATAAAGAACTTCTTGTATACTTGGTCTGGAGTTTGAATATGTTGAACAGTGTTTCAGTAAATGCCTACTCTTGACATGAAGTGTTTATAACAAACGATGACATTTGGTGGATTCTTTAATTAGGACAGTTTTTGATATGTCTAAGTATAAATAGTAAAATAACGAGATGCGGAAATACCGTATAAGTAAGATCTAAAAGTATGTGATATAAAAATAAACCCTGAACGAACTAATAATGTTAGTACACATACTTATGAAATATCGAGGTCGAGTTTTAGAGCATAAGATTTAAAAAAACACTTATTACTCCTACAGATTTTCATATGCCTCTCTAAACTCAGTTGTTGTTTCGATATCTTTTTATTTTTCTTCATTTGAGAAATTTCATGTTCAGGATGGTCATTAAAGGTTTGTGTTAAATTTATGACTCAATACCTGAGATGAATATGCAGACCGTCAGGTTCAGTAAGATGCATATTTGTTCAATTTAGTTGCTTTCTAATAGACCACTTTCGAGTTCATCCGTCACCGGCAAAAACTCGTCAATTATGCACGCCTTTATGACGTCATTTACCAGATAGAGGGGCTCGCCTGTATCCCTGCACTATTTACGTTCATCAAGCGTCTTAGTGATCGTTTTTGTGCAGGATAAACTAGAAATAATGGTTGCTCTGTAGGTACTTACTGACAATTCCCTAATGACAGCAGTGTTGATTGTCTATTTTTAGAATTCAATTTGCCGAATAATTCGTACAATATAGAATTATAATTTTCCAACCACTCGCTCAACCTTGTAAGGAAGTGACGACGCCCCTAAACGCACAGATGACTGCGATAAAGGCGCGTATAATTGACGAGTTTTTTCCGGTGACGGATGAACTCGAAAGTTGTCTATTGAGTGTCTCCTTTTATTCATGTCTTATTTGAAAAAAAGCACACAGATTTTGTATACAAAAATACATTTTTATCGTTTCTCTGTTAAAAAATCGTGATTGAATTTTTGAAAGAACAAAAAATCCGTCGACGACTACTATTTTTAAAGATATTAGCAATAGTTCTATCAGCCGATTTCTAACTAAATCGAATGACCAGCAAAATACCATGGGATCAATAAATAATTATGACAAGGATTATTAAGAAATTAAAATATTATAAAAAGTATTTCACCGCTTGTTTAAATATAAACATTGGCACTACTTTGATGCAGGAACTGTCAAATTTATTCTCCATTGCACATCACTGAACACCCACAAAATCATTATTTTTAAAACCATTTAAAATTCTAAATTTATACCAAAATAGTTTTAAATACTAAATATAATGTTGACGTTTGACATAAAAATTAAATCTGTGCATGAGAAATATATTTTGAGTGAATTTGTCTTTTATTTGGTATTTCCTCTTTTCTGTTGGTATTTCCAACGTTCAGTTACTTCTATGAAACATTTAAAAAACAAATTGTACATTTTTTTCTCAGAAAGTTCATTCGGGACTCCCTTACAAAGAAATTATTGATCATGGCAGAGCTGGGATAGTTTTCTTTTATTTATTCTCAGATTTAGATAAAACATACTCGGGAGAGGGGGATGTCAGTATTTGACATGTAGTATATGCATTTTATTGTAGACATTCTTTATGTGTCATTGAGATTTTCATCTATATTTTTTCTGTTGCATGGTTGTTATCTTATTTACATGCTCCTATAACCTTTTTGCATTAAATTAGTTTTTAAGGCATTCGTTGATAAACATGTTGCCTGTATTTTACTGTCTAATCTATGTTCCTGAAGTTTAACTGCATAATCTAAGTTGGCTGTGTTTAACTGCCTAATCTATGTCTCTGAAGTTTTACTGCATAAGCTATGTTTTTGGCAAAACTTTAAGGAATTTTGATTCTGAATGCTCTTCAACTTCGTACTTTATTTGGCATTTTAAACTTTTTTGGATTCGAGCGTCACTGATGAGTCTTTAGCAGACGAAACGCCCGTTTGGCGTATATACTAAATGTAGTCCTGATATCTATGATGAGTTTATTTACAACCACTAGGTCGATGCAACTGCTGGTGGAGATTTATTTCCCCGATGGTATCACAAGCCCAGTAGTCAACACTTTTTGTCCTGACATGAATTGTCATTGATATGGTTATATTTATAAATTTACTGTTCACAAATTTTTGAATTGTTTGAAATACTAAGTCTTATCTACCTCAGGCATAGATTAACTTAGCTGTATTTGGCAAAACTTTTAGGAATTTTGGTTCTGAATGCTCTTCAACTTCGTACTTTATTTGGCATTTTAAACTTTTTTGGATTTGAGCGTCACTGATGAGTCTTTAGCAGACGAAACGCGCGTCTGGCGTATATACTCAATTTAGTCGTGATATCTATGATGAGTTTATTTCCTGTGTTTTACTGCCTAATCTATGCTCCTGGCTTTTTACTACCTAATCTATGTTCCTGGCGTTTTACTACCTAATCTATGTTCCCGGCGTTTTACTACCTAATCTATGTTCCCGGCGTTTTACTACCTAATCTATGTTCCCGGCGTTTTACTACCTAATCTATGTTCCCGGGGTTTTACTGCCTAATCTATGTTCCCGGCGTTTTACCGCTTAATCTATGTCCCGTTATACTCTGAAATTTTCATAAAATCATTAGAAATGGATATAAACACTTTTGCAGAGGCGTTTTATGGAAATATTCGATGTCGAAAAACAGCTTATTTTTAATACCGGCGTCGTGTTGTAACTTCGTTGCTCCAGATTTTTTTTCAAAATTAAAGAAAAATTGCAATAACACCAGTATCAAAATTTTAACTTGTGATTTAATTTGTTTTTCAAGTGGGTGTATCAGTGTATCAACACATGAGTTTGATAAATCAGTTCTATTTATACACAATGTTCACAGTTTTACGGGTAAAAAGGTTACATCGATTGCGTGTTTAATTGTCGTGTGAACGCAATGGTTCAGATTAGACCGATAGAGATCGTTATGATTAAATATAATGTGAACGCTAAATGTTTTTTTTTTAGATCGATTCAAATTAGATCGATATTAATGCTAGTGTGAACGGGGCCTAAGACCAGGGTATCATCAGGTAGTATATTTATAATTTTGTTAGTTTTTATATCATTTGTCATTTATACATTGTTTATCATTAGTACATTATTTATCTTAAATACATTAATTCACTATATTTTACAATTATAACTCTGAATATGAACTTTACATATATTTATATTGTTACTATCTGATAGATGTTGAGGATACAACAGAATCACGGGTTATCTAAGCGTGTTACGAATTTGAATTGTGGTTTAATGTATTTCTCTGTTGTTCGGTATAACGGTAAAAAGAAATTAATATTCTTTCAGACCTATTGCCAACTGTACGGAATTGTCTGATTGGTCGTCATGGGGAATTTTCAAATGGTTAAAATATCTAAAAAACACACCCTTCAATGTTGTTATTTCGTGGTAGGTCAGACTAAGATAAGTCAGTGGTTGGAGAATACGCTAGACAACACACACACACACACACACAAGAAAAATCTACAAGTTAAGTTTGTCGTCAAGTGCTTTTAGCCATTTTTTTAGGGGGTGTTTGTGAACGGTGTGTGTGGTTTTCTTTTTTTTAAGTACATTTTTATTAATAAAATGATGTCTAGATTTTAATTGAAAAAATTAGTGAACAATGATTTGAAAAAAATCAAGTTAGGAATACACTAAAGTTTTAATAATTTTAGTAGCACAAATCTATTTTGTTTGTTACTCAAATACACCTTCTCGGCTTTTATGACTTATTTGAAAGTTGTTTCACTTGACCCATAAATTATATTATTTCATTTTGGTAATGTGAATTTTATGTTATTGTATCAACAACAAAATAACCCATTGAAATATTAAAACAATTAAATCTGAAGCAATGTAATGTATCAAATATATTTGTTTGATACGTTAGTCAGCTGAAATACTTAAAAAGATTTTCCAGGCTTCCTCTTTTCGATAAGATTAGTACCCATTTTTAGAATTGTTCCCCTCTCCCAAAAAAGAAGCTGTTGCCGTTGGTAGCTATGCAAGTTAATGATTTAAAATGATCAATCTCTTATCTTTCTGAGGAATTTATGATAAATCACAAAAAGATCCCATGTCTTTGCACCTACCATTATCGACAGTTTTTATGAAATGTCTCTTAATTCAAAAAGTTAAAAAAATGTCTCGAATCATAATGTTATGATTGGAGTATAAATCAAGTAAATTAGATGCAAAATCATTACTTAAATTATGCACCTACATTGGGCTTTTATCGACCATAAAAGCTTACTCCGAAAAATTATCCCGCTGTATTTTTCATGTGTGTTTTATATGCCATGAATATCGACAATGATATTTTGCATCTAAGTCAGGTTTCATTAATGTTCCTTATGCAGGAGTAGATAACCTTAGCCGTATTTGGCACAACTTTTTGGAATTTCGGATCCTCAATGCTCTTCAACTTTGTACTTGTTTGACTTTTTAACTGTTATGATATGGCCGTCACTGATGAGTCTTATGAAGACGAAACGCGCGTCTGGCAGATTAAATTATAATCCTAGTACCTATGATAACTATTTCATATGCCATGAATATCGACAATGATAGGATGTCACGTTACATCAGTATTTTTTCTGCAATATGAGCTTGGTCTTACATCAGTGTTCTTTCTGCAATATGAACTTGGTCTTACATCAGTGTTCTTTCCGCAATATGGGCCTGGTCTTGATGGATAAATTTATCTATAGTCTAGCTAGACACATATTAAATTGAGTTTGTTATTTTGTATTGACTATTGTTGAGGACTGTAGGTTAGTTACTTGTTGTAAATCATGTTTTGTGTCGTTTGATTGTTAGTTATATTTCATATCTCGTTCTATTAATGTATTACAACATGTTGATTATTTAAAAAAAAAAGAGTACACACATAGTGGTAACTAAAACATCTTTAAATATTAGCAATGGGATCACCTGATTTCCACAGTAAATCATTGACGAAACAGTTTCATCACATCAGTAAATGATAGTGACGATTATTATAAAAGTATTTAAAAGGAATGTTATAAACTGCGTCGTTAGATCTATGTATTTGAACTTAAGCAGGAACCATTTAATTTATTCTCCGTTGCACATCACAGCATGCTTATCAAAATATTTGTTTTGAAAGGCATAAATGTATATCCAAATAGATTTAAATCTAAATATAACGTTGACGTTTACTGTAAAATGTAGGGCTTTTCGTGAAAACATATAAAACAGTTGTTTATACCTTTCTGATTGGTCCGTCACCGATGGTCAGTTGAAGTATTTAAAGTGTTCTGTTTTGTTTGAATACAACATGTGCTTGTGTGCTCTTGTTGAATAGTTCAGTTTATTTCATTACGATGCATTGGTAAGTTTTCTAATGATTCTTGTTTTCTAAATCTGATCCTTTTGAGTTACTGTGAAAGTACTTTAATTCGTGGGTATCAATTTTCGTGGTTTGATGAAAATTTACATGTTCGTGGGTTTTTAAATTCGTGGATTTTAGTTTTCTAAAAAAAAAAATTAAAGCCAGGTTACAAATAAACTGGATTGAGGAAATTGCAAAGTTAACATTGATCCGTGTAAATCGTAGTGATAACACTAATTAACCCATGATAAAGTGATTACAGACCATTGAAGGTGTTAATTAGGCCATAAACATGTCACCTAAAGAAAACAGTAACATAAACAAATGCTATAAACGTATCTTGAATTGTCAAATAATTCTTATCAAAATCAAACCCAGCATGAAATTATAATTTCCCATATGTACGAGAACTACGAGGATATAAAATGAACACTTTATCATACTAGCATATTAATACTGGACATCTGACCTTCATCCATTCGATCAAAAATATTTTTGAGAGAAGTAAAAAATCAAAAGTTGTACAGTTTAGGTATTAAAGATTAAATGGGTATAATTATGCATGCGGTTGTAGTTCTATGACTGCTTTTAAAGAATTCTTAGATTTGGCGTTATTCAATATATTCTCTAGATCATATCAGTAATCAAACCTACCGATGGGGATCTTCCCATGTCTTGATTCGCTCAAAGGTTGTTTCATTTCGTTGGACACTTAAATTCGTGGATAAAGTCATCCACGAAAACCACGAAAATTGGTACCACACGAATAAAAGTACTTTCACAGTATCTATTTGTATTTTTAAGCACGTACGGTTTTATTGTCATTTAATTTATTGACTCGTTTCATTTAAAGGGGCACTAGGTACGAGACATGCTTTTGTTTATATTAAGAACAATTATATTGTTCAAACATTAATGAAGGTGAAATTGTGAAATTATAATTCGCTTTTAGTAGGCAGTATGCGTTAGTTTGTGAAATAAGGCTAAAACATTGATGATGAATGATCTACTTGCAAGTAAATAATTCAATAGAAGTACATTTTGGAAGATTTGGATAAAATTAATGATTGTGTTTTAAAAACCGTTTGGTAAAACATGTTTATAATAAATCTAAGCCATTAAAGTATAGGAAACATTTAATTTAAAGTATTATACGCAGGCTTTCAACGAAGATAACATTTTCCCACCTGTATACAGGTTTCAATGAGATTTCACGATGCTCATACCTTTGATCTAAACAATTGAAATAATCTTATGTTTGCAGGCTTATACTGTGGATTCGTTATTATTCGTTGGATACAAATTTTCGTGGGTACAGTTGGACCACGAATTAAAATGTTCAACGAATTACACATTTTCTTAAGGATATGTATGCAGCGATTACTAAAATTACGAAATCAAATACCCACGAAAATGCAAGTTTTCCTCAATCCACGAAAATTGATACACACGAAAATAAATTAATCCACAGTATACTCTCTTTTCAAATTTTATGTTGCATTATCAATTGACTAAAGCAATTTATAAACAGGAGAGTGTGGCATGCACATGAATATGGGGATGTTCAATAATCTCTCGTATGTTATAAATCCGTTCATCATATGTTTAGCTCAAACAAATAAGTTTTTGATTTTAAGAAGATTCGACGGTTTAGTTTCCTCTAGGTGCTTGCAATTTGGTTGTTCATGAAATTTCTACGAATTGATTGAATATACAAATACAAAAAACAACTGCCCCGCAGTATTTAGGAAAAGAGGATGCCTATCTTCCTAATACTTTTTTTGATGATATATTTATTTTCATTTTTTGGTTGTATATTAACATAGATACAACGTTCTTAGTGCTTGTTAAACAGATTCATAACAACACCTGCTTATGACTTGAAATTTCTATGAATGAATGTTTTATTAGTGAACTTCGAAGCAAATAACGAAACTCTACTCCAACTATCTTAACACATAATTTCTAAATAATTACCTTGACAACTAAGCTGGCTATCTCAAAAGAGGCATTCGAGTATCAATACAAACGTTTACAGGAATTTCACGTGAAAACATTGAAATTGGAGGAAAAAAGTCAGGTCCGATTCACTTATCTAACGTTTTTGCCATTTTAAGAGTCTTATATTTTAGGAAAGCAGATTTACAATTTCAGAAAATTTAGTTTGTTTCACTATTATGTGGTCTTTTCGGTTTAATTTTATGATAAAATAATATTGGATGTTTATTAAAGGATTCTTTCTGCAGTGATAAGCCTGTGCATTGCAGAAGTAGCATGATATCCATCGTTTCAAAACAATATTCCAAATGGCAACAATGTTGACCATCCATGTCAACCGAATGTGAAATGGCAAGGTGTTGGACATTTGGAAAAAGAAGGTGGTGGTCCAAGAAATCCATTTGGTTTAGATTTTGCTGCTAACAATATGGTAATATATTTTTTACAGAATAGAAAAAGGGCGTCATTTGTCACACAGAATCATAAAACTTAAATTATAGAATTATTTAGATTTCAAAACCGTTACGAATACAAAGCTACGAAACTGTATTTATTTTTTATTTAAACATATTTATTTATAGTGGACTGGGAAACAAGTTTTACAACTTATATTAATCCCTTTCCACTTTGCGGGTGCGTCGCAGCGAGTGCTGCCTTGTAGCGGCATTATCCTACTCTTTTTCGAAATCTACAAGGGTGTCTTTAACGTGCAAGAGATATGGCTCTCTCTTAACACGGGCCAGCCATTTATCGTCCCCGTCTGACGGACTATCATCGTTTCCTCAAGACCATACTCGCAAATGGTGTCAAGGGAGAGCCGAAAATTGAGTTCCTGAAATTTTTATCCCAAACGGGAATCGAACCAGGAACCTTTGTGTTAGTAGTCCGATGCACTAACCACTACACCACGGCTCTCATGAAACCGTAGTTTTGATATTTTTGACAAATTGCGGTTCCGCTACTTACAAAAACGGAAACATATTAAATGTTAAAAAAAAATGCAATTGTACACTTCAAGGAAAAACTAAGGATTGATCAATGTAAACCTTACCGTAAACCAGAAAGAATTTGTGAGATCGGGACACCGTGCCGTTTCTGCTGCATAAGTGACACTTATAACGTTGCACATGACATAGGACAGTTTGGAAAAATGCCATCATTAAAATTAACTAGTTTGTCTGTAAAAGTTTCATTTAAAATTTATAAATTACATCATCATTTCCTGACGTACTTTATTTGTTGTATTAAAATTTGCGGTAAACGTGTTGTGACAAAATCAGAGAGGTCGTTTAGGATATGCATAATGATAACAAGGGTCTCATTTAGTTTGATAGGACTATAACGTCAGAAAATTTGTTTTTAAAAAGTTCACAATTATAAGTCTAAAAAACGCTTTATATGTTATATTTGAAAATAATAACGAAATATTAACTTCAGCATTTCTCTTCAACTACGTTCTTTATTTGGGTCTTTCCACTTCTTTTGATTCGACCGTCACTGGTAATCCTTTTGTTGACGAACGGCGCCTCCGGTCTAAATACAAAATAACAACTCTAGTATCTATGACCAATTTATCTAGAACAAACAATATGGAATCTTATGCGAATAAAATAAACGTGAGAGGTTAAGCTAGCTATGCAAAATCCAGGTATTATCTAAGGAATTGCATGTACAAGTCAGAAATAAGACAGTTGTTTCCCCTTTGTTTGATGTGTCTGAGCCTTTGTTTTTGCCATTAAATTGAACGTTCCGTTTTGAATTATCATTGGAATTTCGGCATTTTTGTTGTTATACTTTTTATTAATATCAATGCACAAAGATAATAATTTTGACATACATAATTCTTAGATACTTTCATAAAAAAAATAAAAAAATAGGATTTCCATGACCAGGCAAAAAATAATAACCTGATGCATTTTCTTTTGAATTTGATATCTTATTTGAAAAAGGTCTCTGTAAAAATAAAATATGAAGTGATTTAATCAATTTAGGTATGGGACACAACTCTGTGTCAAATGGATTCAGATGGGGATGGAATGACGAATGGCTATGAATTAGGAGACCCAAATTGTGTTTGGGTAGCAGGACAAGGAATTACACCGGAGAGGGCCATAGACATCACTCACCCCGGTAAATATTGAATAAATATCATCTGTAACGAAACATTACTTTTAGTACAGTGAAATAAATAACTTCTTGATCGGGGTTTAGTTTAAAATTGTTCTCACTGTCGATTATGGAACACCATAAAATATGTTTTGATATCTTACGGAATTGTTGTTTTTAATTATCGAGAAGAAAGAAATATTGCAAACACGGTTATGTCGGTAACTACTTTTGACGAAGTAGAATCCCAACTGAGTTGTGTTAGTTTCCTTACTTCTTTAATGGAAAATGCCGATTGTAATGTTGCAAATGGTTATGGATGGAAATTAAGCTATGTCAATTCAAGCAAAGGTGGGGTTATCAAAATTTATCAGATCGTTTTAAAACTTTAAATAGATATAGGAAGATGTGTTATGAGTAAAAGTTAACCAAAGCCAAGGAACGGTTTTCAAGTCAGAGTCTTGTCATATATATCTTTATATTGAATTAGATTAATATCAGAATAGTTACATATAAAGTGGATTGCCGCGGAGTCGGCAGTATTGACAGGATCATTTATAATCATGATCCAGCTTATTGGTATAGTAACACAATTTATTTACATTTGAAGTCCTGTATGTATCAAACTATGGCTGTTGCAGAATTTTGAAATGCGTCGTTTCTTTTGTTTACAGCTGTAGTAATCATTTGGGTTTTATTTGTTTTAGGAATCTGTGATCCTTTTAATGCTCCACAATGCTATCAAGCGAACAATAACTTCACAATATCATGTACACCAACTCAATTTAACTGTCCTGCAACTCAAGATTCTGGTGAGTAAATATCTTTCAACAGATACAATTTGTTAAATCATTTAAACTAATTTATGATAATGTCAACTCACCATGGAAAAATAAAATGGCTGTCTGCTTGGACCTTTAGACTCAAAATTGCGGTATATTATTAGGTCAACTAAATAAACTTGTTTGAAACTATAGTTTCGTTATTGTAGCATCTGATTTTTAATCATATGTTTTTTTTTTTAATTCTAATTTCTAATAAATTAGAAAATACACATAATGACAAACTAAAAACTCATAACAATTCACACAAATGCTGATATAGGTGTATATTCAGACAAAACCAAAAAAACATAAAATAAACAATACTAATTTTACTTGATTAGATGTGCATTTCGACAATAACAATGTCTTTTCAGTGCTGCGCGTGGCCAAACCCTACTTCAAACGTTAAAAATCTGATTATATCAATAGGGACAAAAAGTAAAGCTAAACCGTAATCGAACTCGGGCAAAGAATCAGAGCTTTGTACGACAGAAAGAACAGAAAATATTTAAATTGAACAAAATCAATGTATTCATCCCAGTACCGAAGTCAATGACATGACACATAAAATCTAGGATGGTCAAACATTGTCTTAAAACATATGACATTTGAACGAAGCTTGTTGAAACAGGTAAATTTTTTGGTTTTTGTGCTAATGAAATTAAAGTTTTGAGACAACGTATGCTGTATTTCTTGTAACTGTTTCAAACAAAATTTTTAGATCGAAATAAACAGTTTTGAATTTTGAACGGTCAATTAAACAATTTTGCTAACCATTGTCCAACGATGTCTTGAATAAAACTCTACGGAAATACATTGTCAATTTTGAAAACAAGGTTTTATACAGTTAGTGTTTAAATAAAGAAAACAATATAATAGTTGCCCAGGAAATTGAGGTATAAGGTCACATGAGATGACTTCTGTCGTTTAACATTGTAACCATACGGAAAAAATTGCATTTTTATTTATTTATCAGTTGCGAAAAGCGGTGGTATATTTTTTTATATACGTTTTTTTTTATATGTTTGACGATAGGTATAAATACTTTTGAAATCCTATTTAATCTATTTTTGCAGGTGTTATCAGTTACACTTACTCTCTCCCTCCGACACCAGTACCGGTTAAGGAAACAACATATATGTGCATGGTATTTGATTTCCCACAAGGGCAAGACATTCACCAGATTGCCTATGAACCAGTTATAGATAACGCAAATGTGATGCACCATATGACGATCATGGGGTGTATGCCTGGGCGTATGTAGTTCATTCTTATATGTAAAGATATGAGACCTAGTACCAGTCATTATCTTGTGGTTGAGTGTGTTTTTTATTTCAAATTTAGTGACATTATGCTTTTCGGTCTGTTAACCGTTCGTGCGTTTGTCCCGCTTCAGGTTTTGGTCTATGTAGTTTTTGGTGAACTTAAACTAAGTCCACATGTCCCTTATGACATGTTCCTTCTCATTTAAATTAGAGTTTTTATAAAAATTTGACGGGCCACAGAACATAGAAAATGGTAGTGCTAGTTGGACATGTTCTTGTTTTCACATGAAAATACTCCAAAAAGTTACCAATGATAGTTCATATATTCGGGAAGAATCCAAAGTACCGATTTAACTTGAATTTTTTGCTTTTTTTATTGTTTATTGTTTATTGTTTAATGTTCACGTCTCTTTTTTTAAGTTTTGTATTTGAAGTTTCAGCTTTTTGTTTTAAAAGAAAGCGTCGTCCGCAAGTTATAATTCTAAATATTTGTATCCTATATATATAATTGTAGATTATTCTCAGTAAAAAACCCGGGAAGAAGACAAGGGTAACACATGGCAAACACATGGCAAGATTAAAAAGACGCATGTTTCATATAGAGCAGGAATATAGCCTCTTTGGAACAATTGACTTCTTCATATTCATTAGTATAGGGCTTGTTTTTCGGACAGTTTTCCCTGTTGTCTTTTATGGAGTTGTTTGTGTTTCCGTGTTGTTTTGTTGTTGTTGATGTTGTCATGGTCTTATCACACAGTAGCGGCAAGTATTTCATGGACATGCAGGAACGATAAATCAGTAGTTCATGTTCTGGTAAGTAGATAAACAAATCTGATACATTTAGACTGCAACTTAAAAGATTTAGATAAGGCATTGCAGTTGGTCGCATCCAGACCACTAAAATAGTTGTTGGCAAGGTACGTTTACATGCACTGAGCACGACACTTACTCAACATAATTTACACTAAACATGGCTGCGTTTCATAAAATAATTGTGAGTATGCAACACGTAGCGTAAATATCACTTCGTACTAGCGTTGACCATTGTGTGTTATTTCATGTTTTAGAGACAGTACCTCCTAATGAGGTTGGCGTTCCCCATGAATGTGGAATGGGAGCATCAAGTTCGTGTCAGATTGTATTAGGAGTATGGTCTTTGGGATTTTCTGGGCATTGTCTGCCTGATGAAGCTGGTATCAGAATTGGACCAAACAAGTATACACAAGGTGCTATACAAGTATGTATATAGTAGAATTACAAAAAAAAACCCGAACTGCGAGGAAAATTCAAAACGGAAAAAGTTATCAAAGGTAATCGAAAGGCAAAATTAAAAGCTCAAAACCAGAATGGATAATAGCTGTCGTATTATTTAAACTGTAAAAATATGATTAATGATAATGATGAGATAATTTTTTTTTCGCAACGATTTTTTTTAATTTTAATTACTGTACTGTGTTAGTATATCAATGTGAGAAAGTCTGCCAATTCCAAGCTGAATGCCACGAAGGGCTGAATACAATATTAGCGTGGAGAAAATTCAATAGAAAGTGGAATTTTTAAATGAATATCCAGGCCTAATTAAAGCTGAAATAGATAATCATGCACAAGACCAGATGACACTGAATATTCTACAACAGTATATGCCGAAATCAATCGTGTAAAAAAGTTAAAAAGTAGCATGCATACCAACAGATGTACATGCATATTCATTCCCCTTCCCATGCATATCAATTGGTTTTTATTTCTACGCCAATTCAGATGACATCCAATGAGTAATACTTTTAAGTTGTATCGGAATATTTCTTCATTTCATCAACAATTCAACGTCCGATAAAGGTTTACCAATCTTTAAAAATAGCGGTTTGCTTTCAATATGATACCATTTGTATACTGTTACAGTTACACTGGACAAACCCGCTTCTTTCGAACAGCCTTGTTGATGGATCAGGGATGAAACTTTACTTTACACCTAACCTCCGTCCAAATGACGCTGGAATTTTCATCACCGGTCAGAATTATCTTAACATACCATCGGGTCTTGAGAGCCACCAAGAGGAAGGCGAATGTCCATCCGAATGTACAAATCAGCTCTTCACAGGAACTATTCATGTGTTTTCAGCTTTGAATCATATGCATTATTTAGGTAAACTAAATCAAATTATTCAATATTTTTTTTTATGTTGACTGAATATAACCAAAGAGGTTATAATCCAGAACAAACACTTAAGTATATTTAAACTGTCAAAAAGATTTCCCAAACATAGACACGTTTGATCAAATGACACTCAATAACAAATAATTCAGCAATCGATATATACTCAGAAATAATTAACTACGAGGAGATGAACATCACAGCTATAACAATATTATACAATAGTTTATGTTTTGTTTAAAAAAAGTGTCAATCATTTTATCAATTTAGTCCTGGTATCTATGATTAGTTTATTTATTATTTTTGTTTCATCAGCTAATCGACGTCTGTATTTTGTTTTGGATTTTTCAAACATTTTTGGCTTGAAAAGACACATGCACATCTGGTTTAGTTAAATTTGGACAGCTGTAGTGATTCTGTGGATATATCATTAAATAAATATGAAATAATAGAGTTTATTGAAAAAATATGTAAAATTGATCGACAAAATTTCAGGTTCCTGTACGTTATTTAAAAATAATTTCACTATTCATTGACTGATCATATATGTCTAACCTGGTTAGATATTCGTATAAAACAGCAAATAGTTACGAGTGATCTAGACAAGTTGCATAGGCAAATGCCTGTTGGCTGCATTTCACCATTTAGTTACCATTTGGGTATTTTAGATTGCCGTCTAATGGACGTATACCCAACTACTCCTTCAGTCATATGTTGTTTGAATAATTTTTGTATCTTATTCATAGGCAGTGAGATGAAAGTAAAATTACATAGGAACGGGACAAAGATTGCAGATCTAACAGATGATCCCTTATATGTTTATGATTCTCCTCAACTTCACGAGTAGGTATTTAACATTTAGTCATTTTCTCTAGCTTGTTTTACTGGGTAATTTTATTACCAATAATCAAATTGAAGATCAAGCACTTTGGTCCTCTATTGATATTCCTTTTCTTTGAGTTTATGCTAAGTTATGTCGATTTACGTTGAGTTATTAAGTACATTGCGTGTACACAATATGTGTATGTTTGTATATTCTCTTGCACGTATAAGCCGCCATTGAATCGAGATTAAAAAGAAGAGACTCAGGGTTAATACCCTGAAAGACATGAACATTGTGCCACATGTTGAGCAGAATCTGCTTACCCTTCTGGAGTACCAAATATCAACCCTAGTTTTTTGTGTGGTTCGTAAAGATCAGATTAAAGTTTTCTATGTTGTGTTTTGTGTACTTTTGTCTGTCTTTTTTTCGACTTATCTGTTTATTTTCGACTTATGAGTTTGAATGTCCCTCTGATTTCTTTTGCCTCTCCCTTGTCATGTCGGAGCCCTTTACAGCTACATCAATTCACATCGTTCCAATTTGATTTCTTTAATATAAGAAGGGTACAATAAAAGAAGGTTTGAATCAGGATTTTCCCTTCAACGTCAAATGTTCGACAGAAAATTTTTACATATCTATATATACTTCTCCGTCACATCTTCCGATGCTCGTTAGTATAGGTTTTACTGTCAGATGATAGCAGTCAAGTTGACCCTAAACAACGGTGATAATTCGGTGTCGTGGACTACTCCTACTTGCATTGACCATGATTAGATGTCTAAGACAGACAACACAAACTGTTCGCCCTCGAAAAACATAAAAGAAGGCATACGGTCCCGCAAATGACATACATCTGTCTAAATTATGTTCAACATTCCTGGTAACCGGAAATACCAAATAGACCTATACAACACAGGTGCCCCGGTTGATTAAACAAGCTGATTTTATGGTTTAAAGAAGTTTTTAATTGGGTATTGCAGGTATTTCATCATATTTATATTTCATTTAATGCAAATAAGTAATTTACACATAGTGAACCAACATTTATTGTTTTTCACAAATCACTATAATAATCATTATATCAAAGACTGAAATTGTGTATTTCTAGGCTTTCTCCAGCTATTGAAGTTATGCCTGGCGACAGTATCACCACTAAATGTACATATAAATCAACATCTCGTTCCGGAACAACGTTATATGGTCAATCAACATTTGATGAAATGTGCTTTGGTTTATTATATTACTACCCAGTGGCAAATATTGCCGGCGCGTGGACATGTATTTCGTTCAAAGGAATTTCCCAATGCGATATTAATTCAGGAAACGTCGATGGTTGTAATACATTTGATTTCTTTAATTTTGGTAATCAAGCAAGTCAGAATAGGTACGACACAATTATCAACAATTGTCCAATATTTGGTGCCGGTACATACGATTGCATGGCTGCGCAGATGTCCATAAGAAACGATCCCTGCATGGCATCGGACGTATATGATTTGATAATTAATAAAAGTAATGGTTGGTACACTGCAGATGCCTTTCACTCTGCGATGTTGACACACAATCGCTGCTTCATGTTTTACGATTTATCAGTAGATCAAAACCAGCAGTTTTATAATTCAATCGTAGACAATTGTGAACCATGGGGTAGTTGTTTGGAGCAGTGTGGCACAGCTATTGATGCTCAAATGAATCAAGCATGCATGCGCCCGGGGACATATGAACATTTTCGATCTTTCGCGGTTATCAACCAGAATATCCAGTGGATTAGATTTTTTGCATCCGTTGCATCTTGTAGAAACATATAGAATGAGACAAATCCCTTTTTCAACTTTTAAAAAAAAAAATGTCTTCTTTTCACTCATTTTCACAATTAAGATACTTTTGATTAATATATAGAGAGACTTTATGTACATATTTCTGAGGGAAAGACATATTCAAAGAAACTTCAAAATCATACTCTTTGTCAATTATCCTGGTGAAATTCATAGAAGATCATGAACAAAACTGAAACTTAGATAGACAGATGTCATCGTCATTAAATATTCAAATAAATTGTTATGTTATACATGATTTCGAATTATTTTTCATATTCCTTAAAGGCTTTTTTTATCATTTTGTATTGGTATATCGTGTTATACATACGAGTTTTATTGTCTGAGTAGCTTAATAACAAAATCTTTAAAATCTTGAATTTATGTTAGAGTAGAATACATTTTTTGCGAAAGTCTGAATGAAATGAAAAAGTAGCAATGCCATGATAAAGAAGAAGCATACTTGTGATGATTGGAAATATTACAACCAGAACAGGGAATAATTCGCATGCGTCACAGATGCCACAATTAACCACAAGAACACATGGTTCAGGGAAGAAACTAAAGAAATCCGTCCAATTCAGCTGACGAACGAACTAAATCATTAAGATTTTAATATGGACAAAAATGATTAGCCAAATAATATACTAAATCATTTAAACAAGCTTTCCTATTTTTTTTTTATTTTTCTTGCATATAGATCTGTATTATGTCCATGCTTCATTGCAATATAAATAAAGAAATTATCATCAAATGTTTCTTGATTGTTTTGTTTTCTTGATTGCATAATTTGTTTGCTGAAAACGGGTATATTTTTTGAATGCTATATTATTTTTTTTTATGAAAACTTGATTGTTTTAGCATACACCAGGCCGTTTGTTTTCTCCGTCGTTAGACACTTTATTGTCTCTTAAATCATCTAGCGTATTTTCACAAAAACTAAGATATGAAGAATCTAGTATAAACGTTTTTCATTTCTTTTTGATCGAATGAAAACCATGACCGACAAATACAAGGCAATCTTTGATTCTGATGAGCAAGTTTTGAAAATTTGCCCCTGCTTAAACTACATTGAGAAATGTTTTGAAATATAAGACTTGGCTGTAATGTTGACGTTTTTCCCTTCATTCAATTCTCATCGTCTTCTCTGCAATTCCCTTACCAATAGACTACTTTTGAGTTCGTTGCATTTCCGTCAAAAACTTTTGTTTTATTGAACATCATTCATGCGTTTAGGGGCATCATCATTTCCCTCCAATGTTTATCGAGCGGTTGAAAAAATATAATGCTATATATTGTACGAATTATTCGGAAAATTGATATTTTATAACTGATGATTAGCACTGCTGTCATTGGGGAATTGTGATTAATTACCAACAGATAAAATTGAGAATGGAAATGGGAATATGTCAACGAGACAACAACCTGACCAAAGAGCAGATAACAGCCGAAGGCCATCAATGTGTCTTTAACGCAGCAACCGGAGGGTAGCCTCAGCTCTAAAATAAAAAAATGTGTAGTAAAAATGGACGTCATATCTTACTCTAAAACATATAAATGAACTAAAATTAAAATATATACAAGACTAACAAAGGCCAGAGGCTCCTGACTGGGGACAGGCGCAAAAATGCGGCGGCGTTAAACATGTTCTGTGAGATCTCAACCCTCCCCTATGTTGTGTCGTTGTTCTCCTCTTATATTTAATGCGTTTCCCTCGGTTTTAGTTTGTTACCCCGATTTTGTTTTTTGTCCATGGATTTATGAGTTTTTAACAGCGGTATACTGCGGTTGCCTTTATCTATACCTCTAGTCAATGTAGAATAAAGAACCACATGGCAATACGCACAATAAAACTCTGTTTAAAAGAAGTCTGAGTCCACTGTCAGAATAAGTAACAAAAGAAACTAAACAAAATGACAATGATAGTCTACATAAGTTAACAAAGGACTACTAGCAGTTACTGAAATGCCAGCTCCAGGCCTTAATTAAACCATCATATGAAAATCAAGCACAATCCCTCCCGTTAGAGGTTCAGTATCATACCATCATCAAATGTATGCGAAGAACATAACCCGTATCATGTTAAGAACGCACTTTATTTCTAGTTTATCCTGTAAAATGACGATCACGAAGACGCTGGATAAACTTTAATAGTGCAAGAATATAGGCGATCCCCTCTATCTGGTAAATAACGTCATAAGCTCGCATAATTGACGAACTCATTTGGCGAAGGACTCGAAAATGGTCTATTTATTCAGGCTTTCCAGAACTTGTTATTAAAAGTAAATGACAAACAATCCTCATTTAGTTTTGAAGGAAAGAAAAATATGACCTACAGAGCAATCTTTGATTCTTATTTGTCAAATTTATAAATATTTTCCTTATTCTTCAAGTCGAATGATTTTCGAAAATAGGATGATTATAAATGTAAAACTGAACCAAAGTTAAAGAGAAATGTCATTTGCTGGATTAACCACACATTTTTGAATTTCTTGTTCTACATTCTACTTTATTGAAAAATAGCAACTATATAAAAGTACAAACATGTGGTATGATTACAAATGAGACATCTCTTCACCACAGATCGAATGATGTATCAACTTTATGTCACCGTACTACCTTCAACAAAAAGCAAAACCGATACAGCATAGTAAGCTAGCAGGGGCGGATCCAGCCATTTAAAAAAAAGGGGGGGGGGGTTCCTAACCCAGGACAAGGGGGGGGGGGGGGGGGTTCCAACTACATGTCCCCATTCAAATACAATGATCGTCCAAAAAGAAAGGGGGGTTCCAACCCCCGGAACCCCCCCTCTGGATCCGTGCCTGGCTATTCGAAATGAGAAATGTAAGATAATTCAAACGAGGAAACTAACGACCTGATTTATATACAAAGAAAAAAAAAGGAAAAGTAATATGATATACAGCAACAAGCGACATCTGAGTTGATTAACATATCCTGACTTTGGACATACACTTCAAGAATTTGCACGGCGGGCTAAACATGGTTTCTGACATGGATCCATTCTTCTAACCTTGGAAAGTGGTGCAACAGAACAGCTTCAGAACAAACTATGAAAACCAGTCGAAAGAGTGACCTGGACGCATCAGATCGATATAAAACACAAACACAACTAGCAAAAACGCAAAATACACATGTTACTCATTCCTTATTTATTGATTCATATCCATCTAAGATAATACTTAGCTCTTTGTTGAAGTCATAATGATTGTTTATATATAAACGTACATGTACGTCGAATATAATCTTTGTTTCAGTTATAAATTACATGCAAAATTAAAATAACAAATCAAATGCGTTTGTAACTTGAAAAAAGGTCACACGTTGACAAAAGTTTTATTTGACATAATTCACTGCTTATTTTTGTGGGCCGTAACGTTACATCTGTGAAGCCTTTGTGCCTTTATGCGATCCTATTGATAGATTTAACGTATCCGAAATGCACTAAAAGTGTTATAAACATCGAAAAGACTCGATGCTTGATGGGTCATTTGTACCCAAAGCCTGTCACCTACTACCAGTTGAACGATGATTGTTTGGGAAGCCATATCATATTCTTTATTAGTGTATAACCACACTAAAATAGCTCCATTCTTCCGTAAAGTAGTGTGAGCGGTTACAGAGCCTGACATCATGGTAACCGATACCGAGTAAACACCGTCCATTCCAGGAAGAACAGTAAAACTACCATCTCTGTAACCACGATTGTCTAAAAGCTTAATCAGATATTCGATAGCATTATCGTTCTGATATGAATGCACACCTCCGGGTAATGTCGCTGTGAATGCTGTAAACAGATTTTCAAAGATTCAAAAAATTAATGTATAATATACACATAAATACAAGCAGACACACAGATTTGCAGAATATATATGCATTACTCTATCTTTATTATATTTATACTGCAGTTAGTTGTTTGTTGTAAATACTGTACTTGTCAATGGTCACTGTAAAAATCTGAGAATACTAACATTATGTATTCTATTCGTACAAATGCCTATTTTGTATTTGAAATACCAAAGATATATTCTAATGACCCAGATTTGTTTTACTGCAATGAAATGTAGGGTACAAAAATGTAAATTACCTACAACTGGCTAATTTAAGTGATATTTTTTAACAACCCTTTTCCGTATGAACCGGATGTGACATACTAAGATTTAGTGGTATTAAACCTATGCGGAAAGGGCCTAATATAGATATTTTAAATTATTTTGTCAGAATATCGTTCAACATAATTTCCGTGGAACCCAGTGTTTCGCATACTTTATTGATCTAACAAATATTTTAAAAACTTTAACTGCAGACTCCATGTTATGTTGATGGGACGAAAATGTTAGTCAATTTAAAAGTGACATATAGAAAAAGAGGAAATTAATTTTACAAACTTTACTTCTAGCCACTAGCTTCTGCTCATAAAATAAGCTTCTTTCCAAGTTTGGTAAACGTTAAAAGTAAATAAAAATTTAAAACAATAACCACAGAGTGAATGTAATGTTAACTGGCAAAACAAACTAGATCAATTTAAAAGTAAAATACTGATTTTTTTACCCTATTTCCTTCACGACACTATCTTTTGATCTTAAAGAAGATTCCGTTCAAGATTGGTAAAAATCCAGGGTACTTTAAGAAAGTTATTATTTGTTTTATAATTTAACCATAACAGAATGTTATCTGGCAGAAAAACTAAGTCAATTTATAAGTAAGATATTGAAAAACAGAATTTTTGTTCCTGTTCTATAAGTTATGGTCTATTGACCTTGTGACTTTAGCATAGTTTACATTTTAAAGTGTGTGATTATAATATTATATGTATATCAATTAAAGGCGATCCACTTATAATAAGTCAGTGATGTTCGGTTTGTAGTTGAAATATAATGGCTTTTCTTTTTCCATAAACATTATTCAGTTCTATGAAAATAAAGTTTAAAAATATACGTATTATTCAAACTGCGAACTAAATTTTGTATTTTATGTATTTTTTAACAGAAATTCATTGATCATGTTTAAGCGGTAAATACATTAAGTATCATAATGTACTACTATTTGATGTTGGGATAAACTAAAGTGGCAATCATTATAGAAAAACGAAATCAAGCTTGACATGAAATAAATCAATCAATCTTGGATACGAAGTCTTACCTGCACATGTGTCTGTGTAACAACTTTTTGAGCTAGTATCTTCACCATCACATGGCTTTCCGTCCCCTACAGGAGCAGGATCATTACACAATCGTGTTCTTTCCTGCACTCCTTCTCCACACGTTACTGAGCATGGCCCATACAGACTCCATGGTCCCCAGTTTCCATTGACGACTTGGAATAAATTAATATCAATTTTGAAAATGTATAAACAATTTGATGTATATCTGCTTCTTCCTGAAGTTTTTCAACCAATTTGTTTTTTTACAAATTTCAATTAAAGTTCTCTCCCGACATGCCCAGGAAAGATTTTGACAAACATGTAAAATATCTTGTTGTATTTGATGTCAGATGTTACAACTTGTTGCATTTTAAGTCAGGTACTATCGATGTCGTTTCAATATATTAAATAGACAATAAACATAACAAAATAAGAATTATGTAAATTGCGAACTTTTTTTGTAATCAATGTATTTGTGAACAGACATGCATTGACCATGTTGGTTTGTTTTCCCTTTTATCATTTTTGTAACAGGTATATACATTTTTTATGCCCCACCTACGATAGTAGAGGGGCATTATGTTTTCTGGTCTGTGCCTCCGTTCGTTTGTTCGTTCGTTTGTCTGTGCGTCCGTCTGTACGTCCGTTCGTCCCGCTTCAGGTTAAATTTTTTGGTCGAGGTAGTTTTTGATGAAGTTGAAGTCCAATCAATTTGAAACTTAGTACACATGTTCCCCATGATATGATCTTTCTAATTTTAATGCCAAATTATAGTTTTGACCCCAATTACATGGTCCACTGAACATAGAACATGATAGTGCAAAGTTCAGGTTAAAGTTTTTGGTCAAGGTAGTTTTGATGAAGTTAAAGTTACATCAACTTGAATCTTAGTACACATGTTCCCTATGACATGATATTTCTAATTTTATTTCCAAATTAAAGTTCTGACCCCAATTTTCACGGTCCACTAAACACAGAAAATGATAGTGCGAGAGGGGCATCCGTGTACTATGGACACATTCTTGTTTATCCTAATTTACTACTTTTTGAAGTTGGTATGCACTTCAACAACAATCAGTGTAGTAACAAAGAATATGAAGAATTGCAATAAATAAATCAATCAATAAAGGATACTACAGATACAGTTAGGTCGGCTACATATCTTGACTTAAATCTAGAAATTAACAATGAGGGTCGGTTTTACGGACGCCATCACCAAAATAACTAGGGTGATCTCAGGTGCTCCGGAAGG
Source organism: Mytilus trossulus (assembly GCF_036588685.1). Lineage (NCBI taxonomy): Eukaryota > Metazoa > Mollusca > Bivalvia > Mytilida > Mytilidae > Mytilus > Mytilus trossulus. Next base: position 60,882,159 of record NC_086378.1, on the reverse strand, counting down.
GTAAGCAGATTCTGCTCCACATGTGGCACCCCTCGTGTTGCTTATGTGATAACAAATCCGGTAATTAGTCTAATTCGGTAGGTCACATTCATGAAAGGGAAGGAGATTGTAGTTACGACGTTAGCAACATATCCGATATCATTTGTGAAACGGTTATTCCATAACGGTCAACCAACTCGTGATGGCGTCCTTAAAATTTACGAAGGGATGATTTCAAGTTCACCATTTGGAACTCTTGGTTAATAGCTTCCTTGTGAGCAGTAACCCTCTATCAAGAAAATCATGATAGGAAATGCAAGCACGGGAATATCGTATCAATTGGGAGATATATACCCCGTATGCAGGTGCTGCTGGAATGTTGCTACTTAGAAATGGAAAGTTCACAATTGGAAAGCTGAAAGTATCTCTTTTGTCGTAAAGTTTGTGCTAAAATCTTCATCCTCACATATATCTCCGTCCCCTACGGGAGACGGAGCATTACACAATCGTGTTCTTGTCATTACTCCTTGTCCATCACAAGTTGCTGAGCATAGTCTAAAAGGACCCCATGGTCCCCAGATTCCATTGACTTGAACAAATAAATATGATGTTTTAAGGTGGTGTATAAACAGTTTGGATTATATTTGCTTCTTCTAAAAGTTGTCCGACCAAATATTTCTTATATATTGCAATAAGTTATCTTTTATATAAGCTTTGGATTTCAAATATTTTGGCAACGAGCATCACTGAAGAGACATGTATTGTCGAAATGCGCATCTGGTGCAAGAAAATTGGTACCGTTAATCTTATTACTACCACCGTGGCGATGCCTCTGCTGATGGATTATTAGTCCCCGAGGGTATCACCAGCCCAGTAGCCAGTACTTCGGTACTAGCATGAAAATACGGATTTTTTGTGTTATTAAAATTTGCTGTTAAATTAAGGAATGTATCTCCCTCGTGCAAAGCTATATAAGCTTTGGATTTCAAATATTTTGGCAACGAGCATCACTGAAGAGACATGTACTGTCGAAATGCGCATCTGGTGCAAGAAAATTGGTACCGTTAATCTTATTATCTGTGTCGACATGTCCGAGAACGTTTTTGACAAATAAGTAAAATATCTTGCTGTATTTGATAAGGTACTGTTCGATCGATGTCATTTCATTATGTTATATAGTAAATAAGCACAACAAAATACGAATGATTTAAATTGCAAACTCTCTTTTGTAATCAATGTATTCATTAACAGACATGAATTTATCATGTTGGTTTGACTTCACTCTAATCATTTTTACAACCGGTATATACATTACTTATCATAATTACATGAATTGTCAAAATGCGCATCTGGTGCAGGAAAATTGGTACTGTTAATGTTATTACTACCACTGGATCGATGCCTCTGCTCTTGGACTGTTAGTCCCCGAAGGTATCACCAGCCCAGTAGTTAGTACTTCGGTTGTGGCATGAACATACGGGTTTTTGTGTTATTAAAATTTGCTGTTACAAAATGTTAGAAATTATTATAAATTAAGGAATGTATCTCCCTCATGCAAAGCTATGATTCCTTTCATGGATTTGGCTATACTGATAGGACCTTCTTGATTATTGCTCATCTTTTATATAAGCTTTGGATTTCAAATATTTTTGCCACAAGCATCACTGAAGAGACATGTATTGTCGAAATGCGCATCTGGTGCAGGAAAATTGGTACCGTTAATGTTATTACTACTATTAGAGGTTGTAGTTTATCACAACTTTACAAATAAATCCTCTTAAGTTTTATTGTTGATACAGGATTAGAACGTTGTTTTTAATTTATCATTAAAGAGAATTATTCAGAAGTCGAATAACGTATGATTTACGATGCATGTTCACATAACATGAACTTCAAAAACAGGGGCATGCTCTTTACTCAACATCAGCCTGAAATAAGTCATGAGGAAGAACCACTGAAATAGGAACAATGTAAAAATACAACATACAGATACAATTTGTAGGTGTCTCAACTTATCAGCGGTCTGTTTTCGCTATCTTAGATTTTTTTAAACTGTAGTTGTCCTCTAATATATGACTTTATTAAGTCTAATACGAACCGGCGATTGCATTATGGTTGTACCAAAGTTGATTTAAAACAAAACAGTAGCAAAGGTGTGAGTGATTGTGTTTCTTTTTAAAGATGGTAATCAAAAGCTTTTAAAAAGCTAAACTGCCATTATCTCTATACACAACAAGAGTTACAGGTTCACGTTTATGGCGAATTCAACTATTCGACAAACTTTATAAGTGATATACGAGGACCTTGCATGATCTATTTGTGTTTATTTAAACATGATGTTGTGGGTTTATCTTCGAATAATTAGTTTGAAATTCCATTTCATACCTTTCGCCTCTTCTTCTACACAAAAAGATTTTTTTTTTTTTGGTATTTGGAAACGTGTGTTGGAACATATACTATTTTACAGATATTTTAACGTACATATATATATATATATAACGATTCTTTTAACATGTTGGTTTGATCTTAACCAATATCTAGCAATAGACACATAAACTGAATTTCCGCAAAGCAAGGGGAAAGATTACTTGAATGGTTTGGTTGCAAAAAATGTCCTTGAACACGTAAAAAATGACTAGATTAAACAATCAGCAGGACATTTTCATATCACACTAGCATGTTATTATTAACTGTTCACAGAACTTCAATTTTGTGAAATACTGAGGCTTTTCCATCTCAGGAATAGATTACCTTAGCTGTATTTGGCAAAACTTCTAGATATTTTTGGTCCTCAATGCTCTCCAACTTCGTACTTTATTTGGCCTTTTACACATTTTTTTATTCGAGCGTCACTGATGAGTCTTTTGTAGACGAAACGCGCGTCTGGCGTATATATAAAATTTTAATCCTGGTATCTATGATGAGTTGATCTATCTTTCATTGTCTTTGTGAAAAGCAACTATCAATTAACCAATCAATTTTGAAATGTGTTATTTCTCTTATAATATGTTTGTGTCGGTTTGTTATTGACACATTCCTCATATCTTCATACCAATCTGACTTAGATATAAACTTAACCCCATGCTATAATTCTCATAGTAAGATTTATGATATAATATAAATAAACATACGTCTAATATTATCATTTATTCAGTCTTAAGGTACAACTCTTTTTAAAAATAAGTCTAACCATAACAAAATGATAAACTTTATTTGAAAGCATTCAATGCTTAGTTTTGTGGGACGAAAAGTAACGTCTTCGAAGCCTTTATTATATCATATAGACAGTTAACGTATCCTAACTGCGCTAAAAGTGTTATAAACATCAAAAAGACTCGATGCCTGATTGTTCATTTGTATCCAAATCCTGTCCCCATCTACCAGATGAATGTTGATAGTTTGGGATGCCATATCATATTCTTTGTTAGTGAATAGCCACACCAAAATATCTCCATTTTTCCTCAAAGTAGTGTGACCTGTAACAGAGCCTGACATCATAGTAACAGATACCGAGTAAACACCGCCCATTCCAGGAAGAACAGTAAAAATACCATTACTGTAACCACGAGTGTCTAAAAGCTTAATCGGATATCCGATAAGACCACCGTTCTGATATGGATAAACACCTCCGGGTAATGTCGCTGTGAATGCTGTAAACAGATTCGCAAACATTCTAAAATGTAATGTATAATATCCACATAAACATAAGCAAACATACTGTTCTTCAGAATACACATGCATTACCCAATCTCAGGTTTATTTAACCTGCAGTTAGCTGTCTATGGTACATGTTGTATTTGTTAATGGTTACTGTAAAAATCTCAGAATATTTACATTATGTATTCTGGTCGAACATATGCCTGTTTGTAATGGCTGCCCGACAAATCACCTGATTCTGTCAAATGTATCCAATTCATATTGGAGCAATCAAATGTCATATATCATTTGATAAATATGTAACAAGCTATACACGCGAATCTAACTTAAAATTGACAGCATCATTATTCAAATTACACAACGCATACAAGATTTTGAAAGAAAAAATAAGAGGTTTATTCCTGGAGACGATTATTACTGTAAAATTGAGTTTAAACTTATTAAGCATACTGTATATAACAGATGGATTATTTTCATTTCAACGGTCAGTGAAAGTAGGAATTAGATGTTCCTCTATTTATAGTCTATACCATTTGAAAACAAAGGTCACATTACACGAAATAAATAAATAATTACTTAAACGAAGTCTAACCTGCACATGCTTCTATGTTACAACTTTTTGAGCTAGTCATTTCACCATTACATGGCGCTCCGTCCCCTACAGGAGCAGGATCATTACACAATCGTGTTCTTGTTTGCACTCCCTCTCCACACATTACTGAGCATTGTCCATAAAGAGTCCATGGTCCCCAGTTTCCATTGACTTTGGATAAATAAATATAATTTTGAAGGTGTATAAATAATTTGGTGTATATCTGCTTCTATCTGAAGTTGTCTGACCAAATATTTCTTACATATTTCAATAAGTATTTCTCTCGACATGCTCGAGAACGATTTTGACAAATATGTGAAATATCTTGCTGTATTTGATGTTAGAGCTTAACCTTACGACTTGTTGCATTTTAAGTCAGGTACTGTTCGGTCGATGTCGTTTCAATATATTATATAGAAAATAAGCACAACAAAATACGAATTATTTAAATTGCTAACTCTTTTTTGTAATCAAGGTATTCGCAAACAGACATGCATTGATTAGGTTGGTTTGTCTTCACTTTAATCATTTTTATATACATTAATTATCATAATCTACCACTATTTGAGGTTGGGATATACTTCAACGTCAATCAGTATAGAAAAAAAAAAAGAAATGAAGAATTGAAAGACATAAATAAATTAATCCTTAAACGAAGTCTTACCTGCACATTGTTCTACGTTAACACAATTTTGTGAGTCAATATCTACACCATCACATGGCTTTCCGTCCCCTACAGGAGCAGGATCATTACAAATTCGTAGTCTTTCCTGCACTCCTTGTCCACAAGTTACTGAGCATGGTCCATTAAAAGTCCATGGTCCCCAGTTTCCATTGACTTGTAACAAATAAATATGATGTTTTAATATGTATAAACAGTTTGGTTTATATTTGCTTCTTCCAAAAGTTGTCCGACCAAATATTTCTTATATATTGCAATAAATAATCTGTGTCTTAATGTCCGAGAAAGTTTTTGACAAATTAATGAAATATCTTGCTGTATTTGATGTTAGAGCTTAACCATACAATTTATTGCATTTTCAGTCAGTTACTGTTCGGTCGATGTCATTTCATTATATTATATTGTAAATAAGCACAACAAAATACGAATTATTTAAATTTCAAACTTTCTTTTGTAATCAATGTATTCATTAACAGACATGCATTGATCATGTTGGTTTGACTTCACTTTAATCATTTTTGCAACCGGTATATACATTATTTATCCTAATTTAATACTATTTGAGGTTGGGATGTACTTCAACAACAATAAGTATAGTAACAAAGAAAATGAAGAATTGCATTAAATAAACCAATCAATTCTCAAACGTTGTCTTACTTGGACATGTGTTTTCGTTAATGCAATTTATTGTGCTAAAATTTGCACCCTCACATAGATCTCCGTCCCCTAAAGGAGCAGGTGCATTATACAATCGTGTTCTTGTATTATTACTCCATTTCCATCACAAGTTGCTAAGCATAGTCCATAATGATCCCATGGTCCCCAGTTTCCATTGACTTGGAACAGATACATATGATGTTTAAAGGTGTATAAACAGTTTGGTTCATATTTGCTTCTTCCTAAAGGTGTTGACCAAATTACTACTATTTGAATGTGGGATGTTCTTCGTAGTATATTATATTAGAAAGAAGAAAATCAAACATGCCACAGAATAAATAAAGCAAAACTTAAACGACAAAATACCTGGACATGCATTCTTGTTACAACTATCGGATTCAAAGCCAGGACCTGAACAACTACCGACACCATCACATAGTCGTTCTCTTGACTTCCTTCCACGCCCACAAGGTTTAGTGCATTCTGTCCAAGAAGACCATGGTGACCAATTTCCAATGACTGTGGATAGAAATAACTTATAATTTTTCAGATATTAAAGAATTTCGATTTGCTAGTTTCTCAAAATTTCCAACCGTTTTTTTTTAGCAGATTGCATTAAGTGTATTATTTCGAGTATAATGTCGGGAAAAACATCAGAAATGTTTAATTTCAGGGCTAAACCTTAGCACTCGTTACGTTTCAAGTCAGGTATTGTTCAGGTAAAATTGTTTCCATATGTAATTGGTAAAATTTACATAACAAAATACTGCTAATATATTAAACTGCAAACTTTATCCAGTAACTAATAAAATTGAGAATGGAAATGGGGAATGTGTCAAAGAGACAACAACCCGACCGTAGAAAAAAAACAACAGCAGAAGGTCACCAACAGGTCTTAATGTAGCGAGAAATTCCCGCACCCGGAAGCGTCCTTCAGCTGGCCCCTAAACAAATATATACTAGTTCAGTGATAATGAACGCCATACTAATTTCAAAATTGTACACAAGAAACTGAAATTGAAATAATACAAAACTAACAAAGGCCAGAGGCTCCTGACTTGGAACAGGCGCAAAAATGCGACGGGGTTAAACATGTTTGTGAGATCTCAACCCTCCCCTATACCTCTAGCCAATGTAAAAAAGTAAACGCATAACAATACGCACATTAAAATTCATTTCAAGAAAAGTCCGAGTCTGATGTTATAAGAAGTAACAAAAGAAAATAAACAAAATGACCATTATACATAATGTGTACTTAAAAGGACACATATTTATGTGAATTCACTTAACACATTTACCAATGGTATTTACATTGACTTTTTATTTTACTACTGTGCGGTGCTGAGGTATGCTTCAAAGACAATTTCAATAGAAAAAGATAATCAAGCATGGTACATACTCAATAATTTATAAATATTTTAGAACGTCCTGTCGTAATTTTATTATCGGTTCTTTAATTCATCTTATAGCAATACTATTTCGAGTTATTTCCCTTAGAACGAAATAAAAATTTAAATGGCCGACATTTTCATTGAATTTTGTTATTATGCCAGAACAGTTTTGAAGCGATTGCATCTTATAGAGACAACATCGATTAGTACCTCTACGAATTTGAAATAATGACAGTGTAAAATTGATCCAGGCGATCGTTTCAATTTCCGATGAAAAAAAACCATAATAACAATGACGTGAACAAACCGATGTTTGTTAATATTTTGTTTTTATACTAATCAGTCGTGGAAGTCCTACGAATTTATATCTGAATTTACACTGCTTTCATACGGTTGCATTCTTAATAAAAATAAAAATATAAGATATAGTTTTAAAAAGTACAAACAATCAACAACGTGTTGGAAAAAAAACCACCACAAAAGCACACAGATTGAAAAAGGAATAACAACTATAATATGTATAAAAGTCTTACTATACAAATCTTTGAATATCCTAAAACAATTTTGTGCAGTTATGAGCCAAGATACTTATAATTGGAATAAACAAATGAAATCGAAATGGTATTTAGAACTACTTTTGTACATCGGAAAGGCAATACATGCTCTAGGTCATGTCCACTTTCATAAAACATCCTTTGGCAGTCTTAACAAAAATATCTACGGAAAATTCAAACGGAAAGTTCCTTATCAAATGTCAAAAACAAACACTCAATTCAATAACTTGGTTTATAAAATTTCTTATGTAAAAAATGGACAATTATACCTGATATTATAGCTAGCAAAACCTTTGACCTGTTTGACAGTCGCTTACAAATTCTTTATTTTGACAACGATGTGTGATTATCAAAAATAATGTAATATCTTACCTGGTTGAACAATCAAGGACAGCAAACACATCAGAGTGAGCTTGTGCATGTTGCCTGTTATGTTCAATGATTTAAACGAATAATGAAAGATGGTGATATTCAGAGTTGCTTATATAGTCGAGTCGTCTTTTTTATCCACTGTAACAGGCATTTGTAAGTTTAAAAAAAAAAGTTACCTTTGTGCGTAGGTATTTTATCAATACAATATTCTAACAGATGTATGATACATGTTTTAGTACATGTTTACCGACACATGATTTTAATAATGTTATCGATATATTTCTATATATCATATATCGGCGTACAATTTGTTCCCATACGCATGTTGATAAATTGTTTAAAAAAAATCTACCTCTAAATTAAACAAATATGTATCTCAAGCATATTGATCAATATATTCATTTTGTTTTAATTTGAAGTTTCATATGACCTTCAGTAAATTTGTTATCTCTTGATTTGTTGACTTGATGGACGGGTATTTGATAGCTTGCTATGCGAATTGATTTTCGCTAATTGTTGAAGGCCTAGCGGAGACCGATAGTTTGTAAACATTTGTGTCCGATTGTTCAACAATTGAAATTAATTCATTTTTCATCAAAAGCAGAATCTTAACTGCAATGATACTTTATTTTAGATATATAGGACCTACAGTAATGTTGAGGTCTCGTCCTTTTCATAAAAAGTTCATCGAAAACTTCACAAATAAAACACTAGAGTCTTGAAGAATAGCTTCTAGGCACTGGTATTGCTTATCATCTTAATAGTGTGTTATAGTATTCTTTCATTTTTTTTTATGAATATCAATGTTACTGTTCAGTTTGTGATATCCATTGAACGTGACTCTGTACTTATAAATCCCCTCATTGCGTTTTTGTTTGATGATATATGCATTTTATGGTTTTCTGATACATATGACGTGATTCTGTGTCCTATGCATCCCGTCATATATATAGTGTTATTGTGCTATTGTAACTTTTATATTCTTGTATTTCGTTTTGACGTGACTTTGTTTCTGCATCCTGTCAAAGTATTATTGAGCTCTTTTGTTTTTTTTCCTTTGTGCAAATATGCTTTTTCTATATGCCTTTTTGTGTGTTCTTTGATAAATATGTAGTGGATTTGTACTTATTGAAACATCCCGTCACTGTATTACCTGCTATTGGAAATTTTGGTATTCTTGACTTTCATTTTGCTCATGCGCTTTGTTTTTATGCCTTTTTGTGTTTTTTTTTGTTACATATGTGTTACATAATGTTGGCTCTTGTACCCCTATTTTTGATATATGTACTTATGATGCCTGTTTGTTCTGTTGGCTCATCTTTGTCAATATATATTTGAATTTGATGCAATTGTCATATAAGTGAGAGCTGTAGCTAGCTATACAACCAAGTTTAATCCACAACTTTTTACACAAAAAGGTATGAGCTAAAGTATAAAATAAAATTAATGTTTCTGGTTGAACAAGCTTTGATATGAATCCTTCCTTTGTTCCAATCATTGGACAATTAGATAACTCACAACACAGTTTAATTACCTTACACATGGAAAGAGTATTGCTCATTCTATACGCTTATAGCTTAATTTTCAAAAAACAAGTACCAATTCAAAAAAATATGTAATAACACTTGGTTTGTACACATTTATTCTAAAATAAGCTATTGGCATGATACGGGTTATGTTCTTCTCTTATATTTTATCATGGTACAGGAAAATATATTGATGATCAGCAGATCAGCCTGAAACATAGATAACTAAAAAGCTGAAATGGCAACAGTCGCAACACAGTAAGGATGTATATGAACACATTTTAACATCCTTAAAAAAACTTTCAGATTTCTCAAATAGAAATAGTCATATTATCTGATTTTAAAGTTTGAGTCGTATACAGTCATCTGTACTGAGGTTAATGAAACCTTATTTAGGTGGTTTTTTTTAAAACAAGCTCAGTAAACAGAATTAATTCTTAAATTGATTTTTAATGAAGATAATGTCTACAGAGATGTTTTATTAACAAAAGTTAAAACAAACTACAAAACTATGTGTTTTTTGTTTTTGTTTTTGTTTTGAAATATTAGTGATTTCTTTTTCTGAAAAACGACAGAAACGAGTAATGACTATATGTTTTTATTCTGTAACTCTTTGTCCGTGACGTATTGTTCATAGCAAAATGAAAAATAATAAAAATACCGAACTCGAAGGAAAATTCAAAACGGTATGTCTTTATGCGTATGCACATAACAATATGAAGAAGCTTATTGATTTCAAAAAAAAAATCTCTAGAAGATGTGATGATATGCAAAATTAATCCAAGACACTTGCGCTCTCTACTTGTTCGTGATGGTTATAGTGAAGCTAAAGTGAAGAATTCAGTCAACACAAACAAAATATGATAAATTCTATAACGTATATAAGTCGTCATAACAAGTATATGCATTGAGAAACATTCTAATAGCAAAATCTATAAAAGTAATATGTCCCTTTTCATAACCGTAACACATACATTTTTCATAAAGAGAGTAAAAACCCAACACTAGTCAATTTGGACTTTCCAACAAAGATTGCAGACAAACAAAATTATTGATGAACGTTATTACTCATAATTGATTTACAGAACATATTATTAACTTAACAATCCCAACTGTATATTTTTCTATGTTTTTTCTGTGAAAAAAAACTCAGATTAATTCATTGACAATTAAAAGGTATTTTTATAGTCTACTACATGTACTATTAGATACGAGTTGTGCAAACTTTAAAAAGTTCAAATCCTAAATATCTGCTTTTTACGTGGTAGTTGCGTCAATGGCAATCAAATCACATCTTTTCATTTATTTAAGTTAAAATATTTAAAATCTTTCAAAAGTGCACATGATACTTTGTATGATATGTGCTCGCTTTAGACCACACATAAGGACGGATACAAACAAATTGAACTTTGTGTTATCATTAGAACCCACCTAATCCACATATCTTGTTCTGCCTTTTAAAATATTTTTACCACATACCTGTTTAAAGAATATGTAGTAACTAGTGTATAGCACATCTATACCAAATTTCAATTGATAAAACATAATCATTTGTTTACAATAAATTTACGAATAAGAGAGATTCAGAACAGCGTAAATCTACATATGATAAATACAATTATATTCTAAGAAGATATATTCCCCGAGGGTATCACAAGCCCAGTAGTCAGCACTTTATGTGTTGACATGAATTATCATTGATATGGTTATATTTATAAATTAACTGTTTACAAAATGATGATTTTTGTAATACCAAGGCTTTTCTACCTCAGGCATAGCTTACCTTAGCTGTCTTTGGCATAACTTTTATGAATTTTGGTCCTCACTGCTGTTCAATTTCGAACTTTATTTGGCCTTTGTAACTTGTTTTGGATTCGAGCGTCACTGACGAGTCTTTTGTAGACGAAACGCGCGTCTGCCGTATATACAAAATTTAGTCCTGGTATCTATGATGAGTTTATTTACAACAACTGGGTCGATGCCACTGATGGTGGATATTTATTTCCCCGAGGGTATCACAAGCCCAGTAGTCAGCACTTTATGTGCTGACATGAATTATCATTGATATGGTTATATTTATAAATTAACTGTTTACAAAATGTAGATTTTTTTTTTAAATACTAAGGCTTTTCTACCTTCGGCATATATTACTTTAGCTGTATTTGGCATAACTTTTAGGAATTTTGGTCCTCAATGCTGTTCATCTTCGAACTTTATTTGGCCTTTGTAACTTTTTTTCGGATTCGAGCGTCACTGATGAGTCTTTTGTAGACGAAACGCGCGTCTGGCGATTATATACATATTTTAGTCCTGGTATCTATGATGAGTTTATTCACAGTAAAGAAAATACTTATGCTTTTATTGTATCAGATAGTTTATACATATGCCAATTAAGCACACACATTGCCTTGCGATATACATTTATATAATTGAATAAAGATTAAAAAACATTTATTTAAAAATTATCCTTGATAATGTGTCAAAAAAATATAAGGGTATAAGAATCAACGTTCTTACGTTCATTCAGTTATAATCGAATTTATAAATAAGCACCGCTTTACCTTTTTAAAATTTTACTTTATCAATTATATTAGCTGTTTTCAAACGTATTTGTTGAACTATGATTACACTGATGCATACATAATTAAACAAGTATACGTACACGTTCTTCCTTGTTTCTATGTATGATTCTTGAAATGACTTATAAAGATTTATAAATTGATGCTCCAAACATTTATTTATGACAAAGCGATCAACATGAATAAATGTTAAATAGTGATATCTTAGATAGCTACAACCGGAATGCTTCATTATGGTAATGAAATGGCTTTCTAAAAAATACTTTTTTTTTATGACACGTAGACTAATGGGAATTAATTTTTGTTCGCACTTGACACAACTAAACGATATGTTTTCAAGTCTTTTAGTCATGTTTTACTAGAGCAAAAATCAATTTTTCTGATCGTCCTCAGTAAATTGAGGATAAGATAGAATAAGTGTTAGACACAATAATTGATTAAAAGTATTAACCAGTTTGAATTTGAATTTGAATACGATTCAGTGGCAATGCAATAGTTTAAAAACGGATATTTTAGTAAGCTTTGTCCATAGGGAATTCTATGTCTCTGAGAACATACTTTTGTCGTTTCATTCTTCCTAAGAAGTTCATGTATGAAGTCAGCCTCAAAAGAATTCATTAACAAGTTGGCAAGAAGAGGGCACATTGGTTCCCATGTGAATGACTTTATTTTGTTGAAAAACACGTCCTCCAAACGTTACAAATATGTTGTCAATTAAGAATTCAAGCGTATTGAAAATGTTAGTCTCAGACTATTTTGTGTTTTAATCTGAGTGATTCTCTACAAGGTAGGATTTATCCCTACCTAAGACAATATACTTTTATCTACGTTGGCAATTCCTCTTTATGAATCGAAGATATACCAATTGTTTCAATTTGTATTTAAGTTTGGAATGAGGAATTCTAATATATTATGAGTTTTAGATTGTATGTACTTTATATGGTCTTTGGAATTATTTAGTATCCACATCCTTTTCACGTCACCTCTACAACATAAAGTTTCACAGTACGTAACGTTAAAGCGGATTGCTGATACAATTGATGATATCAATTAAGAAAGAGATTTCATGAAGCTCTTGTAAGACACAGCAATAAATCTTTGTTTCATTTGTAAAATAGAGCTTTCTACGAGTGCTTTTAGTACTTTAATTATCGTTTTCACAAAGAAATCAAAGTGAACTACTATAATAGCTTAAAGAATCATAAAAATATCCACCCACGGCAAATAATTAAAAAATATTTAGTATACAATTTAAATTACTTTACGGCTATTTTTTTTTTTTATATTTTTTCTTTTATAAAATTTTCAAGTAAAAAGATATATTCTCAACACAAACCTATAATAAACTAACTCCGAGAGAAAATTAAAACGGCAAGTTCCTAATCAAAAAGCAAAATCAAATGATAAAACAGATCAAACGAATGGACAGCAACTGTCATCTTCCTGACTTGGCATAGGCATTTTCAAATGTAGAAAATGGTGGATAAAACCTGGTCATATACTTATTTACTCGGTACTGACACTTCTGAAAATATCCAAACAATTATCTTATTGATGAATCAAACGTGTATCTTAATGTACCTATCAATCCCAGATTGAACACTCGGCGTTTTTTCTAAACTATCTGAACCAGTACTGATTCTAAGTAAAGTTTGAAGGTTGGTGTACTGAACAAGTACTGAATAACTGAAAACAATCTTGATCGTTTCCTGCGCGGTCAATTCAGGCATTTCAGCGTTGATCAGTTTAAGATAACTGTTGCAGTAGTTAAACCCGTTACTAGTGAATGCATCTAACGTGACTTCAATTTCAAATAGAAAACCAGCTTAATTTAAATTTCTTGTGTACAATTTGTGGTTTAGTATGGCGTTCATTATCACTGGACTGATATATATTTGTTTGGGGGCCAGATGAGATACACCTCCGGGTGTTGGAATTTCTCGCTGCTTTGAAGAACTTCTGCTGTTGTATGTTGTATGGTCGGGTTGTTGTCTCTTTGACACAATCCCCATTTCCATTCTCAATTTTATAAATATTAATGTTTCTTTTTTAAAGAATTTTTGTTTCTGATCGCCTCCCCCTTTTTTGCTCCAGTTGACTCGGACCAGGGTGATATTATTGAAACAGTTATTTATTTTTATTGTGATTATGATCATATTACAATGTTGACTGCTGTACCCCGATTTTTGACAATTTTACCTATTATGTATGCTTGTTTTGTCCAAACATTGTAGTGGAATTACATGCGAAAACAAGTGAAAAGTGAAGCTAGCTGGAAATTAAGGTTTAACCCTTCGTTCTCTATACATTGAAATGCCTGTCCTAAAACAAGAATATTTGAGTTGTGTTCCATGGGCGTGATGTGTTTTATCTTTTGTTTTGTTTTTTCATTTTAAAAAGGACTTACTGTTTTCAGTAACCCTTGTATTTGGTATTTATGTTATTTTACTTTTTGTTTTTGAAGTTTTTGTGTGCAAAATACTGCATGGCTGAACACTTCTATCTGTTTCCTTGCTATGTTTTCAGAACGTCTTAACACGTATTAAGCACGTCACGGAAACCTACGTTATTTCATCTTCTTGGTTTCGGATGGTTGAATACGAGAAAATTTATTGAATGCTGCACACATTGTACACATACATATACATACATACATATAAACAATGATATCAATAAAAACTAATTCGACAGAACAAAGAACACAATACGTATTTTATACTTGCAAGTCACTGATCACTGGAAAACTAAAAAGATTGTTATACAATTTGGTCTTTTTAATTGAAAAAAATAACTAATGAAGAAACCACAAAATAAGATTTACCTACTTCATCTTTTTTTTAATTTTCTTTTAGTCATACTCTCTTTTTTATTCTTATCTAAAATACTCGTATAGGACATATTGCGGTACTTTGTGTTTAAAGGTTCTTAAGGTTAAATACGACCTCATTCTTTATTAGTGCTTTTTAAAATTATATGTTTGTAATGAAAATAGAAATTTTTTGTTGAAGGTAAATTATACAATATACATGATATACATGTATATAGACTTTTAAATGTTTTCCAAAGAAAATATCATGTATTGTAAAGAACAGATGTAAGGATTGGTGTATTAAGCTGCATAAATCATGTAAATGCATTTGTAAATCGTCACAGAAATGAGACACGGTTAGTCTGGGAAAATATTTCAAAACAACAAAAATCAATTCATCAATTAACTTGAGAATATCCAGTTCTGTGCAGCGGAATTTCCTGCGACAACACACAAGTAAAAATTTGAGCTAGCTAGAAAACAAGGTTTAACACACCGTATTTTTTTTGTATATATTTGTATATTGAAATATCTTTCCTAACACAGGAATATTACCGTTGTGTTCCATATGCGTGAGGTATTTTACTTTTTGGTTTTTCCATCCCAAAGAACTTACTGTTTTCAGTAACTCTTGTTTTTGGTCTTTTTGTTATTTTACTTTTTGATATTGTTGTTTTTGTAGTTAATTTGGTGCAAAATACTGCATGACTGAACACTTTTATCTATTGTTTGTTATGTTTTCAGAACGTCTTTACATGTACATGTATTGAGCATGTCCCTATTTGATACTATTGGTTTCGGATTGTTGAATACGAGTAAATTTATTGAAAGCTGCACACATCGTACATGTGTATACAATGTATAAACAATAATATCAATATAAAACAATTCGACAGGACAAAGAACATAGTATTTGCAAGTCATTTGACATTGGAATACTACTTTATTAAAACTTAAATACAAATTAACATGATTATTCGAAGGAGTGTTACGCAATTTGGTCTTTTGAATTGAAAAAAAAAGAGATTTGCCTACTCTATCATTTTTGTATTTCCTTTAAGTCAGACTCTCTTTGTATTATCTTAAATGCTCCCAGGATATATTAAGGTACTTTGTGTTTTGGAGGTTCTCAAGGCTAAATGCAACCTCATTTTAATCGAAAATTGAAACATTAGAATACCTTTTACTAAATGTCTCAGAAATGTTATTACTTAAACAACAACTCGAAAACAAAATGATTTTGCAACTTTTAGCGATTCAATTCTTTACTAGTGCCTTTTTAAAATTATAATTTGTTATGAAAATAGATTTTTTTGTTAAAGGCAAATTATACAATATACATGTATATAGCCTGTTCAATGTATTCCAAGGAAAATATGTATTGTGAATATGTTTTTTGATTATTCACCATCACGCTCGAATGTGATGTAAAGTACACGTTCTTGTAATTAACAGATGTTAGGATTGGTGTATTAAGCTGCATAAATCATGTATATGCATATGTAAACGAGCAAAAATGAGTCCCGCGATAAGTTTTGTTCTTCTTGGAAAATTCTTCAAAACACAATAACAAATATTTCATTAATTAACTTGAGAATATCCAGCTCTTTGCAGCGCTGATTGCTACAGAGCAGGGAACTAACTGGCATTAATAAATTGTATACTGAAACTGAACTAGGAAAAAACTGAACTGGGAAAAATATCCGAAAGAAGATGCAATCATTAATAAGTCCTTTTTTTCATAATATTTTGAATACTTAAACACCAGATTATCTTACACACGCTATGCCCGATCAGTAGGAAGTTTTCATACCACTATACAATACATTGGTATAATGCTATCCAATATAATACACAGACCTTTTATACTAAGAGTAGTTTTCCCCAGCAACAACAAATTTATAAATTAAACTACATAAAAAATGTGAATATCTTTCAATTAGACACAAATTTTTACTTAAATAGTAAAGTCTGAACTCGAGCTTTCATCTATGTCTTTGGAATGCAGTAGTTTGTCTTAACGGTTTATACATTTATATGTATATTGATTTAAGGCAAGAACTTCTATCTTCAATTTTAGATTTTCTAGTACAATTTGATATCAATACATTGCTTTTGGGTTTTACCGTCCATTGAACAATCAGAAAGTACAAAAATATATAATAAAAACTAAACGATTCAATCAATGGCGATCATTTATAAAACCTTAGCATTTAATTGTGCAAAAACACTTAAAATTTTTACCATATTTATTCAATTTTTAATTTTCAAATTAATCATTTCTCAGTATCCTAAATTTTCATTTCTTCCATAATGACTATTTCAGAACATGCCAGACTTACATTATGATGACCGTATATGATATATCTTTGTCCGCTATGACACAGCTAAATAAAAGCCATGTTTGCTGATTTCTTAATCCTTTCTATTTCATGTACTATGTATTTTAATTGATTAAGATTATTATTTTGAATACTTCATTATAAATAGCGAAAACAATTATTGTGACTTCTTTGTGCGTGTTTATTTCTAATTGTAGACTAATTATTTATCAAAGGTACCAGGATAACAATTTAGTACGCCAGACGCACGTTTCGTCTACATAAGACTCATCAGTGACGCTCATATCAAAAATATTTATAAAGCCAAAACAAGTACAAAGTTGAAGAGCATTGAGGATCCAAAATTCCAGAAGTTGTGCCAAAAACGGCTAAGTTAATCTAAATCCTAAATTTGACGTTTAAAGAGTTCTCTACTCTTCTATTGCCTGTCTTAACAACCGGCCTAATAATGTATGCAATTTGGGGTCCTTCATATCTTGCTGTTCGTTGTGAGCCAAGGCTCCGTGTTGAAGGCCTTATATTGACCTATAATGGTTTACTTTTATAAATTGTTATTTGGATGGAGAGTTGTCTCATTGGCGCTCATACCACATCTTCCTATATCTATGTGGTGATACAAGTAGTTATTTCAACTAATAGATGTAGTTTTGTTGTTAAAACTCTATAAAGGAAAAAAGAGCTTCAGCATATTACTAAATACATCTTTCTAAGAGATGTTGACTTCCGACATGCAAATTAACATATGGCTGAATACTTGTCATATTTCATCAAGATCTAGACTGGTTGTGTTCTGGTATAAAATTCAAAACTATGAAAGGCTACTATGAGAATCATAAACATAAAGAACATAACCAATTGCAAGTGATGAAAATGAAATTGAATGCAAAGTAAATCAAATTAGTAACAAGCTTTTATTGTTGCGGCGGTGGTTAATGGTCTCCTGTTTCATGTGAAGTATGCATTCAATGACCGTATCAAAACATCTGAAGTAATATTAAGTTCATAAAAGTATTATCTTCTTTTTATATTTAATGACCAAAATTCATAAAGTATCATTGAGTTAAAAGAAACATACATAGCAAAAATACTGAACTCCAAGGAAAATTCAAAACGGAAAGTCTCCATGCGTATGCAGACAACAATATGAAGAAGCTTATTAATTTCTAAAAAAACTCTCGAGAAGATGTGATGATATGCAAAATTAATTCAAGACACTGGCACCATCTTCTTGTTCATGTTGGTTATGGTGAAGCTAAAGTGAAGAATTCAGTCAACACAAACAAAATATAATAAAGGAGTAGGTTCAGTAAGACCTCTTTTTGGCCCCCAAATAGAGCAGTTTTGGAAAATTGTGAAAGTGTAATCTTTAAGCTATATTTTGGAAAGGAAAATGCTTCTACTACATAAATTTCGTGTTCATTCATAATATTGAAATGTTAGTTGTTTTGATGATAATATAAAGGTTGATAATGACCTCGGATGCGGCCACTTTCATTTTTGACAAACAAACATCTGAAAAGTGACTTTTTGGGGCATATTTGATAGAGTTTTCATATCAAAGCTTGAACCAGCGCGTTTTCAATCACTAAATCAGTTAAAATCTTTCACATTAACTAATCGAATCAATTGGAATAGATACTTAAGTGTTTAAAAAGTGTTTAAAAACTTTCGTAAGATGAACCTGAAATTTGAGTCCAAAATCGGTCCTTTACACCGGACCTACTCCTTTGATAACGTATATTAGTCGTCTTAACAAGTATATGCATTGAGAAACATTTTCATAGCAAAATCTATAAAAGTAATATGTCCCTTTTCTCAACCATAACATATACATTTGTCCTTAAGAGAGAAAAAAACCAACACTAGTCACTTTGTACTTTTAAACAAAGTTTGCAGACAAAGAAAATTAATAATCAACATTATTATTCATAAATGTGTTACAGAACATATGATAAAGTTAACAATCCCAACTGCATATTTTTCTATGTTTTTTTCTGTGAGAAAAATTTGATTATTTCATTGACATTTAAAGGTAGTTTACAGTACTTCTATAATCTACTATACGTTCTATTAGATATAAGTTGTGCAAACTTTAAAAAGTTCAAATTCTAAATATCTGCCTTTTATGTGGTAGTTGCGTCAATGAGAGAGAATCACAACAGCGTAAATCTGCATATGATAGATACAATTACATGTTAAATACACTATTCTAACAAGACATATTCACAATATAGAAAAAAAACCATACGATTATTGTTTAAGATAGAATATACCTATCAGATGTGATTCGCCATATAGCAATTAAGCACATACACATTGCGTTGTGATATACACATGTAATTAGATAAAGATTAAAAGACATTTATTTCAAAATGATCCTTGATAATGTGTCAATATAAAATAAGGGTATAAGAATCTAAGTTGTTACATCTATTAAGCCATAATATGATTTATAAATAAACACCGCTTAACCTTAAAGAGAATACTGGAACTTTATTAATTATATTAGTTGTTTTTAAACGAATTTGTTGAACTATGATTATACTGATGCATACATAATTAAAAAGGTATAAATACCAGTTCTTATTTGTTTCTAAGCATGATTCTTGAAATTTCTTACAGATTTATAAATTAAGGTTCCAAATATTTAGTAGGACAAATGGATTGGAATAATAAATGTGATAACATAGATAGCTACAACCGGAATACTTCATTATAGTTATGGGATGACTTTCTAAGAAGAATTTTTTTATGGCATGTAGAAAAATGGGAATTATTTTTTGTTAGCACTTGACAGAAATTGTATGTTAACTATATAGGCATTGGAAGATGTGGTATGAGTGCCAATGAGACAACTCTCATCCACATAACAATATATAAAAGTAAATCATTGTAGGTCAAGGTACGGCCTTCAACACGGAGCCTTGGCTCACACTTAACAACAAGCTATGAAGGTCCCCTTAATTACAAGACTGTGAAACCATTCAAACGGGTAAACCACACTAATCTATATAAAAAAAATGTTTCTAATCTATATGTAAGCATATCTGCTAGTCATGTTGTACTTGAGCAAACATCGTTATTTCTGATAGTCCTCAGTTAATTGAAGATAAGATACAATTAGTGTAAGACACAAGAGTTGATTAAAAGTATTCACCAGTTTGAATTTTAATTTGAATACGGTTCAGTAACAATGCCATAGTTTAAAAACGGATATTTTAAGAAGCTTTGTCAATGGGAGCTTCTTTGTCTCTGCGAACGAACTTTTCACACAGATTTTCAACTAATGAAAATAAATTGATTTTCTTTGGAGTTCAGTATTTTTGTGATTTAATTTTTTACATGTCTCCGTCCCAAAAATAAATGTTAAAGGCAATTGACTGCTCAGCTCCAAACCACTTCGATCAGTAACTGTATATTATTAAAATCAGAATTTAACGGACATTTAGGTACTCAGAGTTGTTGATATGAAGATAATTCAGAAAAAAACCTGATTTTTGTCTCAAATAGTTTTTTTAAATGAACATATAGCTTCAACTGTAATTTAAACCAGAAAAAAACCCATCGAACCAACGTCTGTATAAAAGATGGACAAAAGATACCAAAAGGGACATCTACACTCAGAGATCAAAAACAAACGGCAACGTCATGGATAAAAAAGAAAACATACAAATAATAGTAGACAAGACACAACATAAAAAAAACCATAAGACTAAGCATTATGAACCCCACCAACATTTGAGATGATCTCAAGTTCTGCAGAAGGATACGCAGATCGGGCTACACCTGTTGCATATGTTATAAAAAACCCGGTAAATCATCTAATCCGGTGAGTCATATTCGTAAACGGAAACGGGATGGTATTTATTACATAAGAACATATCCGATACACAGCTTCTTTTCATGGGTACTATTTCCGTACTTAAAATCTGAAGTACTGGAAATTTACTTGTAATATTTAATACTATTTCTTTACTTTAACATTCTTGTAATATTTAGGTACTTGATTTGTACTCAAAATATTGATGCAAAAATTATACCAACAATTATCACAGTATTCCATGTTTGAACATCATTACTTCATTAGAATTGAAAACGACAAACGTTCAAAATGCTGAAAATGTAACCGTGCAACCAAAAATCTGTAGTACTTAAATCTCAAGTAAAAATAAAGTACTGTAAAATACAGGTTCTTAAATATTACAATAATTCGTAAGTAACACAATAGTACTGAATATTAAAAGAAGATTACCAGTACTACATATCTGTGGTACATAAATATAACATAAAGAGTACCTTGTATGCAAAAGTAGCTGTGAATCATCTGTGAAACGAATATATCCGTAACTGACGACTTACTTGTGATGGCGTCCGTAAAATTTACGAAGGGATGATTTCAACTTCACCATTTGAAACTCTGGTTTTAAAAAGCCTCCTTGTAAGCAACGACAGTGTATCAAAGACATCAAAGGAAATACAAGCATGGGAATATTGCTTTACATTTTTTTTGTAATTATGCTCGAGTATTCTTCATAGAAATTGGAAGCTCACAGAAAGCTGAAATTATCTCTTTTGTTGTAAAGTTTTGTTTTTACCCGACCATCATTGTCAATTTTTAGATGAAAGTCAACATAAGAGGCTGACCTAACTGTATACCGATGCATCCTTTATCTTTAGTTCGAAGGGATAGATGCGTTCAAAATAGTCACCAAATTTTGAAATATATAGTGAGAGAACATCATTTGTATAGCAGAAAGTAAGCATAAAGGATATCGTGAACATCTTTTCATTCTTCCTTAGAAGTTCCCGTACGAAGTCAGCCTATAAAAAAAATTAATGAACAAGGCGGCAAGAAGAGGACACACTTGGTTCCCGTGCGAATGCCGATATCTTGATGAAAAACACGTCCGTCCTCCAAACGTTACAAATATGTTGTCAATTAAGAATTCAACTTGAGCATATTGAAAATGTTAGTTTCAGACTATTTTTTGTTTTAATCAGAGTGATTCTATACAAGGTAGAAACAAAGAAATACCAACTGATTCAATTTGTCTTTTAGTTTGGAATGGGGAATTCTTGTGTGAAGCGGACACTGGTAAACTATTTCAAAACTTATGGAAGATTAAAGAGTCTTATATTGTATATGGTCTTGCGAATTTTATAGTATCCACATTCTCTTCACGTCACCTCTATAATACACAGTTTCACAGTTTCACAGTTTCACAGTAACGTAAAAGCGGATTGCTGATACAATTGCTGATATTAATTAAAAAAGAGATTTCATGAAGCTCTTGGAAGACACAGCAATAAATCTTTTTTTTTTCATTTGTAAAATAGAGCTTCGCACGTTCTTTAATTATCGTCTTCACTAACATTTTGTTATTTATTGAAAAGAAACAGCAGTTGCAATATAAATTGCCCTATGTTGATAAAAGATGAATATATCAAAGTGAACTACTATACTATCTTAAAGAAATATGAAAATATCCACCCACGACAAATAAATGAAAAATATTTAGATCACTGTATGGCTATTTTTTTATAGTTTTTTTTCATAAAATCATCAAGTTATAAAATCTTTTTCTCAAAACAAAGTCAAAATATACTCACTCCGAGAAAAAAATTAAACGGAAAGTCCATAATCAAAAATCTGAATCAAATAATAAAATAGATCAAACGAATGGACAGCAACTGTCATATTCCTGACTTGGCACATGCCTTTTCAAATGTAGAAAATGGTGGATTGAATCTGATTTTAAAGCGCTAAACCTCTGACTATTACGACAGTCTCATCAAAATCCGTTGTATTTAGACCAATATTCGTTGACAATCCTTTCATTAACCGAATATACGAGAAAACAAAACAAAGAGAATAAAATAGAACGCGTATATTTGAATATAAATGATTCCAAGAAACCCTGCTTAATGTTCAGTGTACATTTATCAGTAAATTTTTCGGTAAACCAATATTGTTTTTTTTAGATGCTTTATCTTGATCTTGAAGAATAACTCTTTTCCAAGTTTTATCAAAATTTACAAATTAATCATGTTAAAACAGTTTAATTTGGTAATATTTTAAGAAAAAAAGTCCTTATATTGAAAATAAGAAAATTTAGTTTACTTGCCGATGAGACAACTGTCAATAAACTACTGAATGTTTTCTTCAACAATGAACAAAACCCATTCTACGTAAGCTATTAAAGGTCCCGAAATAAAAAAAAACCCAATTCAAACAAGCAACCTAGGTTAACGATTTGAATGATGCAGTCGCCTCCTCCTTATTATAAAGCTTGGCTTGTGGTATAAATAAATACGCAGCCACATCTGGCAAAAACGGGGACGTAACAATCGATGCCTCATGTATTTTAGAGTTAGCCACGCTCCATGCACGATTAGAACCCTTAAAACTTCACAACTTATCCTTATACTCTATTGGCAGTCCAAATTTCCTGATCGGTCCCTTTTACAGGATATATTTATTGTTTATTTGTTGTCGTCCTGAACGAGCATAAAAGATTTGCCACTGGAATTTAACAAACCATCACTCATTGAATCTATAATTCCTACCGTTATAAAAAGCATAAACACCAGTTCTGGGTAGAAACCTTTGATTTGTATCACTTACACAGTTGTCACTAATAAGGTATTAGCATTATAACTCGGATATTTTTTTCGGTTTATATATAAGTTAAGAAATAGTTATATAAAGGTATTAACTTTTTTGTGAAAAGCTCTGATTCCATGTCCTGCGTATACCTCATGTCCTCTATGGTTTTGTCAGCTGTGCGACGACATCTATTTTTAAAGATATTAGCAATAATTCTATCAACCGATTTCTAACTCAATCGAATGACCAGCAAAATACCATGGGATCAATAAATAATTATGACAAGGATTATTACGAAATTAGAATATTATAAAAAGTATTTCACCGCTTGTTTAAATATAAACATTGGCACTACTTTGATGCAGGAACTGTAAAATTTATTCTCCATTGCACATCACTGAACACCCACAAAATCGTTATTTTTAAAACCATTTAAAATTCTAAATGTATACCAAAATAGTTTTATTAAAAACTAAATATAATGTTGACGTTTGCCATAAAAAATAAATCTGTACATGAGAAATATATTTTGAGTGAATTTGTCTTTTATTTGGTATTTCCTCTTTTCTGTTGGTATTTCCAACGTTCAGTTACTTCTATGAAACATTTAAAAAACAAATTGTGATTTTTTTTTCTCAGAAAGTTCATTCGGGACATCCCTTACAAAGAAATTATTGATCATGGCAGATCTAGGTATTTTTCTTTTATTTATTCTCAGATTTAGATGAAACATACTCGGGAGAGGGGGATGTCAGTATTTGACATGTAGTATTTGCATTTTATTGTAGAAATTCATTATGTGTCATTGAGATTTTCATCTATATTTTTTCTGTTGCATGGTTGTTATCTTATTTACATGCTCCTATAATATTTTTGCATTAAATTAGTTTATAAGGCATTCGTTGATAAAAATGTTGCCTGTATTTTACTGCCTAATCAATGTTCCTGAAGTTTTACTTCATAATATATGCTGGCTGTGATTTACTGCCTAATCTATGTTCCTGAAGTTTTACTTCATAATCTATGTTGGCTGTGTTTTACTGCCTAATCAATGTTCCTGAAGTTTTACTTCATAATCTATGTTGGCTGTGTTTTACTGCCTAATCAATGTTCCTGGCGTTTTACTGCATAATCTATGTTGGCTGTGTTTTACTGCCAAATCAATGTTCCTGGCGTTTTACTGCATAATCTATGTTGGCTGTGTTTTACTGCCAAATCAATGTTCCTGGCGTTTTACTGCATAATCTATGTTGGCTGTGTTTTACTGCCAAATCAATGTTCCTGGCGTTTTACTGCATAATCTATGTTGGCTGTGTTTTACTGCCTAATCAATGTTCCTGGCGTTTTACTGCATAATCTATGTTGGCTGTGTTTTACTGCCAAATCAATGTTCCTGGCGTTTTACTGCATAATCTATGTTGGCTGTGTTTTACTGCCTAATCAATGTTCCTGGCGTTTTACTGCATAATCTATGTTGGCTGTGTTTTACTGCCTAATCAATGTTCCTGGTGTTTTACTGCATAATCTATGTTGGCTGTGTTTACTGCCAAATCAATGTTCCTGGCGTTTTACTGCATAATCTATGTTGGCTGTTTTTTACTGCCTAATCTATGTTCCTGGTGTTTTACTGCATAATCTATGTTGGCTGTGTTTTACTGCCAAATCAATGTTCCTGGCGTTTTACTGCATAATCTATGTTGGCTGTGTTTTACTGCCAAATCAATGTTCCTGGCGTTTTACTGCATAATCTATGTTGGCTGTGTTTTACTGCCAAATCAATGTTCCTGGTGTTTTACTGCATAATCTATGTTGGCTGTGTTTTACTGCCAAATCAATGTTCCTGGCGTTTTACTGCATAATCTATGTTGGCTGTGTTTTACTGCCTAATCAATGTTCCTGGTGTTTTACTGCATAATCTATGTTGGCTGTGTTTTACTGCCTAATCAATGTTCCTGAAGTTTTACTGCCTAATCTATGTTGGCTGTGTTTTACTGCCTAATCAATGTTCCTGGCGTTTTACTGCATAATCTATGTTGGCTGTGTTTTACTGCCTAATCAATGTTCCTGGTGTTTTACTGCATAATCTATGTTGGCTGTGTTTTACTGCCTAATCAATGTTCCTGAAGTTTTACTGCCTAATCTATGTTGGCTGTGTTTTACTGCCTAATCAATGTTCCTGGCGTTTTACTGCATAATCTATGTTTGCTGTGTTTTACTGCCTAATCTATGTTCCTGGCGTTTTACTGCATAAGCTATGTTTTTGGCAAAACTTTTAGGAATTTTGGTTCTGAATGCTCTTCAACTTCGTACTTTATTTGGCATTTAAAACTTTTTGGATTCGAGCATCACTGATGAGTCCTTAGCAGACGAAACGCGCGTCTGGCGTATATCACCAGCCCAGTAGTCAGCACTTCGGTGTTGACATGAATATCAATTATATGGTCTTTTTTTTTATAAATTTTCTGTTTACAAAACTTTGAATTTTTCGAAAAACTAAGGATTTTCTTACCCCAGGAGTAGATTACCTTAGTCGTATTTGGCACAACTTTTTGGAATTTTGGGTCCTCAATGCTCTTCAACTTTGTATTTATTTGGCTTTTTCAACTATTTTGATCTGAGCGTCACTGATGAGTCTTATGTAGACGAAACGCGCGTCTGGCGTATAAAATTATAATCCTGGTACTTTTGATAACTTTGTATATACTTAATTTAGTCGTGATATCTATGATGTGTTTATTTCCTGTGTTTTACTGCCTAATCTATGCTGCTGGCTTTTTAATATCTAATCTATGTTCCTGGCGTTTTACTGCCTAATCTATGTTCCCGGCGTTTTACCGCCTAATCTATGTTCCCGTTATACTCTGAAATTTTCATGAAATCATTAGATAGGGATATTAACACTTTTGCAGAGGCGTTTTATGGAAATATTCGATGTCGAAAAACAGCTGATTTTTAATACCGGCGTCGTGTTGTAACTTCGTTGCTCCAGATTTTTTTTCAAAATTAAAGAAAACTGCAATAACACCAGTATCGAAATTTTAACTTGTGATTTAATTTGTTTTTCAAGTGGGTGTATCAGTGTATCAACACATGAGTTTGATAAATCAGTTCTATTTATACACAATGTTTACAGTTTTACGGTTCAGATTAGACCGATAGAGATCGTTATGATTAAATATAATGTGAACGCTAAATGGTTTTATTTAGATCGATTCAAATTAGATCGATAAAAAATAATGCTAGCGTGAACGGGGGTCTAAGACCGGGGTATCTTCAGGTAGTATATTTATAATTTTGTTAGTTTTTATATCATTTGTCATTTATACACTTGATGGATAAATTTATCTATAGTCTAGTCTAGCTAGACACATATTAATTTAAGTTTGTTATTTTGTATTGACTATTGTTGAGGACTGTAGGTTAATTACTTGTTGTAAATCATGTTTTGTGTCGTTTGATTGTTAGTTATATTTCATATCTCGTTCTATTCATGTATTACAACATGTTGATTATTTAAAAAAAAAGAATACACACATAGTGGTAACTAAAACATCTTTAAATATTAGCAATGGGATCACCTGTTTTCCACAGTAATCCATTGACGAAACCAGTAAATGATAGTGACGATTATTATAAAAGTATTTAAAAGGAATGTTATAAACTGCGTCGTTAGATCTATGCATTTGAACTTTAGCAGGAACCATTTAATTTATTCTCCGTTGCACATCACAGCATGCTTATCAAAATATTTGTTTTGAAAGTCATAAATGTATATCCAAATAGATTTAAATCTAAATATAACGTTGACGTTTACTGTAAAATGTAGGACTTTTCGTGAAAACATATAAAACAGTTGTTTATACCTTTCTGGTTGGTCCGTCACCGATGGTCAGTTGAAGACTTCAACTTGAAGTATTTAAAGTGTTCTGTTTTGTTTGAATACAACATGTGCTTGTGTGCTCTTGTTAAATAGTTAAGTTTATTTCATTACGATGCATTGGTAAGTTTTCTAATGATTCTTGTTTTCTAAATCTGATCCTTTTGAGTTATCTATTTGTATTTTTAAGCACGTACGGTTTTATTGTCATTTAATTTATTGACTCGTTTCATTTAAAGGGGCACTAGGTACGAGACATGCTTTTGTTTATATTAAGAACAATTATATTGTTCAATCATTAATGAAGGTGAAATTGTGATATAATAATTCGCTTTTAGTAGCCAGTATGCGTCAATTTTGTGAAATAAAGCTAAAACATTGATGATGAATGATCTACTTGCAAGTAAATAATTCAATAGAAGTACATTTTTGAAGATTTGGATAAAATTAATGATTGTGTTTTAAAAACCGTTTGGTAAAACATGTTTATAATAAATCTAAGCCATTAAAGTATAGGAAACATTTAATTTAAAGTATTATACGCAGGCTTTCAAAGAAGATAACATTTTCCCACCTGTATACAGGTTTCAATGAGACTTCACGATGCTCATACCTTTGATCTAAACAATTGAAATAATCTTTTATTTGCAGGCTTATACTGTGGATTCATTATTATTCGTTGGATACAAATTTTCCTGGTTTTCGTGGGTTCAGTTGGACCACGAATTAAAATGTTCAACGAATTACACATTTTCTAAAGGATTTGTATGCAGCGATAACTAAAATTACGAAATCAAATACCCACGAAAATGCAAGTTTTCCTCAATCCACGAAAATTGATACACACGAAAATAAATTTATCCACAGTTTACTCTCTTTTCAAATTTTATGTTCAATTATCAATTGACTAAAGCAATTTATAAACAGGAGATTGTGGCATGCACATGAATATGGTGATGTTCAATAATCCCTCGTATGTTATAAATTCATTCATCATATGTTTAGCTCAAACAAATAAGTTTTTGATTTTAAGAAGATTCGACGGTTTAGTTTCCTCTAGGTGCTTGCAATTTGGTTGTTCATGAAATTTCTACGAATTGATTGAATATACAAATACATAAAACAACTGCCCCCGCAGTATTTAGGAAAAGAGGATGCCTATCTTCCTAATACTTTTTTTGATGATATATTTATTTTCATTTTTTGGTTGTATATCAACATAGATACAACGTACTTAGTGCTTGTTAACCAGATTCATAATAACACCTGCTTATGACTTGAAATTTCTATGAATGAATGTTTTATTAGTGTACTTCGAAGCAAATAACGAAACTCTACTCCAACTATCTTAACACATAATTTCTAAATAATACCTTGACAACTAAGCTGGCTATCTCAAAAGAGGCATTCGAGTATCAGAACAAACGTTTATAGGACTTTCACGTCAAAACATTGAAATTGGGGGAAAAAAGTCAGGTCCGATTCACTTATCTAACGTTTTTGTCATTTTGTTATATTAAAATTTTGTCTTTGGCAATTCATAATTTTTCTATAACAAGATCAAAACTTAAGTGAAAATTATTCAATTTTTACAATTTGAGTTAAAGTATTTTGAAGTTTAAATTTTTATTTTATTTTCTAAAATTTCTCCTTACATAAGTTACATTATTTTTGGAATGTTAATAAAGAAGAATGACATACAACTTGAATATTTCGATTACGTAATTAAGCCGGATAACAAAGAGACATGTAAGCGCTAAATTATTTACTTTGGATTATGTACCTTACATGTAAATTAAGGCTTTTGTTAAACAACCTTTTCCTATTACTCATGTGTGAAATTGTTTATAACACCTGTCACCCATGACTGGATTATTGACCAACCAGTGAAAATAGGTTGTGGTCAAGGGAGCTTTACAAGGTAATTTTTGATTGGTGAAAACAGGAGAAAGTTAAGAAATCAGTGATCATGTGACCACGCCCGCATGGAAACAATTTATGTTTTCAACGGTCACTTTGATTACTGATTTCAATAAATAAACATCTATATTTACTAGAACTTTCTCTTGTTTTACACCAGGTGCTAAAAGTCATCAGACACAGCACAGAAAGTCGGTACAACAATTTTAAGAGTCTTAGGAAAGCAGATTTACAATTTCAGAAAATTTCGTTTGTTCACTATTATGTG
Source organism: Mytilus trossulus (assembly GCF_036588685.1). Taxonomy (NCBI): domain Eukaryota; kingdom Metazoa; phylum Mollusca; class Bivalvia; order Mytilida; family Mytilidae; genus Mytilus; species Mytilus trossulus. The sequence continues at coordinate 60,852,347 of NC_086378.1, read as the reverse complement.
GTCTTTTTGGTTTAATTTTATGATAAAATAATATTGGATGTTTATTAAAGGATTCTTTCTGCAGTCATAAGCCTGTGCATTGCAGAAGTAGCATGCTATCCATCTTTTCAATATTCCAAATGGCAACAATGTTGACCATCCATGTCAACCGAATGTGAAATGGCAAGGTGTTGGACATTTGAAAAAAGAAGGTGGTGGTCCAAGAAATCCTTTTGGTTTAGATTTTTCTGCTAACAATATGGTAATATATTTTTTACAGAATAGAAAAAAAAGGGCGTCATTTGTCACACAGAATCATAAAACTTAAATTATAGAATTGTTTAGATTTCAAAACCGTTACGAATACAAAGCTACGAAAGTTTTGATATTTTTTGACAAATTGCGGTTCCGCTACTTACACAAACGGAAACATATTAAATGTTAAAAAAAATGCAATCGTACACAAACCACTTCAAGGAAAAACTAAGGATTGATCATTGTAAACCTTACCCTAAACCAGAAAGAATTTGTGAGATCGGGACACCGTGCCGTTTCTGCTGCACAAGTGACACTTATTACGTTGTACATGACATAGGACAGTTTGGCAAAATGCCATCATTAAAATGAACTCGTTTGTCTGTAAAAGTTTCATTTAAATTTATAAACTACATCATCATTTCCTGACGTACTTTATTTGTTGTATTAAAATTTGCGGTAAACGTGTTGTGACAAAATCAGAGAGGTCGTTTAGCATATGCATAATGATAACAAGGGTCTCATTTAGTTTGATAGGACTATAACGTCAGAAAACATGTTTTTAAAAAGTTCACAATTATAAGTTCTAAAAAACCCTTTATATGTTATATTTGAACATAATAACGAAATATTAACTTCAGCATTTCTCTCCAACTACGTTATTTATTTGGGTCTTTCCACTTCTTTTGATTCGACCGTCACTGGTAATCCTTTTGTTGACGAACGGCGTCTCCGGTCTAAATACAAAATACCAACTCTAGTATCTATGACCAATCTATCTAGAACAAACAATATGGAATTTTATGCGAATAAAATAAACGTGAGAGGTTAAGCTAGCTATGCAAAATTCAGGTATTATCCACAATTTCCTTCTTAAGGAATTGCATGTTTAAGTCAGAAATAAGACAGTTGTTTCCCCTTTGTTTGATGTGTCTGAGCCTTTGTTTTTGCCATTAAATTGAACGTTCCGTTTTGAATTATCATTGGAATTTCGGCATTTTTGTTGTTATACTTTTTATTAATATCAATGCACAAAGATAATAATTTTGACATACATAATTCTTAGATCCTTTCATAAAAAAAAAAAAATTGGATTTCCATGACCAGGCAAAAAATAATAACCTGAATGCATTCTCTTTTGAACTTGATATCTTATTGGAAAAGGTCTCTGTAAAAATAAAATATAAAGTGATTTAATCAATTTAGGTATGGGACACAACTCTGTGTCAAATGGATTCAGATGGGGATGGAATGACGAATGGCTATGAATTAGGAGACCCAAATTGTGTTTGGGTAGCAGAACAAGGAATTACACCGGAGAGGGTCATAGACATCACTCACCCCGGTAAATATTGAACAAATAGCATCTGTAACGAAACATTACTTTTAGTACAGTGAAATTAATAACTTCTTGATCGGTGTTTAGTTTAAAATTGTTCTCACTCTCGATTATGGAACACCATAAAATATGTTTTAATATCTTACGGAATTGTTGTTTTTAATTATCGAGAAGAAAGAAATATTGCAAACACGGTTATGACGGTAACTACTTTTGACGAAGTAGAATCCCAACTGGGTTGTGTTAGTTTCCTTACTTATTTAATGGAAAATGCCGATTGTAATGTTGCAAATGGCTATGGATGGAAATTAAGCTATGCCAATTCAAGCAAAGGTGGGGTTATCAAAATTTATCAGATCGTTTTAAAACTTTAAATAGATATAGGAAGATGTGTTATGAGTAAAAGTTAACCAAAGCCAAGGAACGGTTTTCAAGTCGGAACCTTGTCATATATATCTATATATTGAATTAGATTAATATCAGAATAGTTACATATAAAGTGGATTGCCGCGGAGTCGGCAGTATTGACAGGATCATTTATAATCATGATCCAGCTTATTGGTATAGTAACACAATTTATTTACATTTGAAGTCCTGTATGTATCAAACTATGGCTGTTGCAGAATTTTGAAATGCGTCGTTTCTTTTGTTTACAGCTGTAGTAATCATTTGGGTTTTATTTGTTTTAGGAATCTGTGATCCTTTTAATGCTCCACAATGCTATCAAGCGAACAATAACTTCACAATATCATGTACACCAACTCAATTTAACTGTCCTGCAACTCAAGATACTGGTGAGTAAATATCTTACAACAGATACAATTTCTTAAATCATTCAAACTAATTTATGATAATGTCAACTCACCATGGAAAAATAAAATGGCTGGCTGCTTGAACCTTTATACTCAAAATTGCGGTATATTATTAGGTCAACTAAATACACTTGTTTGAAACTATAGTTTCGTTATTGTAGCATCTGATTTTTAGTTATATGTTGGTTTTTTAAATTCTTATTTCTAATAAATTAGAAAATACACATAATGACAAACTAAAAACGCATAACAATTCCACACAAATGCTGATATAGGTGTATATTCTGACAAAACCAAAAAACCATAAAATAAACAATACTAATTTTACATCATTAGATGTGCATTTCGACAATAACAATGTCTTTTCAGTGCTGCGCGTAGGCAATTTTTTTTGAAAGTCCAAACCCTACTACACACGTTAAAAATCTGATTATATCGATAGGGACAAAAAGTAAAGCTGAACCGTAATCGAAACTCGGGTAAAGAATCAGAGCTTTGTACGAGAGAAAGAACAGAAAATATTTAAATTGAACAAAATCAGTGTGTTCATCCCAATACCGAAGTCAATGACATGACACATATAATCTAGGATGGTCAAACATTGTCTTAAAACATATGACATTTGAACGAAGCTTGTTGAAACAGGTATTTCGTTTTTTTGTGCTAATGAAATTAAAGTTTTGAGACAACGTATGCTGTATTTCTTGTAACTGTTGCAAAGAAAAATTCTAGATCGAAATAAACAGTTTTGAATTTTGAACGGTCAATTTAACAATTTTGCTAACCTGCATTGTCCTACGATGTCTTGAATAAAACTCTACGGAAAATACATTGTCAATATTGAAAACAAGGTTTTATACGATTAGTGTTTAAATAAAGAAAGCAATATAATAGCCCAGGAAATTGAGGTATTAGGTCACATGTGATCACTTCTGTCGTTCAACATCGTAACCATACGGAAAAAGTTGCATTTTTATGTATTTATCAGTTGCGAAAAGCGGTGTTATATTTTTTTTATACGTTTTTTTATAAATACTATTGATTTCCTATTTTATCTATTTTTGCAGGTGTTATCAGTTACACTTACTCTCTCCCTCCGACACCAGTACCGGTTAAGGAAACAACATATATGTGCATGGTATTTGATTTCCCACAAGGGCAAGACATTCACCAGATTGCCTATGAACCAGCTATAGATAACGCAAATGTGATGCACCATATGACGATCATGGGGTGTATGCCTGGGCGTATGTAGTTCATTCTTATATGTAAAGATATGAGACCTAGTACCAGTCATTATCTTGTGGTTGAGTGTGTTTTTTATTTTACATTGAGTGACATTATGCTTTACGGTCTGTGAACCGTCCGTGCGTTTGTCCCGCTTCAGGTTTTGGTCTATGTAGTTTTTGGTGAACTTAAACTAAGTCCACATGTCCCTTATGACATGTTCCTTCTCATTTAAATGCAAACCTAGAGTTTTTATAACAACTTGACGGTCCACAGAACATATAAAATGGTAGTGCTAGTTGGAAATATTCTTGTTTTCACATGAAAATGATCCAAAAAGTTACCAATGATAGTTCATATATTCGGGAAGTCTCCAAAGTACCGATTTAACTTCATTTTTTTGCTTAAAATTAACGACACAAGGGACGATTTTTCATTCCCTCTTATTAATTTTCCATTTTTAGATGGTGATGTCGCTTTGGCACCATCTGACGGTGTATATATTTCATAGCTCGTTCGCTATGCCCGTGTCTATTGTGACGTTTGTGATTTTAACGAACATAATCTATGTATGTATTATTGGTAAATTATTAAACCAGGGATTTCGTTACCATAAATTACTTAAAACCTTTACTAAAATTTTCCATAGATATAAAGATTTGGTTTTGAAGTTTGGTTGTACCTGTAGAAAACTTATTTCAAACGGGATAGCACATCCTCATTTTTACTGAAATGGTGTTAACCGTGCTCTGGAATTTAGAAATGATCCTGGTAAACTTATCGTTCCTTTAAATAAACTAATTCTAAAAGGTTACCAATTCAATATGTAACAAGATCATTGAATATTGTTTTTATTTGTATAAATATTTATTTTGTTATCAGTTAATTGAAAGCAAACTAAATATTACTAGTGTTATATACATATATACATTTCCATGGATCTACAATCTGTCGATACATATATATTGGCATTGAACAAGGTAATGTTTTTCTCTGACTGTTATGACGTCTTTACACTAAATCTATTGGATGTTGGATGTGAACGGATTAATAATTTAGTATTAGAAGCATGCTTTGTTTTATTAGTTGTTAGTCGCATAGAACTAGTTGTCAATTAACTGCGAGTACTCTCAGATCTGTACCTAGTGTCTTTTATTGTTGTTGGGATGTACAAGTGGGTCAAGATGCGCATTAGGTTCTCCATATGCGGTAATGGTAAGGTTATCTTCTGTTGCTCAGTCCATATCGTTAACTTGGATATGTATTGAAGTTAATTATTCCGTGAATTATCAAACCCGAGTATCCTTTTGTGATGCAGCTCCTCGTGGTAACAAATCCTATTTTTAACACAATTAGTGTTAATTTAATACTTTGAACATATTTAATAGTTTCTAATATTTATTCTGTGTTCCCCTACTTTCGAAATTTACACAAATGGTTAAGCTCAGTCACTTGTTTATCATAAAAATGTGTCAAATATCACTACACAGAGATTTTTTGTTTACACGTGACTTTTGAGTTCTTATTTCAAGGCGCATTAGGGATATTGTCCCAAGTACCCGTCCACGTCCACTTGTAGTTTTGTCCATCTGATGAGTTAAGCCTTTTTCAAATGATTTTTATAGTTCGTTCTTATGTTATGTTATGTTATTTTCACTGTCCCAGGTTAAGTGGAGGGTTGGGATCCCGCTAACATGTTTAACACCGCCACATTTTGTATGTATGTGCCTGTACCAAGTGAGGAGCCTGTAATTCAGTGGTTGTCGTTTGTTTATGTGTTACATATTTATTTTTCGTTCATTTTTATACATAAATAAGGCCGTTAGGTCACTCGTTTGAATTGTTTTACATTGTCATTTCGGAGCCTTTTATAGCTGACTATGCGGTATGGGCCTTTCTCAATGTGGAAGGCCGTTCGGTGACCTATAGTTGTAATTTCTGTGTCATTTTGGTTCCTGTGGAGAGATGTCTCATTGGCGTCATACCACATCTTCTTTTTTTATATATACTTATTCAAATTAGATCGATACTTTTAGCATAAGGTGATTAAAAAACAGTAAATGATATAAAATGATATAGACAGACGATCCTTCTTATCTTTTTTTTTTTTTTTTTTATCAATTCTCTCTTATTCACAAACATGAATCAGGAAATGATTAATTTATTAATAATTTTACAGAAATATCGTACGGAAAATCTTAATTAAGGTAGCACAATACAAAGATTTTTCATCCCCAATCAGACATCTTGAAACTGATGTAATTCCACTCATTTTTCTTTAAATTTTATAAATGAGTTACCAAAAGAAAGAAGAAGGATTAATCTTTCAAATTGTGATAATTTCATTATGACATAATTATTACATAATAAATTGTTATGTAATTAGTTGCCATATTGTGATGTCCATACTTGAATGAATTTAGCTTCTTTTTTATTCAGAGAATCCCAAAATATTTTATAGATTCTTGCACAACACAGTTTGACCTCCAAAAACGTGTCTCAGATTTTTCCTATTGTATTTCATTCTCTCATAAATCTACAATGAAATTTGCAACATCAATTTATAAGAGACCACTAAATTCAATTGGGTATAAAATTTGTTCTATTGATGTTTTTGGAAATCTGAGACACAGTTTTGGAGGTCAAGCTGTGTTGTACAAAAATCTATCAAATATTTTGGGATGCTATGAAGAACAAAGACGCTAAATTCATTCAAGTGTGGACATCACAATATAGCAACTAATTACATAATAATTAATTATGTAATAATTATGTCAAAATGAAATTATCACAATTTGAAAGATTAATCTTTCTTCTTTCTTTTGGTACCTCATTTATAATATATAAAGAAGGATTAAATGAATTACATCAGTTTAAAGTTGTCTGATTGTGAGTGAGCAAATCTTTGTATTGTGCTACCTTAATTCACATTTTTTTTCACATAACTAGTGTGAATTTGGCAGATTGAACTTCTCGCGTCTATTTTACCTGTGCTCATAATGGTAAACTTTTGAGTTGAACTGAACAGTGAATCAACAACATACCACACTTTTATGCTAGTTCTCAATTTTGACAAATTCTTACACTGAAAGAGTTGTAACAAGTTAAAATCAATGATATCTGTTTTGGAAAGTTCAATGATGACTTCAAATAATGTAGCATCACAACCGAAAGACGCATTCCATAAATAAAACATACATTCATGAACGGTGTATGTATAGAAATAAATGCTGCAACCCTGGGCACATAAGTACAGGGGGATATCCCTTAACTACAGAATTGTACAAGCAAAAAAAAAGATCGATTGTTTTACTCTGCAATCAAGTGCTTTGATATATTTTATTACGTTATTGTTGGCAGCTTTAGGTTTTAGCTCTAAGTTATAACCGGGGGGATATATTTTGTTTAAGAAATTTGGATAATAAAGGTTGAGAAAGAAGTTCAATAATTCACTAATTACATAAGGTTTTCAATATAAAAAAGAAGATGTGGTATGATTGCCAATGAAACAACTATCCATAAAAGACCAAAATGACACAAACATTAACAACTATAGGTCACCGTACGGCCTTCAACAATGAGCAAAGCCCATACCGCATAGTAAGCTATAAAAGGCCCCGATAAGACAATGTAAAACAATTCAAACGAGAAAACTAACAGCCTTATTTATGTAAAAAAATGAACGAAAAACAAATTTGTAACACATAAACAAACGACAACCACTGAATTACAGGCTTTCAATACCATTTTTATACCTGATACCACCCACATTTTTGTTGGGGTTCGTGTTGCTCAGTCTTTAGTTATATATGTTGTTTTTGTGTACTATTGTTTGTCTGTTTGTCTTTTTTGTTGTAGACATGGCGTTGTCAGTTTATTTTTGATTGATGAGTTTAAATGTCCCACTAGCATCTATCGCCCCTCTTTTATAAGTTTTACAATGTCGTCATATTTCTCATTTTTTCGAATTGCAGCATTCCTTTACTTGTCTTCCAAATATATTCAGGTTTGTTTCCAATGATAATTTTCAAACCCTCACAACTATAAAAACATTAAATCTACACTGAAACATAACACATTCTGCATACTAGTAGAAGGGCGGGGTTTACAGGTGGTTTAAGAGGTCGAGTTACTGTATTGATAGCCTGTAAATACAGATGATTGTGAGTTCGAAACCCAAACTGACGAGGTGCTCTCGAATTCAATGTTACTTGGCTATAATTCGGGATAACTACACATGATCGGGGTTCCTCGCCGGGCATTACAGCTTCCTCTACCAAAACATTAGACCGTCACGAACTAGAAGTGGCGGTAAAAACAAATCAATCAATCGTCATAAAGTGTGATGATATTATATTAGCTTTTCCGAAATCGTAAGGTTGCCCTTTCTACCAGTTTACTTGATTTAAATACATTTTTTTAACTTGTTTAGAAAGCAATTGTTATGAAAACCTGTCAATTAATTATCTTAAGTTCTGTTTGCGATACAGGGTTAAAACGAGAACATAAATTGAAATTTCATTATGATGAGGTAGATTTGTTAACAGGTCGAATGACGTATGATTTACGATGCATGTTCACATAAAATGAACTTCAAATACAGGGGTATGCTACATACTCAACGTCAGCCTGAAATGAATCATGAAGAAATACCACAAAAAAAGTAACTATGTGTAAATACATCATATCGATACGATTTGCAGGTGTCTTAACTTATATGCGGTATGTTTCGCTATCTAAGATTATGAAACCCAGTGTTGTCGTCTGATTTGTAATGTTACCTGTAATATATGAAATTATTAAGTCTGATACAAAACGAAGGTTGCATGATGATAATCCCAATGTTAATTTAACAAACAAAATAGCAGCACATGTGTCAGCGATTGTGTTACTTTTTAAAGGTGATAATCAAAAGCTCAATAAAAGTTCAATTGCCGTGAATTCCATACAAAAAAAGAGTTGAAGGTTCACGTTTTGGGCAAATTTAAATAGCATCATTTTTGTTGGAATATAAAATTACGCTAGTCATAAATAAACTCATCATAGATACCAGGACTTAATTTAGTATATACGCCAGACGCACGTTTCGTCTACAAAAGACTCATCAGTGACGCTCGAATCACTAAAAGTTAAAAAGGCCAAATAAAGTACGAGGTTGAAGAGCATTGAGGACTAAATTCCTAAAAGTTTTGCCAAATACAGCTAAGGTAATCTATGGCTGAGGTAGAAAAGCCTTAGTATTTCAAAAAATTCAAAAAATTGTAAACAGTAAATTTATAAATATAACCATATCAATGACAATTCATGTCAGCAAAACAAGTGCTGACTACTGGGCTTGTGATACCCTCGTGGAAATAAATCTCCACCAGCAGTGGCATCGACCCAGTGGTTGTAAATAAACTCATCGTAGATACCAGGACTAAATTTAGTATATTAAGTTTGTTTACTAATCCTTTCAATTGAAAATGCGACATTTCCAGAATCACAACTCTTTCTAAATGTAAATTTGTATTTTACAAAACCATTAAACCAATGTTATCTTGATTTTAAGCAATACAAAACTTAATTATATGTATGCCGTGCAAATCTGATAGTACTTCTGATTAAACGTTTGATTATTCATTCAACTATTCAGTTAACTTCAGAAGTGATATACGAGGGACTTGTATTATCTCTTTTGTCTTTTGTAACATTGGCGTTGTCCATTTATGTTCGACTAATTAGTTTGAAAGTCCCTTTGGTACTTTTCGCCTTTTCTTTATACACAATCGATCATTTCTTATGTATTTTGAAAAGTGTGATGGAACATATGCTGTTTTGTGAATTTTTGATTACGTATAAAGATTCTTTTAAAAATGTTAACTTGATATGAAGCGGAAGAAAATGTATTTTCGCAAAGCAAGAGCATAGATTACTTGAATTGTTTGGCTGCAAAATGTGACCTTGAACATGTTAAAAAAGACGAAACGTATTGATTAAATACTAAGCAGGACATTTTCATATCACATTAACATGTAATCATCCACCTGTGTTAAATTAAGAAAAAGGTGCAAAAGATACCAGAGGGACATTCAAGCTCAGAGATCGAAAGCAAACTGACAATGCAATGGCTAATCAACAAAAAGACAAACAGACAAATGATAGCACACACGCCACAACATAGGAAACTAAAGACTGAGCAACACGAACCCCATCAAAAACTGGAGGTGATCTCAGGTGCTCGGGAAGGGTAAGCAGATCCTTCTGCAAATGTGGCACCCATCGTGTTTCTCATATTATTACAAAGTCAATAAATAGTCTTATTCGGTAGATCATATTCGTGAAAAGGGAACGGGGTTGTAGCAACGACATACGGAACATATCCTATACCATGTATGAAACTGATATTCCGTAACGATCAACCAACTGGTGATGGCATCTGCACAACTATTGATTAACCAGTCGATTTTTCAATGTTCTATTTCTTTTTTAATTTTGTGCCGATTTGTATTATTCCTTAGCTTACCCATTCCGTATTTCTTGATTCATATCCGTCTAAGATAATACTAAGCTCCTTGTTGAAATCGTAATGATTTTATAAATATAAACATACATGTACCTCGAATATTATCTTTGTTTCAGTTATAAATTACATGCAAAATTAAAATAACAAATCAAAAGCGTGTAACTTAAAAAAAAGGTCTAACGTTGACAACATGGTAAGTTTTATTTGACAGAATTTACTGCTTATTTTTGATGGACGTAACGTAACATCTGTGAAGCCTGTATGCCGTTATGCGATCCTATTGATAGTTTTAACGTATCCTAACTGCACTAAAAGTGTTATAAACATCGAAAAGACTCGATGCTTGATTGGTCATTTGTACCCAAATCCTGTCCCCTACTACTAGTTGAATGTTGATTGTTTGGGAAGCCATATCATATTCTTTATTAGTGAATAACCACACCAAAATAGCTCCATTCTTCCGTAGAGTAGTGTGAGCGGTAACAGAGCCTGACATCATGGTAACCGATACCGAGTAAACACCGCCCAATCCAGGAAGAACAGTAAAAATACCACTACTGTAACCACGATTGTCTAAAAGCTTAATCGGATATCCGATAAGACCATCGTTCTGATATAATTGAACACCTCCAGGTAATGTCGCTGTGAATGCTGTAAACAGATTTTCAACGATTCAAAAATTAATTTAATGTATAATATACACATAAACACAAGCATACACACCGATTCGCAGAATACATATGCATTACTTAATCTCCATTAAATTTATACTGCAGTTAGTTGTCTGTTGTACATGCTGTAATTTTCAATGGTCACTGTTAAGATCTGAGAATACTCACATTATGTATTCTATTCGTACAAATGCCTATTTTGTATTTGAAATACCAAAGACATATTTTAATGACCCAGTTTTTACTGCAGTAAAATGTAGGGTACAAAAAAGTTCATTACCTACAACTGTCAAATTTAAGGGATGTTTAACAACCTTTTTTCGTATGAACCGGTTGTAATATACTATGATTTGGTGGTATTACACCTATGAAGAAAGTGCAATTGTATAAATATTTCAAATTTATTTTGTCAGAATATTGTTCAACATATTTTTTTTAGGGTTCCGTCGAACCCAGTGTTTCGCATACTTTATGTACTTTTTACTAACAAATGTTTTAAAAACTTTAACTGCAGACTGCATATAATGTTGACGGGAAGAAAAACTTAGTCCATTTATAAGTGATATATAGAAAAAGAGGAAATTAGTTTTAAAAATTTCCTTTTAGACACTAGCTTCTGCTCATAAAATAAGCTTCTTTCCAAGTTTGGTAAACGTAAAAAGTAAATCAAACTTTTAAAATTGAACCACAGAGTGAATGTAATGTTAACTGGCAAAAAAAACTAGGTCCATTTATAAGTAAAATACTGAAATTTTTTTTTTTTACCCAATTTCCTTCTCGACACTATCTTTTGATCATAAACAAGCCTCCGTTCAAGATTGGTAAAAATCCAGGATACTTTAAGAAAGTTAATCATTTGTTTTTTTTTTAATTTAAGCACAAAGGGAATGTAATGTTAATTGGCAGAAAAACTAAGTCAATTTATAAGTAAAATACGGAAAAACAGAATGTTTGTCCCTTTTCTCTTAGTTATGGTCTATTGACCTTGTGACTTTAGCATAGTTTACATTTTAAAGTTTGTGATTATAATATTATATGTATCAATTAAAGGCGATCCACATATAATTAGTCAGCGATGTTCGGTTTGTAGTTGAATTTAACATTAATGGCTCTTCTTTTTCCATAAACATTATTCAGTCCTATAGTTTTTATAAAAAATTGTCCAAACAAATATTTCTTAAAATGTTTTCTCTCGAAATGCTGGAGTATGATTCCGACAAATATGTGAAATACTATGCTTTATTTGACTTCAGATGCTAACCTTACTAGTTGTTACATTTGAAGTCAGGAAGTGTTTAGTCGAGGTCGTTTCTATATTTGATATGGAAATGAAGTTTAAAAAGATACGAATTATTTAAACTGCAAACTCAATTTTGTAATTAATGTATTTTTTAACAGAGTATGCATTAATCATCTTGATTTGTCTTCACTTAAATAATTTTTAAACGGTAAATACATTAAGTATCATAATGTACTACTATTTGATGGTGGGATATACTTCAAGGGCAATCATTACAGAAAAACGAAATCAAGCATGAATTGAAATAAATAAATCAATCCTAAAACGAAGTCTTACCTGCACATGTTTCTGTGTTACAACTTTTTGAGCTGGTATCTACACCCTCACATGGCTCTCCGTCCCCTACAGGAGTAGGATCATTACACAATCGGGTTCTTTCCTGCACTCCTTCTCCACAAGTTACTGAGCATGGTCCATAAATACTCCATGGTCCCCAGTTTCCATTGACTTCAAAACAAATAACTGATTTATTAAGATGTTTACGAAATTCGGTCTAAATTTGGTTCTTACATATTTCAATTAGTGTTCTATCTCGACATACCGAGTGTGATGTTGACAAATATGTGAAATATATATTGCTGTATTTGAGTTTAGAGTTAACCCTTACCACTTGTTACATTTCAAGTCAGGTACTGTTTTCTAGAGGTCGTTTCCATTTGTAATATGCAAAATATGCTTAAAAAATACAAATGATTTAAACTGCAAATTATATTTTGTTTTGATGTAGACATCCATTGATTTGTATTCAGTTTAAATATTTATGCTAACTGTATATACTTTAATTATTACAATTTTCTATCATATGTATGTGGAATATTCTTCATAGTCAATTATAATAGAAAGAAGAAAATCAAACATGCCAAGGAATAAATAAAGCAAAACTTAAACGAAGTCATACCTGGACATGCCATCTCGGTACACTTTTTGCCACTATTCCTATTTCCAATACAACCACCAAGACATTGTCGACTTCTTACCTTCCTTCCCTTTCCACACGTTACTGAGCATTGTGTCCAAGGATTCCATGGTCCCCATTGGCCACTGACTGGAAATAAAAAATGAACTTATATTTTTTCAGATATCAAAGAATTTTGGTTTTGATTGGCTACTGTATCAAACTGTGTAACCATTTTTTTTTAGAAGACTGCAATAAGTGTATACTCTCGAGTATGATAATAAGAAAAACATAAGAAATTCCTTGTATTTGATTTCAGGGCTTAGCTTTATCACTCGTTACGTTTGAAATCAGGTATTGTTCAGGTGGAGATATTTCCATTTGTAATGGGTAAAGTATACATTAAAAATACTACTAATGTATTAAACTGCAAACTGTATTTTGTATCCATATGTAATAGGTAAAGTATACATTTAAAATACTACTAATTTATTAAACTGCAAACTCTATTTTGTATCCATATGTAATGGGTAAAGTATACATTACAAATACTACTAATTTATTAAACCGCAAACTCTATTTTTTTATCCATATGTAATGGGTAAAGTATACATTAAAAATACTACTAATTTATTAAACTGCAAACTCTATTTTGTATCCATATGTAATGGGTAGAGTAAACATTTAAAATACTACTAATTTATTAAACTGCAAACTCTATTTTGTATCCATATGTAATGGGTAAAGTAAACATTAAAAATACTACTAATTTATTAAACTGCAAGCTCTATTTTGTATCCATATGTAATGGGTAAAGTACGATTAAAAATACTACTAATTTATTAAACTGCAAACTCTATTTTGTATCCATATGTAATGGGTAAAGTATACATTAAAAATACTACTAATTTAATAAACTGCAAACTCTACTTTGTATCCAAATGTAATGGGTAAAGTATACATTAAAAATACTAACGAACAAACAACATTTTATACTAAAAATTAAATTTTACAGAAAACTGTTTCATTACCGTATGTTATAAAGTTTTTTAATCTCAATTCATCTGTTTTGTTGATCAGGTCAACACTAAAGGTAAATAGACAATTGTTCCAGTTTACACTAAAAATGTATGTTTGAGTCTAAATTATATATCGTAAGCTACATCGATCATAATTTCCATCTCCCTGTATGTACATAAAAGTAATTAAAGATGAAATGATTAACAATTAAAAAATAAGATAACAAAAATGATGAATCTATGGAAAATTCCAACGGAAAGTCCCTTATGGCAAAAACTAAAACTCAAATTCTAATGACTTGGTATAGACATTTCCTTGTTTACAAAATGGTCAATTATACCTTTTTTATAGCTAGCAAACCTCTGACTTGTATGACAGTCGCATAAAATTCCATTATTTTGACAACAATTTGTGAATATCAAAAATAAAGTAATATCTTACCTGTTTGAACAATCGAGGACAGCAACAAAATCAGAGTAAGCTTGTGCATGTTGCCTGTTCTGTTCAATGATTTAAACGAATAATGAAAGGTGGTGATATTCAGCGTGGATTATATAGTCATGTTGTCTTTTTTATCCACTGTTTAAAAAAAATGTTTTACCTTTGTGTTTAGGTATTAAATCAATAAAATATTCTAGCAGATGTATAATACATGTTTTGTACATGTATACCGACAAATAATTAGAATAACGTTATAGATATATTTCTAGCTTTATAACTGCTATTCATTTGAGTTTTGATTTTTAATGAATCGAAACTCATTAATTGAACACCTTACTCTATATCTGCTCTATATCTGCTTGGAATATTTATGGTCTTTATGGCAAATCAAATGATGATTTTTTTTCTAAATAGTTTAAAAAGTGACATAAAATATTTGATTAAATAATACGATTAAAACAGCCCTAATACTACCAAAACGGCATGTCCCATACTGGTGACGTCGTCATGGTCATATAAGTCCTGAGATCTATATTGCTTTTCGGCCCAGTCCAATATTTCCAATACGGACTGGCAATGAATCCTGAATAACATGTAAACATATATTGTGGATGTAATTCGGGATTGATATCCAGTCACTATTGGAAATATTGGCCCTATATTCACATCATTGCCAGTCCGTACTGGACATATTGGCCCTATATTCACATTTTATGTATGTAATACAGCATTCAGATCAAGTCTGTATTGAAAAAAAGTTGGATCATTTAATAAAAGTGTTATGAACTGGCTGTTTCTGTATTGGCACTGGTATACATTCTCGGTCAGCTGTATTGGCCCTCGACCCTACCTTGTTTGCTGTTTAAAATGTTTATATTGATACTGTTAATTCCACGCCTTATAAAAAAATGACTATATCAGTTTGTATCAATTTTGTTATTTGTATATACCTTCAACAGACACGAATTCCTCTGTCTCTTTTTTCAGACTTAAACCTCGAATTTGACATTCACAGTCTTCTCAGTAACAGAATCTATGACAAACTAGACGATTATTTATTTTAAAATCATTAATTACTCCAACCTTAGTAACAATATACAAACTTCACCTGCATATGGGATTTACATTTCCCAACTTATTCGGTATTCATGATCTTGCAGCTCCTACAGTTGTACTCAGACTTCGAAAAATGTCACCAGTGTCTGAGCAGAAAGTTATTGAATCAGGGGTATGTAAAAGAATATCTCGTTTTTTTTCTAAAATAATTTGAAGATACCAAGACCGTGTTGAAAAATATTCCGTATCAACTTCACAAATAATATACGATAGTCTAGAAGTATAAATTTTGGGTACTGACGTTGTTTATCATCTTAATAAGTTGTTAAAGTATTCTTTGATTTGTCTTTTTTAAAACTACGTTTACTGCCCAGTGTATTTTTTGTAATATCCATTTGAAGTGGCTCAAAACTTTTACATTTCGTCATTGTATTATTGTGCTATTGCAAATGTTTGTATTTCAGTCTTTCAGTTTTGTTTATGTGTTTTGTTCAATTGTTTCCTGGTATTTAACTATCACCGCACTTAGACTGTTTAAGTTATATTTATATTTTTGCCTAGTATTCTCTCGTTCTTTCTTGGATGTTTATGTTGTTCATAGTTGGACTGTTGGAACGGCTTGCTAAAGATATAGTTTTTTTCGCCAATCTCTTTATTTTTGTATCAATGGATGCGTGTTAATCAGATTGAGATATATCAATTATCATGAAAGTGATCAAGTCTTCGATATTTAGAAATTACTTCCGATGGTCTGTACAGAATTAAATGACAGAAATAAAAAGTTGTTAACTTTTTATGCATTACATAACAATATGAAGAAACTTATTGATTTCTAAAACTAACCTTCTAGAAGTTGTGATATTATGCAAAATTAATCCAAGACACTGATACCATACACTTGCTAAGCTAAAGTGAAGAATTCAGTCAACACAAACAAAATATGATGAATTTGATAGCGTATATAAGTATATGCATTGAGAAACATTCTAATAGCAAAATCTATAAAAGTAATATGTCCCTTTTCATAACCATAACACATAAATTTTTCCTAAAGGGAGAAAAACACAACACTTGTCACTTTGTACATTCCAACAAAGGTTGCAGACAAAGACAATTGATAATGAACGTTATTATTCATAAATGTTTTACAGAACATATGATTTACAATCCCAACTATTTATTTTTTCTATGTTATTACTGTGAAAGAAATCAAATTATTTCATTGACATTTAAAGATATTTTACAGTACTTTTATAGTCTACTACATGTACTACTGTAAACTCAGAAATTATTGCGTGCATTTATTATTGCGATTTTGTCATTTTAGACTTAAATGCGATTTAAATTTTTACGATTTTAAGAAAAATCTTGTTTAATTCATATAAAATATTTCAAAATGCGAGTTTAAATTATTGCGTTAACAACTCAGTCGCATTCTTCGCAATAATAAAAACCTCGCATTAATTTCTGAATTTACAGTATTAGATATGCGTTGTGCAAACTTTAAAAAGTTCAAATCCTAAATATCTGCCTTTTACGTGGTAGTTGCGTCAATGGCAATCAAATCATATCTTTTTATTTATTTAAGTAAAGTTATTTGAAATCTTTCAAAAGTACACATGATACTTGGTATGATGTGTCCTCTCTTTAGGCACAGAAAAGGAGGGATACAAACGAATTGAACTATGTGTTATCCTTAGAACCAACCTAACCAACATCTCTTGCTTTGCCTTTCAAAATATTTTTACCACACTCCTGTTCAAAGATTATGTAGTAGTGTATAGCAAATCTATACCAAATTTCAATTGATAAAACATAATCATTTGTTAACACTTAAAATATGAATAAGTGAGATTCGCGACAGCGTAAATCTACATATGATAGATACAATTATATATGTTAAATAGACTATTCTAATAAGACATATTCACAATATAGAAATTACATATACCATGATTGTATTAGATAGACTATACTTATCAGATGTGATTCTCCACATAGCAATTAAGCACACATATTGTGTTGTGATATACACATGTAATTAAATAAAGATTTAAAGATCGACATCTATTTCAAAATGATCCTTGATAATGTGTCAAAATAAATATAAGGGTATAAGAATCTACGTTATTACATTCATTGAGTCATAATAGAAGTTATAAATAAGTACCGCTTTAGCTTAAAGAGTATAATGACACTTTATTAATTATATTAGTTGTTTTCAAACGAATTTGTTGAACTATGATTACACTGATGCATACATAATAATACAGGTATAAGTACACGTTCTTTATTGTTTCTTTGTATGATTCTTGAAATTTCGTATACAGATTTATAAATTGATGTTCCAAATATTAATTTATGACAAAGCGATCAAGATGAATAAATGTGATATCATAGATAGCTAAAACCTGAATACTTCATAATGGTTATGAAATGGCTTTATAATAATCACTTTTTTTTTATGGCAAAAAATAAAGAATATAGAATAATGAGAATTAATTTTTGTTCGCACTTGACACAAATAGTATGAGAAACGATATGTTTGCAAGTCTTCTTGTCATGTTTTACAAGAGCAAACATCAATGTTACTGATTATCCTCAGTAAATTGAAGATAAGATAAATTAGTGTAAGACACAATAGTGAATTAAAAATATTCACCAGTTTGAATTTTAATTTGAATACGGTTCAGTGGCAATGCCAGAGTTTAAAAACGGATATATTAAGAAGCTTTGTCCATAGGAACATCTTTGTCTCTGAGAACGTACTTTGTTGGTAGTTCACACACAGATTTTCAACTAATGAATTCATAAATTGATTTTCCTCGGAATGCAGTATTTTTGTGATTTTACTTTTTACATATCTTCGTCTCATAGGCAAGTGACTGCTCAACTCCAAACCACTTCGATCAGTAACTGTATATAATTAAAATCAGAATAAGTATTTAATGGACATTTAGCTACTAACAGTTGTTGATATGAAAGATAAAATCAGAAAAAAACCCGATTTCTGTCTCAAATAGTTTTTAATTAACATATAGCTTCAACTGTAGTTTAAACCAGAAAAAAGCGCATCGGACCAAGGACTTTCATAAAAGAGGAACGAAAGATACCAGAAGGGACATCTACACTCATAGATCAAAAACAAACTGCAACGCCATGGGTAAAAAAGAAAACAAACAAATAATAGTACACAAGACACAACATAAGACTAAGCAACATGAACCCCACCAAACATTGAAGATGATCTCTGGGGCATATTCGTAAAAGGGAACGGGATGGTATTTACGACATAAGGAACATATCCGATACCATCTGTGAAACGAATATGTCCGTAACTGTCGGCTTACTCGTGATGGGGTCCGTAAAATTTACGAAGGGATGATTTCAACTTCACCATTTGAAACTCTGGTTTTAAAAATCCTCCTTGCAAGTTACAACATTGTATCAAAGAAATCAAAGGAAATACAAGCCATGAATATTGCTTTACATTTGTTTTGTAAATGGGAGATAACCTCCGTATGCAGGCGCTGCTGGAATATTGCATCATAGACATGGGAAGTTCACAGGAAGCTGAAATGATCTCTTTTGTCGTAAAGCTTTGTTTTCATCCGACCATCCTTGTCAATTCCTAGATGTAAGTCAACATAAGAGGCAGACTTAACTGTATACCAATGTATCCTTTATCTTTAGTTCGATGGGATAGATGCGTTCAAAATAGTCACCAAATTTTGAAATATGTAGTGAGACAACATCATCTGTATAGCAGAATGTAAAGATAAAGGATACCGTGAATTTCTTTTCTTTCTTCCTAATAAGTTCCTGTATGAAGTTAGCCTCAAAAGAATAAAAGAACAAGTCGGCAAGAAGAGGGCACAATTGGTTCCCATGTGAATGCCGACATCTTGTTGACAAACACGTCCTCTTAACGTAATAAATATGTTGTCAATTAAGAATTCAAGCATAGTGAAAATGTTAGTTTCAGACTATTTTGTGTTTTAATTAGAGTGATTCTCTACAAGGCAGGATTTATCCCTCCCTAAGACAAAATATTTTATCTCGTTGGTAATTCCTTTTTATGAAACAAAGAAATGCCAACTGTTTAATTTGTCTTTTAGTTTGGGGAATTCTTGTGTAAAGCGGACACAGGTAAACTATTTCAAAACTTTTGCCACCTCTAAAACAGGCAGTTTCACAATAACTTAAATGCGGATTGCTGATACAATTGATGTTATCAATTTAGAAAGAGATTTCATGGAGCTCTTGGAAGACACAGGAATAAATCTTTTTTTTTTCATTTGTAAAATAGAGCTTTCCAGGAGTGCTTTTAGTACTTAAATATCGTATTCACTAAGCTTTTGTTTTGTATTAAAAATAAACAGCAGTTGCAATATAAAATGGCCCATGTTGATAAAAGATGAATATATCAAGGTGAACTACTATAATAGCTTAAAGAAACATAAAAAATCAACCCACAGTAAATAATTAAAAAAATATTTAGTATACAATTAAGATCAACTCCGAGAAAAAATTTAATACGGAAAGACCAAAATCAAAAATCAAAATCAAATGATAAAACAGATCAAAGGAATGGACAACAACTGTCATATTCTTAACTTGGCACATGCATTTTCATATGTAGAAAATGGTGGATTGAACCTGGTTTTATAGCATTAAACCTCTCCTTGTATGACAGTCGCATCAAATTCCATTATATTTACAACGATGCGTGAACAAATCAGACATAATAGGTAAAGTTGTCAAAATAGGGGTACATCAGTCATCGTGAAGTATACTTGTTGGCATGACACGGGTTATATCCTTCTTATATTTGTTATGATGGTATGATACTAAACCCCTAACGGGAAGGATTGTGCCTGATGTTCATATGATGAAATCATAATCTTTCAGTCAGTTTAATTGAAGTCTGGAGCTGGCATGTCAGTTAACTACTAGTAGTCTGTTGTAATTTATGTATTATTGTCATTCTGTTTATTTTCTTTGGTTACATCTTCTGACATCAGACTCGGACTTCTCTTGAACTGAATTTTAATGTGCGTATTGTTATGCGTTTACTTTTCTACATTGGTTAGAGGTATAGGGGGAGGGTTGAGATCTCACAAACATGTTTAACCCCGCCGCATTTTTGCGCATGTCCCAAGTCAGGAGCCTCTGGCCTTTGTTAGTCTTGTATTATTTTAATTTTAGTTTCTTGTGTACTATTTGGAAATGAGTATGGCGTTCATTATCACTGAACTAGTATATATTTGTTTAGGGGCCAGCTGAAGGACGCCTCCGGGTGCGGGAATTTCTCGCTACATTGAAGACCTGTTGGTGACCTTCTGCTGTTGTTTTTTTATTTGGTCGGGTTGTTGTCTCTTTGACACATTCCCCATTTCCATTCTCAATTTTATTTTTTACAGAGTTTGTCTTGAGTGCCGTGTGGAGGCAGTAGAGTGCCTCCCCGTGCTTCAGGTTTATGCTCTTATAATATACTAGATTATGGAATGTGTGTCCGAGCGAGAACTGCTCTAGTTCATTACTTTAGGAATATTTATTAAAAAGTAGTATTTTAATATTCAGCCCCATTCTACTATTTAGTCAGCCATCAGTCCTACCCTGATATACACTATCTTTTTCGGGTAATTTATACTGATAGCGTTTGACATTTTCAGCCGAACAAATCAATTAAACATAACTTAAATTATTGTATGCTGGTTCATATTCTGGACGCCAATCTTTGCTCTTTTATTATGTAATTCACTAACAAAATAATTATGAAGCTTAGAAATGGAAAAATACTAAATACTAAACTTGTTCAAAGGGTATCTACACGTCTCAATCTTCAAAATCGGTTATCTAAAAATACTACCATCGCTAACATTTTTAACAATAAAAATCGCGGTTACCCTTCTATCGATAAGTGTCATGCCAAAAACTGACTTACATGTCCCCGTCTTTCTACTAACACTACGGTAAGGTCCACGTTTAATGGTCGCACATTTTCTTTAAATTTTTAAACTGATATAGCTTGAAAAACAAACAGTATTATTTACTTACTCACATGAAACAAACCGGGGTGTGGTATTCAGTACGTAGGGGAAACTGGACGATATTTGTCTAAACGCACTTAAGAACATCTGTACCATTTTAAAAGACCAAATAAATTCAAAAGTATCATTTACCAACACCTTAAGAAGCACAACCATCCTTTTAAATATTTAGCAGTTCAACCTTTAGAAGTAGTAAATAAGCAGCCTGGTGAATCGCATTCAAAGTTTGTACTATCACGGAAAATAATTGAATTACATTGGATTAAAAAATTACAGACAGTTTACCCTCTCGGTCTAAATGATAATATCATGGGAATTGGTAATATATCTAGAACCAATTCCGTTAACATTTTGGATATAGTTTCTAAAACTGTTCGTAAAAACCGTTCTCATGGTCGTAGAACAAATCGCTATCAAAGAAAATTTCGGGCCAATCATACCAATATTTCGGACCTAATTTCTATTTAAAAAAACAACGGCAGACATTATCTGTTAAAACTCTGTTCGTTACCGATTAATAAGTTAACTAAAATTTTGGAGGATTGCAACACAATTTCATATAGCAGTCCTTTGTTCAAATTATTATGGCATATTGTTATTCTAAATTATTTCCCAAAATTGATCGCCCTGAAGATCATAAAAAACATTTTATTAAAATTAAGTATGTCAATAAAGCTTTGATTTTGTAAATATTGCCGGTATATTTAACGACCATTCTGTTAAAGAACAAATTCTTGGATATTTTGACAATACTGAGCTACCTCTTAATTGTTATATTTACAAGAAATCTACCCGGAAATTTGTGTTTAATTATAGTCAATTGTGTAAAGATGTTAATATCAGTGAAAATACACCTACTTCATGTAATTGCAGTAATTCCGAATATATTTATGGACCCATTTCCCATGTTATAACAGGAGATCTTTACATCGTTCAAGACCGAGAGTTAAAATCATTCCTCAGTAAAGGACCTTAATATCGTCCCCCGTCAATTATTAATTGGAATGAGTGTCGTAATATCATCCACGACTCACTCCATACTTACTGTATGAAATGGATAAAACGGGAAAAAACTGATAAAACATCTTTGGACTCTTTTTTTAATTCAGTAATGAAGATAGTTGATATACGTATTCAACATTTTAAAGAACATTTTAATATTAACAATAACCACAATAAACCTATTTCTCGTATCAAACATAAACTAAAAGAACTAGCCAAGGAATTTGTTTTTGTCCCGGCCGATAAAGCTGCTAATAATATTATTATTGTTTGACGTAAATTTTACATTGAGGTTCTGAAAAAGGAAATCACCAATTCACCAACATTCCAACTGACTCCATTTTCAGAAAACGAAATCTGTAACAAACATAATCTTTTAGCCACCGCTTTACAAGCAGAGCCAAATACAATGAAAGTCCCAACTATGTATTGGCTTCCGAAGCTACACAAAACCCATACAAATATAGATTTATTTCGTCTTCAAGCCATTGTTCAACTACTAAATTGTCTATTCTTCTTACCAGCACACTTGGTACAATTAAAAACCTTATAATAAATTGGTCAAATAAGGCCTTCGAAAATAGTGGAATAAATTACTTTTGGAGTGTTAAGAACTCGTTGGAAGTACTTGATCAATTGCATGCTTATATCTGTTCAAAGTTTTGATTTTTCTACCCTGTATACCACATTGCCTTACATTCTCATTAAGAAAAAATTCACACACCTAATTAAATGAGCATTTAAAAAATCAGAATGTGAATATATATGTTCAAACTATTTTAGGTCATTTTTTAGTAGCAATAAACAAAAAAACTATGTTAATTGGACATGCTTTGATACTATATATGCCCTTGAATTTTTACTAAATAACATTTTTGTTCGCTTTGGGGATTCCATATATCGTCAGATTATCGGAATTCCAATGGGGACTAACTGTGCACCACTTATTGCGGACCTCTTTTTGTATTGTTATGAGTTACAATTTATGACAAAAATAAGCAAAGACCCATCAAAACAACATCTCATAAACAAATTTAATAATATTTTTAGATATTTGGATGATATTTTGGCTCTCAATAATGACGACTTCAGTATGTATATTAATGAAATTTATCCTGCTGAACTTACTTAAAATAAAGCTAATACTAACAATGACCACTGCCCTTTCCTCGATCTTGATATCTATATCACTAACGGAAAGCTGAATACTAAAATTTATGATAAAAGGGATGATTTTTCATTTCCTATCGTTAATTATCCGTTTTTAGATGGTGACGTTCCCTTGTCACCATCTTACGGTGTCTATATATCTCAACTTGTACGATTCGCTCGTGTATGTAACAATGTTTTAGATTTTAACGAGAGAAATTTATGTATTACTGAAAAATTATTACACCAGGGTTTTCGATATCACAAACTAGTCAAAACATTTACTAAATTTTATCATCGGTATAAAGACATCATTCGTAAATATAGCTCACCATGCAGACTTCTTATACGTTCAGGTATTTCACATCCCATTTTTTTATGAAAATATTCTTTATAAAGCAGAAAGGTGTCAGTATTCACCTCAGAAACTTACAAAACCTTTGAATAGACTTATAAAGAAGGGATATAATTACGATACTGTTGTCATTAACGATTGCATATTTTGGCGTTAATATTGAGTCACTGATAAGGTCTTTGCGTCGGAACTAAACACATTTATTCTTAAAACAGTTGTTGGCATGACACGGGTTATGTTCTTCTCATATATGTTATGATGGTATGATACTAAACCCCTAACAGGAAGGATTGTGCCTGATGTTCATATGATGAAATCATAATCTTTCAGTCAGTTTAATTGAAGTCTGGAGCTGGCATGTCAGTTAACTGCTAGTAGTCTCTTGTTATTTATGTATTATTGTCATTTTGTTTATTTTCTTTGGTTACATCTTCTGACATCAGACTCGGACTTCTCTTGAACTGAATTTTAATGTGCGTATTGTTATGCGTTTACTTTTTTACATTGGTTAGAGGTATAGGGGAGGGTTGAGATCTCACAAACATGTTTAACCCCGCCACATTTTTGCGCCTGTCCCAAGTCAGGAGCCTCTGGCCTTTGTTAGTCTTGTATTATTTTAATTTTAGTTTCTTGTGTACAATTTGGAAATGAGTATGGCGTTCATTATCACTGAACTAGTATATATTTGTTTAGGGGCCAGATGAAGGACGCCTCCGGGTGCGGGAATTTCTCGCTACATTGAAGACCTGTTGGTGACCTTCTGCTGTTGTTTTTTTATTTGGTCGGGTTGTTGTCTCTTTGACACATTCCCCATTTCCATTCTCAATTTTATTGATATGAAAACATATATGAATTTACATTGATAATTGAATGATATTAAATAAACTGTATGCTAATAAAACGACATTAAATTGTAACATATAAAATTGGAATATACAATTAAAAAGTTTAATAGTGAAGTTCGATTTAGTCAATTGATTATCAAATTGTAGAACCTTGATTTAATCAAAAGGTAGGATTGCTAACTTTAAGGTTTTTTTGTTTGCCACTTTCGGCATTAAAATGTCATATATATTCAATGTTATTATCCCAGGCATATATTACATAGCCGTATTTGTCACAACTTTTTGAATTTTGGGTCTTCAATGCTCTTCAACTTTATACTGGTTTGTCTTTCTAATTATTTTGATCTGAGCGTCACTGATGAGTCTTATGTTGACGAAACGCGCGTCTGCCATATACAATTACAAGTTTGGTAACTATTTACACTACTGGGTCGATGCCAAAGCTGGTTGACTGTACGTTCCTAAGGGTATCACCAGCCGTGAAGTCAACACCGGAGTGTTGACATGAATATCAATTATATGGTCCTTTTTTTATATACATTTACTGTTTGCAAAAGTATGAATTATTCGAAGTACTGGGGAATTTCTTATCCCAGGCACATACTACCTGAGCCGGATTTGACACAACATTTTGGAATTTTGGGTTCTAAATGCACTTTCGCTTTATAC
Source organism: Mytilus trossulus (assembly GCF_036588685.1). Lineage (NCBI taxonomy): Eukaryota > Metazoa > Mollusca > Bivalvia > Mytilida > Mytilidae > Mytilus > Mytilus trossulus. The sequence continues at coordinate 60,826,774 of NC_086378.1, read as the reverse complement.
TCGTTTGGCTTTCTAACTATTTTGATCTGAGTGTCAATGGTGAGTCTTACATATATGCAGACAAAACATGCATCTGGCGTATCAAATTATATTATTTACGAAAGTAAATGAATATAATTGAGATATCAGGGTATAAAAAACATGCTTCAGTAAAGGGAGACAAAATATATGAATCTGAACAAACAATTAGATGTTCAAATTGATAGATTTAATCGGTACTGAACGCTACTGAAAATATCCAAACAATTATGTTATTGATGAACTTACGTGTATCTTAATGTACCTAACAGTCCCAGATTGACAACTCGGAGTTTGTTTCTTAATTATCTGAACCAGTACTGACTGCTTCTAAGTGAAGTGTGATAGTTGATGTACTCAACACGTACTGAATAACTGAAAATAATATTGACCGTTTCCTGCGCGGTCAATTCAGGCATTTCAGAGTTGTTCAGTTACTAGTGAATGCATCTAACTTAACTTAACTTAATTTTCATTTTCTAAAAGAAAACCAACTTAATATTAATGATTGTTTTTTAAAGAATGTTTGTGCCTAATCGCCTCTCCCCTTTTTGCTCCATCTGACTCGGTTCAGGGTGTTTTACTTTATTGAAAGAGTTAGTTATTTTTATTGTGATTAAGATGCTATTACAATGTTGACTGCTGTACCCTAATTTTGACAATTTTACCTATTATGTTTGCTGGTTTTGTCCAAACATTGTAGTGGAATTCCATGCCACAACACACAAGTGAAAAGTTAAGCTAGCTATAAAACAATGTTTAACGCTACGTTTCTCTATTTATTGAAATGCCTCTCCTAAGAATATTACAGTTGTGTTCTATTAGCGTGATGTGTTTTACCTTTTGGTTTTTCCATTTTATTAAGGACTTTATGTTTTCAGTAACCCTTGTATTTTGTATTTTTGTCATTTTACTTTTTGATGTAGTTGTTTTTGTAGTTATTTTGGTGCAAAATACGGCATGGCTGAAAAATTTTTGTTATGTTTTCAGAACGTCTTTATATGTACATGTATTGAGCATGTCCCTATTTGATACTATTGGTTTCGGATGGTTGAATACGAGTAAATTTATTGAAAGCTGCATACATCGTACATGTATATATAAACAATGCTATCAATATAAACAAATTCGACAGAACAAAGAACGCACAACTTATATTATATATACAAGTATCAAACTACTTGATTAAAACCCAAATAAAGTCACATGACTATTCCAAAGATTGTTATGCAATTAGGTCTTTTTAATTGAACATAAACTGTTGAAGAAAAACTAAATGAGATTAACCTACTCAAACTACTACACCATTTTTGTATTTTCTTTTAGTCAGACTTTTATTTTTTAATTCTTATCTAAAATGCTCGTAGTACATAATGTGTCCTTTGTGTTTGAGAGGTTCTTAAGTTTAAATACAACCTGATTTTAATCGAAAATTGAAACATTAAAATAACTTTTACTACAATGTCTCAGAAATGTTATTACTTAAACAATGAATCGAAAACAAAAGGATTTTGCAACTTTCAGCGATTAAATTCTTTACTAGTGCTTTTTAAAATTATATTTGTGTTTTGAAAATAGCAATTTTTTGTTAAAGGCAAAATATACAATATTATAGTATTAATGAATGGGTTGCCTCGGGCCATTACAGACTTCCTCGACCATTATTACAGACCTTGGACATATAACAGGTCCATTATAAAAACACCCATTTCTTAATACATTTATTAGATATAGGAAGATGTGGTGTGAGTGCCAATAAGACAACTCTCTATCCAAATAACAATTTAAAAATTAAACCATTATAGGTTAAAGTACGGCCTTCAACACGGAGCCTTGGCTCACACCGAACAACAAGCTATAAAGGGCCCCAAAATTTCTAGTGTAAAACCATTCAAACGGGAAAACCAACGGTCTAATCTATATAAACAAAACGAGAAACGAGAAACACGTATATATTACATAAACAACATTTTAACCAACTGAACAAAAGTATATTTGTTGCTACCAACTTGATGTACTCTCTTACTCTTTTAATGACAGTTTAGTTTGAAAAAAATGATTTGTACTTCACCATGATAAAGCTTTAAATATACCAAATATCCAAGATATAAAGTTGAAAGAAGTTATGTGTTGAAAAACAGGATGAACAGTGATCCCTTTTTATGGTTATTTATAACTCTTTAATGTTTGTTGCTGGTTACTAAATTAAACAAAATACAAAAAGGTATTATACTCTTTACAACTTAATTTTATTAACTTTATTAAAAACCTTAACTGGGCTTAATACAGAAAAACTGGGCATTAATACAGGACCATTACAGAAAAGCAGGGCCATTACAGAAAAAACAGGGCCATTACAGAAAAACAGGGCCATTACAGAAAAAAACCCAGGGTCATTACAGAAAATATGTAATTTTTAATAAATAGTCATTTTTGGCAATAATGTACTTAGTTGTTTAATAAACATGTTTATTAACCAACTAGTAAGTACATTATAGCCAAAAATGACTGTTTATTACAAATTACATATTTTCTGTAATGGCCCTGTTTTTCTGTAATGGCCCTGTTTTTCTGTAATGGCCCTGGTTTTTTTCTGTAATGGCCCTGTTTTTCTGTAATGGCGCTGTTTTTTTCTGTAATGGCCCTGTTTTTCTGTAATGGCCCTGATTTTCTGTTATTAATGAACAGCGTTGCCTCGGGCCATTGCAGACTTCCTCGATCATTATTACAGACCTTGGACATATAACAGGGCCGTTATAAAAACATCCATTCATTAATACTATAATATAGACTGTTAAATGTATTTAAAGGAAAATATCATGAAATATGAACATGTTTTTTGATTATTCACCTACACGTTCGAATGTAATGTAAAGTACACGTTCTTGTAATTAACAGATGTTAGGATTGGTGTATTAAGCTGCATAAATCATGTATATGCATATGTAAATCGTTCAAAAATGAATTCTGCGATAAGTTTTGTTATTCTTGGAAAATATTTTAAAACACAATAACAAATATTTCATCAATTAACTTGAGAATATCAAGCTCTGTGCAGCACGGATTGCTTCACGTACAGAGGAGGGAAACACTGGAATTAATCAATTGTATACTGAAAAAAATATCCGAATGAAGAAGCAATCATTGATTAGTCTTTTTTTCATAAAGTTTTGATACTAAAACACCAGATTATCTTAGACACGCTATGCCCGTTTCAGTAGAAAGTATTCATGACTACTCTACAATACAACGGTATAATGTTATCCAATATAATACACATACCTTTATACTAAGAGTAATTTTTCCCAGCGACAACAAAGTTATAAATTAAACTACATAAAAAATGTGAATCTCTTTCACTTAGAAACAAATTTGTACTTAAATAGTAAAGTCGCTCAAGTATGAACTCACGATTTCATCTATGGAGAGTTGTCTCATTGGCATTCATACCACATCTTCCTATATCTATGTGGTGATACCAGAAGTTATTTCTACTTAAAGATATAGTGTTGATGTTAAAACTCTATAAAGGAAAAAAAAGAGCATCAAAGTATTACTAAATACATCTTTCAAAGAGATGATGACTTCCGACATGGAAATTAACATATGGCTGAATATTTGTCCTCAAATTTGTATAGTTTCATCAAGATCTAGACTGGTTGTGTTCTGGTATAAAATTCAAAAAGGTAAAAGGCTACGATCACCATGTGAATCATAAATATAAAGAAGATAACCAATTGCATGTGAGGAAAATGAAATTGAATGCAAAGTAAATCAAATTAGTAACAAGCATTTATTGTTGTGGCGGTGGTTAATGGTCTCCTGTTACATGTGAAGTATGCATGCAATGACCGTATCAAAACATCTGAAGTAATATTGAATATTCAGTTCATAAAAGTATTATCTTATTTTTATATTTAATGACCAAAATGCATAAAGTATCATTTAATTAAAAGATACATACATAGTAAAAAGTAAAATAACAAAAAGACCGAAATTCCAAGGAAAATAATATGAAGAAGCTTTTTGATTTCTAAAAAAACCTCTAGAAGATGTGATGATATGCCAAATTAACCTAAGACAATGGTACAATCTACTTGTCCGTGTTGGCTATAGTGTAGCTAAGGTGAAGGTATTCAGTAAACACTATCAAACAACTTTGAAACTTGATAACGTCTACTAGTCGTCATACAAGTAATTGCTTAGTTAGCTATAAAAGGTCCCGAAATAAAAAAAATGTAAAAACAATTCAAACGAGGAACTTAGGTTAACGATCTGAATGATGCAGACGCCAATGACACTACCGACAACGGAATGTAGGTTTGTTGTGTCCCACTGCCTTGACCGAAAGACGTTGATATAAGCAACTACAGGTCATTGTTCAGCCTTCAACAATAGATATGTAAAACTCATAGAGGGAGGGTACAACCTATAAAAGAAAATATGTTCATTTTCTCTACTATAAATTATACATTTTTCAAAAAGGAACCAAAAAACCTAGGCAGTTTGCACTTTTCAATAAAGGTTGCTTACAAAGAAAATTAATATTCACCGTTATTATTCACAAATGTGTTACAGAACATGTACATGTGATCAACTAAAAATATCAGCTGTATATATTTGTTCAATGTTTTTTTCTGTAAAAAAAACTCAGATTAATTCATTGACATTAAAACATGTAAAAGCTATTTTACTGGTAATTTTATAGTCTACTACATGTTCTATAAGATATCGTTTGTTTAGACTTGTAAAGGTTCAAGTCCTGGACAACTGCCTGGTAGTTGCGTCAATGGCAGTTAAATCACATCTTTTTATTTGTTAAAGTATAGTTATTTGAAATCTCTCAAAAGTACCCATGCTAATTGATGTGATGTATGCTCTCTTGAGGCCACACATAAAGACATTTATGAAGTTATAATATACTTTATTAATCATCAACACTTTATCTTAAAGAGTATTGTGTAACTATAATACTTATATAAGTTGTTTTCAATCAAATGTGTAGAACATGGTAAAATTGATTGCTCATTTGTATGCATACATAATTAAACAGAATATAATATGTTTGTCATTGTTTCTAAGTAGGAATCTTTAGAAATATTTATATAAGACAGAACGATCAAAATGAATAAATGGGATGTCATAGATAGCTTTACCAGAAAGACGTCATAAAGATAATAAAATTGTTCGGCGCCAACGATCATCTTAAACCCCTCCACATTCTGTATTTTGCCTGACCCAAAACAGTAGCCTAAGTGATTATCGATTGTTTCTGTCTATCATATTTGTTTTTGTTCATTGTTTGAAACATAAATCAGGCCGTGTGATTTTCTCATTTGAATTGTTTTATAACGGAATGTAGGTTTGTTGTGTCCCACTGCCTTGACCGAAAGACGTTGATATAAGCAACTACAGGTCATTGTTCAGCCTTCAACAATAGATATGTAAAACTCATAGAGGGAGGGTACAACCGCCACTAAATAACAGTCTCCTGACTTTGGACAAGGGTTTACAAAATGTACAAATGTAGCAGTATTAAACATGTGTGTGCGCGCCCTCCTTCTTCTTTTTATAAAGCTGCATCTTTTTATCTTTTCACAAGGGTGACTATGGAATAGAAATATTGACACTCTTAGTCTTCTTCCGAACGTCAGAAAAAACCATGCCAAAGTGGGGCACCCATTTTGGCTTGTGTTATAAATAAATACGCAGCCATGCCTGGTTAAAACGGGGACGTAACATTCGATGTCTCATGTATTATAGAGTTAGCCACGCCACGCACGTTTAGACCCCTTAAAATAACTATTGTAGGGGTCCGAAGAAAAATAGTCCCTTCACAACTTATCCTTATACTCTAGTGGCAGTCCAAATTTCCCGAACGGCCCCTTATACAGGATATATTTATTGATAATTTGCTATCGTCTTGAACGAGCATAACATATTTCCCACTGGAATTTAAACCAACATTCATTCAATCTATTTTACATCTTCTGTTATAAAACGCATTAACACCGGGCCGTGGGGTCGAAACCTTTGATTTGTATCACTAACACAGTAGCCAATAACTAGGTACTAGCATTAGCATTCGAATATTATTTTGGCTTATATAAGTTGAGAAATAGTTTGATAAAGGTATAAACTTTTTTGTGAAAAGCTCTGATTCCATGTCCTGCGTATACCTTATGTCCTCTATAGTTTTATCAGCTGTGCAACGTATTGGTCTGTCGAAATAAACATCTGTTGCAGCACTGGGACATTGGTAAATTTATTCTAATAACTACAAGCGGGTCGTGGATCGACATCTGCACTTTGGGCATGTCAAAACGGTTATTGATTGATTGATTATTATTATTATAAATTTTTTTTAATAATTGAAACTATGGAATACATGTACATGTTTTTCTTATTTAAGAATACAATATACTACTCAGTATTTACCGTAAATGTTAACTTATGAAATATGTCGAATATATATCCATAATAAAAAATAAAAATAAAATTAGTCAAACATAAAATAATATAACATGTATAAATCTAAGTCAAATTCTGGTAACACTATCAAATTATCAGACAGAGTTACGATTATCACTGAAAAAATACTGTTATTCAAATAACGACTATCTGATAGTGCAGTTACGATTATCATATCAAAGAAATTTCTTGGAGTTACGATCATTTGCCTTAAATTTTCGATGGCTTTTATCTTTGTAACTAGGCCATTCATGATATTAAGAAAACCCACACCCACTAAACCGAACAGGTCAACCTTGCCACTGACTAACTCTTTACAGCGTTTTCAATGCTCTTCAACTTCGAACTTTATTTGACCTTTTACACTTTGTTGGATTCGAGCGTCACTGATTAGTCTATTGTAGAAGAAACGTGCGTCTGGCGTAAATACAAAATTTAATCCTGATATCTATGATGAGTTAATTTACACGGAGAAATTAGCAGAACACAATTTTACTTATTTTAACCTCCGCCTTAACTGCAGTGATACCTCGCTCTCATTGAACAAGCACACTTTTATGAAGTATCTGTTTAACAGGTGACGACGGATTATGTTCCAGTTGTCGTTGCCACCATTCCGACATCTTTTTCTCGAATGTGAACTACAAAATAAAAACAATTTACTCGGTTTGTACTTTCACGAATCACACGACTGGTGCAACACGTTGGGCAGAATCTGCTTACCCTTCTGGAGCACACGAGATCACACCCGATGGATTTATATTACCCATTTATACCGATCTATCGTGTTTAGCCAATTGAAACTGCGTGTTTTTACATTTCTTTTCTTATATTTGGCTCTTACACTACAGTCCGAAGTTAGGTTAGGTTTTAGCGCTCACATACACGTAACTCCACAGCGTGCACTTTCTTGATGTGCATACAGTTCAATGGTTGTCGTTGTTTCATGTGTGACATATTTGATTTTCATAAGATTGTTTAGTTATGAATAAAGGAAACAGTAGTATACCGCTGTTGGAAATAAATAAATCGATTGAGAAAAAGTAAAACAAATCCGGGTTATAAACTAAAACTGAGGAAAATACATCAAATATCTGAGGAGAACTACGACACAACAGAAACACAACATTTAAATTTAACACACCAAGAAACGAATTATATAACAATGACCATTATCCTAACTTGGTAGAGGACAAATAAAAAAAAAATAATTGTGGGTTGAACCTGGTTTTGTGGCTAGCCAAACCTCCTGCTTTTATGGTAATGTTAAATATAACATCAAAATGACAACATTACATGACAGGACTACAATACTAATAAATAGGAGAACATAGAGGACAGAGAAACACACGAATATTAATAGATAAATAAAGGTACCATGGTTTAAAATGTAATACGCCAGACGCGCGTTTCGTCCACACAAGACTAACCAGTGACGCTCAGATCATAAAATTAGACCGTTAGTTTTTCGTTTGAATCATTTTACCTTTTCATGTGTTGGCCTATAAGCCGACTATACATTGTGTTCAAAGTGTTAGTTGCCTTATATTGCTTACATCCACTGCATTAAAACTCTGGTTGAAAGTTGTCTATTTGGCAATCACACCACATGTAACTTTATTTGAATTTCTATATTGTATTTTCTGTACTGTAACATTGTTTATGCTTTGTACACATACCCATGAGCCCTTTTTTGGAAGTCCAAGCAAAAGCCTTTCATCCGCAATAAAAAAAAATTTATATTCAATAATCGAATTTCAACTCGAACTCGAACTCTACCTTAAAAGGTTACTCAGATTCAAAGTTGAATTCGAATTGTAAGCCGAACCATACTGTTAAATGTGACTCAAACTTGAAGTTCAATTCCTAATGCAATGCTTAATAGAACTTTGATTCTAATAATGGCTTGAATTTGAATTCGAATTCGAAGACTTACTAAAAGTTTCCCTCGGACAATAACCCGAACTTTAATTTGAACTCTAATTCGATGGATGGCCACATTCATCCTAGGTCCATAAAACGAACTCTAATTGGATGGATGGCTACACTCATCCTAGGTCCATAAAACGTGGACATATATTAAGAAATAGAACTAGTTGCTTCCGAATTGGTCACGTAGTTTTACCTCATCAAGAAAAGTAATACCCACATCAAAGAATGACAGGACCACACCAAATACTAAATCAAACACAGCATGTAGTAAAACATCCTCTTATTTTGAAACAGCATTACGTAACGTTGAAGCCAAATGAAAAAATGGCAAATCTTTATTACGAAATAACACAACCACATCATGTAATGAAGCAACTACGTAATGTTAAGTCACATACATTGTACATATCAAGTAATGTTAAAACCACATTGGCTCATGACACAACCACATTAAATATTGGCGAAACCACACCAAGTAATGACGAAACATTATCAAGTCGATACGAAACAATATTGTGATATATCGAAATATCATTAAGTAATGACTATTTAATATTGAGTCTTATCAAAACATCAATAGGTAATGTCAAATAGTTATCACAGGTACCAGGCTTATAATTTAATACGCAAGACGCGCGTATCGTCTACATAAGACTTATCAGTGACGTTCTTATTATAATAGTTATAAAGCCAAATAAGTACAAAGTTGAAGACCATTGAGGAACCAAAATTTCAAAAAGTTAGTCCAGATACGGCTGCGGTGATCTATGCATGGGATAAGAAAATCCTTAGTATTTCGGAAAATTCATAATTTTTTAAAAGGGAAATTTATAAAAATGACAATATAATTGATATTCATTGTCAAAACCATATTATGTAAAGACAAAATATCATCAAGTAATATTAAAATAGCATAACATAATATCAAAGTTCCATATAAGACATTTGTGGCGTTCCATGCTGGTGCCATCAATTAGTTGGCGTTGGCTATAATGAATTCTGAAGCTAAAGTGAAGAATTTAGTTCACAAACAAACTATGAAATTTGATAACGTCAATTTGTCGTCATCACAAGTTCATGTATTGGGAAACATTCAAATAGCAAAACCTATAAAAGAAAATATGTCCATTTTCTCTACTATAAATTATACATTTTTCAAAAAGGAACCAAAAACCTAGGCAGTTTGCACTTTTCAATAAAGGTTGCTTACAAAGAAAATTAATATTCACCGTTATTATTCACAAATGTGTTACAGAACATGTACATGTGATCAACTAAAAATATCAGCTGTATATATTTGTTCAATGTTTTTTTCTGTAAAAAAAACTCAGATTAATTCATTGACATTAAAACATGTAAAAGCTATTTTACTGGTAATTTTATAGTCTACAACATGTTCTATAAGATATCGTTTGTTTAGACTTGTAAAGGTTCAAGTCCTGGACAACTGCCTGGTAGTTGCGTCAATGGCAGTTAAATCACATCTTTTTATTTGTTAAAGTATAGTTATTTGAAATCTCTCAAAAGTACCCATGCTAATTGATGTGATGTATGCTCTCTTGAGGCCACACATAAAGACATTTATGAAGTTATAATATACTTTATTAATCATCAACACTTTATCTTAAAGAGTATTGTGTAACTATAATACTTATATAAGTTGTTTTCAATCAAATATGTAGAACATGGTAAAATTGATTGCTCATTTGTATGCATACATAATTAAACAGAATATAATATGTTTGTCATTGTTTCTAAGTAGGAATCTTTGGAAATATTTATATAAGACAGAACGATCAAAATGAATAAATGGGATATCATAGATAGCTTTACCAGAAAGACGTCATAAAGATAATAAAATGGTTCGGCGCCAACGATCATCTTAAACCCCTCCACATTCTGTATTTTGCCTGACCCAAAACAGTAGCCTAAGTGATTATCGATTGTTTCTGTCTATCATATTTGTTTTTGTTCATTGTTTGAAACATAAATCAGGCCGTGTGATTTTCTCATTTGAATTGTTTTATAACTGTTAGGGCTTTTTATAGCTTTCTATGCTGTATGGGTATTTTCGAGTTGTTGAAGGTCGTAAGGTGACCCATAGTTGTAAACTGCTTTGTCATTTGGTGAGTGGTTAATAGCAATTATACCACATCTTATTATTTTATACCCCGACATTCAGAAATATTACTGGAAAATATTATTTACTTAGGGCTCAGCTTTTGTTTCAAGGGCAAAATTATTTGTTGTCAAGGTTGCACCATGTCAGAAATTACAGTATAGTAATGTTAAAAAGGGATTCTTCTGTTCATGTGTTTCTATTTAGTTGTTTTGCTGTGTATATATACATGCGCTTCATGTGTTTCTATCTTGTTGTTTTGCTGTGCATATATATATATATATGTGCGAAATGGGGAACATGAGCCAATAACCTCATCATGGATACCAGGATTGCTATTGCTCGACAGAGTTGCGTTTCGTTTACAAAAGATTCAAAAGTGACGCTCAAATAAAAAAAGTTAAAAAGACTAATTTAATTATTTCCCGTTATACAGAAAAGCTTCATTTAAAAAGACTTGTTTTACATGTATGCTAGATGTCCAAAATCCGGACGTCTCTGTGTAGTAAATGTAAAAACAATGTGTGATAGAGTTATGCTGTTTACGGATTATTCATCAATTTAGTATCAAAGGTGCATAATTTTCAATATTATAAAGCCACAAATTCTGTTTATGTGTCTAAAAGATTTCAAGATATAATCACAAGAAGTATTTTTACAATGTTATTGATAGTTTGAACAGAACATTTACCCATAAAAATGTATGTGCAATTATGCAAAAATCATAATGTGTCAGTTTGCATGGATCATACATCTGTTAGAATATTTTATTTTATTTCTTCCTAACACAAAGAAAGAACGTTTTTTTCAAACTTTAAAGTACTAGTCACAGTGGATAAAAAAAAGACGACCTGCCTATATAAGAACCGCTGAATATCACCAAATTGCATTTTTCGTTAAAATTAGTTTGAAAAGAGACGTTGAACAGAAAAGGAATCATGCACAAGCACACTTTGATTTATTTGATGTTCTTGATTGTTCAAACAGGTAAGAAATTACTTTATTTCTGGCTGTTCACACATTGTTGTCAAAATAATGGAGTTATATGCGAGTGTCATACAAGTGAGAGGTTCATCTAGCCATAAAACCAGGTTCAATCGACCATTTTCTACGAAAGGAAATGTTTGTACAAAGGCAGAAATAGATTGGACGTGTTTTAGGTTTAGATTTTGAAATAGGATAAGGGACTTTTCGTTTTCCTTAAAGTTCGGTATTTTTGTTATTTAAGTTTTTGAATAATTGGTTAATATCAGATCGTTAATGACTTGTATGTAAATACAAGGCGTTGGACAAAATTGGAATTGTTTACCTTAAGTGTTGACCTGATCACTAGAACAGGTGAATTGAAAAGACTTAATAAACTTACGTAACACTTTGTCATATAGATCAGGTGGGATAACAGTATCATTGCTCATTACATGAAAATTTGATTTTAATTTTTGATGTATTAACGCCACTTTTAATCACCTCAATTAGGCTTTTTCGTGGCGGGCAGTTTTCATTGTTGGAGGAAGCTGGAGTGCGCGGAGAAACCGCCGACCTTCGATATGAAAACTGACAATCCCCCAGTCAATTAAGATTGGAGTCGAGTGCACCCGCACGAGCGGGGTTCGAACTCACAACCTCAGTATTGACTGGCTAGTGATTACAGTAGTAACTACTTAGACCACTCGGCCACCGAGCCACCATTACATTACGAGGTCGGTTTAATAGATGCATCGTTATATTATTGAAGTCAAATGGCCATTGTAGATTACTTGTATCGTTTCTCTGCCCAATTTGATTTAAATCTTGTAACTGCAACACTTTTCTTCATTCAGGCGGAACGCCTGTCTATTAAGGGATTCGTCAATAGGCTTCCTGAATTAAAATTTTTGCTAACAAAGGTCACTGAATATTTCAAATGGTATTAATTAAAATTATCGTGGCTTTTGTTTTGTTCCGTGCCATGCTTGATTTTCTTATTTATATTATAATCGATTTTATATATAGTATATTCCTGCATCAAAAAGTAGTAAACTTAAATAACCAATTTATATACCGCTGGCAAACATAATGTAAGTTAAGACAAATCACTGCATGTCCGTTGAAGAATACATTAGTTACAAAAGAGAGTGTGCAGATATTTAATGTTTACTTACCGTAAACATATTAAAATAACGAGGTCCAATTTGCCAGCCGTCATGACATAAAAATGGCAAATCAAATAATTTAACTTTATATATAACTTATAAAGGACAATGATGTTGACAAAAAAAAATAGACTAGTCCAGGCTCTTTTGATTTTCATATAATTACTTATGTCGATAATTAACAAGGTCCCGGTCGTATCCGATACCAATACCAATAGCATATGTCACATGTATGTATGTATGTTCTGTATCTCCCTCCTTTGTGAGCACTGGGTCATGGTGTAAAGGAGAACATAAAACACCTGTATCGGTACAGAATTGAAGTGAGCTTTTGCCTACTCAGTTTCCCAGTGTAGATATGGCTAGTCTTAGTACCAGAAATATAACCCCCCACTAAACTATAAGTTCGATGTAATAAAACATTTGAACAGAAAAACGATAAGGACATATTTGGATTCCTGAAACGAATTTGACAAAGCAATTTCAAAGATATTGAATAACTCTCTATGCAATAAAGTTCACGTCCGCTCTCCGTGGCATGAACCAACATTCCCGGTTGAAGTAAAAAAACAGGACGGGTCTTAACTGAAAGACTATTAAAGCAGAGGTACCTTCCACCTTTATGAGCATGACTTTATCAGATAGATATGAGTACTAGAAATCCTGTCTTATAATAAGTAGAAGGTGCTACATGTATAATTTAGTCACTGAGCCGCGGGTGCTACATACGAAATCGACCTCGACTGAACAGTACTTGACTTGTCAAAATCGATCGTTCTCGAGAGAATACATCTATTGCATCTGCAAAAAATATTTGGTCGGAGAATTTAAGGAAGAGCTAATTTAAACGAAAATTCTTAAATACCTGTAAAATTAAAAGTTAGTTTAATCAACAGTTATTGGAAACTGGACACAATGGACACCTTGGACTGCATGTTCAGAAACTTGTGGACAAGGATTTCGGAGAAGAACACATACTTGTATATTTGAATTGCCTATAACGTGTAAAAATGGATCTGAAGTGAATCTACAGATATGTATGGATATTTCGTGTCCAGGTAAGACTTCATTTAAGTTCTGCTTTATTTATTCCATTGCATGTTATATTTTCTTTTTTCTAATATAATTGACTTTGAATAAAATCCCACATTCAAATAGAAGTAACATATAATAATGATAGTAAAGACCTTAAACAGAACTGACTTAAGTGAAGACAAATCAATGCACTTCTGTTAAAGAATGCATTAGTTACAAAAAAGAAATTGCAGTTCAAATAATTTGTACGTTTTGTAAGAAAACTTTGCATACTAACCGAATGGAAACGACCTCTACCGAACCGTACCTGACTTGAATTGTAACAAATAGTAAGGTTAAGTTTTCTATGTTGTATCATGTGTACTATTGTTTGTCTGTTTGTCTTTTTCATTTTTGGCCATGGCGTTGTCAGTTTATTTTCGATTTATGAGTTTGACTGTCCCTCTGATATCTTTCGTCCCTCGTTTAAGTACTACAATCAAATACAATTAGATGTATCACATATCTAATAGAATCCTTCTTGGGCATGTCGAGAGAGATTACTTATTGAAATCTGTAAGAAATATTTGGTCAATAGCCTTAGGAATTAGCAAATATAAACCAAACTGTTTATACACCTTTAACATTCATACTTATTTTCCCCCAAGTAAATGGAAACTGGGGATTTTGGAATCCTTATGGACCATGCTCAGTAACTTGTGGAGAAGGAGTTCAAACAAGAACACGATTGTGTAATGCTCCTGCTCCTGTAGGGGACGGAGAGCCATGTGAGGGTGAAGATTCTAGCTCACAAAATTGTGTTAACGTAGGACAATGTGCAGGTAAGACTACGTTTAAGGATAACTTTATGTATGTCTTTCAATTCTTCATTTCTTTTTTTTCTATACTGATTGACGTTGAACTATATACCAACCTCAAATAGTGGTAGATTATGATAATTAATGTATATAAAAATGATTAAAGTGAAGACAAACCAACCTAATCAATGCATGTCTGTTTGCGAAAACCTTGATTACAAAAAAGAGTTAGCAATTTAAATAATTCGTATTTTGTTGTGCTTATTTTCTATATAATATATTGAAACGACATCGACCGAACAGTACCTGACTTAAAATGCAACAAGTCGTAAGGTTAAGCTCTAACATTAAATACAGCAAGATATTTCACATATTTGTCAAAATCGTTCTCGAGCATGTCGAGAGAAATACTTATTGAAATATGTCAGAAATATTTGGTCAGACAACTTCAGATAGAAGCAGATATACACCAAATTATTTATACACATTCAAAATTATATTTATTTATCCAAAGTCAATGGAAACTGGGGACCATGGACTCTTTATGGACAATGCTCAGTAACGTGTGGAGAGGGAGTGCAAACAAGAACACGATTGTGTAATGATCCTGCTCCTGTAGGGGACGGAGCGCCATGTAATGGTGAAATGACTAGCTCAAAAAGTTGTAACATAGAAGCATGTGCAGGTTAGACTTCGTTTAAGTAATTATTTATTCATTTCGTGTAATGTGACCTTTGTTTTCAAATGGTATAGACTATAAATAGAGGAACATCTAATTCCTACTTTCACTGACCGTTGAAATGAAAATAATCCATCTGTTATATACAGTATGCTTAATAAGTTTAAACTCAATTTTACAGTAATAATCGTCTCCAGGAATAAACCTCTTATTTTTCCATTCAAAATCTTGTATGCGTTGTGTAATTTGAATAATGATGCTGTCAATTTTAAGTTAGATTCGCGTGTATAGCTTGTTACATATTTATCAAATGATATATGACATTTGATTGCTCCAATATGAATTGGATACATTTGACAGAATCAGGTGATTTGTCGGGCAGCCATTACAAACAGGCATATGTTCGACCAGAATACATAATGTAAATATTCTGAGATTTTTACAGTAACCATTAACAAATACAACATGTACCATAGACAGCTAACTGCAGGATAAATAAACCAGAGATTGGGTAATGCATGTGTATTCTGAAGAACAGTATGTTCGCTTATGTTTATGTGGATACTATACATTACATTTTAGAATGTTTGCGAATCTGTTTACAGCATTCACAGCGACATTACCCGGAGGTGTTTATCCATATCAGAACGGTGGTCTTATCGGATATCCGATTAAGCTTTTAGACACTCGTGGTTACAGTAATGGTATTTTTACTGTTCTTCCTGGAATGGGCGGTGTTTATTCGATATCTGTTACTATGATGTCAGGCTCTGTTACAGGTCACACTACTTTGAGGAAAAATGGAGATATTTTGGTGTGGCTATTCACTAACAAAGAATATGATATGGCATCCCAAACTATCAACATTCAACTGGTAGATGGGGACAGGATTTGGATACAAATGAACAATCAGGCATCGAGTCTTTTTGATGTTTATAACACTTTTAGCGCAGTTAGGATACGTTAACTGTCTATATAATATAATAAAGGCTTCGAAGACGTTACTTTTCGTCCCACAAAACTAAGCATTGAATGCTTTCAAATAAAGTTTATCATTTTGTTATGGTTAGACTTATTTTTAAAAAGAGTTGTACCTTAAGACTGAATAAATGATAATATTAGACGTATGTTTATTTATATTATATCATAAATCTTACTATGAGAATTTTAGCATGGGGTTAAGTTTATATCTAAGTCAGATTGGTATGAAGATATGAGGAATGTGTCAATAACAAACCGACACAAACATATTATAAGAGAAATAACACATTTCAAAATTGATTGGTTAATTGATAGTTGCTTTTCACAAAGACAATGAAAGATAGATCAACTCATCATAGATACCAGGATTAAAATTTTATATATACGCCAGACGCGCGTTTCGTCTACAAAAGACTCATCAGTGACGCTCGAATAAAAAAATGTGTAAAAGGCCAAATAAAGTACGAAGTTGGAGAGCATTGAGGACCAAAAATTCCTAGAAGTTTTGCCAAATACAGCTAAGGTAATCTATTCCTGAGATGGAAAAGCCTTAGTATTTCACAAAATTGAAGTTCTGTGAACAGTTAATAATAACATGCTAGTGTGATATGAAAATGTCCTGCTGATTGTTTAATCTAGTCGTTTTTTACGTATTCAAGGACAATTTTTGCAACCAAACCATTCAAGTAATCTTTCCCCTTGCTTTGCGGAAATTCAGTTTATGTGTCTATTGCTAGATATTGGTTAAGATCAAACCAACATGTTAAAAGAATCGTTATATATATATATACATATATATGTACGTTAAAATATCTGTAAAATAGTATATGTTCCAACACACGTTTCCAAATACCAAAAAAAAAAATCTTTTTGTGTAGAAGAAGAGGCGAAAGGTATGAAATGGAATTTCAAACTAATTATTCGAAGATAAACCCACAACATCATGTTTAAATAAACACAAAGAGATCATGCAAGGTCCTCGTATATCACTTATAAAGTTTGTCGAATAGTTGAATTCGCCATAAACGTGAACCTGTAACTCTTGTTGTGTATAGAGATAATGGCAGTTTAGCTTTTTAAAAGCTTTTGATTACCATCTTTAAAAAGAAACACAATCACTCACACCTTTGCTACTGTTTTGTTTTAAATCAACTTTGGTACAACCATAATGCAATCGCCGGTTCGTATTAGACTTAATAAAGTCATATATTAGAGGACAACTACAGTTTAAAAAAATCTAATATAGCGAAAACAGACCGCTGATAAGTTGAGACACCTACAAATTGTATCTGTATGTTGTATTTTTACATTGTTCCTATTTCAGTGGTTCTTCCTCATGACTTATTTCAGGCTGATGTTGAGTAAAGAGCATGCCCCTGTTTTTGAAGTTCATGTTATGTGAACATGCATCGTGAATCATACGTTATTCGACTTCTGAATAATTCTCTCTAATGATAAATTAAAAACAACGTTCTAATCCTGTATCAACAACAAAACTTAAGAGGATTTATTTGTAAAGTTGTGATAGCAATTGCTTTCTAAACAATTTTTAAAAATGTTTTGTTTTAAATCAAATAAAATGGTTGATAGGGCAGGCGCACACACCTCTGTGTTGACAGGCTAGCAATACAGTATTTGTACTTTTTAGACCATCTGTCAACCTTTTCGACGCGATTAATTCAATCTGTCAAATTCACACACCTAATGTCGATAACATATTAACACATTTTGAATTTTCCGTTTGATACTTCTGTCAAATAAAAGATGAAATTAATCATTTCCTGAATAAACAAGTAACAAGATGGGATCCATGTTTGTGAATCAGAGAGAAAGGAAAAAAGGTAAAACTGATCGTCTGTCTGTATCATTTATTGTTTTTTATTCACTGTAAGCTGAGATTATTGGTCTAATTTGGATAAGGTTCATTTCATATTCACATATTCTCGAACTGAATGCAAATGACAATTTTCAAATGAATATTAAATCCAGAAAACGTTTAATCACTAACCCGATATCAAAGTTTAATTGTAGATCCCTCCTATTTTGAAATAGTTGTAACCCAAATAATTGTTCAATTGTTTTGATTTTACAGGGCGGTGTTCACACCTTTTTTTCTCAACCAAGAAAAGGTGACTTATAAAATACCCCTGACCTCGGGATATCTGACTATATATTGTTATTCTGTCTAACAAAGATATAATTTCTTGGTTTAATAATGCCGTTTTCTCTTAGTCGAAGAATCGTTTTGGAAACTGAATTTGTTTTGGCGATATTTGACAGAATTCTAGTTTTTTACCCTGGACTGTAATTAGACCAAAGGATCTGATGTCAAAGAACTCCAGTTCTGAACAGACTTGTTCTCCTCCTACAGGTCAGTGAGAAAAACGGTCTGATGTAACGAGTAACAAACTTAATTCTTGAACATTTACCTGCCCTATGCCTTATTCCTGGCCTTAAAGTCATAAAATTTTGTGTCAGTTGTTTGTACTCATACTCCAAAATCAACCATTCAAAATACTGTTTTCATGTTTCGAGCATGGTTTTCATGCTCCGAGCACTGATCATAGTTTTATGACGTCAACAGCTGGCATTGAACCCCTTCCTTGGGATACCTGGTTTGTATCTTGACTGACCTCTGCCTCTGTCCCTGACTCGACCCCCACACTCTTGGTTCAGGTTGTTTGGGGACTCGATCTGAAAATATTGGTTATTACTGCAGCTACTATTTCCAAGACCACCACCACTTGAGTTTTCATAACCAAAATCTAGAAGATTTATTTTTGGAACGACGTACCGTCTGAATTAAACTTATTTCCCTGTTGTCCTTCCTTTCGTTAGTAAGAAACCTCCCAGCTTTTTTGTCATCTTTATCAGCTAATAATTCTTGATTAACATTCTGGTAATACTCTACAAAGCATACATGTAGACCTACGAAGATCAGGAAATTCATAAAAAGGATTATATAATTGTAATACATACACGTAGTGAGCATTTCCAATCAAAACGTATGCTCTATGTACAATGTCAATGACATCTACTGGGTTTAATTAGTTATCAAAGGTACCAGGATTATAATTTAGTACGCCAGACGCGCGTTTCGTCTACATAAGACTCATCAGTGACGCTCATATCGAAATAGTTATAAACCAAACAAATACAAAGTTGAAGAGCATTGAGGATCCAAAATTCCAAAAAGTTGTGCCAAATACGGCTAAGGTAATCTATGCCTGGGATAAGAAAATCCTTAGTTTTTCGAAAAAATCAAAGTTTTGTAAACAGGAAATTTATAAAAATTACCACATAATTGATATTCATGTCAACACCGAAGTGCTGACTACTAGGCTGGTGATACCCTCGGGGACGAAACGTTTAAACCATTATTACCTCTCTTAGCTTTCCTTGCTTCTGTCAATAAAATTTCTAGGGGATCAGCAGCATCTAATATTCTGTTTTCCGAGTTAATCATAAAACGGTATTTTCTTAGCTTTCAAGAGTTGATGGTACTTTATACGAAATAGTTTTTTTCGTATATCTATCTGTTTCTTTAGGAGCTAGCCTCTTACTTGTCGGAATGTTACAGTTCTTTGTAACCTCTTACTGCAGATGCTTTGTCATGCCCTGGTTGGAATATTTATTAATGTACTAAGTAAAGTTAGCCTGTACCTTGATACCTTTCTTCAAAATATCAGACGTATATCAAGTTTGTCGTCGCCACTATACGAGGAGGAGTTCTCGGTGTCCTGTTCTGAATCATTATCAATATCTGCATTTCACTTCCACATGTTTTCTGCTATCTGGAAAAGAAGATTCTACTGAATAACTTTTACTAACCAGTTACGTGTGGGTCTTTCATCACTTTCACAATCCAGCCCTGAAGCCGCATCTTCGGATTGTGTACGAGTTTTGCCCTTAATGGCACGTAGTTTGCCTTTATTGGCATTTTTTTGCCCTAATAGGCACTTTGTTTGTCCGATTTGCATTTTGTTAGTCTTTGTTGAAACTTGAATAACCGATATTAGTACTGCCCTCATCGACACTACAAACATCGCCTTTGTTGGAATGTTTAATGTTAATAAGGTCACTAAACTGACCATCGTTCAATATTATCATGAGATCGAATATCAGACAAGTAGTGTAAATCATCCATCAAATCTCTAGAACTGGGCGAGTTTAATTGAGTTTGAGCCATGTATTTTTAATCTAAACAACTCAACATAGATACCAGGATTAAATTTTGTATTTACGACAGACGAACGATTCGTCTACAAAAGACTCATCAGTGATGAATATATATATTTTTTCGTTCCGCGTTTTGTGTTCAGCTGTTTATATTTTTTTTTAGAGAAAATGCATGCTTTAGTCCATTTCAATGTATGTGAATTTATGAGATCACCTTAAGTGGTGTATACATACACAATTGGAGGATGTGCGGGTGCTTTTTTTTTTATACCTTTAAGACTACATTTCTTGAAAATAAACATTTAGATTGAAATAAAACATGTACATTTTGTACCTTCAATACTCAAAAGGGGATAGAAATTTACACCTTAATGTGAGCTTTAAAAAGTGAATATTTAGTTTTGATCTCAATTCTAGTAAATTAACAAATTGTGTGTATGCTTATTTAAATCTAAAGATGCAAAGTGACACCTCACATTTTGAAGTTATGTAATATAAACATAAGATAAACTTGACCCGATCAGATAAGTAAGCACAACACAATGGCATTTTGTGGTAAGGTGCTTCTTGTGTGATCTCTACTCTTTTGTCTTAACATTTATTTTATGTTTAAACCTAATTCATCAATTATAAGTTTGTAAGAAATGGTGTTTAAATATTGAGATGTAGTACATATTGTTCGGCAGATCCGTACAAAACCTTGTCTGGCCTTAATATGATATAAAAACAAATTGAGTTATCTCCCCTAGAACACATATGATCAGAAATATCTTAGTTTCATATTATATGTTTGAAATGTGTTTCTTTTTCTTTTTGTTTGTTTATTTTCTATATATTTTTTCATATTTACAAAACATGGATGTCTGGTATTTGGCATATATATGATTTTTTTTCAGGAAGTGAAATATTATGAAAGCAGTGCTGATGTCTCGCATGAACTATTTTTTCCTTTATTTTTACAAATATCCTCCTTCACAGTTGAAGAACAAATATCATGAAGTTGAGGATAAAACATTAAAATAACGTTCTATAATTGTCAAGGAATTCACATGAAGGAAAAACGTGGAGATATTTTTGATTATCTTAATTCAAAAGATTTAAATATATATTGTCTCTTGGATACACACATTAAAGAACAAGATTGAGTTTTGATAAAAAAATAAATAATGGAAAGGCCATTGTGTTTTCTAATTCATTTGCTTCAAATAAATGTTGCTATATGGTTTGAAAATAATTTTGACTATTAAATACATAAAGTTAAAAAAAAGATGGAGATGACAATCTGGTGGGATTGGATCTTAATATTGAAGACAAGAGATTTACTCTGATGAATGTTTATGGGCCAAATATTGAAACTCCCTGCTTCTATGACAAATTAACAGAAACTATAGATTTATTTGGAAATCAGCCTTGTATTATTTGTAGGGACTGCAATCTTGTTCAAAATGGCAACCTCGATACCCATCACTATATAAATATAAACAATCCAAGATCTAGAGATAACATTTTAGAAATTAAAGAATATAATAATCTTGTCGACCCATTCAGAAAAATATAAACTGATCTTTAACGACATGGAGAAGGAAAAACACTTTTAAACAATCTAGATTAGATTTCCTTTTGATTTCTGAAAGCCTTATAGATGACATTTGTGAAGTAAACATTGGTAATGGCTACAGGTCAGATCATTCACCACTGTTTTTGACTTTAAAAAAATGAATTCATAAAAGACAGAGGCCTAAGGAAGTTTAATAACTCTCTCCTTCAAGATCCTGAATATGTAAAACTAATAAAACAACAAACTACTAACACAGTTGAGCAATATATAATGCCAGTGCATAGAGGGGATGCTTTACATGGTATTGATAATTTAGATATTGGATTTTTAATTAATGACCAATTATTTTTTGAAGACCCTTCTCTTTGAGATTAGAGGTAAGACTATTTCTTATTTAACATTTATAAAAGACAAAGGACAAAACAGGAAATGCAACTGACTGAGGAGATACAAAATCTAGAAAATGAGGTAAGTACAGAGGACACTCTTGGTGAAATAGAAGCCAAAAAATGTCAACTTAGAATTGTGAGTCAGAACAAGGTTAAGGGTCAATATGTTATGTCAAGAACCCAATGGATTGAAGAAGGAGAGAGGCCTACACATTTCTTTTGTAATTTAGAAACACAAAACTTAAAAAAAAAAACTATTAAAAAACTAGTTACTGATGAAAATACTGTAGTAGAAAATCAAAAAGAAATCTTAAAACAATTAAAAATATTTTATGAGAAACTTTACAACAACTCAAGAATGTCTTAAAAAGAACTTATTAAGGGAATTTCCCTTTGAATTCTAAATTAAATGATATCGAAAAAGAATCATTAGAAGGTAACATTTCTTTTGCTGAATTAACACAAGCTTTGAAAAGGATGAAAAATCATTATAAAACTCCTGTGTCAGAAGGTTTTACTGCGAAATTTTGGATAGACATTGGATAGTTTGTTTTGAGGTCAAAACATTATTCAAATCAGATAGGGGACATGTCTGTTACACAGAGGCAGGGAGCTATCACATGTATTCCTATAGAAGGCAGGTCAAAACAGTTCTTAAAAAAATGGCGTCCAATTACACTTTTGAATATAACATACAAACTAGCTTTTAGTTGAATAGCTGAGAGGATAAAGTCAGTTCTAAACAGAATTATTGACTCTGATCAAACAGGCTTTATCCGAGTAGATTTATTGGGGAGAACTGTAGACTTATATATGATATTTTACAATTTACAGAAGAAAATGATATCCCTGGTATATTATTACTCATTGATTTTGAGAAGGCCTTTGACTCTATATTATGGACCTTTCTCTATGAAACACTGAGGTATTTTAATTTTGAAGATTCTATTATGAACTGGATAAAAACATTTCTTAATGATATTAGATCTACTGTCACCCAGAATTTTTCCCTTTGGGGAGAGGCTGTAGACAGAGTTATCCTTTGTCTCCTTACCTTTTCTTGATATGTGCTGAAATATTAGGCATTTTAGTAAGAAGTAGTGATGAGATGAGATAAAGGGTATTACGATCGATGATCCGAGTATATCTTGTTTTAATATGCAGACGACACATCCCTTATTTAATATGGGTCGCCTTCCTCGCTGGATGCATATATCCGTATATTACAATTCTATGCTGAAATATCAGGAATGAAAATTAACTTAGACAAAACAAACGTTTTGAAGACCTGTTGGTGACCTTCTGCTGGTGTCTGCTCTGTGGTCGGGTTGTTGTCTCTTCGGCACATTCCCCATTTCCATTCTTAATTTTAATTTTATGTTAACAATTATTTTACATAAAGAATTAAATTTTACAGAAAACTGTTACATAACCATATATTATAACGCATCTATCCCATCGAACTAGAGATAAAGGATTCAACAGATTCAGTAAAGTCGGCCTCAAATCTTGACTTACATCTAGAAATTGACAATGAGGGTCGGTTGAAAACAAAACTTTACGACAAAAGAGATAATTATAGCTTTCAAATTGATTGTGAACTTTCCATTTCTAGGTAGCAACATTCCAGCAGCACCTGCATACGGGGTATATATCTCCCAATTGATACGATTGCTTGCATTTCCTATCATGATTTTCTTGATAGAGGGTTGCAGCTCACAAGAAAGCTATTAAACCAAGAGTTCCAAATGGTGAAGTTGAAATCATCCCTTCGCAAATTTAACGGACGCCATCACGATTTGGTTGACCGTTATGGAATAACCGTTTCTCAATTGATATCGGATATGTTCCTTACGTCGTAACTAAAATCCCCTTCCCTTTCATGAATGTGACCTATCGAATTATACTATTTACCGGATTTGTTATAACATGAGCAACACGACATGACGTTTGCCACATGTGGAGCAGGATCTGATTACCCTTCTGGAGCACCTGATATCACCCCTAGTTTTTGGTGGGGTTCATGTTGCTTATTCTTTAGTTTTCTATGTTGTGGAAGGTGTACTATTGTTTGTCTGTTTGTCCTTTTCATTTTTAGCCATGGCGTTGTCAGTTTATTTTCAATTTATGAGTTTGACTGTCCCTCCGGTATCTTTCGTCCCTCTTTTCTAGAGTCTTTTTAATCTCAATTCATCTGTTTTGTTGATAAGGTCAACATTTAAGGTAAACACACAATTGTTCCGGTTTACACTAATAAATGTATTGTTTGAGTCAAAATTATACATCGTATGGTATATCGATAATACGTGACTTTCTACCTGGATGTACATAAAAGTCATTAAATATGTAATGCTGAACAATTAAAAAAAAAGATAACAAAAATACTAAATCTATGGAAAATTCATAAAAAAAGTTCTGTTCAATGATTTAAACGAATAATGATAAGGCTTTGCTTATAAAGTCAAGTCGTCTTTTTTTATCAAATGGGACAGATTCTTTTAAGTTTTAAAAAACCGTTTTATCTTTGTTTTTAAGGTATTAAATCAATAAAATATTCTAACAGATGTATGATTCATGTTTTGTACATGTATACCGGCAAATAATTATAATACTTCTATGGATATATTTCTAAGATTTATAACTGCCATTCATTTGATTTTTGATTTTCAATGAATAGAAACTCATTAATTGAACACCTTACTCTATATCTGCTTGGAATATTTATGGTATTTATCATGTTAATGGCAAATCAAATGATGATTTTTTCTAAATATTTTTAAAAGTGACATAAAATATCTGTCCTTCTCCATGATTTTCCCATTGCACTTGCGCTGTGCGGTGGATGAAGTCATCACAAGAGGTCTCGTAGTCAAGGTGAATTAGTGTCTAGGAGGTCAAAATTTAATAGCGGTACATTAAGGAAGATTTTGATAACACAAAGGTGTTGTCCTTAAGTAAAGTTCACGTTCACTACTTTTAAGAGAAAAACTTAGCCATTCAAGTGTACAAAAAGAAAAAAATCACAAAAATACCGAACGCCGAGTAACATTTAAAAAGAAAAGTACCTAATCAAATTGAAAATTCAAAAGCTTAAACATATCAACTATCATATTCCTGACATTGAATATGCAATTTCTAATGTAGAAAATGGGTTACTTAACCTGGTTTTATAGCTGGTTACATGTTCTCACTTGTATGACAGTCGCACAATATTCTATCATATTGACAGCGATGTGTTAACAAAACAAACAGACATAATTGTAATAAGTAAAAATGTAAAACTAGGGGTATAACATGCAACAATGAGGTATATTCTTAATTGCTGTAAAACAAACAAATATGTAACAAAGAAATACACAAGGGCATATAAACAAAAAATAAAATAACAATAATACTGAGCTCCGAGTAAAATTCAAAACAGGAAAGTCCATATCAAAATGGCAAAATCAAAAGGTCAAACACATCAAACGAATGAATAAAAACTGCCATATTCCTAACTTGGTGCGGGCATTTTCTAATGTAGAAAATGGAAGGAAAATACACATATCCTCAGTGATTGATATAATCTTGCATCCAGTTCATGTTAAGTTATGAGCATAGAAAACTCTAGAGGAAAGAACAGAATACAAGAAAATATCTATACGTTTCAGAAAACAAAATGTGGACTGCACAATGGTATGCATAAGAGCTCACTGGATATAATGTGCATTTTTTTTTTTTTTTTTTTTTTCATAAAACTACTTTGGAGCTCATAAAATGAAGCATTATAATCAACATATTATTGTCATCTGAGATATATAATCTTATTTTTACCATTGTAATGAAATAGCAAGCACAAAAATACGAATCCACTTGCCCTAATTGACCTTTCCCTTGAAAATCGACAAAGCGAAGGTTTGTTTTGTCAACATGATCCCATGAGAATTCTTATGTTTTTCTAATGTTGTCTCGTGCTCATCAACCCAAAATGCATACATGTAATACCAATATTAAAATATAAATATTAAAACATATCCACATTTTGGTACTTGTGGGTGGGAGAGGAGGGAACTTACCAAGAACCTCATCAACCCAAACAGTCAATATGTATTGCCTAACCAAACATAGCCCTTAAACCAACCACCACTTGGATATTGAAAGAATGAGGATATATCACATGTTCTTCCGCCAAATATATCAACCAATGAGGTTATACACATATCCTCAGTGATTGATTTAATCTTGCATCCAGTTCATGTTAAGTTATAGGCATAGAAAACTCTATAGTCCGTACAGCATATTTGCAGGCCATTCTCAAATTACACCACTAGCAAGGCTTTCCCTTTAGGAATAGTATTCCCAATACTCAAAACAAAAATATCTTCATCACTTTTATTAAATATTATTCCTTGATTACTTAACAACGCTACTGAAAACTTCAAGATACATGTACATAGTTCTTTATGAATACTTTCATTTTCAATAAATTCTCATGAATTTGATCATATACAAACTTTAAAAAGTTAAAAGTAGCGTTAAGGCAATGAACTCATATCAAAATGAACATTGTCATTATTTAAATAACATCTTCAGCATGTGGAAAGCTTGTTGTAAGCAAAGGGACTTCACCTCCAAGTGTAAACTATGCTGGCTTGTCTTTTTCTTTACTGTTGTTGAATCAAACACGCTCTTTATTTTCTAATCAGGAACATTGACAATTGTATTTCCAATTGATTCTTCACAACTTTGCTGAAAATATATTAACCAGTAACAACTTGTTTATTTGTGCTTAAGACAGCATTAGTCACACTTTGAAAAGGAAAAATCCCCTTGCCTACAATCCACGTGGAAAACCACTAGGGAATCAGTGTCCCTCGAACTGTAGACAAAGAAATTTAAATTAAAAATTTAACCATACATAAAATGTTAGTATACAATTGTACTAAGTATTCAAAATCATTCAATAAATTTTTGTGACATATTTCAACACATCAATGAAATTATATACACATCCAATAGTAAACATCATAAAATTACGGACAGATTATTAGATTTATTTTTAAATAGGTTCATTTGAACATAAATCTGCTTCCATCATATATTGTTTTTAGTATCGTGCCGTATTGGCATCTTCTGTCTTTCTCAATACAGACAAACACAAGTTAGTGTTATATCCATATTTTACCATTCATTTTTTTTTTATAATTATTTTCCTATTTTCTGAAATCAAAACATTACTTAAATTGCAATTTGTTCTCACCAGATTTTGATCAGAAAAAAAAAATCCTTTCCTTTTAGGTTGTTCGAACTCATTGGCATGAATTATCATGCAATGTCATATTGCTTCTCCTTCGTTCATCAGCCTGTCAAAGCTGTAAGTAACATCATCTGAAAACAAAAACATTCTATTCAGTCTATGTACAAATCAAACCGACCACTAAACGCGAACCTCGATGAAGACACCTTATAATTCAATACACATCACTCCGGTAAACAACATTAATATCAAGTGACATGTCACACTAAAATTATTCCACTTTCTCAATATTTCTATTTTTTTCTAACAAAGTCTTTAAAAACCTTTTCTATCAGTATGTACGAGGTAACAAAGTAACAAAAGAAACAATTTATTATTCTCCTTTCAAATACAGATCTCCGAAATGGCCAGCGCCCCGACTTCCACATAAAATATTATATAGCGATAGCACTTTGCCCTGGGTTTAACTGGCGCACGGCATAACAAATATCTGACCACTTGGGTTGATAATAAGTTAACTACCCCAGGTCGAAATCCAAAAACATTTTGCCACCAAGGTCAAACATTACAGTTGGGTGCAGACCAAGCATTACATAAAGTAAACGCAAGTTAACGCCGCGTGCACATATTTCGTTAGTTAACTTCAAATTTCCCGTTTACTAGTAAACGCCCGTTTACTATAATTACGTTAACGCGGTCAAAATGGAAATTTCTAATGTCTACCCGAGTAAACGGGCGTTTACTTTGTGTCCGTTTAGTCAGTAGTAAACGGGTGTTTACTTCATTTTCACGTGCACTTAAAAGTAAACGGGCGTTTACTACAGATTTTAAAAGTGTATTTTTACGTGCACTTGAAAGTAAACGCGCGTTTACTTTTCGCGTTAACTGATTGGCTAAATTTAGAAATAAACTTCAAGTTCATTTGTTTATTTATTTTATAAAAACGACCTTTAGTCTTTGTATTTTACGTATATGTGTTTTAAACCAGAACAATTAAAAAAACTCTTTTAATTCGAATATCAATTTTATTCAATCACACACAATCAGTTCCATTAAGTCCATTATTTTTACTTCTTAGCAGATTTTCTATATTTTCTTTTCAAAAGTTACATGTACAAATATCGATACGGAAAGAAAGGTTATCCGAGACATCGGAAACATATTTTTATATGATGGGATATACACATCATGGTTTACGTTGTTTCTTTCCCCATTTTTAATTGTCTCTTCGAATTCTTACTATAACTCGGTGCATTTAATACATAATTTTAAATCGAAATTCCCCTCGTTTGTCTTGGATTAACATGATTTAAGCTTCAGTTTTGACAAATAATCAAACGTAAATTGTACAGGGGTAAAAATAAAGTGTAACATAAGTACCCACAAAACACAAAAACGTTCAGGAAATGTTCCAGGAACGTTTCTGTTTCGTTGTGAGAACGTTGTGATTTAACATTGTAGGAACGTAAAAGTGTGGACTACCAGTTACGTTGTAAGAACGTTATGATATAACGTTATGGAAAACCAACCTGGAACCTAAATAGAACCTTGTGTAACCAAACTGGAACCTTGATAGAACCTTGTATAACCAATCTGGAACCCGAATAGAACCTTGTGTAATCAATCTGGAACCTTAATAGAACCTTGTGTAACCAATCTTGAACCTAAATATAATCATTTGTTACCAATCTGGAACCCAAATTTAGCCTAGTCCCAGACAACATTTGTATGTTGGCACAACAATGGCCCAACGTATCTACATTCATTGGCTCAACGTTGTTTTTCTCTCCATCTTCCTAAACATGCATGAACATTTTGCCACTGGACGTATTAGCAAACAACAATCAATTAATCTTTCTCTCCAGAAATTGTACCCATATTTAAATGAATTAAATCAACACATCCATGTTACCTATTTTTCTTAAATAATGAATACAAAGATATGAATACCAATACATAATTTATTTTAGCTAGACAAGGAGCAAATTCTTAAAAGTTTAATTGTATGTAACTACACGTTGCAACATCAGATCTAGAATGAAAATTATAAAGTATATTCATGATGTTTCATTCCTATAAATGTAATTTACTTCATCAGGTTCATACAGTTATTTCCTAGTTCTGTAATTCACTTCTGACATCAGGTTCATACAATTACTTCCTAGTTCGGTAATTCACTTCATCAGGTTCATACAATTATTTCCTAGTTCTGTAATTTCACTTCATTAGGTTCATACAGTTATTTCCTAGTTCTGTAATTTCACTTCATTCGGTTCATACAATTATTTCCTAGTTTTGTAATTCACTTCATCATGTTCATACACTTACTTCCTAGTTCTGTAATTTCACTTCATTAGGTTTATACAATTATGTCCTTGTTTTGTAATCTAACATGGGTTGTATTCACAAGAGTGTTCCTTTTGTTTTCTGCTACACTTTCATTTGGCACTTTTTCTGAATCCGTCTTTTGTTTAATTCTTATCCAGTGTAGCAAATCTTCATAAAAATTATTTCACTGCCCCTGTAATAAAGAAATGAACAAATGAGTACCCAATGTATACTTCTTATGAATATAATAAATCCTAAAAGACTCTAGTTTAAAACTAGACTATACAAGGCGATGCCATAAGGGATAAGGCACTCATACCACATCTTCCAACATCTATTTAGAATGTAAGACTTCACTGTGCTAGCTAAGTTAAGCCGGAAAATTCAGGGTAGATATGGATACAGGAAACAGAATCATGTAAAAAAATGTTCTATCTAAATGAATAATTCTAGTGAAAAAAATACAAAGTCAAATCTTAATACAACAGCATTATCGATAATATAATATTTAACATTTTAATTATGCATATATATTTGCAAATTTCGAATCCGATGTGGCATTAAGGATTGCTATTATGTTACTTACTTAAAGTAATTTATTGTGCATTTTGTCCAGTTCTTTTAAATGTGTATGACCTAAAAATAATTAAATTAAACAACATTCGGAAACAGAATGTAACAAGGAAAATTCGAAAATACACTTTTCCATTGATAAGGGTTATAAATGCAATCTTCACATTTAACAAAGATTTCAGAAATAAAATAAAAAGTTTTATTTGTGTTTAAAAAACATGTATTATTTGTCATTCATAATCATATACGTATATCAGAATTTTTAAAGTAACAATCAACTTACATGTTTCTTTCTCTTTAGATGATGCGATTTTCTCTTTTGTTTTCTTTGTTATCACTCCTTTCTTACAAATACACGACAGGAAATAGTCTCAAAAGTGACTATCCCACTACACTTAGATTTCCTATAAACTTAATTACCATAGCAACTATCTTTGAAATTTGTCTAACATCTGGTCAACATCATTCTATAGGTCAACCTTATCAGAATATGCTTGATTAACATACATATGTAATGGCTGTATCAAATATCATTATGTATATAATTGCTAATTATGTTTCACAAATTAAAGTTGAATGAAAAAAGTTATAATAAATAATGAGAATAATGAATTTTAACTTTTAATCGAGCAATCTATATGTTTAAGGAATAAAAAGTTATTTTGTTCTTAATACAGTGTCGGTTTTTTAGTTTTCAAAACTATCAGCATTCACTTTCTGAAACAAAATAAAGGTTTGATTAACAAGCAAGACGGCAAACATCTTACTTGCATTTTTTGCTACTAATTTGCTATTTTTTTATTTTTTTTTTGGAAAGATTATTTTTTCAAAAAAAATGAGGAACATTATTCGAACGTTTTAAGAATGTTAGTAAAGTAACGTTAACAAGTAACTAATATTAAACGTTTCTACAACGTATTATTTGTAACATAACCAAACTGAAACTTCCACACAACGTTAAAACAAAACGTTCCTAGAACGTTGAACTGTAACGTTTCATTTTAACGTTCTCACAACGTTCGTGTAACGTTAAGGTCCGAAATAACCTTACAGGAACCAATCCACAACGTTCTTTGAACGTTATGTGTTTAGTGGGTATGTACGTCATTCGTACCAATCCGTCAATTTAAATGTTCAAATATTGCGATCCTTTGCATGGATTTATAACTGATTTACTATTCAGCTATATAGAGTACTAATATGGTCTGTGTTGGTTGTTCCCGACAAATAATTTTATAATACGAGTCAGTCGTGTGAAAACTACTGAAATTTGTTTCAATTCAATAGTTTGAATCCAAAAAGGACATGCTGGAACTCTAAATTGACATGATTGATAGCAACAATTTTTTAGTCATACATGTAGCTAATCAAAAATTGCTACCTTTCAGTTTTATATAATACAATAAATCATTAAATTAAAATATAACTCATTTACTATGCAGGCAGCTATATAGATTTACATAAAAAAGTGCTAATATGGTCAGTTATGGTTGTTGGGGACAAATAATTTTATTATATGAATCAGTCTGAGGTATGAAAAATACTGAATTTTGTTTACAATTCAATATTTTGAATAAAAAAAATAAAATTGTGGCACTCTAAATTGATGCGAACCCATTTTTTTATTCATACTGTTCCAATATTGCTGCCGTTTAATTTATACAATCAATCTTTACATGAAAATACAACGTCTTTACTATGCCACTATATAGATTTACATTATAAAGTGCTTATATGGTCAGTTTTGGTTGATGCGGACAACTAATTTTATAATACGAGTCAGTCTGAGGTATGAAAACTACTTAAATTGGTTTACGATTCAATAATTTGTATAAAAAAGTACATGTTGGCACTCTAAATTGATGCGAATTAATTTTTTTTAATTTGTATTCAAATATTGCTATCTTTTATATAATACAATATCCTTACATGAAAATATAACTCATTTACTATGTGGCTTTATAGATTTACATAATAAAATGCTAATACGGTCAGTTTTTGTTGTTGCGAAACAAATGGATTTATAATACGAGTCAGTATTAGGTATGAAAACTACTTAAATTGGTTTACGATTCAATAATTTGTATAAAAAAGTACATCTAAATTGATGAGAACCAAATTTTTTATAGTCATAATATTCAAATATTGCTACTTTTTATATAATTCAATCAATCCTTACATGAAAATATAACTCATTTACCATATGGCTATATAGACTTATATAATAAAGTGCTTATATGGTAAATTTTGGTTGTTGCGAACAAATAATTTATTATATGAGTCTGTCTGAGGTATGAAAACTACTGAATTTTGTTTACAATTCAATATTTTGAATAAAAAAAGGACATGCTGGAACTCTAAATTGATGAGAACAAAACTTTTTAGTTCTAATATTTAAATATTGCTATCTTTTGTATTATACAATCAATTCTTATAACTCAATTACTATGTGACTATATAGATTTACATAATAAAATGCTAATATGGTCAGTTTTGATTGTTGCTAAAACAAATAATTTTATAATGAGAGTCAGTCTGAGGTATGAAAACTACTTAAATTGGTTAACGATTCAATAATTTGTATAAAAAAGTACATGCTGGCACTCCAAATTGATGCAAACACATTTGTTTAAGTCATAATATTCAAATTTTGCTACCTTTTATATAATACAATCAATCCTAACATGAAAATATAACTCATTTACTATGTGACTATATAGATTTACATCATAAAATGCTTATATGGTCCATTTTGGTTGTTGCGACAAATAATTTTATTATATGAGTCAGTCTGAGGTATGAAAACTACTTAAATTGGTTTATGATTCAATAATTTGTATAAAAAAGTACATGCTGTCACTCTAAATTGATTCAAACCAATTTTTTTTAGTCATAATAATCACATATTGCTACCTTTTATATAATACAATTAATTATTACATGAAAATATAACTCATTTACCATATGGCTATATAGACTTATATAATAAAGTGCGTATATGGAAAGTTTTGGTTGTTGCGGACAAATAATTTTATTATATGAGTCAGTCTGAGGTATGAAAACTACACAAATTGGTTTACGATTCAATAATTTGTATAAAAAAGTACATGCTGGCACTCTTAATTGATGGGAACCAATTTTTTGTAGTCATAATATTCAAATTTTGCTACCTTTTATATAATACAATCAATCCTTACATAAAAATATAACTCATTTACCATATGGCTATAAAGATTTACATGATAGAATGTTTATATGGTCAGTTTTGGTTGTTGCTGACAAATAATTTAATATATATGAGTCAGTCTGAGGTATGAAAACTACTAAATTTTGTTTACGATGCAATATTTTGAATAAAAAAGGGACATGCTGGCACTCTAAATTGATGCGAACAAATTTTTTTAGTCATAATATTCAAATATTGCTACCTATTTTATTATACAATCAACCCTTACATGAAAATATAACTCATTTCTATGCGGCTATATAGATTTACATAATAAAATGCTTATATGGTCCATTTTGGTTGTTGCGACAAATAATTTTATTATATGAGTCAGTCTGAAGTGTGAAAACTACTGAATTTTGTTCACGATTCAATATTTTGAATAAAAAAAAGGACATGCTGGCACTCTAAATTGATGCGAACAAAATTTTTTAGTCATAATATTCAAATATTGCTACCTATTTTATTATACAATCAATCCTTACATGAAAATATAACTCATTTACTATGCGGCAATATAGATTTACATTATAAAATGCTTATATGGTCCATTTTGGTTGTTGCGACAAATAATTTTATTATATGAGTCAGTCTGTGGTATGAAAACTACTGAATTTTGTTTACGATGCAATATTTTGAATAAAAAGGGACATGCTGGCACTCTAAATTGATGCGAACAAAATTTTTTAGTCATAATATTCAAATATTGCTACCTATTTTATTATACAATCAATCCTTACATGAAAATATAACTCATTTACTATGCGGCTATATAGATTTACATAATAAAATGCTTATATGGTCCATTTTGGTTGTTGCGACAAATAATTTTATTATATGAGTCAGTCTGAGATATGAAAACTATTGAATTTTGTTAACGATTCAATATTTTGAATAAAAAAAGGACATGCGGGCACTCTTAGTTGATGCGAACACAATTTTTTAGTCATAACATTTAAATATTGCTACCTTTTTTATTATACGATCAATTGTTATATCAAAATATAACTCATTTACTATGCCGGCTATATAGATTTACATAATAAATTACTTATATGTTCAGTTTTTGTTGTTGCGAACAAATAATTATATATTACGAGTTAGTATGATGTTTGAAAACTACTGAATTTTGTTTACTATTCAATATTTTAAATAAAAAGAGGTTATGGCCTTCAGACTGGTACAAACATTGCTGTCAATTGTATTATATGGTCAACTATGGAATAAAAATATAACTGAATTACTTCTATATAGAATAAGATAACTTGTTAAAGGGTAAATATTGTCAGTTTTTGTTAATGATATCAAATAATTTTGTTTTTTGAGTCAGTCTGTCTAAGATGAGAAAACTGTTTGATTTTGGTGAGGATTAAATTACATGTATTTGAAGAAACATACTTAAACTATTATTAGCGAAGAACAAGAAATTTAATATAATTATTGTTCAATTAAATACAAATGTGTGACATTTTTAAATAACCATAATCGTCAATATGTCAAGCGGAAATGACTAGTTGGTCAATTAATTTTGATGTTCCTTATCATTTCATATTATAGGTCAGTGTATCCAGGTTACGATGACAATCTGCGTTAACGGGCGTTTACTACAAACAGTAAACACGCGTTTACTTATTTAGTTATAATAGAGGACGCGCAGTTTTCCACGTTAACGCAGAGGTAAACGGGAAAGTAAACGCCCGTTTACTCTTTAAAAAATTAGAAGAAGCGCCGTTTTTGCGTTAACGCGGAGGTAAACGCGAAAGTAAACGCCCGTTTACTTTTAATGTCTACTGCAATTTCGGAGTTAACGCACAGTTAACGCGGCGTTTACATGAAGTGCACGCGAGTAAACGCCGCGTTAACTTTTTCGGCCCGTCTACATGTAATGCTTGGTCTGCACCCAACTGTACCATTTAGTTCTATCAAGAAGCCACCAAGGCGAATATAAATGACCACCAAGGTCTTAAAGCCCCCAAGGCGAATATGAATGACCACCAAGGACTTAAAGCCCCCAAGGCAAGTATTTTTAATTTAATGTTGCCACCAAGGCAAATGTAAAAAAATATAAAAATGACCACCTAGGTCTATTGCCACCAAGGCATATATAAATGACCACCTATGTCTATTGCCACCAAGGCATATTTAAATGACCACCTAGGTCTATTGGCACCAAGGTATATATAAATGACCACAAAGGTCTTAAAGCCACCAATGCAAATGTAAGTAAAAGTTAAAGAATATAGTTACTTTGACGACAACACGTGGAGCACACCTTCACACAGCTTGGATATTGAAAGAATGAGGATATATCACATGTTTTTCCGCCAAATATATCAACCAATGAGGTTATATGCCAAGCACAATAGTAAAACTACACGAAAAAAATACAAACATTTGCAATAGCACAATAACACAATGACGGGATATAAAAGTTACGAGCCATAATACAGATGTATTAACACATTTTAACATCCTTATATGCTTATCAAATTTATCAAATCGTGATAGTCATATTAGCTGAATTTAAAGTCTACATTGGTATAAACAATTTTTTTTACAGTTAACAGAGAACGAGTTATTAATCTAAATTTACCAATATTTTACAACGAATCCATTTAAAGTAAAATTTCAAAAATTCAAAATGAAAAAATTAGTTCGTCGTGGTTTAAACTTTATTTTTCATTTTTAAATTCTTTGGCATCAACATAAAACTCTATGAAAGAAAAAAAAGTGCATGAGAATATTACTTTGTACATCTTCCAACAAGATTTAGACTTCAGACATGCACATTAACATATGGCTCAGTATTTGTTTTAACATTTGCATATTTCATTCAAAATCAAGACTGGTTGTGTTCTGTTATATAATTCAAGACGGTGAAAGGTTACCATCGCCATGTTTATTATATTTATGAAGAATATAACTAATTGCATGTGTTGACAATGAAATTAAGTAAATCAATTTAGTAACAAGCATTTATTGTTGTGGCTACGGTTAATGGTCTTCTTTTACACGTGAAGCTTG
This sequence comes from Mytilus trossulus, assembly GCF_036588685.1. Classification (NCBI taxonomy): domain Eukaryota; kingdom Metazoa; phylum Mollusca; class Bivalvia; order Mytilida; family Mytilidae; genus Mytilus; species Mytilus trossulus. Next base: position 60,790,097 of record NC_086378.1, on the reverse strand, counting down.
CATGCAATAACCATATCAAAACATCTGAATTTTGTTTTCATATTATGTTTTTGTTATATCTAATGACCAAATGCATAACGTTTAATTGAACTACTAGATACATGTATAGTAAAAAGTAAAATAATGAAAATACCTAACTCTAACATGTCTAAGGAAAATTCAAAACGAAAAGTTCCTTTGCGTATGCACATAACAATATGGAAAAGCTTATTGATTTCTTAAAAAACTCTAGAAGATGTAATAATATGCAAAATTAATCCAAGACACTGGTATCATCTACTTGTTCGTGTTAGCTATAGTGAAGCTTAAGTGAAGAATTCAGACAACAGAATCCAACTTTGAAATTTGATAACTTGACTAAGTCGTCATCACAAGCACATGCATTGAGAAACACTCAAATAGCAAAATCTAGAATGGTAATATGTCCCTTTTCATTACTACAACACATACAGTTTTCCAAAAGATAAAAAAAAACACACTAGGCACTTTGTATTTTCCGACAATGGTTGCAGACAAAGAAAATTTATAATCAACGTTCTGATTCATAAATGTTTTACAGAACATGTTGATCAACTAAACAATCTCAACTCTATATTTGTTCTATGTTATTTCCGTGACAAAATTCATATTAGTTCATTGACATTTAAAAGTATTTTACATGTACTTTTATAGTCTTACACATGTACTATATGATATCATTGATGCAGACTTTTACAAGTTCAAATCCTGGAAAGCTGCTTTTGCGTGGTATTTGCGTCAATTGTTATCAAATTATATATGTTTATGTACTAACGTATTGTGATAGGAAAGCTCTCAAAAGTACCCAGGTGATTGATATGATGTGTGCTCTCTTTATGCCATAAATAAGCATGGATATACACGAATTCAACTATTGTGTTATCGAGTGCACACATCTTTTCAGTCTTTTAAATCCCTAACGACTCTCCTTTTCAAAGACAAGGTGTTGTGTATAGCAAATCTATACCAGATTTGTATTAATGAAAATATATTCAATTGTGTACACTTTATATATGAATATGAGAGATTGACAATAGGATACCAATGCATATGAAAAATACAATTATATATAAAATCGACTTTTCTAATCGAACGTATTTCACAATATAGAAAGTACGTACATGATCAGAAAGCATACTATTATCAGATGTGATTCGCCACATTGTAACTATGTAAAGACATTGGGTTGTGATATACTTCGATAAAGATTATGAGACTTCTCAAAATGTTGGGAAAGAGATCATATACGACACATACAAGCAACGGAACCGCACAAATCAACCTTGTGGTTGATTTAGTTTTGAAAATAACACGTGTATACGGAGATATTAGAAAGACACGATTTTATCGTATTCTACCTCCGCCATATTTGAATCTTGGTACATTTGTAACTGCAGTTACTATGATCAGTTTAAAATGTAACACTATTTTGACAAAATCCAAACCCTTAATGTTTTTACAAATATTCTCTGTTGTGATGTTTTTTCTTGTTAGTATCATCATTTTATATACATTTGTATGAATCTGTATTGTGACGACACTTTCCCGTCCAAAAATATGCTACAATTTGTTAACTTTCGAATTGAGTGATTAATTTGGCAAATTACAAAAATAAATACTGTCCGAAAATCTTTGAAATCAATCGGCCCTTCAGACAACAACAGGAATGATTCACCATTGACTTATATTAAAAACACATTAGTTTATTTTATAGATACATTAAAAAAAACGTTGATTCATGAAAAACAATCAATTCACCCTCTGGGCTCGTGGTTTCTTTTTCAAGAATCAAGATTATTCATTGTGTCTTTACTACATAGTTCAGTATGGATTACATTTGTACATATTGAAAATGTTCAGTGAAATACTAAATCTTATCTGTCATATCGACATAATGTAACAGTTTATTTAACATGTATAACAAAAAAAAAACCCAAAAAATTGTATAGACTTGACAAATATTTCTTTAAAATGAGTGAAAAAAAAAAATCAAAATCGGATAATAGATATAAGCACATATATACTAGTTAACAATAGAACGTACAGACTTACTTATAGAATTAAACATATACGAATGATAGATGAATTGAAGTAAAATGTCGCTTATTAAAAACAAATTGAAACATGAAATTATACATGTTATAATAACTAAATCTGTTAAACTTTACCTAAATTTTCACAATAAACACTTACAAAATCTGTAAGTGGAATATTGCAAATATAAGAAAAAACTCTGATTTTATAAAACTATATTATAAATGTCAGAAAAAGTCTCAAAATGAAATATTCTTTCTACAATGACGCGTCGCTATTCTTAAGCGGTTGTGAGTGTTTTTTTTTTATTAATTAACTCCAAGATGATGGACTCGAGACGCGCTGTAAACTCTGAAACAGCGGTAATTTGCTTCGCTAATCTGTCAATGGTTCTCTTGAAGAAATAAAGGGGAAAATGGTGTTGGGTATTTACACAAAAAGGGGGGTTGGTAATTAGAGTATTTACTTTCAGTCAAAATGTGACGTGAACATACATGAACAAATAGTCTTTAAAAAAATGTTTGCATTGCAAGATTCGTTGTATTACCCAATATTTGTTTTCAGCTGATTCCTGAAACTTCTATTTGCATATCTTCTGAATAAAAAAAGATCATATTTACTGTGATTTAAATAGTTATCAAATGTACCAGGATTATAATAAACTGTGCAAATTTCAATGAATTTTATTCAATGGTTTAACTGGTATGTGTACATTTTCTTTTTTGTTATTAAATTTCCAAAATACACCCGGTGGCTGCAAAGTAGTTTCCATTTTATGTTTTATTAAATACAGATGGGGGTGGTCATTCTGACTTTTCATCAATTTAGTATCAAAAGTGCAAAATTTTCAATGTTATAAGAGGCGAACATTTCTGTTTTATGTGTCTTAATGTTCTCAAGATAGAATCAAATACAGTATTTTTACAATATTATTGATAGCTCGAACAGTTAATTGCCCTAAAAAATGTTTATGCAATTATGTAAAAATCAGAATGTGTTATTTTACATGTATCATACACCTGTAAGAATATTTCATTGACTTTCTTGCTAAAACGAGGAAGTACGTTTTCTATACATAAAAGTACTAGTCACAGTGGTTAAAAGAAAAGAAGACTTGGCTATATAAGAAACGCTGAATATCACTACGTTGCATTATTTGTTAAAATTAGTCTAAAAAGACACGCCGAACGGAACAGGCAACATGCATAAGCGAACTTGGATTTATTCGATGTTCTTGATTATGCAGACAGGTGAGACATTACTTTAAATCTAGTTGGTCACACGTCATTGTCAATATAATGGAATTATTTGCGACTTTGAGAAATTGTGCTTGCCATGAAACCTGGTTTAGTTGACCATTTTTTAGATACGGTTGTAACAAGGCAGGAATATGACAGTTGTTGTTCTATAGATTTGACGTGTTTCAGCGTTTGATTTTGCTGTATGATAATGAACTTTCCGAATTGAACTTTTGGTATTTTTTTCATTTAACCTTTGAATAATTGTTTAAAATCAAATCGTTAATGACTTGTATGTTAATGCAATAAGATTGACACAACCGTAATTGTTTATTAAGCATTGACAAAACAGAAGAATTGAAATGAAAGAGTCTTAATTAACTTAAGTAACAGTTTTTAATATACATTTGGTAGGGTAATAGTATTCTGTCCAATTGTATTCCTTGTATAATATGTTGGTTGCTCTTTACATTAAGAGGTTGGGATAACAGGTACATGTTGTTTTTTGTTGAGGTCTACTGGCCTTTGTTGATATCCTAAATGGTTCTCTGTCCCGTCTTGACTATGTTCTTGTAACTGCAAAACTTTCCTTCATACAAGCGGAACGCCTGTCTATTGCTTGATTCATCAACAGGTTCCTGTCATTTCATTTTTACTTACAAATGTCAGTGAATATTTCAAATGTAGTATTAAATAACATATTAATTGCTTTATTCATTCCGTGTCGTGCTTGAATTTCTTGTTTATATCAACATTGACTTTAAATCATATCCCAGCCAGACCTGTGGTAATTAAAAATTTAATTATTGTAATTGAGCATATTGTCAATTACATGTAATTGAAAGTAATGAATTACATTGCCTTTTACTCATGTAATTATGAATAACTTTTCAATTACTTTGAATTACATTAATTTTAAATATTTGTTTGGAAATTTTTACTTTTCTGATGCAACCTATACATTAACATACCTTAATTGTTTTCAATTTTTCATATCACTGGGTCGATACCTCTACTGGTGGACTACCAGTCCCCGAAGGTATCACCAGCTCAATAGTCAGTATTTCGGTACTGACATGATTTAACAAACCTTTCTGAAAAATTGCCGTTTATAAATTATGGAATTATTAGGAAACTAAGGTTTCAACTCCCTCTGGTAAAGTTGACGTTAGATGAATTTGGCTATTTATTTTAGATATATTTGACATATAGCTCTTCAACGGTTTCGGTACTTATACATTCTCGGATTTCAAAAGTTTGGCTTTGAGCGTTCCTGATGGTAAATCCAGAAAAGCGCTTCGGACGCATGCAAATATTAAACGTGTTTTTTTTTTCAATTTTACATACCTTAAGTTAAGTATAGTATATAAATCAAAGTACAAAGTGGATTCACAGCATCAAATAGTAGTGAATTAAAATAACTAAAGTATAGACCGTTGGCAAAATTATCTAAGTTAAAACAAATCAATGCATGTCCGTTAAAGAATAAATTAGTTAAAAAAAAAGAGTTTCCTAGCTTTGGCATGACTAATCTTACTACCAGAAATCTATACTTCTACAAAACAATAAATACAATGTAATTAAACATTCGAACAGAAAAACGGTAAGGACATACTTGGATCTTAGAAACAAATTTTACGAAGCATTGTCATAGATGGTGAATAATTCACTATGCAAAAACGTTCTTGTCAGCTCTCTGTGGCATGAACCAACATTCACGGTTGAATTAAAAAAAACAGGACAGGTTTAAACCGAAAGACTTTAAAAACAGAGACCAATGTTCACCTTTCAATCAGCTTGACTTTATCAGATGGTAATATGAAAACTAAAATTTCCAGACTTCAGCAATCTGCAAGAAATATTTTGTTGGAGAATTTTAGGAAGTAGCAAATTCATATTATGTAAAATTAAAAGTAATTTTAATCGACAGCCAATGGAAACTGGACAGAATGGGGTGTTTGGACATCATGCTCAGTAACTTGTGGACGAGGATCTCGGCAGAGACAACGAAATTGTGTACCATTTACTACACCGTGTCCAATTGAAACTGATTTTGATGAAGAAAGGTGTAACTTACCATGTAAAGGTAGACTTCGTTTAACTTTTGCTTCATAAACGATGCATGTTATATTTTATACTTTCTAATACAATTGACTTTGAAGAATATCTTGCATTCAAAAAGTCGTAAATTATAATAATTAAAGTATGTAACGTAAACACAAATGATAATGGGGAAGAACCATCAATGCACTTCTTTTATAGAATACATTAGTTACAAAATACAATTTACAGTTTAAATATTTTTTTATTTTTTGTAAGCATACGTTGCATAATACAAATTGAAAATACCTATACCGAACAGTACTTAACTTTTAACAAGTAGAAAGGTTAATCTCTAAATCAAAAACAGCAATATATTTCACATATTTGTCAAAATCATGTTGGATCATGTGGAGGGAGAACACATATGGAAATATGTTAGAAAATATTTTAGATGAAGGAAATTTAAAACCAAATTGTTTATACACTTTAAAAAATCATAGTTATTTTGCCCAAGTCAATGGAAACTGGGGACCATGGAGTCTTTATGGACCATGCTCAGTAACGTGTGAAGAAGGAGTACAAGAAAGAACACGATTGTGTAATGATCCTGCTCCTGTAGGGCTCGGAGAGCCATGTGAGAGTGCAGATACCAGCTCAAAAAGTTGTAACACAGATGCATGTGCAGGTTAGACTTCGTTTAAGGATTGATTTATCTATTTCATGTCATGCTTGATTTCGTTTTTCTATAATGATTGCCGAGGAAGTATATCCCACCATCAAATAGTAGTAAATAAGGATAATTGATATATATGCATTTTAAGCCTAATGCTTAAATCAAAGTTAAAGTGTTCTGGTTTATTTACTTTACTGGAGACACCAAAATCACAATATCATTTTGTAGGTGGTATTTTGTTAAAACCTGCTTCAGTTTTTCTCACTTTCATCTAAAACGTTTCTTTTTCTATTTGAACATGTAGTTTATTCATTGCATAGCATTGAAATCGATAATAAAAATTGAAACTGACAATATTTTACTCAAGCTCACAAGAACCACGCTCCCACGTTGTCACTGAGCAAATATATTCTGACATAATTCCTTAATTAAAATACTTATAATGCCTACATAAGACCACTTATTGTAGTGGATATACACATCATCAATGTATGTTCCTGAAAGTTTCTTGAAAATATGTCGCTATGTCAAAGTAATGCAGTAATTTATCATGGCCACAAATGCAAAGGATTTTGCTCTATTCAATGACTTAGCGTGAGAAAACTATTTGAATACAAACCTCGCGTCCAATCAAAAATTTAAATTGTAAAAGACTAATTTTAATTTTCATTCATTATACTAAAAATAATTCTAAAACTCTGTGTTTCGAAGTTGCCTATTATGAAATAATTTTACTTCACATTTTTTCAAATCGTATAGATTATTAACAGAAGAACCTTTAATTCCCGCTTTTACTGACCGTTGAAACGAAAATAAACCACCTGTTATTTAAATCCATAATGCTTAATAAGTTTTTAACACAATTTCATTGCAATAATTGTCTCCTGAAAAATCTAGTTATTTTTCCAATTGAAATCTTGTATACGTTATGCAATTTGAATAATGAAGCTGTCAGTTGTTTGAAAGTACATTCGCGTGTTTAGCTCGTTACATATTTTTCAATTTATATATATCATTTGGTTGCTTCAATATGAATTGGAAACATTTGACAGAATGAGGGGATTTGTCTGGCAGCCAATACGAAATTTGTAGGACCAGAATACATAATGTAAATATTGTACGATCTTTACAGTGAGCACCAACAATACATTACACAGCCAACTGCAGGATAAATATACTTGGGATTAAAATACATTTGTAATCTGCAGAAATGTATAATATGTATGTGCGCTGATATTTAAGTGTATATCTTTATTTTATACATTACATTTTAGAATCTTTGAAAATCTGTTTACAGCATTCACAGCGACATTACCCGGAGGTGTTCATCCATATCCGGACGGTGCTTTTATCGGATATCCGATTAAGCTTTTAGACACTCGTGGTTACAGTAATGGTATTTTTACTGTTCTTCCTGGAATGGGCGGTGTTTACTCGGTATCTGTATCCATGATGTCAGGCTCTGTTACAGGTCACACTACTTTGAGAAAAAATGGAGCTATTTTGGTGTGGCTATTCACTAACAAAGAATATGATATGTCATCCCAAACTATTCACATTCAACTGGTAGTGGGGGACAGGATTTGGGTACAAATGACCAATCAGGCATCGAGTCTTTTTGATGTTTATAACACTTTTAGTGCAGTTAGGATACATTAACTGTCTATATGATATCATAAAGGCTTTGAAGACGTTTCGTTTCGGAACACAAAAATAAGCAGTGAATGGTTTCAAATAAAGTTTACCATTTTGTTATCGTTAGACTTTTTGTTAAAAGAGTTGTACCTTATAACTGAAACCAAGATAAAATACTAGACGTATTTCTATTTCTATTATATCATAAATCTAAGCATTAGGATTTTAGCATGGGGGTTAGTTTAAATATAAGACAGATTCGAATGAAGATATGAAGAATGGGTCATAAAGACAAACATTTCAAAATTGATTGGTAAATTGATAGTTGCATGTCAACAAGGTGGATGGTTACATGCTAGTGTGATATTAAAATGTCCTGCCTATTGTTCACTATATTCAGTTAGTCGTTTTTTACATATTCAAGGGCAATTTTTGCAGCCAAACCAACACGTTATTTTTGTCTTTGCTTTGCAAAAATGCATATACAAACATAGTACAGGTATTATTACAAATCAGACAACTCTAGTTTAAAAAATTGAAAACAGACCGCTGATAAGTTCAGACACCTGTTAATCGTATCTTTGTGTTGTATTTTACCGTTGTGACTATTTCAGTGGTTCTTCCGCTCATTTGACATGTTTGAGGTTGATGTAAGTTGAAGTAAGGAGCATACCCCTGTTTATGAAGCTCATGTTATGTGAACATGCATCGTAAATCATACGTCATTCGACTTCTGAATAATTCTACTTAATTATAAGGAAAATATAACTTATGTTCTCGTTCTTACTCTGTATCACCAACATAACTTAAGAAGATTTATTTTATAAGTTGTCATAGCAATTAATTTCCTACCAATTTTTACAAATGTTTATTTTACTAAAGTTAAACGGTAAGATTGGGGCATGCTCACGATTGCGGAACAGCTAATATAATATATATTCACACTTCTACGAATATCGATTGATTGATTGATTTGTGTTACCGCCACTTTTAGAACTCTAATTGTCCTAGTTCGGGTTGGTCATATCTTAACGGTAGAGGAAGCCTTAATACCCGGAGAGAAACCGCGACCTTTTGTAGTTAATCTGAAAAGTCAAGTAAAATTGCATTCGACCACATTTCGAACTCACAACCGCTGTGTTGACTGGCTAGCAATACAGTAATTCGACTTCTCAGACCACCGGTCAGCCAGGCCCTCCTTCTACTTAGAATGTGTTATGTTTCAATGCAAATATGTTGTTTTATAGTTTTGATGGTTCGATTGTTTTTTTATTGAAGTGGAAACACCCAAGAAAATATTTCGAAGACACTTAAAGTGGCGTTAAAACACTAAAATTCAAACCAAATCGTGTGTAATAATTGGTTATGATTGAGAACTAGCATACACTTATGGTCTGTTGGTGATTCAACGTGTATATAAACTTAAAGGATTATCATTATGACCATAATGGTGCCATCAGCTAATTCACGTTGGCTATAATGAAGCTAAAGTGAAGAATTTGGTCCACACAAGTACATGTATTGAGAAACATTCAAATAGCAAAATCTATAAAAGAAAGTACTTTTCTTTATTACGCATTATACATTTTTCCAAAGGAAAATAAAGTAGGAACTTTGTAATTTCCAATAAAGATTGAAGACAAAGAAAATTAATAATAAACGTTATTATTCACAAATGTGTTACAAAACATGTGATCAACTAGCAATATCAGCTGTATATATTTGTTCTATGTTTGTTTTTCGTGACAAAACTCAGACTAATTCATTGACATTAAAACTTGTAAAAGTTTTTTCTGATATCATTAAAGATATATGCTAATTATTAAGAGTGCATACTGGCTTGAAACTAGCTGTCAGTAACTTACCGTTCTCTCAGATATATTTAACGCCCCGTTGAGTCTGTGTTTTGTTGATTTTCTGCATTACATCAATCGGATGAGCTTAACCCTTTCTCAACTGATTGTTATAGTTGTTGTACTGTTACAAAACTATCCACGGTAAGGGAATGTTTCGTTTACAAAAGACTAACAAGTAACACTCGATAAAAGTTGAAAAGGCTGAATTGGAATATTTCCCGTTAAACAGAAATGTGACATGAATTATTTTAATTTAATTATTCGGAAGTCTCTGTTGTGTGAAGTTAATACTTGTTTATTGTGTGATAGAGTTGTGCTGTTTAAGAATTATTTATTAAAAAGGAGATTTTAAATGAGACTACCACCAATCAAATGACTGCATGTGTCAAAGTGTCTATTAGTCTTTTTACGCGGCGAAAAGATAATTACAAATTAGATTGATAATTATCATCACTACCAAATCATTATATAATTCAGCTGACTTACTTTTTAGTAATAAAGGGGCTCGCGAGTATAGATCAATTTTTTTTTTAATATATGATTTCGCTATATATTTCTATAAATGAACTTTATCGTATACTCTATGAAAAATTGCAATAAAACAATGGGGTCACAGATCATTTAAGCTCACAATCTGCTATCGAAAGAAGCATACATTTTTGTAAAGGTACTTTTATTCTGTTGAACTAATAGGAAAAATAGAGGTAATATTGAAATAAAAAAAAAAAAAACTAAATTAGAGAAATCTATTAAATTTTACAATAATTAGGTTTAAGTACAGCTTATTTGAAAAGAAAAAAAATATAGGTTTCCGATGATTTTAAAATATCTTTCAATTTTAATGCCAAAAAAAAATGGCATTTTTGCACCAAAGGGAGATACTTTGGAGCTTTTTTAAATGATATAATACATTTTAAAAGTTATCTGGGCCACAAAGAATTGATTTTTTTGGTTGAATTTTGTACCATATCATAAAGTCACAACTAATAAAGTAATAAATAAAATTTATTATGAAAAAAAAAATGCTGACATTTTTGTACCTTCGGGCCTTCTTAAACACATACACGCAAACTCAGTTCTATAGTATAATGTAATACTATAAAGTGCAGTAGTCAGTTAGTTGGCACTACACATTGCTACATGCATAACACGAATTATAAAAACTATTCTTTTAAATGTTCCCGTTTAAAAAAATTATTAATTTATTTATGAAAACAATAAAGTGTCAACTCCTGGTAGAGTTTCTTGCAAACGAATTTAGTTTCCCTTTGGTCACATAGCTTATAACGTTCTAAATATATATTTTCCATGGCTTTAAAATGATTATGTTTGAGCCGTTCATGATTAAAATAATTCAGAAAAAGCTCCAAAACCAACACACTTAAATGTTATTTTCATTAAATCTATCTACATTTTCCTTCTTTAATTTTCAATTTTTGTCCCGCCGAGTAGATATGGTTTGTCAGTATAGATAATTAAAAAATATTTTATTTTCTATTGTATTTCTATTTTTTGGGAAATACACATGAGCTTTGTGAAAAATGTAGAGAGTGGTACAATCAAAGATTTGATGTTCACAATTTTTCCTAACAAAGTTAGATTTCGATATTTAAAACAATAAACAATTTAGATCTATCCATTTTCTCTATTCTATTTTCAAAATTTGATTTCTCACATTCTTCATTATCATGTCCAAAATAAATTACTCGAGCTTTTTCAGGTTCATCTGTCCAGTTAATATATATTTTCTATTTTGATTTTACTGATTTTGAGTTTTCCTATCTAAAGTCCTTCTTTTTTTTTTTTATTATTTAATTAATCCCGAATTTGATGCAAGATTTCAATTTTATTCAATGCTAGTTCGGTGTCATTTTTATCAATAAAAATAAAATTTTATCATCAGTTATTTAACATAGTTTAACACAATGTGTTTTCAGTCAAATTTATGTGAAATCCTTTTATATCTTTGTTATTTCGAAGTCTCAATGCCAATATTTCAACGGATGTGATAAAAAGTAGAGTAGAGAAAGGACATCCTTGCCTAATCCCATCCATTATCAATAATACATATTTGAATATCAGTCAATGGATCCAAAGTGATAAACAGTATTTAACAAAACTATCCATTCAAGAGTGTCAACGTTTTTTTTTTAAATCGACAAAAACAATTGCCACTTCTATATTATATATATCTGTATAATCTATTATATATTGTATTTGCCTAAAATTGAAACCAATAAATCTACTTTTTATGTATTCAGGTTAATCTGTGTTTATGAGCTTTGGTTGAACTTTGTTTAGTCGTTGAGGTAGTACATGTGACAGAATATTAAGATCTACGTTTAATGAAAAATAAAAATGAAATCGATCTTTGATTTTCTAACTGTAATGGGTCTCTTTTTTTTTAGATACTAACGACAAAACACTAGACCGCTGTGAGTAAGTCAATAGACTGTTTTCTTGAACCTTTTTATATACTTTAACAAACATGTCTTTAAGCTTCTCCCAAAACATTTTGTAAATTTTACGGTTAGACCGTCATGTACAGGAGACTTATTCAATTTCATATATTGTACTGCTTCAGAAGACTATTCGAGCGTAACTGAACTTTCACACAAAAGCTTTACTTTGTCATTTTTTTTCTTCTAATTTTGTATTTTTAATGTATTCTTGAGGTAATGTTCCCTTCGGATTTTGTAATGAACACAATTTTTCCGAATAGTTTTTAATTTCAAGCAATATTTTGTTTTGATCTTTTAAAGCATTGCTTTTTCCATTTTTCCATACAAACAGACTATTAAAAACAGTATGTCATTATTTTGGATATTTAATTTAAACAATCCTTCATCTTTGTCTTTAAAATGAATTTATAATCTCATACTTCAATAAATTACTTATAAATATCGAGACCCCTCTTCTTGCGGATGTGCCATGACTGCAAAAAACTTCAAAGTTAGGTTGGTTTTTTAATTTCATTTTAAATATCTAAGTCTATATCAGTTTCTTGTAATAAGGTTATTGATATATTTTGAGATTTTAACCATGTCAAAACACTGTTACAATTTCTCTTGAGGGCATGCCATTTACATTTAGGCTGCAATTACCAAATAACACATTAAACAGTTTACAATTCTATCAATAGCTTTAAAATAAATTATGCGTTTTCTCCATACACATATATCAGTTTGGTATACACGCATCTTCTAAAGTAATCGTATAAATTATAAAAATCAAAATGCGGAATCGCATCCTTATTGTTTTAATTGTACATACATGTATCATTGATTATCATTCTGAACATCGTTTGTGTAAATTAATGTATTCTATGTGTCTACAACCTATTATGTATATATTCTTTTGTAACACACATTGTTGGATTTGATGAATAACTTGATATATATACATTGAATTTAAGATATTGGTATAAATATGTGTGTGTAAATTTGCACGGAAATCATGGGAATTACTTTTGTTTTATTGATGTTTTTGACAACAGTTAAGTAATATACCACTTGTATTATACAAGGAATAATTTGACAGAATACTGTTACCCAATTAATTTATATCATAAAGTCTTTTTCATTTCAATTCATCTGTTTTGTTAATAGTTATCAAAGGTACCAGGATTATAATTTAGTACGCCAGACGCGCGTTTCGTCTACATAAGACTCATCAGTGACGCTCATATCAAAATATTTATAAAGCCAAACAAGTACGAAGTTGAAGAGCTAGGTCTCCACTAAAGGTAAACATACAATTGTTCCGGTTTTAACAAGTACATGTATTTTTGAGATTAAATCATATAGTTTAGGCTACATCGATCATATGTGTCCATCTCATTCCATGTTCACTACAGTCATACACGATGTGATCTTAATAATTAAAACGCAAAGTAACAAAAATACTGAACTCTAAGGTACTTCAAACGGAAAGTCCCTTATCGATGGCAAAATCAATAGCTCAAACACACCAAATCAATGGAAAACAACTGTCATTTTCATGACTTTGTATAGACATTACCTCATTTAAAAAATTATCAATTATACCTGGTTTTGTAGCTAGCAAAACCTCTCACTTGTATGACAGCCTCAAACATTTCGATTATATTGAAAACAATGTATGAACAATAAAAAAACAAAGAAATGTGTAAATAATCAAGAACATCAAATACATTAGAGTTTGCTTGTGCATTTACCTGTTTTTTCAACGTGTCTGTTAACACTAATTTCAACGACTTGCAGGTTGGTGGTATTCATCGTTAAACATATAGTCATGTCGTCTTTGTTTATTCATTGTGACTAGAATGTTTAGGTTTAAAAAAATGCTTTTTCTTTGCTTTTAGGTATTAAATATAAAAAAAATAGGTGTTTACATACTTTCTTCACGGACTGGCACTTGCGCTGTTTCGTGGCTATGTTATCATCAGAGGTATTGAAGTGAAGGTCATTAAATACGGGACAATTTTGGCGAATAAGTGTCTGGAAGCAACAATTCAATATCGGTACATTTATGAAGATTTTGATAACATAAAGGATTTTCTTCTTAAATAAAGTTCACGTTCCATACTTTTAGAATAGATTTAGCCATGTAAGTAAATAATCCTTTTTTTTAAATTTGAAGTTTCACATGACTTTAAATTAATACCTAGTGCGGTGGCCACAATTATAAAGAGATGCTTCGTAGTTACTATCATTGCATACGGAAATATATCGTCGGATTAGTTGATGGGAGTTCAATAATTTTATATAGTTCATTTATGCAGATTTTGATAATATATGGGATTTTCTTTTTAACTAAAGTTCACGTACTTTTACAGTAAAACTCAGCCATACAAGTATATAAAACATATTCAACTTTGTTTTGATATGAAGTTTCATATGACTTTACATAAATAATCTCTGTAATCTCTTAATTTGTTGACTATAAGTAATTTCAAGAAAATTACAATGATCGTTAATATCTAGTAATAAACCAAAGAAATATTACTGAAATACTTAAATATCAATCAAATGGTAAATAATTTATTCATGTTCCTCAAAAACGCATTATTTTGACCATATTTGACCATTTTTGAAATGTAAGGTATCCAACACTTAAGTGCAATCTTCTTCGTTTTCTAAGTATACGGGGTGTAGCATTTCATGTGAGTTTTGTGGGCGTGACTTAAACAACTAAGATTTTAATAAGGAAGTTCTAAATTACAGATTTTGTATGCATACCTGTTGAGGAAGCTGGCCTGTCATGTTTTGGATTTTTTGTCAGATTTTCGGAATCCTCTGGTTTTATCCATTTGAATGCCTTGAAAAATTTGCCCGGTGACTTCTATTTTTCTTTTTTGTAAATCTTGTACATGTAAAATGATAAGCCATTTGTATAAGTCTTATTAAATTTTGATAACTTTTAACAGTTTTTGAGAACTTCAACTTGTCAATGATTAAGCTATGAAAAATCAAGAGAAAATATTTTCCTGCCAGAATTTTAATGGTTATTATCTCGAAAACAAGCAAGGTGACTTATATATTTTTTTTGTTCTTTGAATTCCTTTATTAATCCCCTATCAATATAAACTAGTGTTTTGAAAAGTTAATTACTTTGAAACTGAGAAGCGAACTCCCTTAAAACAAAGTGGTAGCTTCATAAACGTAGGTGTTTATAATGGAAAATAATAAATTAAGTAGCTAACTGCCTACGGTTTAATGTATTGGAAAGACCTATTGGTTTTGTTCTGATTTTTTTTCTTCCGCCTTATTTTCTTCTTGCACTGTATTTTTGTTTCGAAAGATGTTTGTTATTTTTGTCGTATATGATATCATACAGTCTATACGCTACTGAAACTGACCTTCTTTAATCGAACTATTTTTTATAAGAGTTATCTCCCGAAACACTATTTTTTTGTTGTTATCAGACCTCTTCTGCAACCGTAAAAGAAAGTGGCCAATTCATTGTTCCAAATTGCTCGTTATATCCTCGGAATGTTACGTTTTGTTTTGACCGAATCATTACGAAGACTTCATATGAGAGTTTTACCCCCAATGTTTTGAAATCAGTGATATGTATTAGTAACTTTCAAACCATAAGTGAAAGACACTTAAGGGTTTTTTATTTGAGGTTCTTGGTCCACTATTGTTTTAGGCCAAAGTAAAATGTCAAGGTCATATTTTTAAATTTTGATTTTGGCTTGTTTTTACTTATTGTCAGGAGCTGAATCAGACCTCGACAACATATTTTTACCTAATTTTTATATGCGATATATCGTTGTTACACATGCATTTTGACTAAACGGTTATGTTGACAGAAATTGAGCGCGTTCTCCCCATTTGAAGTAATATTGAATTTGTATTCATAAGATTATTATTTGCTTGATAAATTTAATGAAAATTAGTAATCAACGATATTATTCATAATTGTTCTACAGAACATTCTGTGTTATTTCCGTGACAAAACTCAGATTAATTCATCGACATTTAAAGGTAGTATACAAGTACTTTTGATAGTGTACTACATGAACTATAAAATATCAGTTGTGCAGAATTTTAAAAGTTCAAATACTGGACAGATGTTTTATGCGTGGTAATTGCGTCAATTGCCATCAATTAACATATTTATTTTGTTTGTTAGAGTATAGTTATTTGAAATCTCTCAAAAGTACCCATTGTAATTGATATGCTATGTGCTCTCTTTAGGCCACACATAAAGACGGAAACAAATGATTTGACTAGTGTTTGATCCTTAAAACCAACCTAGTCCACATATATTGTCAGCCTTTCACAATATTTTTACCACACTCCTTTTCAAAGATAAGGTAGTATTGTATAGCAAATCTATACATGATTTCAACCTCGGGGTTGAGATATTTTGGAAACAACACGTTTATACGGAAGTATTTGCAGAAAACGATTTTACCTTTCTATACATCCGCCATATTTGAATTGTGGTAACTACAGTAACTGTGATCAGTTTAACACTACTGATATTGAAAAAAATCTAACCCCTGTAAACTTTCATCAAATACTTTCTGTTTTGATTTTTTCTTGTTTATATCATCATATTACACACATTTGGATGAATCTGTTATTTGACGACACCTTCTACAATTTGGTCACATATCCATTGAGTGATTCGTTGAGCAAATTAAAAATCTTTGAAATCAATCGGTCCTTCAGACAACCACAGCAAATAATCACCATTGACTTATATTCACGTTTCTCCTCTTTAAATGCAGTTTTATTACGCTACATTTTGTATCGGGGGTGAAGAGAATTGCTCACATAAGTACTAATTCAAACCATAGGGAGAAATATTTGTATTAAACATTGTTTTTCGTATGTCTTTTTTTTAATTTATAAAACATCTGCTGATATCAAATGTTGTACGATTTTGATTTGATTTTTAACAGGTCATGAACTTAGATTTATTTCGCTGCTTCTCGTACTTTGTTCCAACTTTTAGGGTTAGAAACATCTCCTCAAAAAAGGATGAAACTTAATTTATCCAGATAGTATGTCATACATGTCAATGAAAATATGCATTGTCTTTTGTTATTTTCAGTTCTAAGTTAGTACTGTGAAATTAGTTAGATAAAGTTGACTAGCATATATTCATGAATTTGATATTGGTTATCACATATCTGCATATTTTTATGAATGTTCCCATGAAATTATAACACATTCCAAATAGAAGCAGTCAACCTGTACACTATCAAAATGAATACACTATCATAAAATCGTCCAACAAAAAAGTATAACAAATCTTGATTAAACCAAAATATTTGTAAAATACGGATACTTTTCAGATGCCTGATAATCTTCTAAAGAAAGAGCGTGTTATATTAAATATATATTGTTCAAACCAAATAGTTGTGAACATAGATTTATTAATGCAGCGTTGAACATAATAACATGATTATATAAACTCACTTAAAATACCTAACTAATAATCAGCATTGATTCATGAAAAACAATCAATTCGCCCTCTGGGGTCATGGTTTCTTTTTCAAGAATCAACGATTATTCATTGTATCTTTAATACATAGTTCAGCATGGATTACATTTGTTCACAGTTAAAACTGTTCAGTGTAATACTAAATCCAATCTGTCAAATCAAAATAATGACACAGGCATATATAACCTTAGTCGTATTTAGTACAACTTTTGGGAATTTAGGATTCGCAATGCTCTTCAACATAAAAATTACAAAATCTGTAAATGAAATATTGCAAATACATGTATAAGAAAAATATAAATGAATATTTTTTTTATTTAAAAAATAATGTTTGTATTTCAAGATTTGTTATCTAACCAAACATTTGCTATCAGGTGACTCCTGAAACGTCTTTTTACATATGTTCTGAATAAAACAAGTCTACATATTTTTTCCTTTCTTGTTAATAAATTTTCAAAATACACCCAGTGGCAGGAAGGGAGTTTCAATTGTATGTTTTATTAAATAATGATTAGGTGGTCATTACTGATTTTTCATCAGTTTAGTATCAAAGTTGCAGAATTTTCATTGCCAACATTTTTGTTTATGTGTCTTAAAGGTCTCAAGATATAATCACAAGTAGTATTTTTACAATTTCTTTATAGCTTAAACAGTAAATTTGCGTACAAAAACGTTAATTCAGTTATGTAAAACACAGAATTTGTTTACTTGTATCAAACATCTGTTAGAATATCTTATTGCTTTTTTTCATAAAACAAGGAAGAACGTTTCTTTCAATTTAAAGTACTAGTCAAATTTGATAACAAAAAGACTTGCCTATATTAGAAACGCTAAATATCACCACGTTGCGTTATTCCTTTAAATTAGTTTAAAGGGACACGTTGAACAGAACAGGCAATATGTACAAGCTCACTCTGATTTATTTGATATTCTTAAGTAAGACTTTACTTTATATTTGGTTGTTTACTCATTGTTGTCAATATAAAGGAATTACATGCGACTGTCCTACAAGTGAGAGGTTATGCTAGCCATAAAACCAGGTTTTATTCACAATTTTCTACAAAAGGAAATGGTTGTACACAGGCTGGAATATGACAGTTGTTTTTAGAAAAGTTTGATGTGTCTGAGCTTTTAAGTTCGCCTTATGATAAGGGGATTTCCGTGTGAATTTTCTTTAGAGCTCGGTTTTCAGTATTCTGTAAAATTTTATTCCTTGTTTAAAATGTTGGTTGCTCATTACATTAAGAGGTTGGAATAAGAAGTGCATCGTTATATCGTTGAGATCTACTTGCCATTGTGGAATACTGGAATGGTTTCTCTGCCCGTCTCTATTTTGATCTTGCAACTGCAACACTTACCGTCATCCTGCAGGCTGTCTATAAATGAATTCTTCTATAAATGAATTCTTCAACCGGCTTCCTGAATTGAAATGTTTACTAACAAAGATCACTGAATATTTCAAATGTGGTCTTCAATAAAATTGGTATTGCTTTACCTATTCCGTGCCATGCTCGATTTTCGTTTTTGTTTTTGTTTTTATAATAGTTGACTTTGAAGCATATCATCAAACAGCAGTAAATTAAAATATATATAACCAATGCATATACCGTTGGCAAAACATATCTAAGTTTAGACAAGTTACTGCATGTCCGTTGAAGAATACTAGTACATAAGTAACAAAATAGAGTTTGCAGTTTAATAAAATTAAGTAATAAATAACTAGGATTTCTAATGAATACTTTACATCTAAATTACTAAAATATCGAGGTCCAATTTGTCAACCGTCATGACTTAACACGGCGAGTCATAGAATTTAACTTTATATATGACTAATGAAGGACAATGGTGTTGATAAACAAAAACACCAATTCAGGTCCTTTTGTTTTCAACATAATTGATATTTCAACAGAGTTCAGGGTCGAATCCGATACCAATAATATATGTCAAATGCATGTTTGTTCTGTATCTTCCTCATGTCAGAGCATTATGTCAAGAATTATCTATCAAAATATGTTCACGTCTGCTCTCTGTGACATGAACCAATATGCTCGATTGTAGTAAGAAAACCAGGACGGGTCTAAACTGAAAAAAACCTTTTAAACAGAAAATACTGTTCACCTTTCAATCATCATGACTTTATCAGAAGGTAATATGAATACTAAAAATCCAGGCTTACAATAAGTCGTAGGTGTTACAATTCAGTCACTGAGACGTGGGTGCTACATATAAAAACGACATCGACTTAACAATATCAGACTTGTCAACATCGATCGTCCTTGAGAGAATACATTTATTGCAATCTGCAAGAAATATTTTGTTGGAGACTTTTAGGACGGAGCAAATTTATATCAAAATGCCTAAATACCTGTAAATTTAAAGATTATTTTAATCAACAATCGATAGAAGCTGGACAGAATGGAGTGTTTGGCCTTCATGCTCCGTATCTTGTGGACCAGGATTTCGGTTCAGATTCCGAACAACTCATTATTTCCAGTTTTTGAGAATAAGAAAGAGGAGATTGTAACTTTACATGCCTTGGTAAGACTTCGTTTTAATTTTGCTTTGAAACCGATGCATGTTGTATTTCTTTTCTCTAATATAATTGACTTTGAAGAATATCCCACTTCTAACAGTAGTTAATTATAATAATTAAAAAAGTATATACCGTTGACATAAATGATTAAAGTGAAGACAAATCAATGTGCCTCTATTAAATAAAACATTAGTTAAAAAACACAGTTGGCAGTTAAACATAATTTGTACTTTTTGTAAGCATACTTTGCATATTACAAATAGAAACTACCTCTACCAAAGAGTACCTGACTTGAAATGTTCCAAGTGGTATGGTTAAGCTCTAGAATCAAATACAGCAATATATTTTACATATTTGTCAAAACTATTCTCGAGCATGTAGAGAGAGAACACGTTTTGAAATATTTTAGGAAGAAGCAAATTTAACTAAATTGTTTATACACTTTAAAAAATCATAGTTATTTTATACAAGTCAATGGAAACTGGGGACCATGGAGTATTTATGGGCTATGCTCAGTAACTTGCGGAGTAGGAGTGCAGGAAAGAACACGTTTGTGTAATGCTCATGCTCCTGTAGGGGATGGAGAGCCATGTGATGGTGTAGATACTAACTCAAAAATTTGTTACATAGAACCATGTGCAGGTAAGACTTGAGTTATGATTTATTTACTTCGTGCAATTCTTCATTTTCTTTTTTTCTATACTGATTGTCGTTGAAGTAAAAACCACCATTAAATAGTAGTAAATTATAATAAGTAATGTACATACCGTTTACGAAAAGTGAAGAAAATCAACATAATCAATGCATGTCTGTTAAATAATACATAAGTTTAAAAATAAAGTTTTTGTTTAATTAATGCATGGTTTTCATGCTTACCCATATTATATCTACATGTATTTTTGAATATTTCATTAACTAGGCAGATTTGTCATCTTGCAAATAAAGTTTAAAAAGAAAAATAACATTGTTTGCTGTTATCTTCCAATTGTGACCAATTAGTAATGATGTATTTTTCTTAAACTAGGAAATAAAGGAATTGTTTTGAAAAAAAAATCCTTTCTTTTACCCACTCTGTCCTGTTACTTCAAGACTCTTTCATGTTACAATAGTTTCAATATCGTACTATATTTAAGTATATTTCTTAATCTCTTGTATTGTAAATGCTGAAATCATTAATTGATATTTGATAAAATATTGTAAGATATACTAGTAAACCAGATATTGTATCTTTAATTTATTCTATATTCCCATTAGAAACTTTTGTAAAATTAAATCACGTTGGTAACAGGAAAGAACTGGAATTTGTGTGTACCATTTTTAAAATTGCAATTATTACAACATTTAATATAACAATTGTTTGAATTACAGACAACAGTTCCTGAATCCATAATGTTTGTTCCTCGATTTGAGCTATTAAACTACCGGTTAAAAAGACATTTTTTGTTTGTTTTTCCTTTTGCCAAAAATTAGACATTTTCAGATATTTTCTGATATAGCAAACACTACCTAACTTAAAATATAACAAATTGTACAGTTAAGCCCTACAATGAAATAAAGCAAGTTATTTCACATATTTGTAAGAATCATACTCGAGCATATCGTATATAACAGTTATTGAAGAAGTTAGAAGTATTTGTTTGGGAAATTTAAAGTCGTGGGAGAGTTGAATTCCATTTCTTAGATTCTTTAAACATTATAAGTTATCCTCCCCTCCCCGGTCCAAGAAAATTAAGTACCAATGCAGAAACTTTATATTGCCTGTTGTATTTGACATTACAACTTAATTTTCCGCTTTTTATAATATTAAGTATTCTCATTTTTTTTCACTTAACTATGTAAAAGATTAAAAATAAACTTTACACGTATATGTTTAGTTAATTTAATAGATAGTCAAAATAACGAATTCAGATAGATATTCTCTGACATTAAATTGAAAATGGATATGGGAAATATTTCAAAGGGACAACAACCCGACTGACAAGCAAGCAACAACCGAAAGCCACCAATGGGTTATTAACGCAGCCAGAAAATCCCGCATCCGGAGGTGATAATAAGCTGGCCCCTAAAAAATGTATACCAGTTCAGTGAAAATGGATGTCACAACAAAATCCAAAACAGATAAATGATATAAAATTAAAAAAAAACATATAACACTTACAACGGTCAGAGGTTCCTAACATGTAAATAATACAAAAGTGAATTAATCATTGCTGAAAGTATAGGACTGCATTTTGTCTGTGGAAAAAATAAAAGCCAGTAATGTTAAATGCAACTGCAAACCGAACATCTTTGACTTATCATTAGTGGATCGCCTTTAATTCATCTACATAGTACATGTATAATCACAAAATTTAAATCATAAACTATATCACAAGGTCAATACACCATAACTAAGCAAATTAGGCCAAGTATACTACATTGATATGAGATGCATCAAAATGGATGCTTATACAACTGTATAATTTTACCATAAGGAGATACCATTTAACTGACCTAATCATAATTTGTAACAATCTCAACGACATCGCTGTGTTTTTGAGATGGAAATGGGCATGCATGATTTTTGTGCCAGAAAAAAAACTTTTGAAGTTATAGACAAAACATTTCTAGGTGTTCTCTCCATATTCAATATTTTCCTCGCAATAACATTATTAAGCCAATAAGATATGGTAAAAAAATCAACAAACGTAAAATTATTTATAAAATAAAAACTTTCCAATTTTTTCAGGCCAATATGAAAATATAATGTGGTGCATCTGATAACCTTACCTATATATTACCATTGACCCTACACGTTTGTAAGTTTTTTACAAGCCCTTTCTATATTGGGAAACTAATTTTATTTTTTAAACCAGTTACAAGTATGTCTGCCTATCGATAAACATTATATGAAACACATGTGTTATTTCTAGGCCCATATGGGTCTTGATGCATGAAATTTTTAACAGTTGATGAAGCATACATGTGGCGGACAATAATCCCTTTTATGGGTCACCTTCAGTTTTATAGTAAGCAGTCATATTATTTAGCATTATCATCAGTTTTTTACAACACCTTTATAAAAATGAGAACAAAAACTGTTGTCTTCTTTCAATCTAACAGAAACGTATCTGGCAAAATATCGAGCATGAGCCCTTCTTTTTTATATTAATTTTTAACCTGAACGGTTATGGTTTACCTGATAAGGGGCTTTTCGTTTTGAATTTTCCTCGGAGTTCAGTATTTTTGTGATTTTACTTTTTTCTTAACAGAATGCGTTGATTTGTCTGGCAGCCAAAAACAATTTATACAACCTGAAAACATAATGTAATTATTCTACAATCTTACAGTGAGCATTAACAAGTATAATAGGCAGCTTTTACAAAAGAAAATACATTTGCATTCTGCAGAATTCTGCCTGACGGTGTGCAGTGTGATGGGTTTCCACATTTTTTGCACTTAACCTTTGCTGAACAGTCTTCAGCCTGATACTTGCTTTTTAAACATTTATAGCAAATATCATGTTTCTTTATTATCTCCCTTTTTCTGCAAGGGGCTTTGTAGGAAATGATCGACACTCTACTAAACTATGTCTTCTTCTTCGTGTATTGGACACTTAAGTATATTTGAGTTCTGATTTTCTACTTTTTTGTGTTTAATACTTTTGATTAAATGCATTTTTATTTGTTGGATTTCTGTTGTCAAACTTCTGCCTTTCGGGATCTTTTCTTTTATTACCTGATTCAGTCTGTTGAAACTTAAAACACTTGGGTCGTTCATCTTTACTGCCAATTGACCAGCGGTAGAATCATAATTTTGTTTAATGCACCCACCGAACACACGGGTTAATTATATATCATTTAAAAGATAAAGTTGTTAGCTTTCATATTAACGATGCCGTAAGAGAAGAAGTGGTCGAAATTTTGCATAATTGAGATCAAAGGTCAACAATTGAATATTACAAAGTTTTGTCTTTACTGTTAATTTTGGGCTAAACTAAGGAACATAAAACATATTGAAGAAGCAGGGGACAATATTTCATTCAACATATATGGAGCCTGTTGGGAATACCTTTTGTTTTTCTAAATGCGTCATTTTTAACGTTAAACTTGACGTTTTTCGTTATATGAGACATTTTGTTTATTTTGTTTATTTATGACTTCATTTTGTTTCCATACAATGACGACCTTGACCTTTGGTAATATTTTTTCCCCCATAAAAATGAAGTCTGAACACGACTTGCAACTATACCAAAGTTTAAAGTCAGGTAAAGGAGGGGAAAAAGTAAATTCCATTGATTTCAGTTTCAATGGTCATGATGGTTATTAACTCCACTTTTTAGCACCGCATTTAGGCTATTTCGTGGCGGCCAGTTTTAATTGGTGGAGGAAGCCGGGGTGCCTGGAGAAAACCACCTACCTTTGATAGGAGAACTGAAAATCTTAGTCAATTAAGATTGGAGTTGATTGCGAGGTTTTGAACTAACAACCTCTGTGTTGACTGGCTAATGAATACAGTAGTAACTACTTAGACCACTCGGCCACTGAGGCCCTTGATTCCATAGGTAATAATCGTATTATATCGTAGGAAAAACGTACTGCACAATATGTTATTTTTTCAGAAAGAAAACCAATATTTTTTGTATTGACTGTCGTCGATATTTGAATCTATGTCTGTGCATATCATGAATATCAGTTAATCATCACATGCAGCGTAAATTGTGCTTCTTTATACATAAGTACTCACCACACGTGCTTTATCTTTATATAATACATAGGTAAGTTACAGAATAACTTCAAATTTTGTTCAATGACATTTATTCAATAATTTCAAATTTAAATTATAACATATATACTATAGTTTATAACAATCAAATATTCAGTTTTCAAGATTAAATCAACACGTGTTAGTCAGTGAACCGGATAACTGTTTTCAGTGATGCTTATCAGGTAAAATCAATTGGATTCTTGGATATTTAAATATATTTTTTAAGTATTTAAAACTAGTGTAAGTTTAAACTCATTTACTTTTCCCCCTAGTCAAGTGAGGCGGTAAAAATACAAGGGGTCCCTAGGTATGTGCCTGGGCTGCTTCTGTTTATATATATATATATCATATATATTTCTTTTCTATGTGTTGTCATTTTTCGCACCAGTTTGGTTGATAATTCTTGTAGTAAGTTTTGGTTTTGTTGCTTTTATGTACGAGTATTTTTTCTTGCAAAAGATGTATCCTCGTCCGTATTCAGATATAAAAAATCGACCTCTGGCGTTACTCTCATTTTCCTAACATCATTTTCAGCTACAATTAATAATGCAAATTACGCTTGATTGGTCATGCAGTGATACAAAGGACATAAGTTAACTAATTGTATTGTAACTTATAACAGAACAAGAATGTGTCCACAGTACACGGATGCCCCACTCGCACTATCATTTTCTATGTTTAGTGGACCGTGAAATTAGCATAAATTCTCTAATTTGGCATCAAAATTAGAATGATGTTATCAAAGGGAACATGTACACTAAGTTTCAAGTTGATTGGACTTCTACTTTATCAAAAACTACCTTGACCAAAAACTTTAACCTGAAATTTGCACTATCATTTTCTATGTTCAGTGAACCGTAAAATTGGGGTCAAAACTCTAGTTTGGCATTTAAATTAGAAAGATCATATCATAGGGCACATGTATACTAAGTTTCAAGTTGATTGGACTTCAACTTCATCAAAAACTACCTCGACCAAAAACTTTAACCTGAAGCGGGACAGACGGACAGACGCACAGACGGACAGACGCACAGACGGACAGACGCACAGACGGGCGGACGAACGGAGGCACAGACCAGAAATCATAATGCCCCTCTACTATCGTAGGTGGGGCATAAAAATCGTTCATATGAAGTTAATGTTTTTATCAAGTGTTGATGC
This sequence comes from Mytilus trossulus, assembly GCF_036588685.1. Lineage (NCBI taxonomy): Eukaryota > Metazoa > Mollusca > Bivalvia > Mytilida > Mytilidae > Mytilus > Mytilus trossulus. The sequence goes on along the minus strand of NC_086378.1, from coordinate 60,764,219 downwards.
ACAAGCCATGCAATCCACATATTATTCCTTGGACAAAAAAGCTAATCAAGAATCTGATTAACAACCTTAACGTCACTTTGAATTCGAAGTGGATTTCGAGAACTTGCTTCATGAACTAAGTACCATAGTTTTTATAATTTTCACGTGTCGTCCTTGATTTACAGTGATCATGCTATATAAATGTGTAAATAAAACTTGTTTTTTGCATTGAAATGATTGGAAAAGGTGGAATCGGTAAAATTGTTTTTTTCTATCTATAACATCAAAATACGAATTAAAATTGTGTCTTTCTTATATACTTTCCCAACAGTTTCAGACACTTGACTTCAGTTAAGATCTCAAAGATAAATTTGATTGAATACAATACCTTAACACTCAGCACAGAAACAACGATCGACCTAAACATGCATTGAATATGTGCTACTGGACGTTAAGCAACTAACAAACAATCAATCAGAAACACACATATGTATACATAGAACGCTTTGGTTTGAAGGCAAACGGAAAGCATAACTTGCAAAGGGAAATCGAGAGACAAAATTATGTTTCAATACATTGGAAAAATAAACGCAAGGACCATCAATACGCAGATAACTGAAAAAACAAGACCCGGCCTTCCAGGAAACAAAACCCCAGAACATGGGGACATTCATGTGGTACCGTTTGTGTAAGCAATAACATTCTCTTGTAAGACAACCTCTGAGCCGAGATCAGTTTATGTGAAAGAGGTAGAGAGGGTCTACCTCGTATCGTAAATCGGGAAATTTTGAATTTATACTGTTTTCTTGCATACTACGTGAATATGTCTGACCGATTAATTGATCTCCGTACAAATTTATCAATAAAAGATATAAAAATTAGAACATAATTCTCATTGAAACAATATAATAATGGGAAAATTACAATGAACAACAAAATGATTTAAATTCATTGACGCTTGTTCGTCTTCATTTGTGCTCATTCGTTGTATTTCAAAGTGATCTATTTGAAATAAAATTGACTGCGATTCTCTCGATATGGTTGAATCTTTTTTGTAACATAAACATGTCTTCAATCATTTATTTTTTTCTCATTCGCCTTTTAAGAAATAAAACCCCAGAAGAAATACGAAAGTAATAGAAGAAGACTGCATTTAAATATAATATGTATATATATATATGTCTAAATTGAAAACAACGTTCAAATAAAGGCAATGGTAGAACATGTAGAATATCGCTGTTCGAAAGTCATAAAACGATAAACCTACGATTGCGTTGGATAAACACCGTACTTTTTATACGTGTGCATGCAAAACAACAGTCTTGGTAGAGGGGTCTAAATACAGCACAGGAACATTTAAAAAAAAAAGACCAAAAAAGAGAAAAAAGTATATTATAGGTATGGCAACAAGTACTCGAGTACTCGGGTACTCGCTTGGAAGGCCGAGTACTCGTGTACAATTTCAGTCCTCGGATACTCAATTGCCTGTTATAAATCTGGAGACATTTCTCCCCACATTTCTGCTCACTTAAGTTCCGTTGAAATATCCCCTTCGTAATACTATTTAAAATCGTGAACAACGTTAATACATTTATCCTGAGACTTGTATTTGGTACTAGTGAATAGAAGTCCGTGTCTTCCGAGGGAATGTGTTAAAGTGCACTACTTGTAACAAATATAGTAAGTCAAACAGTCTTTCATCTGAAGTTGTTGACCTGATCATATTTCTAAACAAGAACAAAACCAAAGTGTCTTGCGGTGACCCCTACTGATTTGAGACATTTTAACAGTGTGTACTCGGATCAACACTATCCTGGATTAAAATAACTCATCACAAGCCGTAAACTCACCTTTGTTTGTTAATCAAGACTTCTATGTAATTATTATTGGTATGAGATGTATGTTTAAATAATTCAATAACTCTTTATTTGAAACTTAATTATTGTCTAATCTACAATTTAAAGAGAGGCGGCAGATACGAGAGTGACATTCAAACTCACGAGTCGAAAAAAATACCCGACAACGCTATAGCTAAAAATAAGGAAGAACACAAACAGACATACGAAAGTGCAAAAAAAACCCACAGAAAACTTAAGACAGAGCAACACGAACAAGCATAAGTAATTTGAGGTCCAATATCGTTGTTGACAAATTAATAGACAAGTCGTTATATAAAATATACCAACTCAACAGGAATAGATGATACGTACGTATTGTCTAATTCGTCAGACGTTTATTTGCAAATATTTATGGTTTTATTAGATATAGGAAGTTGTGGTATGAGTGTCGATGAGACAACTCTCCATCCAAGTAACAATTTATAAAAGTAAACCATTATAGGTCAAGGTACGGCCTTCAACATGTAGACTTGGCTAAAATTCATTCAGCTATAATGTCCATTTATGTTTCTTTCTATATTAGAGGATTTTTACTAAAGTCAGGTTTCATTATTATAGAAAAGGTTTACGTCTTGCTTTCTTTTATTATCTTCCAAATCGATACAATGCTAGAGTATCACTAATTGGTCGTTTAACAGAAAAAAGAATACAAAATACTCCTTACGTATAATATTACCTTCAGTTCGAAATTGCCGGAGATTATTTCATCTATTACTGACAACTAAGCATGCAATCTGTCAAGGTGAAATATTTTGCTACTACTTTTCATTATGTCTCGTTATTAAACCAGAGTTAGCGATTTCCAAATGAAAGATTGTACCATCTCTAAATTTAAAAGTGGGTTTTTGATTTATTAGAATGGAATATGCAAATGAAGATGATAGTTTTAGGTTGAAGAACTGAGAATCAAGCTGACTTTGAAAAATGTTTACATAATTAACTGATTTCTAAATTGTTCTGTTCGTTCTTATACAAAGAGCTAAGCCCATATCAAAACTGCAAGATCCCCTTTTCCACAAGCCTGTAGCTGAAAAAAACCTCAAATATATTCATGCATCAATGAAAAAAACTTTAATTGACAAATAGTTTACCAATGAATAAAAGTGATACATTTTTACCCATGATTCGTCAATACAAATTGTATGTCCATATATATATAATAAATGGATATGTAAACACAGAAAGGAAGACGATTTGAGTATGAATACGACAAACACAGTTTGTAACTGTGTCAATGATGCAATTTGATACAGCGATTCAATAATAGTAGCATGAATAATGAGTGTGTCTGTATCTAGAGTCTCCTATCATTCGCTCTTCTGACATATATTTGAACAAGTTAAGTGCTTGTAAGCACTGCATGGTTATTATTGCTTTAACTTGTCAGTGGGAAGTAAAATTAAACATTTCATTGTAAAAAGCATAGGTTTAATTTGATTCAACTACAATTATGGACAAAGGAGGATAACTCAATTTTTATAGATTACCAAAACAATGACATCATTGATATTTTTAAAACAGGTATTATATTCCTGCACCTTGCACAAGTTATGCAATGTTCTTCACACGTATATCATCATTTTGTAATTTGAATATCTGAGCCTAAAGTTTCATTTTTAAACTTCTGAAAATGTGCATGTATATGATGTTAGAATGTATGATCATGCACCTAATTTTGTCCATTTTAAAAGTAGTGATACACCTTGGGAGATTTAGGTAATACGATAGTATCATAGGGTTTTGATTGCCTTTCATCTAATAATTACCACAATTTTTTATCATTTGGAAAATATCTTCCAAGTTTGTCTTATACTAGTATTAGTCAATTATCTTTTTTAAAGATCTTTTCAAATCGTATCAATTGATTCATTATTACAATAAGAACATAACTATTAGTGTTTGTCTAAATCAAAGTAAGAAAACTTTGACCGTTGACTTGGCTGTTATCTCAAATTGGGAAAAATCATGGACTGTTCAATTTAACTCAAAGAAAACTGAAAATGTATTTACTACAAGGTAAAGGGAGCATCCACCTGTTTTTTGGATACATGGAGAAGATCTTAAGAAAATAGATATTCATTGTCATCTTGGGAAAACATTTCAGTCATCAGCTTTATGGAACACACATCTTGATGATATTATTTATAAAAAAGCATGCTCTCGTCTATCTGTGCTTTGTCAAGTTAAAAAAAAGATTAGGAGTTCACTCATACGTATTTATTATGCTTTTATTACATCTATATTAGAGTATGGTGATATTTTTTAGGGCAATTGCTCCCAGAACGAGTCTGAGCTTGTTGAAAATATTCATATACATCATATAAAAGGTACTAGAATTATTACAGGACTTCATCATAATTCCTCAAGACAAAACTTTATATTGAATTAGGATTAGAAACTCTGGAGAATAGGCATAATAAACTTAAGCTTATACTATTTAAAAAATGTTAAATGGGATGACTACTGCATACTTATTTGAGTAAGTCCATCCATATCTTCCCAGACAAACCCCTTATACTTTGAAGAATAAAAATATAATTTTTCACCCGTCTCTTGCTAAAACAAGCTCTTATTTCAATAGTTTCATTCCTTCCACTATAAGACTTTGGAACAGTCTCCACTTTTGGTTTTACAAGTTTGGGTATATTTAGTAGTGGACATGACAAGTTTTATAGGATTGATGATATATTCAAACCTTTGAACTATGGAATAAGGAAACTTAATATAAGTCATTGTCAACTCAGAAATAATGCTAGCAACATAAACTTTCACTTGTTCAATCAGTTCTTATCAGAGATCACTGTTTGTACAAACTTTAATCACCCTGTAAAGGATAACCAACATTATTGTTATTTGCCTTAAGTACAATGATGTAAGACAGATCCTACTTGATTTTATTTACTCCATTGCTGCTAATGATGACATCACTATTGAATCATTACTTTCCGGAAACAAAATATTTTCATATGATAAAACTATTGCTATTTTTAAATCTGTACAGAAATATATAAACGTTTTGTTTAAAATTTTCTCAATTTTCGTTTCATTTAGTGTTATTTGAAGAAAAAAAAATCAACATTTATTCATTTATTCCACTAAGCATCTTGGTGTCTCTTCCAAACTATATATATGAATAATTATAAATGTTGAGTTATTGCCTATATACTTAAGTACATTTTACATTTAGTAATTAACATCAAAACATATATGTGCTCGTGTTTGCTCATAAGTAGTCTGCTTGCTTTCCCTTATAACATTATTATCAATACAGTTGTTAATATTTAATTCAATCTTGTACATGTAATATGGAGAGAACTTTTATGGACTTTGTCTGTTGCTTAATTCTTTTCATATCTTAATGATAAAATATGTTTAAAATAAAAAGATAAATAGGTATCTTCAGAAGAACATTTGTGCATCTTTTCCTTAGAAAAGCAAATATTTTATATTCCATATGCTTTTAAAGGTCAATGGTGACCTCTATTTGAGCTCATCTTGACTTTTCAAATAGCATTAAAATATTAAAATAACAACGACTGAAGGAGATGTGCATAGAATCACATCTTAAAAGTTTTATTTTACGATTCAGATGTAATGTGTTATATGTTATAGATCTAGCTAGAGCAAATGTGTTTACGTACTTTTTATTCCCTTTGATAACCAATCTGCAATAAAACCTTACAATAGCCTTCAATTACAATGTTGTCATATTGACCTTAAATTTTGCATACATGATACCTTAATAGCAACTACTCTCTGCGCAATTCATTTCACTTCAAGAAGTGCCATCTTAATATTGCCATTTATGGTAAAAATAAATTTGAAATTACCAATTATAGGCCGACTCGGACTAAATTCAGGTAGTCACATTAATTTTGTATATTACTATTCCAAATCAACTTTGATTTTCGTAAAAATTTATAACAACTTCAATCATATCTACAGAATGCTAGGTTGTTTGGTAGTTTGTCATATTCTTTGCAAAATCTATGACTAAATTGGTAGACTAAAAGAGCTTCAATTTTCAGTTTAGACTAAATTCGGATTGTAATATTTTACTATAACTTTTTCAAATCAACTTGGAAACTCATCAATTTCTCAAGATATTTCCATTATACATTAAACTGGGTGAAAAACCCACTAGGTTAAATGGTAGTTTGATTTACTTCTGTCAAATTTAGATATTCAATAAATAGGTAACTAACTGAATTTAGTCAAAACTGAAAGGTTTTCATTCTTTTTTACCGAATATAGCTAAATGTGACAGCGACACACCAAACTATAAAACAACCTAGCATTTTTTAAGATCAATACATAATTGAGATAATTGTAAAATTTTATGAACATTCAAGTTGATTTGGAAATAAACTCATCACAGATACCAGAATTAAATTTGTATTTACGCCAGACGCGCGTTTCGTCTTTAAAAGACTTATCAGTGACGCGCAAATCATACAAAGTTAAAAATGCCAAATAAAGTGCGGAGCTGAAAAGCATTGAGGAACAATGTTCCTAAATGTTTTGCCAAATACAGGTAAGGTAATATATTCCTAAGGTAGAAAAGCCTTTGTATTCAAAAAGTTTTAATAAGTAATTAATTTCTAAATATGACCATATCTAGTTAAAATGCTACCTTATTTGACCTATCAGTTAAATCTGACAGCAGTACTCCAAACTATTAAATAAACCGTATTTCCGTTAGATTAATATATAATTGAGACAGCTTTAAAGTTTGATTAAAATCCAAGTTGATTTGAAAAAAGTTATAAAAAAAATTAAAGGTGTCTATCTGAATTTAGTCTGAACTGAAAATTCGAGCTTTTTCTACCTATCAATTGTTAAATTTGACACAGATACCCCAAAGACCAAACAACCTAGCATTCTGTTAGATCATCATATATTCGAGTCTGTGAAAGTTTAAATTAATTTGGAAAAGTATTTCTTTTTAAAGGGTGACTGATTGACTTTAGTTCGCAACCGAAAATTCTATCTTTTTTACCTATTGTGTCATACTTTTTGACAGCATTGTATCGAACTACCAAACAACCCGGCATTCCCTAAGCTATATGTATAATTGAGATAGCTGAAGAGTTTAAGGAAAATCCAAGTTAAATTAAGAAAGTTATAGAAATAATGAAATGTGACGATCTGACTTAATCAAAAATGAAAATTCTATATTTTGTTTTACCTATTAATTAAATCCTTGACAGCAATGAATCAAAGTAAAAAAAAAATGATTTTTTTTAATTTCAATATATATTATAAAGTTAGAAATGCTGCTCGGGACTGAGTCTACACTGGTCGAGACAAGTCGAGACTGGTCGGGTATTTGTCGGGACCACCTCATAATACACCAAGATTATCAAGTACAAGAAATAGACTTATTACATCAGTATTTCTGAAATAAACAAAATAAAGTGCATTGGTCATTGACATCCTATCCATGAAGAAATTTCAAAAAAACTGATAATGGAATTGTAGATCTTATACGTGGAAAGAAAATCATATAACTTGTGCAAGATGCGTGGATCAAATAACTGTTTAAAATGATTTCATTGTTATGATAATCTTCAAATATTGAGGTATCTTCCTTTGTCTATTATTATAATTGAATCAACTTAAGCAAATTCTTCATACAATGCTATGTTTAATTTTTCTTCACATTGATAAATTAAAGCAATATTTACCATGCAGTGCAATTGATTTTTCAATAGAGTGAATCGTAGGAGCTTCTTGATACACGAACACTCATAATTTTGCCACTGTAACGGATTCTCTGTTTTAAATATTGACGTGTACACACTTTGTCAAAGGACGTGTTAACACCAAAACTCCTTGTACAGTAAGCATGTTTACAATTAGTTTAATATAATGTTCACTAGTTTCACTTTATATTTGTTCACATCTATACACCTTGTCTCTTTGACATATTCCTCTTTTCCATTCTCAATTTTATTACACACTATTTAAATTACAAGCATGTGTGAGTTTCTATAACTGTACACAAATAAATGCTGAAAAAATAAACAGCTTCGCCATGAGCGCATGCTACGCCCGTCATGTTGTTAAATTACATGAACATCAGATGTGTTATTTGTAAACTATATGTCATTTAAATGTTCATTACGTAGAACCGAAATTCATGTTTTATGGACAACTTTTATAGCAGTTAGGGGACGACCATTTGACTTCTTAAAAAGGGGAGGGGGAATGGGATTTTCCTTGACAAATAATCTGATCCCCATATTGAAATAATATATATATATACAACTCGTCTAAACATCAACCAAACAATTTAAGATCTCTAAATATGCTTTGATTATTTTCAGTTTACGTGTGCGTTACACTGACACACTACCGAGTTAAGGTCAATGTGTACACGGCCTTAATCATAAGCAAGTCGCCCTCCTTTGTTTATATATCCATTATGATATACTAACTAGTTGTATTGACGAAAAATCGGTGGGCATGTGTTACCTTTCCACGTCAGTTTTAATCTAGCGGCGTACTACAGTACATGATATATAAGGCATGAAGATGTTATTGTTACAGATCAGCTAAATTATCTATAGTAAAGGATCCTACAAACTAATGTAAGATACAGTCACAGAAAATAATTATTAAATAAGTACGTCTGAGTCAGTGACAACCCTACAGCAGATGTATCCATCGGATCGCCATCAATGATGGTATATATATACAACTCGTCTAATCATCAACCCAACAATGTTAGATCTGTAAATTTGCTTTCGCAAATTTTTGGTTCTTCCCTCGCCGGGATTCGAACCCATGCTACTGTGATATCGTGACACCAAATCGCCTGCACTGCAGCCGTACCGCTAGACCACACGACCACCTGGGCTTCACAAAAGTAAAACTTTCGGTCGGCATGTGTTACCTTTCCACGTCAGTTTTCATCTAACAGCGTACTACAGTAAATGATATATAAGGCATGGAGATGTTATTGTTACAGATCAGCTAAATTATCTATAGTAAAGGATCCTACAAATTCATGTACGATACAGTCACAGAAAATAATTATATTCATAAGAACGTCTGAGTCAGTCACAACTCTACAACAGATGTATCCATCGGATCGCCATCAATTATGGTGATTCATGGCCGTGTTTGTGTGTGTGTCGGTTTTTTCAGCTACAGGCTTGTGAAATTGTTGGGATAAGTTCTTTTTATGAGCACTAATAAAAGAAATAAGAAATCAGAATATTACATGAACGTTAACATTTTTTAAAAAACAAACGTCGTTCTTAGTCCTCCAACCTTAAACTATCATCTTCGAGTGCATATATCGTTCTTTTGAATCGACACCCGACAGTTAAATTAGAAGATGGGGAAAATATAACAATTGGGAATCGCAAGTACTGGTTTAATTACGAGATATACTGTAAAGTAGTAGCAAAATATTTGAGCTTGACAGATTGCGTGCTTAGTTGTCAGTAATAGATGAAATAATCTTAGGAAATTTCTAACTGAAGGTAATATTATACCGAAGGAGTATTTTGTATTCTTTTGTCTGTTAAACGACCAATTAGTGATACGCTAGCATTGTATCGATTCGGAAGATAATAAAAGAAAGCAAGACGGAAAACTTTTCTATAATAACGAAACCTGACGGTGGTTAAAATTAGCTTTATTACAGAAAGAAACATTAAAACACATTATCGCTGAACGGACTTCGTCTAAATGTAATTTATAGACGTATATATGTATTGGTAATAGGTTAATATTGAATGTTCAATCAATATATCTTAAAAGAAAATTAGAGTAATATATTTTAATGAAATACTGGACAATTCAAGGAGTAGATATCAATATAATTGTTGAGTATGACATGTTCCCTCCACAGACGACAATGTGAAGATTTTATATATTTGTTACTATTTATGATAATAACAGAGACTACACACTTATGTGTGATGTTAGTTCGTATTTTTCAGTTTTAGAATTTGAAGTCAAATAGTGGCATGACTATTTTTGAAGATAAAAGTATAAATAGCCACCGTTAACTTATGTCAATTTAAAAAAAAAAGAAGGTTAGAGCCCTGGTCGAAGAATTTAAAAGGACATATTTCCATGTGTTTAAAAAATTCATATTGTTAATACTGGTTCTCTTTTTATCTAAACTTTTACATAATATGTGTGGCACATATGGTCATGGATTTTCTTTAAACTCTACACACTACTTTTATTTGATGAAATACAAAAATGGATAATTTTGTTGCTATTTAAATCGGTTGTCAAAGCAACCAAATGACCATTTTACATGTGTTTTACCCGTACTTGAAAGCAATGATTTCAAGCTGAAAAAAAAAAGAGAAAGATAGATTTTTTAATATTATATCAAAATATGCATTCAAATGATGTAATTTACTAACTGACTATTTTTTTATCTTTCACTTTTTAACTTTTTTATATCGATGATCTATCACATTCACATAAACCCTTCATTTTAGGTGGTTTGCATTAGGTAAAAATGATACTCTTTTGAGGCACATGTTTCAATGCTCATTAACATTTTTTTAGGTCTCTTGAAATAAAATCAATCATAAATTCACTAATATCAAAGTCATATCTTATAAAAGATGCAAAAAATTTATGCGGAATTATTTCTTATAGTTTTGTCAGCATTGATACAATATGCCTAATATTATTTTTTGTATAAAATGAACTTTGGTAAAATTTCAAATAAAATTAATTAAAACCTAATTCTTTAGTTAGAGAAAAAAATTGATAAACAACTTGTAGAAATTATTGAAATCTTAAAAAAATAAACATATTCATGTATAACAGTTTCATAGTTTTAACTGTGTTGTTATAGAAACAATTTCATGATGATACATTCATTTGAAACAATGTTGAAAACAGTTTCATATAAAAAAGAAGATGTGGTATGATTGCCAATGAGACAACTATCCACAAAAGACCAAAATGACACAAACATAAACAATTATAGGTCACCGTACGTCCTTCAACAATGAGCAAAGCCCAAACCGCATATAGTCAGCTATAAAAGGCCCTGATAAGACAATGTAAAACAATTTAAACGAGAAAACTAACGGCCTTATGTAAAAAAATGAACGAAAAACAAATATGTAACACATAAACAAACGACAACCACAGAATTACAGGTTCCTGACTTGGGACAGGCACGTACATAAAGATTATGGCGGGGTTAAACATGTTAGCGGGATCCCAACCCTCTCCCTAACCCGGGACAGTGGTATAACAGTAAAACATAAGAACGAACTATAAAAACCAGTTGAAAAAGGCTTAACTCATCAGATAGACAAAAAATAAAAGTGGACGTGGCCGGGTACTTCCCGACACAAAAAGACACAATGAACAGATCTGAGAGTACTCACAGTTATCTGACAGCTAGTTCAAAGCCATTAACAACCAATAAAAAGCATGCCTCTAAGACTGAGCAATCAATCCGTACACATCCAACATACAATGGATTCAGTGTAAAGACGTCATAAACAGCCAGAGAAAAACATGATTTTGTGCAATACCAAGTTAAAGGTATCGACAAATTGTAGATCCATGAAAATGTATATGTATATAACATACTAGTAATATTTAGTTAGCTTTTAATCTACTGATAACAAAGTCAATATTTATACCAATAAAATAAGAATAAGTTTATTTAAAGAAGCAATAAGTTTACATGGATCATTTCTAAATTTCCGTGCACGGATAACAACATGTCCGTAAAAATGAGGATGTGCTATCCTGTTTGAAATAAGTTTTCTACAAGTACAACCAAACCTCAAAACCAAATCTTGATATCTATGGAAAAATTCGGTAAAGATTTTAAGTAATTTATGGTAACGATATCAGTTTGTTTCTTATATGCTCAAAAGAAGGAAAACTAAATCAACTAACACTTAATTAAGTTTCACTTTGAACATACATATGTATATATTATTTTGCTAGTATAGTACATCATAATTGTGTTACCAACTTTACGAAACAAAGACACTATTTCTATAATCTGGATAAAAGGACTGATCATGAGACTTTTCAGATTGTTTCCATAAACTTAAAAAATATACAACAAAAGACAAAACTTAGTATAGACAAACAGATCAAGTTATTTTAAAAATCATATACATTGTATTCAAATTGTGCAATATTTGCCTTTGAATGTACTGCCATGGAAACAAACGCTTCATTTGCATGTTTCGTGTGTATTAACTGAAAAGTGTTAATTTTGACAAATTATCTCCATTAAACTAAGATACATGTAGCAATGTAAAATTTTGCTGACATTCTGCAGCTTTGTTGTATTTAAAAAATATCAATAATATTCCATAGTGGAAATGTTGCAATATAAACAACAAATAGTAAGCGTAAACTTGAAAAACGCTCCAAACATGGCTATATCTTTCATACAAGAACTCAATTATATAGGTATAGGAAGATGTGGTGTGAGTGCCAATGAGACAACTCTCCATCCAAATAACAATTTAAAAAATAAACCATTATAGGTTAAAGTACGGCCTTCAACACGGAGCCTTGGGTCACACCGAACAACAAGCTATACAGGGCCCCAAAATTACTAGTGTAAAACCATTCAAACGGAAAAACCAACGGTCTAATCTATGTAAAGAAAACGAGAAACACGTATATAGTACATAACCAAACGACAACTACTGTACATCAGATTCCTGACTTAGGACAGGTGCAAACATTTGCAGCGGGATTAAACGTTTTAATGGATCCAAACCTTCTCCCTTTTTCTGAAACAATAGCATAACATCACAACATAGAAAAACACACGATAAAATATCAATTGGCAGACTTAACTCAATCAAAAAACGCATGAATACACAATGAACGAATAAATTTGATCTGCGATATCTGAATACAAATGCACAGTTAATTTTAAAAATATTAGAGACAAACATTCATATTTTTGTTTTTTTAATTTAATGGACGTGTCAAAGAATTATACTTTTAACCAGTAAGTTCATCAATTATTATCAAAATGTTGAGGTGAAGATTAAAGATCAAAAAGCCACTTTGTGTTGACAGTTGGAATTATAGCCATTTCATTCAAGCTATTTTTACACAATTAGAAGATACAATTAGAAAAATAACAGGTCAGAAAAAGCCAAGCTTAAAGTGTGTTTGTGAGAATAAGTACTTTTTAGAAATGCATTCAATGAATATCAGGAGGTGGTACTTTTTGTAAATAAATGCTCAATAACTTTAGGATTAATGTATGCCCAGTGGAAATATCTCATGCATATTCCAGAACAGAACATAGTTCAATCATGTATTAAATACAATGTAGGTTCTGCGACAGTCCCCTATCTATAATAAATGATTATAGATACATAACAGTTCAATGTCTATACCTTCTTTTCAACAGGAAAAATAAACATCTATATTATGAGCTTTTAATATTATTACTATACTATATATGAAAATATTAATTTTCGCGAACCATTTAGGTCACGGAAATTCCAAAATATGGCATCAGTAAGGAGAGTTGTACAAATAATGTGAATACACAGAACCCCCATCCAAATCATCTTTAGCTAAAGTCTTCTTATTTTTCTATTTTATATGAACGAACAATATTCTATTTTTCTATAATTTCGATTAAAATGTGCCAAAATCTGAGTTAGAAAAGGTCGAATGCCCCAAATAAACATTCCCTGATTGGTTGAAGTACTGTGGTGTCGATGTAAAGCATAGCAAGCCTTGATGTAAAGCACACGCTTCAAAGGAAGAAGGAGAGTTTTACAAATAATGTGTATACATAGACCCTCAATTCAAGGTATGTTTTTCTGAAAATAATCAATTGTTCCATTATTTTCTGTTTTTATTCTGCTTGCATTCCATTTTGTTCTATTATAATTCCGATTTAAATATGGGAAACCCCGCAATGAAAATAGACAGCCTAAATGGTAAAAGCAACGCTAAAAATTTCCGTTAATATGTTAACATCTTGAAGTTGACCCTGGGTGCAAAGGGATTAATACACATGATAAACCGAATCACAAATAAAGATCTCCTTGCGCTCAAATGTAATCCTTACTGAAGTATACAGGCAACTTCGTTTACAGGAATAAATACACACTTTATATATTGTCATGTTCTGCATATTTACTTTTTTGAAGCTGAACCCTAGTCAAATTTAATATTCTATACAAATTTTATCACGTAAAGCAGTAGTAGTAAGAATATTTATAGCGCCAATTTTACCAGCTTCATCGCCATCATCAAAATTATTTATCGTTATCATCGTTAAATATCACTTACATGGGGTTTATTTATATAGAGTAATTTTGGTAAGTATGGCTTATTAATCATAAGGTTCTAGAGATGTGCTTCTCTAGACATTTTTGACTCAGTTTAATCCCATTTATCTCAATATTATCCCGATGACAGTAATGTCAACCCGACCTTCGTGAAAAAATCTATTTGATGAACTAATTTCTTCTAAAACTGTACATGCATTAATTCTGTATTATTTGATAACCAATCACATGCACGTTGCATTTTTGCATGATAATGGGTTATGTATGAGTGTACTTTGGTGTATTGCAAGATCAATGCATATTCAGACGTCAGTGACAGTGCGCCTTCACGTGACATAATTATTTGTAAAAACAAACCGGCTCCTCATTTAACACGTGTCTGAATTATACATTTTAAGTGTAATCAATCTTTCAATCACTATTTTATGTTATTTATGTGTCTGCTTTTAACTTTGCATATCAACTGATCAGTTGTCGAAGTAAATAAGACATAGTCATGATAATGTCATTGTTCCTGAACTGTGTTGTGATTTTTTATATAGAATTAGAAGGTACATGTAAGTCTAAAATAAGTCATTTTTAAAGGCAGTGCTTTAAGGCCTGACTTTCAAGTCATGAGGTTCATCTTTCCTTACGCAAATCTATGCTGGGGGTCACTTGGCAAGAAGTAGATTCGGAAATGTTAAAATTTCTCCTCTTCTTTTTGTGGTACGAAATGGTTTTTGTTTCTTTCATTTACATTGGGAAATAAAGAAACGTTCCGTGTGTATTGTTCGTTTTAAAAAATATTGTATTAATGTGTATTTTGCATTATAATCAGTCAACCTGATTACAAACTATCATTATTTGAATTCCGTGTGGAAAGAGGTCGGGTCAATTTCGAGTACTTTTTGCGATCTAAAGATATTTCATAATCATTTCAGTAGTTGTTAATACATGATATTACAATTAAAAGTCGACTGAACATGGATTATATTGCATATTATACAATTTAAAGTATTTCTGTACGTGAAGCCGTATGACGTTATAGTTATTTCGGTCTTAGTTATATAAAGTATGAAATTATCGTTCCTGAATAGGTGGCGCCGATCTGAGTCACACTAATTAAAGATAAGAAGCGTCGAAAAGTGTCATGAAGCGACAATAAAATTAATTTAGCGATAAGAAGCATCAAGAAAACTATTCAGCGACGATACGTAAATAAAAAATATCATTGCAACAACTTATTCCCTTTTTTTTTTTTTTTTTTATTAAAGTGACGGTTATAAAACCTGTTTTTTTTTATATATCATTGATAGATAAGAAAAAAATGATAAAGAAAGGATTGTCTAGTTTTTATTAGAAATAAAGAATATGTTTTATGCACACGCTAAAAATTGAACATTAAAACACAAATTTTCCAACTTCCTTTTAAAGAATTTATTGAATCAAAACCTTGCATTATCATTTCCTTTCTAACAGTGAAATCCCCCTTTCTTCATAGGGACATGTTTAATAGGTGTAGCTTCACACTATCACACCAAATGAGAATGGCCTCGTGAGAGAATGGCGATTCACTTGTCCCTTGTATTCCTTTAGAAATACTGTAATTTATCAAAATATTTATAAATTAATTAATTCTTTGAATCTGGTTGAAAGTGTTGGTAACTATTAAATTTGTTTTAATGGCTTTTTTCAGACTTTTAAATACTTTAACTACTTTCTCTTTTAAATAATTTTGTTTCCAGGCTACTTAAGGCTTCTTCTTCCTTTTCTTTTAAATAATTTTGTTTTTCTAGAAATTTTATAATATTAGAAACACCTAATTTTAATACTTGATGTATGTGTTCAAACAATACAAAATCCATTTTTTACATATAATTTATAATTTCATTTGATTTTCACAGGTAAATTTACCTATGACTCAATTAGACACTAGTAACTAAAACAGCATATCTTGAAATAACAACATGTATTGTTCTTCCACTTATCTCCTTTGTAGGAATAGCATGAAAAGTAAAATACAAAAAGAAGGAATAGCCAAAAGACTACTTCAAAAACTAGTAGTGTTTCTCTTTATTGTACATGTAGTATGTTGTTTATCCACATCTTCGCTTATCATGCATTGTTTGATTATTATTTCAAATAAAACCATATTTTTCCAAAACGAATTGAATGCATTTACGTTTAAAGAATTGTCTACAAAAATGTTTTGTCATAGTTTTACCTTCATGTGTATTTTGTTTTGTTTTCTAATGATGTGAACATATACAATATTTTGTTTTTCAATTTAATGATGAAATTTGTAGCAAATTTTTCAACAGAATATAACATTTGTGTTTATTTCGTGAGAACATGAAAATGATCCCCTACATGTACAAAATGTCAACCGAATAAACAAAATAACCTGTGACAGTTCTGCTTATGCATGTTATGTTTGTACTTAGTTTCTTAAAATCGAACTAAATTAACCCAACATTAATTTTGAAAACATTTAGAATTATATGAAATATATAGCTAAAAAAATGCGAACGACGAATACTTAGTACGTTATCATTGACATAACAACACAATCATGTGTGCTCATAGAGACCATTTTGTAATGCTCAAACTATGCATGGCTACATATTATAGTGCCCGTTGATTATCATGTGATTATATTATTTTTGTAACAAATTGATTTAAAGAAATCTACATGTAAACATTTTAAATCGGTTATATAAACTTTGACAGGAGTCCGTTTATGTCATGTTAACATAGCACCAATACAAGTACTAGCATATTTTACAAGTGATAAGACAAATGAATTAAGATGGAAATTTGAAACATCTTCTAAATTGGTATAATTTGTTATATAATTCGATTTGTATTTTGGCTTAAAACCAAACACGCATTTTCACTGCAAACACATTTGGTTCACTGAGTATGGTATTCAATATGATGTTCTAAAGCAAATTATCACTGTTTCCGCTTATTATTATACAGAAGTTCCTGAGGTGATATAATGTTCCGCATGTTGTTACCAAATTTGTTTTCCATTAACAAATTAAGGTTCCGCAACGTATTATACAAAGTAAACTATAGAAATTAGATCCGACTGCTTCTTTCATAACAATTAGAGCTACTTCATAAATACGAGGGAAAATATAAGGTTCCTTCTCTATCATTCATTTTTTTCTCCAAATTATGATATGAAAATTAGTGAAAAATTTAAATATCATATGGCTTGTCATACATGCAGCTACCAGTATAAAAATACGTATAAAGGATAACAGGACCTATCAGAATAAGTGCCCGACAACAAACAACACATACAACCAATTCCCCAAATCTTCAACAAAATAGACAAACATGTATGTGCTGTTTTATAGCTGTCAATGACATGTTTCCATCAACATAATACTGATTTACCTAAACTATCACAAACGCTAATAATTACAAGAAGGAAATGTCTACCATAAATACAAGTCGTTGACACCATATTCGATAATAATGGCACATCAAAGAGTATCCCCAATAATGTTTTATCACGTTCGCAAACTACTTTTATAAATGCTATCAACCGGTTTGAGGAGATTCAAACCAGATGCCATATCCAACAAATCTGACTCTATCGTGTCTTAATAAAGAAACAGATATGGTATTACTAACACTGATTAAGTAATTCACCAGGGATCAACTCAAGTAATGATAAGTCATCATATGGATTTCAAAAATAAATAAAACTCTTCCTCCATTGCAAGTTATAAAAACCAAAAATTACAAATATAAAGCAATTCAAAGGAGAAAAATTACGGTCTGACTTATAAAAAAAGGTGTAACATTAACAACAGAAGATTAATATTCGAATTTAATCTATACTCTTAATTGAGACTTAAGGTTTCCCCTTTGGTGAATTTTGGTGCAAATGACTTTCTTTACACTGATGAACCCAGATCAGTTTCACTCCGACCTAACAACTGTTGTGATAAAAGTGTTTAATGGTGTCCACGCTACGTGTTAACTACAGATGGATGCATCTATAAGCATCTCTCGGACTTACAGGTTGAGGAAAAGAACGAAAAAAGGTCAATTTCTGAAAACAACTCAGCATGGTAAGGGTTAATATATTGGAAGATGTGGTATGAGTGTCAATGATACAACTCTCCATCCAAGTAAGAATTTATGAAAGTAAAACATTAAACGTCAAGGTACGGACTTCAACACGGAGCTTTGGCTAAGGAAGTACACCACTAATTCATGGTCCCATTGCTTTCTATGTTAAATTCCTCCGTTTCAAGCAGGCACACCTCTTTTATTTTAAGTTCAAATAAAGTTGCAATCATTGCATGTCAAAGCAACACCTTCTGGTGTCCTGTACTGAAAAAATCAACATACCTTACATTGCATATAAGAAAGAACTGGTTCCCAGAACTTCGGATGTACCAAAACAGGTACTTCCGATCTGACAAAAAGGCAAAATGTACCCTTCTTTTTAAATTTCATGCCATTTTTGTATTGTTCAAATTTATCAGTCAAAAATTGTTCTACAATGATCACCAGTCATGCAGCTTTCATTTGATACCAAGATTAATAAAATATTCTAAATATTTTGAAAGTTATGTCCATGCGTAGGAACTATTTTGTGTCAAATATGTACTACTTTCTGGTATGTGCTTTCTGGCCGGGCCTGAATTAGTGGTGTTACACCCTAACATCGAACAGCAAGCTATAAAGGGCTTCAAACATTACTATGGTAAAACCATTCAAACGAGAAAACCAACAAATCTTCTCTTTTCAAAGTTTTTCGATGTATGTGAACACATACTTATGTGGCTTTACGTTTTTGTGAATGGGACATAAAAAAGTCATTATTTATCAATTCCTAGTGGTAATGTTGATAAATAAAAAGAAAGGTTACAGAGTTTTGCTTTCAAGTCCAATGTAGTCTTTAATTACGGTATATATGCTTGACAGTCAACCTTAATTGGAAAGATATTTGGCAATAAGTTTTAATTATGGGTTTCATGTTAGACAGCCAGTCGTAACTGAATAGACATTGCGACCTCGTCTGAACGTTCGTTTTCACTCTATAACTATCGTAAGTGACGTACTTATATATAAGATTTGCGCTGTTCTCCATAGATTTTCCTAACGCCATAGTATTCGATGGTTTTGTTTATTACTTTTGCCAATTTAGGAGAAAATGAATTCACACGCTGTGAATGGTTGGACAAATTGCCAATCAACTTGAAAACGATTGTCGTTCACAATTTCTAAATTTACATCTAATGCCTTGATCAATATCGCAACTAAGTATTAAAGACGAGATAGTTTATGTTGATGTTTATTAAATAAGACATCCAGGGAATGAAAATGTATTCTGAGGAGATAAATGCATTTCTTTGGAATGTCTAAGGGATATTACATTTTTATCTTTATTACCGATCAACTTTAAATGATTGTCTTTGAAAACAGTGGTAATACTGTTACGTTGTTTGTGTACATTGAACTACCAGACAAATTCGTCAATAGAGAAGTTGATCTTCATGTAAGACAGTCCAACCATTAGCAAGTGTTACTTGAAGAAAAGGAGAGTATTTAGCGTAAGACTATAAGACAGCAAACATACAACACAAATAACCCATGTACACATAGAAGGCAACATGCTGCAGTTTTATTTACAGCTAATTTTTACGTTTAAGTACTTTAAAATAAAGGAATGGATAAAAGTAAATTTTGTTTTACAAAAATAGTGAAATCCTAGGAAAATTTATAAAACGGCCTCAACCAAATGATAACAGCAAAGTCTGAAACACATCATCCGAATTAATAATTTACCTATACAGCACATGATACTGCTCACCTCATACAGCTACTTTTAAAGACGCACTTTTTGGGTATTTTGATATTAAATGTCATTGTATTTCACTGTATCCCAGGCATAGATTACCTTAGCTGTATTTGGCACATTTTTTTTTGAATTTTGGATCCTCAATGCTCTTCAACTGTGTACAAAATTATAATCCTGGTACCTTTGATAACTATTTACACCACTGGGTCGATGCCAAAGCTGGTGGACGTTTCGTCCCCGAGGATATCACCAGCCCAGTAGTTAACACTTCGGTGTTGACATGAATATCAATAAATAATGTGGTCATTTTATAAATTTCCTGTTACCAAACTTTGAATTTTTCGACAAACTAAGGATTTTCTTATCCCAGGCACAGATTACCTAAGCCGTATTTGGCACAACATTTTGGAATTTTGGATCCTCAATGCTCTTCAACATGTTCAACTTTGTACTTGTTTGGCTTTTAAATATTTTCATACGAGAGTCACAAATGAGTCTTATGTAGACGAAACGCGCGTCTGGCGTACTAAATCATAATCCTGGTACCTTTGATAACTATTTACAAATGTATGCTAATAAACAATATGAATATCTAAACGATTGTAATATGTAGCAGAATAGTTTATAGTATTAAATGTTTACCACAAATTTAGACTATTACTTTTGTACCTTTATTGTACAGTACTATTAAGGTACAATAAAAATATCGCAATTGTTAAGTACTATATTTTGCAACGTAATTTTAATAAAAGTGCAAATACTACAAAAATATCAAAACGTTCATGTTTAACTGTACTGATTTGTACATAAATGGCACAATTTGTTTAAATAGATAAGGGTAATTGAAACTGGTCGTATTCAATGCGCATGACTATTTAATTCAATCTAACTACAAAAGGTATAAATATTGTATTAAGGACTTTAAAATATATCTATAAATTGTCTTCTCTAACAGTGGACATCATATTTATATAACGGTGCACCCTCTTCATAAAGAAGGAACTGAAAAAACACATAATATATGATGATAAATGGCTTCTGTGAAGTAGTTAAATAGGTCTGTACTCGTGATATAATGACATGGATGTTGTCAAACTCCGAAACTGCGGTGACATTGTTTGATAACTATCAACAAAACGTATCCTTACCCGTTTTTCGGAGATTTTGCTTTTGTATGTATAGACGTTTTGAATACTGTTGTAAGATCAAAAAGCAACATACTCCATTAATCATTTTTCTGAATTAACATCCTAAAAAATTTACTTAGCATCTGAATGAACATTCTGAATAAAATGAACTAAACATAATATCTGGCAGAAAAGGCATCAACAAGGAATCAACAAACGTGACGTCATTACGCATGTGAAATTTTATTTTATTACAAAATCATAACAACATATAATATATAATAAGAACAAAATAGAATTATGACATGTCAGATACAACATGAATTTTTATCTCTCACATTAGTTAGGATTTGCTTTGTATGGAGCATGGGAGGGTCAAAATGTTGAAATGAGTATAGTGTTATTTAAATTTCTCATCCATGCCCTAAGTGAACCAATGAAGGATTGGCAGGCACACCAGCAGCTGCAGTTGTCAATGCACTACTCTTGTGGCCGGTAAAAACTTGTCACGTGTTGACGTAAAGCGAATGTAGCGCTCCTCCCTTGACGATAGTCTTTTTTTTGTCTACGAGATATGGACCTATTCTGTGAAAATGCAATTTGTCGATATCTGTTTGTTAGACTCCAAATTGATGCCTTATGCACATTAAATCGAGACGCAATATCAGCAACACTCATTCCGGCATCAACCATTCCAAGAGCTTTCTGACGGTCATTTTCGGGGAGGTCTGATTGACGCCCCATGCAATGTTTTCAAAGGTGTCTGTGTTATTCTTACCAATGGTGTGTTTATGAACGTTAGTGGAAAAGAAAATGTTAACAGGTACAGTAGGTAAAACATCAATTACATGTACAAAGCTGAATAGGCGTGACATCAATCACCAGGAAAAAAGTGCGACTATTTTAAATTTCAGGTAAAACTAAGGATCATATCAATGATGTTTTAATAATTTTTTTCCAGAAACAAAAGATAAAAATTAAAAAAAAGTGTTGCTAAACTCTTTTGGCTCAGTATTTTTAAAAGAGTTCGCCATGAAAGTACCTTAAACAAGGACAAAGCAAAACTTATGAAATCTGTTTTATTTTCAACTGTTCATAAATGTGCATGTATAAAAATATATTCTACCAAAATCTAAGAATTTTGTTTTTGTTACAGACAGCCTACAATACCATGATTGAAAATAATGATGCATTACGTTACTTAACACATTTAAACTGATTTTTCATTGCTAACAGGATTGCTTAATAGGACCGTCTTTATTTTTTTAGAAAAGGATATCTGCTAGCTTATACTTGTATTATAATCAGAAACAGAACAGTTTTGTTGACAAATCTCCTTTAAAAGTATCCATTTTGACATTATACAATTATAGCCTTTGTATGAGGTCGATACAAGGATATATTGACCTTATACAAAGGCTATAATTGTTGTATTATTAATTTCGGACCATATTTGTATCAAAATCGTCATCTGATTTTGTTGGAATTTTATAGATATCATATTGTCTTCTAGGCAATACCAACATATTTTTTTTTTTCATTCTTTCTTATGAATTGAAGAATTTTTTCTTCAAATGATCATAAATAATTTTGTTTATAAAACTTAAAACAATATTATGAAATTCATTACATGACGTCACAATAGATATCGGTTTTTAGATATTCTAAAAATAACCGTGCAATATACTATTCGCTATCCGCCGTTTTTTCTCTACCTTCGAAAATATAGTTTAATATGTGACTATCCTTGAACGAATCAAATTAGTTCAAATATACGAATTAATAATATTAAAAAATATTGTAGAAATTATTTTTGTAACGGTGTAATAACCTTTGATAACTCGTATTCATCTTTGATTCTTCCTTTTGTAAAAATTCTATTAATTGAAATTGATATGGTAAACATTAACTGCATTACATTAATTTTTTTTAAATCCATTAATAGCTTATTTGTATTATACATCAGATTTGGAAAAAAGATTAAATGTATTAATCCAAATATACGTGGATATGTAATACGCTCAACCCAAATTGCATTGCCAACTAGTTCATCAAGTCAAGAAAACTTATTTAATTATATAATCAGATTTGCAATTCTTCTGTTGGTTCTTGATCACACGCTAGTTCAGTTGCTATCGAATTGGAGCTAGCGCCATCTTCTTTTCTCTGTAGACTATAAACATGCTGTCTTAAACTTGTCTGGTAGTTCTGTAAATCTTCAGATTGCTTATTTGTATATTCGTGTGTAAAACCTCCAAAAATGCCTCCTAGTATTGGTCCGACCCAGTATATCTACAAAAAGCACGATGTTAGCAGCATTGATTAATCCAATATAATATAATTTGTATTTTAAGTTTAATTGTTTATTGTGCATTATTTTGCGTTAGAATAAACAAATATAGTAATTTCGGTACAACATTATATGTAAATTTATGTATTTTTTGCTTCCATTACACAGGAAACCTGCATCTAAGTGTTTTTTGAATAAACAGAGAAACCTTTGAAGGGGACCGTTATTCAACAAAAATAAACAAAAGCCTTAATAAATTTAGAAAGACACGTGAGAGATACAACCAATAAGTAGGAATTTCGCATGAAATCTAAATGAGTTTTAAAGGTGCGATTTCAAAGTTTTGTTTTATTCGTCAGCTAACAAAGAGGCGTCAGATGCAGAGCATCTCATATTTAGAAGTTAAGCTAAAATCTATTTAATATCAAACGTTTGTTTTCATACACTTTATTATTGCACATTTATTATTTGTTTGTAAAGTTTATGTTGTTTTCTTGTTTGTATTTTTGTCTTAGTATTTTGATTAAGGCCTTTAGTTACTTATAGTTCGTTTGCGTGTTGATATACAGCACGTTCCATTTTAAACAAAATAACTTAAAAATGAAACAAAAAAATAACAAAATCATACCCAATGATTGTCCCAAAAGTTGTGTATTAAGGCAGGACCAAGTGATCTTGCTGGATTTACGCTAGCACCAGTCAGATTGAACTGAAAAATAAAGATAATATTATTACATTTTTTTTAATAACATAGAGTGGGGTTAAACCGCAAAATAGTGCTTGAATGATGCTTTCGCTAAGTAGCAACGCTGTATTTATAAATAAAACTACAATGAACTACACTGGTAGTCAATATGAACTTGATCAAGCCAACAGTAATTAGTGTGTCAGAAACCATATTTGATATAATTCCTAAGTCATAATACCTTATATCATTACCAAAGTGAACCAAGAAATAACACGCCGGATGCCGTATACGGTACAGGAAATGCTTATCCTTCCGTAGCACCTGATTTCACTCTCGGTTTTTAGTGGAGTTCGTGTTGTTTCTTATTTATTATTTGTATTTGTTGATGTAAATGTCATTTGGTTTAATGAGTCTTTGTTTATTCCTTGGTTTTGATTGTTATAGTCTTATCAATGTCAAAATATCACAAATTCATAGATGATAGCAAAAACGAATCGCCTGAACTCCAAAAGAAGTAAGACTGTACACGTAGACAGAGTACGTACACGAAACATCCAGCATAACAATCTACACACAGTCAAAATATCACACTCGTTAAACATACGGATAAGACGATTATTCTACTGTCTGAAGTCAGTAATGTATTACATAGTGATTATTATAATATCAACAAATATTCAGGTTAATGACATTTGAATAAAGTGATTGGTTGCATGTAATCCATTGCACGTTAAGAAGAGAACATATAATTTTACATAACTCACGTTATTAAACATTTATACATTACTTTTTACATTTGTAAGTTTGTCGGTTTGATTTATATGAATTGGTGTGAAATACATTGCTCGATATACAGATAGATGGCACACTGCGTTAAGGAAATCAAGAAAGTCTGTATTATATCATATCTTTCAACTGTTGTATGTATTTTAAGTGTAAATGACTGTAAGACAAATATAATTTCAAAGAGATATATTCCAAAAACAGTGTTGATATATGAATTTATTCAAAACAAATCATTAGTTGAATTTGGTCTTCGGTAAATAAAAAAACCCAACTGAATTATTTGGCATATAATTTATCATTCAAGTTTGTTGTTGTGTAAGGCAAATTGAAAAAAAACATCAAGCTATTGTATATGTATGTTTTGAAAAACACATTAAATGTTCCAGGCTTATAATTTAAACGTCAATCAGTCGTTTAGACTACATGACACGACTCCAATAAATTGTTTGAAATAAGTAAGATATTTTGTTTCTTCTCTTTATGATGTCTGATATGTTTGTAAAGAATTGTCAGTAGTCACATTTCCAATTTTGTAACACCTGAGTTCTTTATAGGTAATAAATACATCCACATTAATAGTATATAATACAAATAAAATGTAAGGTAAACATCTTTAAGTTACACACAAAGTGTATTTAGACCACATGTAAACTTTTCATAATAAATCTTGCAAAGGATTTAATTTTAGCTCGACATGTGTTTTCCCTTAGATCTGCACAGTAGAGACTTTTGCGTCTGTTTAAGCATTTAAAAAGTAAAAACACAAAAATACTGAACTCCGATGAAATTCAAAAAGGAAAATCAAAAATCAAAAGGCAAAATTAAAAGTCCAAACACATTAAACGAATGGATAACAACTGTCATATTCCTGACTTGGTACAGGTATTTTCTAATGTAGAAAATGGTGGATAGAACCTAGTTTTATAGCTAGCTAAACCGCTCACTTGTATGACAGTCGCATCATATTCCATTACATTGTCAACGATGTATGAACAAAACAAACATACTCACAGAGTAAAAATGTCAAAAATATTAACTTATAAGTAGATAAAGCCTTACTATGAATATCCATAGCATAGTAGGCGATTAGAAATAAATTTCCGAATTTTAAAAAGTGAACGAGCACTAATCGATAAAGCGATATTTTAGGTAAACAGATAATGCAACACAACTGATACTTTATGCAGGTTTTGATCAAGAAAAAAACAAAATTTGTAGAAAATAAAGCTGGAAAGAAACCATGTTCCAAATTGACCTAAACCATGTAAAACATGTATATAATGTTATAAGTAAAAGCTTACGTGTTGTTCAAGGAGTTTTGAAAATTCCTTATCACAATGCTTTAAAAATTGATAATATCCTTCTGAGTTGATATACATCATTACAGGACAATTCTAACTTTATTCAAAAACGTTCTATCCTGGATAAGAACTGGTTTAAAATAGATACATGTATGATTACACAATTTCAAACTTAGTTGTTCCATCATTCATTCTGAATATTTAATATAGATTTAATCAGGGATAATAGATATAGAAAAGCATGATAAAAGCTATGATTTCTTTTACAAGTAACATATACAATATGGCTGTTAGGTTATATCAACCCACACTATTTTGGCGATAATAATATATAATCGTCTGTTTTTCTATCTGATTAGAAAAAAACCGCTACGGTTATAGTAAGTGGATTTATAGCTCCTAAATCAGTCTATAAATAATCAGTACTATTTAGCGTTCCCTTTTTACTTATATATCAAAGTTTAACTATATATTACACTTGAAGTAATGGTATATGTCTTGACATGATTTATAACATATATCATCAAAGTTTCTCTTTAGTATATTTAAAAAAGTACTAAAACATAAGGTTCAGTGTAACTCAGGCAAAGTTGAACTTATATGAATTTTGATTAGTCTTTTACGACCCTTTTGATTCTAAAGATTGTTTTATTCATCCTGTTTTTAAATGTGAAAGCGTTTCTCGTGAAAGTAATCCGCAAACGCTCTTCGAACGCATGTTCAAAAAGTATCATATATATTTTGTTTTCATTTTAAGATTTCAATACTATATATTATATACATATGTTGATTAATTCATTGGTGTTTAACGGTAATCTCGGTATACGAGTGCTATTTCCAGGCGGCCAGATATTGGTGGGGGAATCTTGAGTGCCAGAATAGATCGATCGTTGCAGGAAAATATCAATCATAATCATGCGTACATGCCAAGTGTGGGATAACAGCTTTCAATCTCGGTTTCGACAAACTTGTGATATTGTTATTGCATATCACAGACCACTCACCCTCTACACATATTTAACTTTCAACCTTTTAACATTAATGATGAAGGTTCACAAAACATCGCAAGATGTTGCATTACAAAAAAACTTGCAAATTCAGAATATTAAACGACACTGTGTTTCTTTTCTTTAGATATTTTAAGGATATGTATGACTAGAATAAAGTATTTGTAATTTGAATTCAATTTTAATAGGAAGACTTTTTTTTTTTAAACGTGTTTATTCAAATTAATTGAGTGATATCATCTAGCTTTGTTTAATTTGAAATAACTTCCATTCTAACCATCTATGTTATTGTTTTAAGAGTAACATATGGGCAATGAACTAACTGAGAGAAAATTCGCTTACACTCAGGATAAAATTTTTACGAAAAACAATGTCTGTCAAGGAATTTTCTTATACTATGCCGAATATAGTATATACGACAGCAATCTCATGACCTCAAAGACATTATATAGAACCGAAAGTCTAAACTACTTTGTATACGTTTTTTTTATAGCTATGGTGCTATTTCATTGTACTAGTGCATGCCTTCTTTGATGCGATTCAACTCAGCATGTTGTTCGAGTTGAAGAAACCTTTAAACAAGTAAAATCTTAAATATACTGAGGCCCGAGGAAAATTAAAAAACATGTCTCTTTTAAAGTGTTTTTATAAATCAACTCATATTCTTCAGTTCGTCACCTAACCATTCTTTTTCGGTTTGATGTCCAGTTGATTTTATCATGACCTTTGAATTCATGATCTTTCCATTATAAATAGACTTTCTGGGATTTTCCCATAAAACGCTTTCTCCGTAGTCATCACAATCTCTCTCTAATTGCTTCCGATGAAATACAGAAATCTGTTCATCCCAACATACGGCGATCCGTTATTTCCTATCTAATATTTCCAAAGGTTTCCTGTGTTTATCGTTCTTAATGTTAACGCATTATCAGATTGTTGACAAGTACAGTTCAATTTTAAGGCATCTTTTTGCTTCATTAATTCAGTCTTCATTACATGGCTGCAATTAAGATCTAATTATCGTAGTGTACTAAGTATCTGTCATATTATTGATTTTAGCTCGAGGCTGCTTTAAAATATGGTTTTCTATATTTTCTTATCAATCCTATATTGTTTTATTCGGTGAGTTAACAAATAAAGTTGTAGGTTGCTTCGTTTACTCTCTATTCGATTTTGCATTCAAACTGTTTTGCTTCGAGCGCTACTGGTGTTAGCTAAACCTTGTCTGGAGTACCAAATGAAGAGCCTGATATCGTTAGGTAGTTCTTTCTCGTAATAGAATCGTTTGTACAAAGGAGTCCCATTTGTCATGATTCATTTGTTCTAATGATTTTTTTAGCAGAATAAACAGTGACAATTATTGCTAGGCCAAATATGAACACAAGATTGCTTTGAATATCATAGAGATTCAGTGTCTTAATTTTCTTTGATAAACTTAAAAATATCACAACCTATGGCTTAGTAAACTCGATCTCATTTTTTAACTGTTAATTTTAGTTAACTTATCATAGATACCAGGATTATAAATTGCGAATTTTTTGTTCTAAAAAAACCAAATAAGGTAATCTATTCATAAGGTAGAATATCGTTAGCATTTTTTTTTTTAAACAGTTTACTTTTAAGGTTGCCCATATCATTGATAATACATACACAAAAAAGATAATGCATGTGCATACCAGTAGGTGACTACTAGGTTGGTGATGATCTCGGGAAGAAAATCTCAACAACCAGTGGCATCGACACATTGGTTGGAAACAAACTCAATATGTATATCAGGATTAGAACAAATATACTTTTGCCAGCAATATCAAGTACAAGAAGTTTTACTAATACATGCAAGTACTTTAGAAATGGTGTTATTAAAATAAAGGTGGCAAACTTGACGAGAACTGTTAACACCACAAAGTATTAACAAAATTTGAACAAGTGTTATAGGAAAATGTGAGTGTCAGAAGTATACATTGTGTACCTATTTTTTTTTTGTGTCTTAAGTCTTACATTTTGATGTTAACATCAAGTATTCTTTTTATATGTCAGTGTTGTTTTTTTTATATCTGATTATTTCTTTAAGTTTTATTACAAAATAGGTCATGACAACTTAATAAACGGGACTTTTTAACGCTATTTTATCACGTTTCCAAGAAAATTATTTATAGTTTCGTCAAAGAAATGGGAAGAAGCAACCGAACATAATAATTAAGAGTTACAACAGTTTGTAATGTTTAACAACTTCATTATGATTTAATGTTTCCATCTTCCCTTTGTAAACATATAAAACCAATTGTCACGTTATATGTATTTCTGGAATGCGGTTAGTTTTTCATAGATCTGCGTGCTTTGTTTACATTTAGAGAAAATAAATCATCTAAAACATGTAAAATGCAATCTAAACAGTTATACATTTTTCAATAAATACATTTTTTCTTTTTAATTGAAGAAAAGAATACGAGGGTTTAAAATCGAACAAGTCTTAATGCACAAAAAAAAGATAATACAAATGTCGGTATATTATAGATCTATATTAAAAGAAATTGCCCCAAAGCGTATATTATAAACATAGAGAATGTAAAGATTTCTTTAAACATAAAACTACAAATCATTTGACAATTGGAAAAACTCACATACATGATACTATTAAGTATTTATATTTATGATCATTTAATCATATTCCACCATTTGGCAAATACCTTTGCACGATTTAACTTGAAACGTAAGTTGAATTTTTAACACCACTGGTCAATTTATGTACAATTAATGTACGAACTGATAAGCTTTTACATTTTTGAAGTGCTTTTTATTGATAGAAATGTAGACTATTATATAAGGTATCAAAATAATATATTTTCAGAAATGCTGCTTAAAATCGCACAACGTCCAATGGCCAAGCACACACGAAAAACAATCTTACTATTCGGGTCAATATGGTTGATTTGTAACATCAATGATCGCCACGAATATGTTCGCGCCTATTATGATATCACCAAATTTTTAGACACATTATATTCCAATAAAATAGTGTAAAAAATGTTCTACAATTTTATTCTTCTTTTAAAATGAAGGAAACGATACACCTTTCAATGTTTTGGTTATTACCAGGCTTTGCTATTAGATATAACAAACCCATACACTTTAATTCTATTCATAACAATCTAACCAATTGAAAGGTTTAAAAATAACAATTTAACATTAAAAGCAAAGTAAATTATCATTGCTGGCCTGAAAGGACAGTGAATACAATACGTTTAAATATGATGAAGGCATCCTAATTAAAACAAATGAAACAATAAAAAATGCAGAAAAGAAAAACATCAAACACCTCCATGTAGAAAAAGACCAATCTAAAGCTAAATGCTTTTCCTATTGCTGAAATCTAAATATATATTCCGAAGGTAGCCGATAGCTGCTCATTCGAATGTCTGTGTATTGTTAAATACAACAAAACTAATGTTTCATATATGCATATATAAATAAGGTAAAGTGATATGATAATTGAAAACAAATGAGCACAAAGAAAGCATTAGCTTTGGTGTTTACGTTTTCTTTTGCACAGCGTTCACGTATTAAATTATAATTCAGACGTCAGATCTCAGCAGTGAAGATTCCGTTTGACAGGTTCGCATATAGTTCGACTCATAATTACAAGGAAGTTATTTTTATACAAATGTCAAAGAATGCATTCTCAAAGTATTCAAATCCATTTTATCGACAGGAGATTTTCACAAAGTCACTGTATGGGCTTTTCTTTACGACATTCGTTGCAGTGTTTTCCTTTTGTACTGATCAACAGTTGAATACTGATCTTTTATGATCAACAGCTCATTATATATGACGAAAATGTTTTGAAAACTAGCCGTGTAAATGAACATGGTATTCAAAACATCTACTATATTTACTATTCTGAATATTTATCACAATTCCGGGTTTTCGGCTTTTTGTTTTAATTTAGACCAATCGTTTCCAAATGGAAAACTTTGACTTAACTTGTTTACTTTAAAAACACATTATTAAAAAAAACATTAAAATCGTATATATCTAATGTAAAAGCCAAGGGCTCATTTCAGATTTCACAACTATGATCGAATACGTTTATGTGTTGCATGATCACAAAGTTATAAAGAAATGTCAATACTGATTAAACAAAAGGTCAGAAGTTAATGATAAATAACGCATATGCGAATAAAAAGCTAAGTTCTTGGTTTTTTCTCTCTCCATTTTATGATGTATGTACATAGTCACCAGAATGTAATTGCATTTAGATAATTAATATATATTCAAAAAGGATTCGTATATAAAGCGAGGATCGTAGGTAAAAAAAAAAGTAGAAAAGTTAAATTGATAGGACGACAACATACGTTTGGTGAATGCCAAAAGCATATACAATCTACTACAGGTTTTTGCATAGACATATATACATTAAACACCAAATAGAATCATTTATTCAGTGTATCAGGTACATTTACATGTCATCTTTTAATGTTATGTTGATATCATTTAAAAAAATAGTATTTACGCAACTTTCAATTGATGTTCAATTGATGCGTGCATGTTTATATCACACGGATTTTATGATCAACAGGACTATACTCATAACGTCAAACAGTGACATTTCCAAGAAAAACATCAAGACCTCCTGATTTCACCGCTATACTTAATGTCAAGTTCATTTGGAATATCATGATAAATTTTAACCTGAAACTAAAGGAGTTGGCAAAATGATTTTTCTTTCTGTTTTTTTTTTAAAAGAAGGTTTTGTATGAATTCTGGTGAGTATAAATACAAAAAAAGTCAATCAGTAAGGGTGCTAATTTAGTACAATTTGGGCAATGAACCTATTTGTAAGATCATTCCACCAAACACGAAAACTCGACAAATATTGTGTCAGTGAGGTTAAATATTTTGATTTGAGCATCACTGATGAGTCTTATGTAGACGAAACGCGCGTCTGTCGTACTAAATTATAATCCTATTAATAACTATTAAGCATTGCAATGTATCGTATGATGTAGTCAAGTTTGCTGACCTTCCCCAATAAACTGAAATTTGCCAAACAATGTGAGAATAGATACTTATACATTCGCCGTAGTTGACACATTATATATTTTCATCCTGGTAGTTTTTATTCTCATTTTGATTTTGCTAAACCTCTGCATATAAATCGAATGTACGTCTGCACCATAAAATTTCCTGATCATAAAACTATCTAGACTATTAACTAGAATTCTATTAATTGAAGTCAACCATTAGAGAGGTATGCTTAAAGATAGCAATCAACGTTAAACACAAATTATCAGTGTTGGCGATTACTTTACTTTACCGGTATTTAGTGGTTATTGAAGATACTAAAGGGATCCTAAAATGCGGAACAACGGCCACCATAAAATCAAATTGAGATTTAAAATATAATTTTCAATACATGTGGCTGATTCTAAATAATAAGTAATAAGATGTTCTTGTCTTATTCGATTGTCATGTTGTTATAAAAAAACACGATTACTTTTTTTAGCTTCTGATTTTTCCATTTGATGAGAGACTTTCAGTTTTGAAACCTCGAAGCTCGATATTTTTGTTATCTTACTTTTTTGGTAAACTAATGTTTAGTATGAATTGTTTTAGCGTATAGTAAAATGTCATAATTACTAAGAGTATAGGTTTATTAATTAAGCTTTTTTTCTTTGTTATTTGCGAATCACTGTGCACAGCGTTCACATTCAAAATTACAATTCAGACGTCAGATCTCAGCAGTGACGATTTCGTTTGACATGATTGCGTATACCGCGAGTCTTAATTATAAAGAATTTAATTGTGTGATAATGTTAAAGATTTCAATCTCATAGTATTTAAATCAATTGTATCTATAGAAGATCTCCACACACTCTCGATATGCTCTTTATTAATGACAAACTTTGTTGCACTTGTATCCCGTCATACTTTAAAGCACACCATTATTTTATCTATTATTATTACTTTTACTGTTAAGTCTGTTTTTGTTATATAAACTTTACGTAAGTCTTCATTTGTGTATGCCGTCATACGACAAAATTATTTTTATGTCTACCTGTGCGAATTTCATACGCGCATTTTTAAACCAGTAATGAAACCTTCTATCATTATGGGTAGACTTTACATAGATAAATTCAGCCGTATAAGAAAAGCAAAATGAGAATGTTAAATTAATGTATGCTTTTTTGTGCTTCTTTGTTACATTTGTTGTTTATGTAGAGATATTAAGATGATAACACAATATTGACTGTTGTACCCCTATTTTTGACATTTTTACTCTTTGAGTATGTTTGTTTTGTTCATGCATCGTTGACAATTTAATGGAATTTGATGCGACTGTCATATAAGTGAGAGGTTTAGCTAGCTATAAAACCAGGTTCAATCCACCATTTTCTACATTAGAAAATGCCTGTACCAAGTCAGGAATATGACAGTTGTTACCCATTCGTTTGATGTGTTTGGACTTTTGATTTTGCCTTTTGATTTTTGATTTTCCTTTTTGAATTTTCCTCGGAGTTCGGTATTTTTGTGTTTTTACTTTTGATTTCCATTAAAGATTCCAACTATTCAACTGAAATTTTATAGAAATAACGGAATGTTCGATAGCTAGAAGTTTGCATGAAATGACGGAATGTTCGATAGTACGAAGTAAGTATGGTAAAAAACCAACAAATGTAAACCTTTGAAAGCACGAAAGTGTAAATACGCTGTAGGGTAGGGAGTTAAATGACAAAAAAATACATAAACAGAATATATATAGCCAATTTTTTCTTAGAATAAATTGCTTTTGAGAATAGAAATTTTGTTTCTTCATGGTTTTATTTGTTATCCAAATTTGAACTAGGCTGAACGGAATATTACATTCATAAAGTACTTCTAAATGTGTCAGTATGGTTTCCTAGGAATTGTATGAAATAATTGAACATATTGCAAGGATTTAAACAAAATTCCCTAACATCAAAAACTTAAATAAAGGCAACAGTAGTATACCGCTGTTCAAAACTCATAAATCCAGGGACAAAAAAAAATCGGGATAACGAACTAAAACCGAGGGAAACGCATTAAATATAAAAGAGAACAATGACACAACACCGAAACACAACACACACAGAAACGGACCAAGCATCAGACAAAATCCCACGAGAATAACACATATAACATCTAAACCAAATACATGAATTTGGGATAAACAAGTACCGTGCCACGTCTTATCTTAATATCTCAAAAATAAGAGAAAACAAACGACACAACATTAAAATGCAACACACACAGAAACGAACAATAATATAACAATGGCCATCTTCCAGACTTGGTACAGGACATTTTTAAAGGGGAATGAAAATGGTGGGTTGAACCTTGTTTTGTGGCATGCCAAACCTCGCACTTTAATGGCCAAGTTAAATATAACATTGAAATGACAACATAATATTACAGGACTACAATACAAATAAATAGGAGAACATATTAGACAAAAAGAATCAGGTTTAAAATTCAATACGTCAAAAACGCGCCTCGTCAACACAAGACTCACCAGTGACGCCCAGATATAAAAGATCGAAAGTGAAAAAAAGGACAAAGTTGTACAGCACTGAAGATCAAGAGTTGAAAAAGGTTGTGCCAAATACGGCGTAGTTTTTATTCTTGGGATAAGAACATCCTTATTATTTAGAACAATTAATGCTATTGTAAACAGTTAATTTTATCAAATGAATATGAAAGAGATATATATAATGAAACTGAAGTATTAACTAATTACTGAAAACTAAACCCGAATACATAATGCTAAGACCAAACAGAATAGACACACCCGACTCAGTTCAGGCCTAAACGCAGTAAATCATAAATTTTAAAATGACGTCACATACGATAGCGAAAAGGCACAAACATTACGCCACATTTGAATTTATGAAATTTAGAAACAGCGTGACGTCACATATGAAAAAACTATAATTTAAAAGTAGAACAGAATCAGGATTGATTTAAGATTATATTAGAACTAAATACTGATATTACATTTAAACAATGCATATTGCAATACTTATCAATTGCACTTTACTGTAGTATATATATGTCCAGTTTGTTATGAATCCAATTTCAAACGTTAATTACTTAAGTTTTTAAAAGTGTTTTCTTGGGAAAATATGGTATAGGATTTACCATAAAATTATTGAGGATGTTCATTTGATCGACATTCATTTTTTACCCTATTTTCAATTGTCATTCAGTAGAAGGCATTTTTGAGCGTTTATGAATAAAAGGCGTATGTACAGATATAAAAACTAAAACTGTGTTATGTTAGCATAATTGGTTGAATTGCACACATGTGTTACACATATCCGAATTAAAGAACTCCATATCGCGACTTTATATATATATATATAAACATATTAATAAAAATACAGATATTTGATTTACACATTTTTTGATTTACCACTAAGCATGAAACCTCTACACTGATAATATTGACTTAATTCCAAAATTCGTGTCGGAATAGGAGTGATCTGTCTTTTACCGTGTGAACATGGTATATTATATAGTTCTGGCATGATTACAACCTAACTTATTTCAAGTAATATGAAAATCGTTTTTATTATTTCTTCGATTTTGGTTTTGGGCAGATTAGAAATTACATTAGTTTGCATGGAAACCAAGGCTAATTAAAGGTTTCACAATTATTACCTAATATTGATATCATGAGAAGACATTAATGTTTTCTACAGATTACACAGAAATACTGGAGTTAATGATTATCAGCACATATATAAACAAAAGATGTTCTCTTTTGTGTAGAGTAAGTATATAAACCTAAGAATGACATTGAATCTAGATAATATGTATTTATTCCAACATGTTTTTGATACAGACTAAAGGTAAAATCGTACAGTTTTCTCCACAAGTAGTCGGGTAAATAGCAGAGACGTTAGCCGACTTGTTGTTTACATAAATATAAGAATATGTGGTATGAGGGGAAGCCCATATCTTTTGATACTTATGTTTTGTATCTGACTTGGACATGGTTATTTTTTTTTATATTAGAGAGTAACATAATTTGCATTTAAAAGAACGAAAAAAAATAAACACAAAATGTCGCTTTGCCGAATTACTTAATAAGAATAAATGGCGTCTTGACCTCTCAGTTTTCTATCGATTCACAATTATGCAAATGTGTGCCTTTTCCGGGGCTTCCGGTTACAGTTAAACTACTGTGTGTATATTTATAATTTTGATTTGGATGTTTGGCTAAAAGCGTTGTATCTATCGTGCAGCTCATAGACAAAGTTGTATGCGTTACTTCTCAAAATTAAATTATAATTAAATTATAAGACAGACTGTTATATATTTTTCTGTTTATTCGAAATAACCTCAAACATGTGGTGCACACTTTAAGTTGTTTATTCAGTGAGATCCACATTGTTTATCTTATTTCTTCATAGACAGAAACAATATTAGTCACTCCTCGATATGAAAGAAAAAAATGTTTGGGGTGTCAATTGTAGAATAATAAAAATTCGTGGTATCTTTTAACCTGAAAAAAACCCTTGAAAAATCAGTAGCAATTTTCACAAAAACTTATACCAATAATTAAACTCCCTCTTATCAAGTTATTTGATGAGACTGTCGAACAAAGTAAAAGGTTAGCGCTAGTAAACCAGGTTTAATCCACCATTTTCTACATTTGAAAATGCCTGCATGTACCAAGTCAGGAATATGACAGTTGTTGTCCATTCGTTTTTGATGTGTTTTGTCATTTGATTTTGCCATGTGATTATGGACTTTTCGATTTGATTTTCATGTGAGTTCAGTATTTTTGTGATTTTACTCTTTCTTTTTTTTTTATCATATATACCCACTGTGAGAGAACCTCTGTAAACACTCCAAAGTAATTTAGCGCAACTTGCCATTTATCCAATTCACAAATTGTTTCGACAAACATGCACGGTTTACCATAATTGGTTCGATATAAATGTTTTATTAATGAGTTGCTTTCATTAATGTAATACAATTAATGTATTAGTGTGAAAATTTTGTTCCCTGTGAGACTGTTATAAACTTTGTATTCGTTCATATTTAGAGATTCTAGACGGATTGGCTTATTTGTTTGCTTACGTGGCCAAGTATTTCAGGAATAAGAAGAGATTGAAAAACAATAATTTATTTATAATAGTCTTTTTTTGTCAGAGATATTTAATTAAAATAAATGACTTTAGAATGAAAATTATGATGACATACATTGTAGGCTAAACAATACAGATATAAAAATTAAACTTTGAACTTTTAGTTTATTTGAAAAGTATGAAAAAACAAACCCGACTCGTGTTTTTTTTTTTAATTTAGCCCTGTCACATTCCTTTGTTCCATTTGAAGTATTATCAATATATATTGTATGTTAAACTAGTAAAATTATGTTTATATCTTTCTATAAAATGTGAGCCTTGTAGTTTATTATTACTGGTACTTATTTCTCTATCAATTTAGAGCGATTGTGGAAAGGTTTTACATTCCAAACCCAAAATGCGTTTATTGCTATAACTTCATAGATATCTACAAAAAAGTAAATCTATATCTTATATTTTTTTATTTCATATGTTGGTCAGGCATGTACTAAGAATAAGACATTTACTATTCAGAACAATTCTTGCCTAGGTACAGTAGTTGGCAAAAACAAGCTACAGATACCTTAAATATAACATCTTCAGCTGTAATAATAAAAAAATGTCAGCAACTGTAATGGGTGTATACTATTTGTGTAATTTTTTTTAATATAAAAATGCAGTATTTTACTTGAGTTACAGTTTGGTATTTCATTTGCGCCAAAAATCTAATTTACAGGTAAAATATATCGGAGAAAGATAAAAACGAGTCGTATTCTGAATACGAACCTCTTGCAATAAATGAGGATTTCAACAAAAATCGGGAAGATGTATCCCAAAAAATTTGAAAAGCCATAATTACAAGAAATGGACCAAAATTAAAGTCATTGGCAGTCCAACAACATTTGCGCTTTGTGACACATTATTTATACTTAAAATTTGCTAATCTGCAGAATGTTGTAAAGTTTTGCAAAAACAGCTTGATGTGTTAGGTCATATCCAGTGGTGGATATAAAATTTTTCATAATTGGGGGCCCACTGGCTGATTAAGAAGGTGCCCACTGTCTGCCTAAGAGGGATGCCTGCTCTCTTCACGCTTCAGTTATTCTCTATATTATCACCAAATTTGTTTCTCAAAAGGGGACACCCATCTCCCTTAAATCCGCCTCTAATATCTACATTTGATGGTAAAATTCAACATTTTCACCTTTATTTTATGACAATGTCAATTTTTCTCATCTTGATATTGTAAGCTATAGAATTGATTATGTGTTAATTGATGGGAGGGTTTTAAGTGCTGTTCCGTGAGCGTAAATTGTTATTTAAACAGTTCAATTGTTTAGCTTTTTCTAACTTGAAAATGCAATAAGTCATTAGACATTTAATTTTCTAGCAAACAAAAGTTATTTTACAGAATATGTCAATATTGATTAAATATCTATACGGTTAATTATTAACAACAACAAACTTGGTGGAGCAGAATCAAAGTCGAATTATTTTTTTAAAACTGAATATTAATATTTCTTACAGAATGACGTGTTTGATTTGAGCTGAAGTAAATTAAACAGACTAATTAATTTATGTGTCATTTGTAATCATAATCAAGCTTCTTTGTAGGTGTACATTTTATATTGACATACCCACCTTCCCTCCCCCATAAAAGAAAACAACACTTTGACGGAATATCTAAAAAAACAAACTTTTTTAAGAAAGGAATCAAAGATTTAAAAAGATTATTTAACAAGAAAAAAACTTCTCACTGTACATGCCCGAATTTAGAACCGAATTGCATCGTGCCTTTTTTTGTTAATTTGCCGAAACAATTTTTGAACTTTTTTTTTAAAATGAAGCTCGACATACTAGTTTATATTATACAGCAAGGCAATTTCTCGTTAGTCTAGCTGAAAGTTGGCTAGGGTGTGGCACTAAAAAGTCAGAAAGTTTATAATCAAAAAATGATTTTGCTTACATGCATATCAATACTTACTGCAAACAACTGTGAAAGACTGATTGACAATCCACATACAACTGAATCTGGGACCAAAACATTGTTTTTATTCTCCAAAGTGGTAAAATAGGTAAAAATAACAATAAACGTTGCGAGAAACTCGACTCCAAATGCACGAACGTTATCAACGTTTTTGTGAACTTTAGTCACGCCTATGTCATGCCGAATTTCACTTGGTATAATTCCATATAAAATTGCAGCACCGCAGATAGATCCAATGATTTGGACCAGGATGTAAAATAGTCCTCTCAAAAGTGATATGTATCGTGTACAAAGTAAAGAAATTGTCACAGCTGGGTTGAAATGTCCGCCACTGGTCGGTCCCAAAGTTTTAATAAGTACTGAGTAAGAAATTCCAAAAGACAAAACAGATGCGAAAAGTTTAACAGTGTAATCATTCGTCCAATTCATTAGACAACCACAACCAAATATAACATACAAAATACTGCCGAAAAACTCAGCCCTTAATGATTTCCATAGCTGTTTAGAATATAGTTCCTCTTTCGCTTTCTTTAACCAATCTTTAATTCCCATCTTCATCTACTGTCCTCATCGAAAGCTTGGTAGAAAATCAGATATTGATTGAAGCTTGCATGTTTTATATAGCTTTATATTAGGTATAAATCTAATAACAGCAGTTATGTTAGGGAAAAGGGTAATAGAGATAAATTGGTATTAGACAATAATCATATTTTATTTTATTTCAAAAATCATATCAATTATTGGAACTCTTAAAAGCCTAGAAGTATCAAGAAGATGCTAAGCTTAGTATTTGACGAGATAGTGATTTTATAGTCGTTATCATCAGTATGAAGGCTAATAAAGAATTGATTGGAAATTGATATTCTAATGTTAATTTCTTTTCAAATGTCAATAGGTGCCAAGCATTAATTACATTTGGGAAGATTTGTGATTTGTTCTTTTAAATTGGATAATCATTTGTTACATTTGTGAAGGTTTGTAATTTGTTCTTTGAATGAAAATAACACTTGATAAGAATTGAAAACTTAGATTTATAATAATAGCATTATACTATATAGTGTAATAGATTTTTTTTCAGAGAAAAGGAATTTTCCACATAGAATTTGATAGTTAACCAATTGTTTTCCAAACTACAATGCTGTATAATTAGCTAGAAGAGAGATCTGTTTTTTTTTTATTTTCATGTAGATGTACATGTATACATTATTATGTACGTACTCGTGAATAGTTTAGAATTACTAAAGTTGTCATTTTATGTTTACATACATATAACAAATGGTACTTTGTATTATCTTGTACTTGTTTTTTTGTCATTTTCTAACAATGAATTTGGTCCCGTTCCCTTAACATTGAGCCAACATTGTAAAAGGCACCTGAACAAATATTGGAAATGCCACAATTTTTTTTTTGGTTCGAACGCTCGCTAAACTGTATAAATTGTTTTCCAAACCACAATACTGTATAAATAGCTAGAAGAGAGATTTGTTTTTATTTTCATGTAGATGTTTACATTATTATGTACCTACTCGTGAATAGTGTAAAATGACTAAAGTTGACATTTTTTGTTTACATACATATAACAAATGGTACTTTGTATTATCTTGTACTTGTTTTTTGTCATTTTATTAACAATGGATTTGGTCCAGTTCCCTTAAAATTGAGCCAACATTGCAAATATTGGAAATGCTCTAATTTTTTTTTTTGGTTCTAACGCCCGCTAAACTGTTTAAAGCACTCAATATGGGGAAGTAAAAGTTTATTCACTGTAATCTGAAAGTGCTTATAGCTAAATACTGTATACTTAGAAACTAATTATAAGTCGCATTTAATCAATCATCATACTCGGAAAATACATCATATACATATTCATACAGTCTTTAGGATGGATAGATGTCACATGGGCAATCAAACTACATCTCCTTAACACGTACTTGCATATGAATCGCATATATGTAGTACCCGAAAGATATTTGCAACTGGACGTTAAGCAAATAACAATATTTCGATCTATATAGATTATTGGGAATATTTACCGATTCAGCGTTGAGGAGCTTGAAACTAACGTGTGATAGTACTTTTTTATTTGCCCTTTGGACTGTTTTAACTGTTGTTTAGTCTAGATCTGCTATCTGTTAAGTCTTTTTGGCGTGGCTCGGTATTTACACATCTTGTTATGGTGTCATGGTAAATGTTTATATTTTTTGTCTTTTTATCTTTTTGCTAATGTGCTTTGTCTGTATTTTTTTTGTTTTTCTTTGTTACATAATTGTTTTTGTCGTGATTAAGATTTTAACACTTTGACTGTTGCAATCGTATTTTGACAGTTTTACCTATAATATTACCGGTATGTGTAGTATTTTTAATTCACTTATCGTTGTCAAAATGATGGAATTCTATGCGATAGTGGTTTAACTAGCTATATAAAACCAGGTTCAATCCACCATTTTTCATCATTGGAAAATACCTGTACCAATTCAGACACATAGCAGTTGTTATCTATTCGTTTGATGTGTTTGAGCTTTTGGTTTAGCCATTTGAATAGAGACTTTCAGTTTTTAATTTTCCTCGA
This sequence comes from Mytilus trossulus, assembly GCF_036588685.1. NCBI lineage: Eukaryota > Metazoa > Mollusca > Bivalvia > Mytilida > Mytilidae > Mytilus > Mytilus trossulus. The sequence goes on along the minus strand of NC_086378.1, from coordinate 60,722,391 downwards.
AGTTTTACTTTTTTCCTATCCTGTTAGGTACCTGGTGTATTAAGTCTCAGATTTCCATAAATAGGGTGACTATAATTCGGTTTAATATCGGTTTTGTATCTTTAAAAACATTTTAAAAAGGGTTGTCCAATTCGGTTTAGGTGTGCGATCGACGACTTTTTTTATTTTTTATTTACATACTAATTTCAATCTTTTGGGCTGCTTCATATGGTTACATGGAAAACTTTACTTCTGTTTCAAAATAAGATGCTACATAGAAAAAAAGTTCCATGTGCATACCTAGGTGTAAGCAATATTTAAAAAAGAATGTTTTGTAAATATAAATTTACTGGTTTGAAATATTATATCGCGGTAGACTTAATAATCAAGCTTTATATTTCTTGATTTCGTTTTATATATCACTAGAGTAATATATAGAGAATAATACATGGCAAAATCCGTATCATATGTCGTATCATCCCGAGACATCAATATCAGCCCAAGGGCCTTTCGGCCCGAGGGATGATATTGGTCGAGGGTGATACGGCATGTGATACGGATTTTGCCATGTATTATACGCTTTATCATATGTTTCAACAGAAGAGTATTATATGAACTGTTTTCTGATTCATAGCACTGGGTTACCTTAAGTTCTACTTTTGTCTTGTTTTAAAGGCCTGAAAAAGGAACTGCTCAATTACTTATCCGAAGCACCTTGGTTACCTTACAATTTACGTGCTGTTGTTTTAAAAATATTTTGTTTATTTTAGTATTTTTTATAGTTGCATTTAGTGTGCCAAAAATTAAGAAAAAAAATGACGTTCTTGACGTCACATACAATATGAAAACGACGTTCGTGCCGTCACATACCAAACAATGACGTCATAAAAAAAAATGAGGAAAATTTTTCATTAGCAAAAAAAACCAAAACTGACTTTATGTAAAAAAAAAAAAAAAAAAAAGAAAAGTAGGGGTGTGATAAAGGGTAGGGGTGCGATAAAGGGTATGCGATAAAGGGTAGGGGTGTGATAAAGGGTATGCGATAAAGGGTGCGCATCAAAGTTGCGCGATATGGATTAAACAGCAGGCTATTTATCACATATGCAAAACTACAGTATTTACTACTAAACATATGATAAAAAGTAATTATGGTCTTAAGAAAATCATTAACTAGAACTAAACAGGATATATACAATTTAACATAAAATATTTAGTGATGCGTCTAGACAATAAAGAAAGTTGTTGTTCGCGTATAACAGTATAGTTTATGTATGAATTCTAGAATTAATTGTACCCTTGATAGTCTGGATGTGGTTAAATGTTTACAGATAAGAATACAAGATTGGTCGATTATTGAGTTTTTTGTGCTTTACGTCCAGTTGCAAATATTTCATGCATTTTCAGAGCAATTATTATATCAAATTAGACAAGTTCTTTTAATTGGATTGACATAGAAGAAGGGCTCTGAACTGCTACTGGTACATTTGTAAATGAGAATACGTCGGATTTTAGAGATTTAAAATGCACACGCACAGACAAACTTTAAAGACAATTTTCAGGGGCATATCCAGCCATTTTAAAAAGGGGGAGTTCCCAATCCTGAGTTAAAGGGGGGGGGGGGGGGGTCCAACTATATGCTCGCATTCAAATGCATGGATCGTCCGAAAAAAGAAGGGGTTCCAAACCCCTTAACCCCTCCCCCAACAGAATCTGCCAAGGAATGTAATTTATAATATTTCTATAATGTAATTTGTTTTGGTGTGTATAAACGTATTAACTGTCGAAATAAAAGATTATATTATGATGAATGAGCTATTTGCCCTTCTAGATCCACTTCATCTCTGAATTTGGTTGAGTTCTTGTCGATTGCCCAGTCTTTTTTTTCTTGTGTTGAGTCCTGATTTTCATAGACGTATTTACACTTGTAAAATGCAACTTATCCGTTGTTACCTAAAATCATATAAGATCTGCAAAGTTTTGAGGAGCAATTTAAACCATTTATTCAACATGGATGACACCAGAGATTTATTCGGGAACAGACCTCCATGTAGGGTCGTTGTAGCTAAGTTTCCTAAGGTGTACTTACGTCTATTGGTCCCTTTGTTTCTTCGGCTTAAACACACATGGTCCAAGGACACAGTTATCGTCCTTTGGTTTTCGTTGTCTTACGAATATAGTCCCTAGTGTAAACAGTGTATAACTTGCATGTAATATTTAATACACTTTCCCAATTTATTTCTTTATATTAAATGCATGAAATATTAAGTAGGGGGGTGTAATTACGTGTCAAAAAAATTTGGGTGCTGAAACTTTATGTTAAGTAGTGAATTGGTCCAGTTCTAAAAGGTCAAATTTTATCACGTCTGAAGCTGTCAAACTGAATTTTACACCCGCTTAACACAGAATTGTCAATATTTTGAGTTAGAGCTTGGAGAAGTTTCTATAATTTTGATATTATTTGTCTCACTGGTAGTACACTACACTGTAAAACTATTTTTGAGAAAGAGCAGGTGCGATTTTTTTAATTTGAATTTATTGTCTAAAAGAAATGCACTACGAAATAACTGTGTTCTCGGGCCACATGGTCTTTTATAAATTGTCAAGATACCACAGGAACAGAACCAAATACTTTAAAAGATATTTGTAGCCCATCCTTTTATCGAATGAAAAAATTTTATCAACGTATTTTGCTAAAAATTCGTCAACAGTGATGTACATGTTGGATGTTCATTTTTATTTGTTCTTCGTCCCAAATATGTAGAACTGTTTACCACTGTATGTAACTACAACATTTCAATCAATCAATGAATTAATAAATCATTGAATTTACACAAATTCAGAAATAATTCAATTTTTCTTCATATTGTACCAAAGCAATTTACTAGACGGATTGGAACATGTCATGCTTTTCTTCATTATAAGAAACAATGTCAATTAACGTCAGATCTACGGTAATATTATATTAACTTTTCAAGGTTCTTTTGGAACGTATTATCTATTTCCAACCATTGTTTCTAGAAAACAGATAATGAAATGGGATGGATTTCCCCAAGAGAGATATAATGGTGATTTCTTTCATGCATGCAATCACCGAGACGGAGAAATGCGATATAAAACAGGTTCAAAAGATAATTACAAATTGATGTTTCTAGTACAATCGAGTTTTCCTATTACCTACAGTTTGTTTTTATTTGTTTTTCTTGAGCCGAAAGTAAACATACTTAATAAAATGATTCTAACAAGTACAATTTAATAGGTTTATCTATAATATTTCATCTACATTGTGTACATATTACATGTAATACCTGCTTAAATACAACATCGTTCTAATACAACTATATATCCGTGTATCCATTCGTACATTTGATAGCCGACACTGACTATTATTTTATTTACCCTGTGCAAGAGGGTCTTGAAAGGGGAAGGTTTTTTTTTCTTGTATCTTTTTAATCATTTTTTAATTCTCTCTAATTTATATTTCTGTTAATTTTTCTATTTCTTTTTGCACCTTTGCACCCACTTACAATGTATTCTGCATTCTTTCATACTTATTCTCTCTCTATTCTTTATAGTTTGGTTAATTATTATAATTTTTTCTTTATAACATGGTCAATTATTGAATTCCAATCTAATTAAGAAAACACCATACAGACCCTCATTTGAGCATTCAGAGCTCACGACCACGCGAAAATATTCCATTCCTTGGAAAAATGATGTAAAACCCAGGTTTTCAAGGCTTGGATTGCAACCTCTTTCATTGTGAAGAATGACTTACAATTTTTTTTTTTTTTTTAATCAGTTATTTCGGGGTAAACCAAACACTTCATTCACTATAATCGTTAGTAAAAAGAATCAGAGAGGAGAACACTTGTCAAGTACTCTTGTCATAACATTCATCACATACGGTCTTAAAAGAAAGTTTGGAAAGCCAAACATATAGTTTATCGACAATTTTAAGCAACGAAAATTGTATTTGTATCTTTAAAAAACAAAAAAAACAATGTTGTAAATATTATAAAAAGCAGTCACAATATGACAATATGAGGAATTAAAACCATCAGTCTCGTTTTTAAGGTGATAGCCACTTTTTTTTACTCATAATGAAGCCTTGCAACAACTCATAAGGGTCCAAATGTGGACAGTTGAATGGCAATTGTTTTGTCACTATCTAAAATACAACAATTTTCCAGTTGTAGCCCAAATTCCACATCCATCATTCCAATTGACCTTCATGTACACGTACCTTGTAAACGTACCTATTGATTTGGTTGTTTATTTTGTTTTTGTTTTTTTATATGTTTAAAGATACTGCTACATACATGTCATAACATTGAGAATGAAAATGGGAAATCTGTCAAAGCGGCAATAACCCGACTATAGAGTAGACAACAGCCGAAGTATTGCTGTGAGCATCGTGATTTCTTTTTATTTCACTGCAATAAATGTGTACATTGAGATGTTTCTAGTTCTGTTTACATGCCTTAATTTCACGTGAACTTGGCTTCACAATATATAAGGTTATCCTACATAATGGCATCAGACATTAAAAGGATATCTTAGTGTTTGACTATGACTGTAATTATCTGTAAATGATAGCCAGTCTTATAATGCATTACTAATAAATCTCCGTGTCTCTCAAAGTCTAAGATATCGATAGCCTGATGATTTCCGTTTCCCGTTATACTATTTGTTTTTCTTTGCTAATTCGACAGTCTTCGTCAAAATTACATGAAATATTACAAAGTTTGATGTTACTGTCTATTGTCATCAGAAAATGGGATTATATCTTTCAGCTGACATTAGCAGTGTCTGATGAAGATCGCGTCTTTTATCATAGAATATGAAGTACAATTAAGTAAACACAAGCAATGTCTTTTTTGATATTTGATAAACTCGTTTATTGTGGGTTAACAAGAACATTATTATGTTTTTACACTGTTCATAATGTTGCTACGTGAGTATATAGAGAAGCAGTATCCAACACTATAATAAAAAATTTGATTATTGTATAAATTATACATATAATGCATTCAGATATTTTTCATATTTGATTGTCTATTTTGAAGCGTTTTATTTGTTCTTCAAATAAAGGATGAATGTTTTTACTGATTGGTTAACGTCTAGTGGTAAACACTACACATACACCTTGACTAAACATTCTGAATATGAACACCGTTTTTTACTAGAACGGCACACGGAGTCGGATCCTTCGCACTAGTTTACAAGGTAACATTATAAGATAAGATAAGATAAGATAAGATAAGATATTTTATTTTCCAATTATGGGCCTCAAAGGGCATAAACATTACAACATCAATAATTTTTTCATAATACAATACAAACAATGAGATAAAAAAAAAAAAAGTTAAACGAGAACTATTTAAGTTCTTAAAGAATACGTAGATAAAGAATCTATAGTATGTTTTTTTTTTAATACTAATGCATTTTATTGCAAGTGTGGTTGATATAGATAACAAACAAGTAGCCCAAAAAGAAAAAAAGAAAAATAGATATCCACATATGTATAGTACACAAAAAGTTGGATCAATTAAATATATAATAATTAGCCAAAAAGAAAGTAGAAATTAAACATGTCCATGACTCATCCTGTGTCAGCAGCAAATAGGAAAGCATTATGGTTTCCTAAAGGCAGCTGACACCAGGGGGCGATACCTTATGGGCCATAGGCATGTAAAATGTGTGTAAATGTCTCTTTCCTACCTGTATCAAAAGCAAACCAGGAAGCATCATAGGTAACTTGAATGCAGTTGATACCAGGGGACGATGCCTCAAGGATATAAGAGAACATTTGAATAAATAATATATCTTAACAATTTTTTTTTTTTTAATCGGCTAGTATGTTTATCTAGATGAGTCTCCATCTTCCACCATGAGTCTGAAGTCGTCAATTCGTTGCGTATCTCTGTAATCATTGCCAAAGTGGACTCCTACTTTCCCACCTATAGTGGGTGCCTTCCGTATGGGAATAATCCGGGTTACCATAAGTATGATACATCCTTATCAAGCTATGAGGAAACAATTATTAAAAAAAAATGCAAATAGTAAAACTTGTTTCAAGTTATCCAATTGAGGCCCACATTTTAATTGGTAAGAGAAATAATCATGGCCAATTAAAATGATAAAGTCAACTTTATCACTATCAAAACGGAGAAGAGATCTCAAATTTGTCATATATAAATCAGTTCGTATTTGCATATGACCATACCAAACACATTTTTCAGATTCCAAGTCAACTATTACTACTAGATGTCGCGTTAGTTTCGGGAAATTGATATACCAATTGTCAAGTTTTATTTTGTATGACTCGATCGAAAATGAATTCCACCGATTTCAAGTATTATTTGGAGCGTGCCACCAACAGAGGCGGCCCACTAATCGTAATCAATTGAGGAGTTTGATAACTGAAAACAACCATTGCTTAACACACTGACACACTTCAGAGTCTTTCTAAGTCAAATATATTTTCATTTATAACCACACTGGTCAATCTGTATATCCCTGTATGCTTATGCAATTGATTTTTAAGTGTTCAATTTAGTGTGTTTTTGTTCCATTATCACAACACGTCATTATAATGTGGAATAAAAAAGCAAGACTAATTAATACTTATATCTCTTTTGTTTCCTGAATTACAATTATTTTACACTTTGTTCTGTGCACCCTAACTGTTAATTAATGGCTTTGATGTATGAAGTTTCTTCTGAATTCAGAGTGCAATTAGGTTGACATGATTTCATAAAGCATGAACAATGTTTTGAGCGGCCGTATAATTCGACGCGGTGCACTTTTTTATAAACTTATTTGTACCTAGTGTATACATGTTTTAATCCAATTATACTTCACATTATTACATACACACAGAAGGGTGTGTTTCGCTGTAAAGAATATCTGATTAAAAAGCTAATGAAAATGAAATAAAAGCTCACAGTAGGTTGAATTGTAACAAAAAAAACTATAAAAAATGAAACAGTTAAAAAATAAAGTGTTAAATAAGAGAAGAAATTCCAGTCTTTCCAGTATATTTTTTTTTATGAAACTTTGAAATTATGAAAAAAATAATGCAGTGTGACCAGGCTTCAATCTCGCTTTGAACCCAGTCAGCGACATTTTAGAAGTCAAAGAAAATATTGGTTGGCGTGATGTCTATAATTTCTAATATATTAGATTTATTCTTTATTGATTAATTTATTATAATTGATTAATGGTGAGTTGGCATTTATTATGCATATTTATGACTGAAAGAATGTCATTTATTGGTTGGTGCTTCCCTGTAGGTAGGCATGGGTTAAAGGATAGAAGTTTGAACTGCCACTTGAAAAGGACACACTGATCGATAAATACACAAATCTACGGACCCTTCTCAAAGTCAGTGCAATGATTCCTTAAATTATCACTAGAGTCTCCATCTTCCACCATGAGTCTGAAGTCGTCAATTCGTTGCGTATCTCTGTAATCATTGCCAAAGTGGACTCCTACTTTCCCACCTATAGTGGGTGCCTTCCGTATGGGAATAATCCGGGTTACCATAAGTATGATACATCTTATCAAGCTATGAGGAAACAATTATTAAAAAAAAATGCAAATAGTAAAACTTGTTTCAAGTTATCCAATTGAGGCCCACATTTTAATTGGTAAGAGAAATAATCATGGCCAATTAAAATGATAAAGTCAACTTTATCACTATCAAAACGGAGAAGAGATCTCAAATTTGTCATCTGTTGAATGTATTAATTTCCAAAATCGTTTCAGAAGTGGCAATAATGAAAATTATTTAAAGATCTTGAAGCGGGAAATTGACAGCCAGCTTTTGATGAAGGAGGAATTTGTCACTTAACTGTACAAAATTTGTCTATAGAATCAATCAGGTTAAAGCAAACTCTATAACTGTTATGTCGTTGATTTAAAACACAATGAAGAAAAGGACACATAGGGGTATCGAAAATAAAGACCTACGTACTTTTTATTATTCTCTACATTCACTTTTTGATGGCAGTAACACAAAAGCAAACTGTGAATAAATTGCGGGTGTAATCATTTTTGAACACTTTTTTGTGACGTTTAAATGATGACTTTTCATTTTTTTTATTATTAAACAGTTAAAATTGATTTTCACATGTATTTAAGGTGGTACCTAACACTACAGGGAGATAACTCTGTAAAATCAGAAAAACGTTTTAATGACGTTATATTGTTACCGGAATATTAAGCTTCTCAATGATCAAAATAAGTTTTTGCCAAACTGCTATATAACCAGTGTAATTTTTCTGATTAAACGGTTGGTTCAATTTTTTTAAAATTGATATATTTTTGTCAAAGGGTCAAAATTAATACTTTGTCAAAATTTTAAGAAAATTAAACGAGCCAAATTAATTTTAGTTCAAGTGTTGGGTACCACCTTAATTAATTATCTGAGTGATGGCCCGTTGATTAAAGGTTAGAGAAGTTACAGTCTATACTCATGCAGCTATTCCTTTTATTTCTACTTTTACTAAATTCATTACAATTTTAATGTTAATGAAACATGCCTTTTACGTAACTATACAGAACACAATCGTTATAACATCTACAAATCTTCTTCAGTATTTCCACCTAGATGAAATAGTAATATGGTTTACTCACGAAAGGATCACATGAATACAGTATTTAACGAGAAGTCTAGACTTAGAATATGATACGTCTTTTCTAGGCATGCAATGAAGATATTAAAAGCAAATATTACCATAGGCATGTTTGTTCGTAAAAATTACAAAAACAAATATCCCATCTGATTAATCACATTAGGGTGTAACCAATGTAATCATCTTACATATATATGCATGTTGGGAAGATGACATTCTGTATTAATTTTCTGTGGAGATAGATGATAGCTTGCAGCTCAACTGTAAAGTTTCAACCATTATAAGCATAGTGTCACGATGTATGTACTATGTAAATGCGATATGAATGTACTGCTAGACCAAAACGCTTAGTAAAAGATGGACGAAAGATAACAAAGGGACAGTCAAACTCATAAATCTAAAACAAACTGACCGCCATGGCTAAAAATGAAAAAGACAAACAGAAAAACAATAATACACATGACACAACATAGAAAACTAAAGAATAAACAACACGAACCCCACCAAAAACTAGGGGAGATCTCAGGTGCTCCGAAAAGGTAAGCAGATCCTGCTCCCCCCTGCTCCACATTGCTCACAGGAAACAAATTGTCAAACTATCAGTGGATGTCGTTTTTGCTGCTTAACATACTTTATGTGTTTTTCATTCATTGTATTGCTATTGCAAGTACGTTTTCTCGTTTGAATTGTTTTACATTTTTCATTTAAGGTGGTACCCAACACCTTGACTAAAATTAGTTTGGCTCGTTTAATATTTATAAAATTTTGAATAAATATTTACTTTGACCATCTGACAAAAATATAAAAAAATTCAAAAAATTTGAACCAAGCATTTTATCAGAAAAATTACACTGGTTATATAGCAGTTTGGGAAACACTAATTTTGATCATTGAAAAGCTTTTTATTCCCTTACAACACAACGTCATTAAAACGTTTAGCTGATATTACAGAGTTATCTCCCTGTAGTGTTAGGTACCACCTTAAGGTTTTTAAAATGATGACTATGCGGTATGTTGGTTGTTCAAGGCCGTATTATTTTATTTCTATATCAAAGTTAGAAAAATTGTATTGACTCCAGTCTTTCTACTGAATGCAGCGATCTTGAGAGAGAAGCCACAGAAACCAATCTGTATTCATGCTAATTGAATCAGACGTAAGACTTATTGTGAAAATGAAATATGTGTCAAAGACGAGTAAAACCAACTTACATATTATTAAAAAGTATATACGAATGGTTAATAAAATATATAATCAGACTGTACAAGTAAATGAATGTAGACTCAACTTTATTAGACATGTTTCAGAGTTCAGATAAACACGGGGGTAATAATATTGTTTACAGAAAAGAATCAATGACCATAACTGTTGAAAATAAGAATTTTGTTATTTACAACTCTTGTTAACACCCAGATAAGTGGACATTTTTTAATCATCTGGAAAACGTCTAAGTACGCAAACATGTCCGTCTTTCTAGCTGGTGAAATATAAGCATTTATTTATACATGATACATGTACAAAAATGTACTATGTATTGATATTTTATTACAGTAATATCATATCACACAGTAACATATAGATACACGAAAGGTTATGTCGTTCATGTTTCATATAAGTCAATATTCAAAATAGTTTTGCTGACAATTTTAAGGTGTCATATATCAAAATGTTTGTTGTTCGTGTTTTTAAACAATTCTTGGAAAGATTTAATATTATTTCCCTTCATTCGATTAGTAATGTAAAAAAAAACACCATTATATTCAAATGAACAGAAATTCAACGGTGTTGTTAGTTGATATTAACATGATAAAACTTTTTTTTTTTTTTTTTTTAAAGTTTATACAAGTCGATATTTCAAAATAAATGTTTATTTTGTTTAATAGTCATGCCTTTTAAAATTATTTAATCCTATGAATTGCACGCTTTTAATATCGACCGTTTTGGCAATGCTTACTCATCATGATACTGTCATATAAGTTGAACAAAAGAAAAGCTGTAAAATTCCCGTTTTAATGATTTTCAAACAATAGTGTTTAAAAAAGGGACGAAAGATACCAAAGGGACAGTCAAACTCATAAATCTAAAATAAACTGACAACGCCATGGCTAAAAATGAAAAAGACAAAGAGACAAACAATAGTACACATGACACAACATAGAAAACTAAAGAATAAACAACACGAACCTCTCCAAAAACTAGGGGTGATCACATGTGCTCCGGAAGGGTAAGCAGATCCTGCTCCACTCTAGGCACCTGTCGTGGCATTTGTGATAACAAATCCGATAAAAGGTTTAACTCGGTAGGTCACATTCCTTAAAGGGAAGGAAATTGTAGTTACGACGTATAAGGAACATATCCGATATCATTTGTGAAACGGTTATTCCATAACGGTCAACCAACTCGTGATGGCGTCCGTAAAATTTAAATGTAGACTGGAAATTAAAAGAAAAAGAAAAAAAAAAAATATCACTTTCTCCAAAGGAAAATCTCATCGACAACCGAATTTAAGACTATTTGACGAAAGTGGCGAAGGTGCATTGTCGATCAATATTTTTATCTAATTAGGGTTAATTCTAAACTATTACGGGCGATTTACAAAGACCACAGTCAGACTAGACACTCTATTTATCACAACATTCGTTACAAATTCTAACCAATCGACCTGCAAATGAAAGCATTTCGACCCACTAGTTTTACCAATAATTACATATTGCAATGAATTTGTGCATTGAAAATTTAAAAGATATAGAAAAGCTTATTCTATAATTTTGCAAGACAAATCTAAGGATCGATAGTTTACGTTCAATTACGTATACGTTTAACTATGTATACGTCAATGTAGAATACTTCTTTAACATAAAACTATGAACCGTCGGAGCCTAGATATGATCCCTATGGCCATGTTATTACCTGATCAATATCGTCCAAGACATAGAGGTTAAAAACGCTTTATAAAAAGAACAACGTATCGTCCTCCATCTTAAATATATTGGAAATAGTGTCGTCAGGTGACAAAAGACGATTTTCCTCGTTTTGTAAAAGTTGGTGTAAACAAGAAATATTTTATAAAACATTTTCTTGATTTGTGTTTTATAAATGTATGGATATTCGAATATCACATTTTGAAAACAATTCAGAAAAAAATAAATCTACATAATACACCAATTCAAAGAATAACAACTTTCCCAGCGGTTTGTGTTTGTATCGGCCGACAAAACAGACAACAATGTGGTGGTGTTATACCGTAAATTCTACACGGCATTCTTAAGAAGGAAATGTTGAATTCATCGTTATACAAATCAGTGCGCTTCACATAGTGTCATATACTAAACAAAAATAGTATAACCAAATCACACCTCAGGACTTGTTTTTAACATTACAAGGTCATAACTATGTATTGGTTACTAAATTACACAAAACAAAATAAAAAGAACGTGTCATTTTGGTCTCTTGTATGTGTTCTATAACTTATCTTTCAGTGCTTTAAACCATTTCCTAACTTTTAACTACTACATGTGTACTACCAAACAACTTATCATAATCTTTTGTAATGAAATATATGAAAAAAAGTTAACTATTTTTGGAGTGTAAAAAAATCTTTATATATTTTAGATATAATATGTGCTTTTGGTGGTCCTTTTTTTGTTATTGACAGTTATGAATTTTTAACTCTTTACACTGTACTTCCACACAGTTACTAACATAATTCTATTACAATATTTTGGTAATTGTTATAAAACAAATCAAATAACATGAGAAACATCATGACAAACCTAATCTCGATTTCTATCCTTTTTTAGAAAATGACATATGATAATGCCATATTTCGCGGCGATGGTACATTCGTGTGACGCACAGTTCGTAATTCTATCATGCTATTTTTGAGTACTGATATAAATCAATTTTAGATATTCGTTGTCATTCTGTGGTTAATATGTACTATCATATAATATAATACTGAAATTCTTTGTCCCGAGTGTTTTTGCATTTATTTGTACTGTATTCCTGACATGTAACGTTGTCAGTTAAGCGGTATTAATAACATTGCTATAAAGCGCGAGGTTTCGACTAGCCATTACACCAGTTGCAACCCACCTTTTTTCATAAAAGATCCCGTACTAAGTCAGAATTATGACGCGTAATTGTAGTTCGTTTCTATGTATGTTGTATCGTCGTTTTGTTTTTGTTCCAATATGTTTTTCTCAAATGATGTTTGGAACAGCGATTTACTACTGTTGCCTGTTTTACATTTTTATTGGTACTAATATTGATTTCAATTTTTCATCAGTAAATTAAAAGTAGATATATATTAATGTGATATACGTACATTGTATGCACTTTATTCATCTGATAAGTTTAACCTTTTTCAACTGATTTTTATTGTTCGTTTTTATATTGTACTGTTACACCATTATCCAAGGTTGGGTTGGGTTGGGAGGATGAAGTCCTCTTTCATTTTAATCTTATCTCATTATGTGTGTATGTTCCTGTCCTAAGTCATCAGAAGCCTATAATTCAATGGTGGTCATTTGTTGCTGTGCTTCATATTTCTTTTTCGTTCATTTCTTCTACATTTAAAAGGCTGTTAGTTTTCTCGTTTCAATTTTTTTTTACCTTAGGGATTTCGGGGACTTTTATTGCTGACTATATGATATAGTCACTATGTTGAATAGTTTAAGACAGCACACCATGTAGTACTGTGATCTATAAGTGTTAATGTCTGTCAGATGGTATCTTGTAACGAGTTGTGTCATAAGCAATCATACCATATCTTCTTCAAATGTACAATTACATTAAGTATTTTTTCATGTTTGTACTTATTTTACTTTCTTTACTTTTTTTATCTGAGCGTCACTAGTGAGTCTTAGACGACACGGACGTATGGTGTATTAAATTTTACGCCTGATACCTTTAATAACTATTAACAAATCGAAATGTCATATTGTAATGTGTATTTGTGTATTTCTGTGTCCTTAATCCTCTTGCATGTATTTGTACTGTAGTCCTGCCATGTAATGTTGTCATTTTAATGTTATATTAAACATTGCCATAAAAGCGCGACTTTTGGCTAGCCGTAAAACCAGGTTCAACCCTCCATTTTTTTCATAAACTGTCCTGTACCAAGTCAAGCAAATGACAGTTTTTAGTTTTATTTTATAGTTCGTTTCTGTGTGTGTTGTTTTGTCGTTTCGGTTTTTTGTTGTACTTCAGTGTTTCTGTTGTTTTCTCACAATCGATTGAGGACATTCGAACAGCGGTTTACTACTGTTGACTTTATTACTCGGAATCCAGCAACATTTAAACATAATCTTGCAGTAAATATAATTCACATGTATGTTGAATGATCCTATATTCTTATAAAAATTAGTTCATTATAATTAGTATGTTTTTTTTTGTCAAACAAAATCAAGGTGTATAAATGACCACCATAAAAACAAATGATGCAGCAGTGATGTTAAAGTACTAATTTTAAGATGTTGGGACTTTCCTTATAAAAAGTGAAGACGGACACCACTGGGGAACACAATTTAAAATATAAACATATTTGTTATGCACACAAATAGCTTCTTTTCGGAAACTTTTTCAAACATATATACCAATGTATAAATGATACAAAGGGGAGCCTATACATGTACGTATGATTTTAAGTATTTAGTTCTGATCTGACAATCAAGATTGAAACATAACCAAACGAGAAAGATGTGCAAGCCAAATCACGCGCAGGTACTAGGGTGGTTAATCCTGACTGATCTTCAACAACTTTTGAACTTGTTTGGCTTTATAAATATTTTGATATGAGCGTCACTGATGAGTCTTGATGTAGACGAAACGTGCGTCTGGCGTACTAAATTATAATCCTGGTACCTTTGATAACTATTGATATTTTCTACAGTAAACTCACACAGGTTCATTTAAAACATTTGTTCTTAATAAATGTATGATATTCTCTGTACAGTAATTATATGTATCCCATAAAATTCGTATGAAACTAAAGTTCAAAAATACCATGACTCAAACCTGGTTACACTAATAAACAATTACTGTCCATACTGACATTGTGATCACAAGATAAAAAATGTCCACAAAAATATCTCAAAATATTGCAAAATTTCATAAATGATGTTTATAACATTGCAAATTAGTATTAGACTAAGTATACCTGAATTAAGAAATGTTCTATTTTAAAGATTCCGAGATATAAAAAAAAGAACTGTCGTTTAAAGCTCATATTTCTCGATGCACGTACACTAACTTCTGGATTTATACAACTATTATATATAAAGAGTAAACAAAAAATAAAAATTGCTTGAAAACTCAAGAAAGGTTTAAGTCAAACTCCTGCGTATACCCGATGTAAACATTAAAGCGGATACTAGCCCCTTTGCACCTTTAACTTTGCAAAAGGAAGCTATTTGATACTACAACTTTGATTCACATTTCAACACCAGCTGTTCTTTGGTTTACAGTGTACAACTATATTTAGTTATTTTTACATCAATTATAATTTTGTAAAGATTTATACTATACAAGTACCTGTCTACAACGGTGGATTGTGACACAGTGATGACTGCTGTACCAATATTTTGACTATTTTACCTATTATGTCTGTTTTTTTCGCGCATCATTTTATATATAACGAAATTTGATGCGACGGTCATATCAGTGAGAGGTTTAGCGTTATGAAACCAGATTCAATCCACCATTTTCTATATTTGCCTGTACCAAGTAAGGAATGTGACAGTTGTTTTCCATTTCAGGCGTTATATCATCTGATTTTGCAATTTGGATAGTAACTTTCCGTTCAGTATTTTAATTTGTGATTTAAATTTTGCTAAATAATGGAATATAAAAGTTTACTTTCAAGTAATTGTTGAAATTGATTGAAGCAGTGGAAAGATATAAACCAACATATCACTCATAAATTCTTTTTCTTAACTCCACATATTGTAAATGAGTCAAGTGATTTAAAATAAAGAATGCATTATTAAAAAGTAGCTATTATTATTTCTTTCCCATTAGGTGTTTTCTGTTCTGTTTATATGTTTTTTTTTTGTTCACAAATATTTAACCCTGTTAACTGTCAAAGGCCACACTTTCAGTGTGGTATGATACTCCTCATGTTTTAATAGCCTTTTTGGCGGAATTTTCTTCATGTTTATTTTGGTATTTTACACCTTCATTGTCACAAAAAGGATTTATAAAAGAGGGACGAAAGATACCAGAGGGACAGTCAAACCCATAAATCCAAAACATTGCAAAATAAGCAGACAACTTTATAAAAGTGGTTATCTAGTATTATGAAGGTTTACATGATATTATATGACGTTTTACATTCTTAGCATATATGAGATTGAAAACAAAAGTATTTCTGTTCAGATTTCTTTAATGAATAATCTGTCTTCTACTGGCTGTTTGCTTTCCTCTCATCCCTTGGACGGACGACAGTTCGAGGCCTATAAGAAAAGAAGAAGGAAACAAAAATGTGTCCGAACATATTTCATTCTATAAAAAAAATTGACATCTTTAGCGAAGAAAATTTAAAACAATTGTCACGTAAAATGACTATCAAAGATAACAAACTTTTTATATATTTTGCAAAATTAAGTCCGTTTATTGACCTTAAAATACAAAAACTATTTGTATTATTTCTGTAAAATATTGTATTGCAGTTTTTCTCACGACTGATATTTCTTTTAAATTTTTGACTGTATGATCCCTTGTTTAGAATTTACTTCCACAGGAGTAATTTGACAATAATATAGATATAAACACGATGAATTTTTGAATGATTATAACACGGGTCAGTTTAGTATATGATTATTAATTTAAATATTGAGTTTAACAATAATCTAAAAAAAACACTGTAGAGAAAATTAAAGATTGGGTAACACGAGCTCTATCGAAATCTGAGCCTGATCTCATATGTTCCGAATCGCTTTAATAGAAGCAAAATGTAGTACACATCAAGAGAAATTCAATGATTACTTACATTGTTTTATGTGTTAATTGAAGTAAGTATAAAATCATTATTGTTACGACAATATATAAACAACGTTTTCTCTTTTATTAACGCCGTGAAAAATGACTATGAAATTCATAATCCGAGCAAAGAGGGCATGTCGGAAGAGTGATGGGATGATCCATGCAAGTATAAATCAGACATTTCTTTTCTAAACAAATTCACAACTTACACGTGGAACATTTATATTAATTTCAAACCTACCATAAGATCAAATATTTCTGAGGCTAAAATAAAAAAAACCCTGTAGACATGAAAATGAGAACAGTCGTGTATAGTTATAAACTTACATCTGAACATTCACAAATATATCCCATTTGATCTGTTTGGCATTTTGCATCATTCCATTCATAATTAACTTCTGACCAAAAATGACCACAGTCTTCATTCCTAGAATTGTTTGGGTTGCCTCGATTCCAGTTAGAATAACTGACTGCTGAAGAGTCATTAACCCATCTCCAGTCTCCTTCTTTTTTAAAATCTGCCATACCCATCCAATAGCCATATTTGTGCTTAACCGATTCTGTTTAAATAATAACAAACACATATCATAGAAAAAGTTGACTGTTTATGAAGAGGCAATTATGTATACAAAACAAAATGACCTCACAAGTGAACATGTACGCTAAACATCGTCAGTAAGACGGCGATGTCATTTATAGCTGTGTAGGCAGATTTTTAAAGAAAAAAAATGTTTTAAAAGTGATATAAATACTACACCGTAGTTTTGAATTTGAATTAAGGTAAATTTTACAATTAAGAAGACTGATAAGAATAATAATAATTATAATAATAATAATAAAAATAATAATAATAATAATGATAATAATAATAATAATAATAATAATAATAATAATAATAATAATAATAATAATAATTATGTTTTAATTTATCAATTAAACCATACTGTCTGTAAAGATTTGTGTACCAGTCTTCTTTAAGTAAAATAAATATAACGGACATTTGATACTTAAAAAACAATTCTTTAAAACAAAATATACCCTAAAGAGTATTGTTCACGCTTCGTTGAAGATATAATGAAAATCAATGCGACTGTCATACAAGTGAGAGGTCAATCCCCCATTTTCTGCATCTGAAGATGCCTGTACCAACTCAGGAATATGACAGTTGATTAATGTGGATTTTTTTATCTGATTTTGCTATTAGGTTAAGGACTTTCCTTTTTGAATTTTCATCAGAGTTTAGTACTTTTTTTTTTGTTTTACCTTTTTTTGACACATTAATACATATCGTCTAAATTAAAAAGTATAAATGATATCATTATTATTTCTATACATCAATCAATTGTCATTTGTTAAACTATTTGAGTAGCTCTAAATGGTATTATTAAACATTTTCTTAATTAAGTAAACAGTTCATGCAATGAGAGAACATTGCAACGTATAGGGTTTGGTTAAATGTAAATTTTGGCAAAATACTGTTTGTTAATACCGTTTATTATAACTCATTTATATATTCTATATAAAAATAAGTAAAAAATATTTTGAATATTTTGAATATATTTTTCAAATTACAAACGTTTAACTATTGAACTGGTCAGTAGTTTCAAAACATTAGACCTCGAAAAAACTAGTTGACCTCGATAAAACTATTTGACCACAAGCGTCATTATATTTCGGGAAATTTCCAATACCGCTACAGGATTGGAAGATTTTGAAAAAACTAGGATACAAATATTGCCCTCAGCTTCGTCTTAGGACAATAGTTTCACCTTATGGGGACACTTCACTTCCTTTTACAGTCAACAAGTATACAATAAAACCTTGATTGAAATAAAAAAATATATAATCATATTTTTCATTTAGTTTGAATTTATTTTAGATATCTTAAAAAAATATTTTTACACATTTTTCCCTTACTTTTGTTTATTTTGTCAAATTTTGATAACATATGTCCCAAACATATTCCAATGTTTGTGCCATATGTATCATGTATATGAAATATACTAACTTGTGATCATGTCAACAACCCATGAGTTTTCTTCTGAGTCTGTAATTTTTGCAAGGTATCCTCCCATAGTTTGACATTGTTTCTGGAATGACAGTGATAGCATATGCATGTTATATACCGCACGACAATAACAAAGCATTAAACGCAGTAGCTTTAAATTTCTTTTTTTGACCGTTCAGTAATTTTCAAAATTAACCCGCACACTATTTAGGAATATTAATAAGATCACGAAGTGTTGACAAAATATACTATAGAAAACAAATGACAACCTTTGTATAGTAGCATAACAAAAGCCGGTTGTAATTATATTAGTACATGATTGTATACATTTTTTGTACCTACACTGTTTTCTATACAATCCTTTATCATCTGAATATACAACAAACCACTCACTATTTATCCAATATCCTTGCAAGGTTTTTTTTTGTTAAAATTTCAAGCTGCTATAAAATATATCAGATTTTAAAACTAATATTATGCATCTTGGTTAAACGAAGGGGGAATTGTAACCTGTACTTTCATCAGGGAAGTAATGATCCAACTCTGAATACATAATTGAATAGCTCTTGATTTAATTGAATTTACCAGATGAAAGGAAATATGTCGATCATAACCTTCGTAGGTAAAAATAAATGAGACCTACCGCAGCATCATGCCAATTTTTACCATCAGGTGAAAAAAAGTAGCAGTTAGTTTTGTATTTTTTCCAACCGGCTGGACAGTTCTTAGTGGCAGTGCACTCACCAGATGCTGTTGAAATAAATATGGAACCTCTAAAGCCAAGAACATCGCTCGATGATGAAATGAAAATTCGCTAACTAGTATTTGTTTCACTTTCGGCTGTTCACGAAGTTTTAAATAAACTCATCATAGATACCAGGACTAAATTTCATATATACGCCAGACTCGCGTTTCGACTACAAAAGACTCATCAGTGACGTTCGAATCCAAAAAAGTTTAAAAAAGCCAAATGAAATACAAAGTTGAAGAGCATTGAGATCCAAAATCCTAAAAGTGTTGCCAAATACACCTAAGGTAATCTATGCCTGAGGTAGAAAAGCCTTAGTATTTCAAAAAAATTCTAAATTTTGAAAACAGTTAATTTATAAATATAACAATATCAATGATAATTCATTTCAGCACAAAAATGTGCTGACTACTGAGCTTGTGAAACCCTCGGGGATATAAATCTCCACCAGCAGTGGCATCAACCGAGTTGTTATAAATAAACTTATCATAGACACCAGGACTAAATTTTATATATACGCTAGACGCGCGTTTCGTCTACAAAAGACTCATCAGTGACACTCAAATCCAAAAAAACATAAAAAAGCCAAATAAAGTGCAAAGTTGAAGAGCATTGAGATTCAAAATTCCTAAAAGTGTTGCCAAATACAGCTAAGGTAATCTATGTCTGAGGTAGAAAAGCCTTAGTATTTCAAAAAATTCAAAATTATGTAAACAGTTAATTTATAAATATAACAATATCAATGATAATTTATGTCAGCACAAAAAGGTGCTGACTACTTGGCTCGTGATACCCTCGGGGACATAAATCGCCACAAGCAGTTGCATCAACCCAGTGGTTGTAAATAAACTCATCATAGATACCAGGACTAAATTTTATATATACGCTAGACGCGCGTTTCGTCTACAAAAGACCCACCAGTGACGCTCGAATCCAAAAAAAAATTTAAAAAAAACAAATAAAGTGCAAAGTTGAAGAGCATTGAGATTCAAAATTCCTAAAAGTGTTGCCAAATACAGCTAAGGTAATCTATGTCTGAGGTAGAAAAGCCTTAGTATTTCAAAAAATTCAAAATTATGTAAACAGTTAATTTATAAATATAACAATATCAATGATAATTTATGTCAGCACAAAAAGGTGCTGACTACTGGGCTCGTGATACCCTCGGGGACATAAATCGCCACCAGCAGTTGCATCAACCCAGTGGTTGTAAATAAACTCATCATAGATACCAGGACTAAATTTTATATATACGCTAGACGCGCGTTTCGTCTACAAAAGACTCACCAGTGACGCTCGAATCCAAAAAAAAATTAAAAAAAAACAAATAAAGAACAAAGTTGAAGAGCATTGAGATCCAAAATTCCTAAAACTGTTGCCAAATACAGCTAAGGTAATCTATGTCTGAGGTATAAAAGCCTAAGTATTTCAAAAAATTCAAAATTTTGTAAACAGTTAATTTATAAATATAACAATATCAATGATAATTCATGTCAGCACAAGAAGGTGTTGACTACTGGGCTTGTGATACCCTGGGGAAAACAAATCTCAACCAGCGACGTTAACGAAAAGTAACCAAGTTGAAAACGCATCTCATTGAAATCTACCCTACCACATGTCTATCTTATTTAAAAAAAAAAAAAGACAATTCAACACCTTAGAGTTGTTAAATAGCTGAAAATAAGTCGGCTATAAAAGATCTCGACATTAAAAATTATCATATGCATTGCCCTCACCAGAGACTGTGATATATTTTAAAGTATTAAACATTGCTTGTTTCTCATTATCTTTTTCCATTTGCCACAAGTAAAAGTTTTAATTTACCTTTCATCTTGTTTTCTATGGATTGAAGCATGCACTGAACCATGCTGGCTATTATTGATTTTTCTGTAGATATATCACATGGGTTTGTTGAACATGTTGAGTCAACCATAGAAATGCAACACAGAACCAGAACTGCAAAAAAAAAAAAAAATAATAAAGAAGTGTATCAATCTGAATATTATTATAAGTGCATTATTTGTATACATATTTTTAGTTTTATCTATGTTTTGAAATAAAACGGCTGAAGGGATTTTTTTAACCGAATTTATGTTCTATTGGATCACAACGAACTAAGGGACGACATCAAAAGTTCCAGGTAGGATAAAAACAGTTAATTTATAAAGTGTTTTTACTGACCCTCTTACCACCTCTTCACTTGATTCGGGAAAAATTAATTGACCAATAAGGATATATATATATATAAAATCGATTTCAATTAAACAAAATTTGCAACAATTTTTACCCCCTGCCTCACACCTCAACTATTTGGATTTTTTTTTTTTTATCCTTCATTGAATTTGTTTATGTCATCCATTAAGAAAGAAAGCAAGCAAAGGACTAGGTTCAGTGGTCCCAAATCTAGCGGTTTTAGAAAATTGTGAAAATTTAATCTTTAAGCTATAAGTAAAATGTTTTTGCTACATAAGTTTAAGCTGATTTTGACAATACAATGCACAAATATCGCGTGCTAGCATCATTAAGTCGTGCTAAATTACTGAAATCCTAAAAAGTTTAGCATTTTGTTTAAATTTTAGACTGTTTCCGTCTAAAATGAAAGTGGCCGTATTCGTGTTTATTCATAATATTAAAATGTCAATTGTATTTAATGATAATACAAAACACATATAAAGGTTGAGTATTAATACGGATGCGGCCACTTTCAATTTTGACCAAAAAAACCACATCTGAAAAGTTTCATATCTGATAGATTTTTCATATTTAAGCTTGAATCAGAGCATTTTTAATGACTAAAACAGTTAAAATCTTTCACATAAACTAATCAAATCAAATCAAATAGACACGTAAGTGTTAAAAAAGAGTCCAAAAACTTTTGTTAGATGAACCTGAAATTTGAGGCTAAAATCGATTCTTACCGGACCTACATTGTAATCCTTTTGAAAAAACTTTTGTTTAGATACTTATTTTAATAATTGTATAATGTTATTTAGTTTGTTTATCATCAGAAGAATATTACAATTATTGTATTCCACGTCTCTTATAATGTTCAGAATGCAAATAAGATCGTATATAAGAAAATAACAAACCTTTTCGGTATTTGATGTAAAATTAAAAAACCTTCTACTGGAATATAACTGAATATTGGTTTATGATATAAAAATAATAAAACCTTTTCGTGTATATTCCTTTCATCCAACTGTTACCATAAGTATGGTATTACGGTAGTAAAGTGTAAAGTATCTGCAACCAATGTGTTTCCCTAGAAATAACAATGTTTAATTTGTGACTGATCCTAGTAGAATATAGTTGGCAGCATAAGCCACTCTTTTTGGTAGTCCCTGTATCTGTCTTTACATAATTTAGTAGTTGGGGTCTCTATAATTTTGTGATGTGAGATAATGTGTAGTTTAGGACATCAATGCCATGCCTAAGTGGGGCGTCCGTTTGGCTGTGCGGGATGTATCAAGTTCGCAGTCACGTCCAGTCAGATGGGGACGTTAATTCCGATGCCTCTTTGAGGGTTCCGTAGGTGGCCTGTTGCAAGGCAAAATTTCTGTCCCTATCCAATATACCCTCCTTTTCCGGTGGCGGTCCAAATTTCTCCGACCATCATCCCAGATGACCTCTATTATATCAACCTACCTATTGTATTCATTGTGAACTTGTTCTCGTCCTGAATATGCATGAAATATTTGCCACTGGACGCTGAGAAACCAACAATCAATCAATCAAACCATGCAAGCTCTTTGGCAAGGCGATATTCCTGTTCAGATACTTAATCCAGAACCAAGCATAGCATGTATAATACCTCGGGCAACTTTTAACCGGTCTTCTGTATTTATTCTCCATAGTTCATTTAAGTCCAAAATGTTTAACATTTTTCTTTTCGTCAATTTAATTATTTCTTAGATATACATTTATTTCTTGTTGCGTTTTTGTTAACGGCACAGTTTCAGATTTTGTAGGATTGTTTCATATAAAGTTGTGTTTGTCATATTATCGATTATATATAGTAGAGCCTGAACCTTATGCTCTTTGTTGGTCAGTTTGGCAATGTCATCAGCACAAGTTAGAGCAACAACATTATTGTGACATATTCCTATGCCTATTTAAAGATCAGTTTCCGCAACTAATTGTTGAAATGATATTGTTCCATTTAACGTTAACTGTTAAATTCCTGTATATATTTGGTAGCAATAACCACATATTTCCAACAATTTCTTCAAGGTACAGTTTGTTTAATACAATTTCGTGATGTAGTTTATCGAAAGCCTTCTAAGCATCTAGTGTAAGCAATCTGAGCTCTTCTAGGGTCTCTTTGTAAAAATATGCAGCAGCAGATACAATGAAGGCAATATTTAATGACGATGTTTATTTTGTGAATCCATTTGGTAGCTAACTTTGAATTTTGAATAGTTTATGTTCGATTTGTCTTTTAAAACAACCTTTCTTATGCATGTTATAAAAGAAAATGTATTGTCTACTGTAATACATGTACCTCTATAATTCTCTGGATGTTATTTATCTTTCCCATTCGTGTGTACCAAAGAAACTAACCCTTTGTTTCTTGTGGCAGAACTTTATCCGTAAATATAAGGTTCATTTAATGCACTATGTACGTTTAAAGTACTTTCTGCATTAGTTTGAAATGCTCGAGATCTGCTGAAAATCCATAAGGACCAGAACTTTTTCCAGTTGTTAGTGCCTTAACTAATTTCTGCACTTCTAAGACATTAGTATTGTCAATTTCTATATTTCGTTCTATTTCAAGTTCTTCTTTAATTGTGTTTTGTATCTTTATCACTTTAATTTTTTCTGTTCTATACTTTTGATAACAGTTGAGATTGTAAAATTTGTATAGATAATAAAACAAAATGTCCATTTACATGATCTAATCATCATAAACTCTGTATCTGATTCTTCAGTACCATTAAAAACTATAGTGTCAGTTAAAATGTTTTGACCTTTTCTGAGGTCATTGAAATTTTTTTGGAACACCTTATATTAATTTTTAGATGCCTGCATAAAATTCTTAGTAAGTATATTTCTTTTGAAAGCATATGCACGCTGTTGTGCACTTCTCAGTCCTTTACTTGCTTTGTTCATTCCTGTATACTTGATAATGTCGAACTGATCATTTTTCCATTAAAAAAAAAACAGCCAACTTTGCAGTTTTGATGCTAACAGTTGATTTGATAGTGCATTCTGCACATGCAGAGTTTCAATTATAAATTGGCGTGAATGGTAATTTGTGTCGAAACCCGTACGTGCCCTACAGCAGAACGTTCTTCTTTACCCCCTTTACTCTACTGTTTCTTTGACTGATTTTCAAAATTGTAACAAGATTCTGTCTATCATAGTCCAACTTGTCACATCGGAAGAATTTTCCGAAGAAACGTTGTCTGTTGTCGGCTTAGCTTATTATCCCCATTTATAGGACAGTAGAAAAACATATAGCTAATTGTCTACAGTTTGGCACTTTTCAAATATTGCCGACTGGCCAGCAATATCTTGTCATACTATTAGCTTTTTTTCTATTGTGTCTCATTTGGTTTTGCTCGAGTTTCTGATCACTCAGTATATATTTCCTAGCTTGAAAAGGTTGGTTTGTTGTTTTGGGTTGCGTACTAGATAATCGGATTTTGGAAAATTACGGCCTAATTTGCATACAGACAACTGAGTTGTTGGCTATATAAATATTTATTAAGAATTTCCTGTGGTTTGTATAAAACATGTGCATGCTGGTGGCTATTCAAAGGAGGCATTGTCGGATAACACTGTAAGGATGTTTTCTAGTATATAAATAAACTGTTTTGCAGTTGGATGGTGTAGTGTTGGTGGTGTCGTCGGAAATGGCTGACAAAAGACAAGTGTAGCTGTTGTTTATAGCCGATGTAAAATAGTTAACGCTGTTGCTTATGGCTAATGATAAGCAGGTGGTTCCTTTGTATTGGATTGTTGTTGTGGTACAGATGATACTATAATGGTTCTCTGTTGTGACATACGATCTACATTTGCCTTCATTTCATTTACTTGAAGGTGTTGTTTCATATTGAGTTCTAGGATAGTGAGTTTTTGTCGAATTTCTATCTTCAATATTTCTAGTTGGGATTTGATTGTAGCTTTAAATTGACTTAGTCTGTTATACAGAGTATATGTTTGTTCATTCTGCTCATACATTTTCCTCTCGCTGGCAATGTCGATACTATTGAGTTGTTTTTTTTGAGTAGTGTGATCGTAGTTTCATAATCTCAATTTTGCTCCTCTAGCATTTTTCTCAGATAATTTGCCCTATTCTCAGATTGTTCATTAATCTTTTTTTTTGTGAAGAAGAGGGTACATTTAAGCAGGTACTATATATACCATTAACATTTTACACAGTTAAATATGTCTTTGAAGTGAATCTATATTTCTGTCAGACTCACTTATATTTTCGATGAGGTCTCCAGGTATATATTTTTTTCGACTGTGATAAAGATGGTGTCATGACACTTTTTCTATCTGTTTCATGATAAAAAAACCACCAAACTTCAATCAGATGTTATTTGTATAGTATATCGATATCATTATTATGAAAATCAAAAGGCCCATCAGATAAGAAAGTACATTATATGTGTAACCAAATGTCGTATGCATTACATTCTATTGAATCACTATAAGTAGATAAGTAACTTCAAGTTCCTAAATGGTGTATTATGATCTGCACTGTCCTTTCTATTTCTAGATTAATTAGGATAACGATAATTTTTGTTGGATTTTCAATTGACTTTAAGATGTTCGAATTCCTATGAGACATGTATATGTTTGCATGTTTATCTTGAGTCTCAGGACTGTGTGTACACTTGTGTATTACATCACTGTGATACATGTATGTATTTGAATTATATTTTAAACATATTAAAGGTTTGGGTTGCTGATTTAGGTTAATTTCCTAAAGCTGTCAAACAGATTTCTATCTTCTTTTCACTTCCTTTATTCAGTTTTCTAAAACTTGGGAAGATTTTAACATATAAATTCTTGATATAACCTGTCATTAACGTCCATTTTACTTTTGTTTTATGTCCCTGGGTTAGAAGTCATAACTAATGTACCTCTTTTTATTTAAGTATCCACATTGAATTTTCTTTCACCTGCCTCTATCTTTATCACCAATGCATTTTTTCTTATTTAGTTTATATTTTATTTGAATTTAATATTTGCTAGGAGCATAACGCTCTCTCGGAGTTATTTTCTACTTGGCCTTGCTTGAACTATGGTGGTCACCATTTGGAAAAGATCACTTCCGAGAAAAGTTCACCATTAATGATAACACTTTAAAAAGTGTTTAAAATACTGAAATCAGATTTTCTATATGACGTCTATGGCGTAGGTTCTTTCTGTATTACATGTTTATAAAATACGCTAAAAAACGAACAACTTAAAAGGTCCATATGTCTATGTTGTGCTGTGTGTGTACATGTGTATGTGCAGAAATAATCACTCATTACGCGGCGGAATGAAAACTGACTAAAGTTCATCTTTAAATGTTAGTTTAAAAATAAAAAGTCTGTAAAACTCTGATCTTGGTAAAAATGGTGCTACTATACAATAAAAACAGTTATTGTTGGTGCTAAGACTAAAACATATCTGTGTATTGTTTGTTTTAGTCCGCCATCCTGTGTTCTTATATCATACGATGTCGTTCTTTTATTTGCATTTGTTATATGAGACAGCTTTCCAATTACATGAATTACCAAATCGTGATATGGAAATTAGACACAGATTTTTTTGTTTTAATGAAGAAACAACATTAACGTATTTGGTTAATGCTACTAACCTTGTGCATTTATGATTAATTTTATGTGTAAAAGCGTTGACTTGTAATTATATCAAAGACTCACGAAGATGGCAAAATTTACCATAATTGTGTGAAGAGTGAAATTATAAAAATAACTTACTCAATGGAAAATCTAAACGACAAGTACCTGCAGGTAAAAAAACGATGTTTTTGTAAAGACAATACCTGAAGTTAACTTTTTTGCCCGGTTACAACCATTTCATGCGGTGCATTTTTTTTTATAAAATGGAAAGAAAAAAGACATTTGGTGTTTTTTTTCAAATTTCAAAATCGGAAAAAAAATGAATTTTGTTACTTTTTTTCCCTTTTTTTCCATATTTTGTTTCTAAATTTTGTCCATTGTCACTCAGTTTAACGAAAGCCCACTCTGTATTATTTTAAAGAAGTTGTTACAACATTTGTAAATTTAGATTTCATTGATAATTTTATGATTTTCCGAATTAAAATGTTTTAAACTTCCTATTGTAAAGTTTCGAAGCCATTCCAAATCAATATTTCTTATAAAAAACTTTAATAAGGATTTTTAGCTTTGCATTATTATGGTTCAATGAATATGATATGGATCTCCTTGTTGGTCTGGTACTTATTGAAAGATTGAAGTAATGTTTCTAAACTTCCTGTCGACAAACTGCAAAAAGATCCCGGCAATAACAGAATGCATACTTGCTTTAAACATAAACCTGATAACCCCATTTCATCTTGCTTTGGCATTACAATTACACCATGAGTTTGGCTCATTTTTTTAATTGAAAATCCATACTCTCATGGTTTTTGTGCATTCTATTCTAAAGTAGGTAGATAGCTGTATTCAGAAAAGGTGGTCGTACAGGAGGGAGCAGAAAATATTGACTTGAGGAATATCACTGCTCAGGTTCAAAATAAAGAGCTTACCATACCACTAGTACATATTAATAGGAGATTAATTTAGGAAGCAAAAAAGCAAAAAAGAAATTAGGGGTAAATGTGCTTGTTTTCGAAATATTAGCCAGTGGATTTTTTGGCGGGAATATGTTTTCTCTTATGTTTTTATATTTTTCATAGCTTTAACATTGACCAGTTAAAGTTCTCAAAAACTATTAAAAATAAATAAGATTTTATAAGACTTTTACTAACGACTTCTTATTATACATGTGAAAGACAAATGGGTGTCCATGGACAAAAATTTTTAAGGCATTCAAATGGATAAACCCAGAGGATTTCGAAAATCTGACAAAAAAAACCCCAACAACATGACAAGCAAACATTATTAAATGCTGAAACAATCGATGGTACAAAATACATTTCAGTCCATGGTTAGAGTTGTATATCTGTTTTAAAACGAATATGGTTGGCTCGGTCACTCCACTAAATGAAAGACATTTAAAACAACTTGTTTGCATAAGTGCTACTTTGGTCGTGAAGCCTCACTTATTATACATTACTTTGATATCTCCATTTATATAAAAACCATACCAGCGCTGTAATTCTTGCTCAAAAGATATTTTGATTCTTGTTTTAAAAATTCCAATAGGGAATATTTTAATATAGGAATAAATTCTCTATCGCACAAATTCGTTTATGCTATCACTAATTTGTGGACGCATGCGGAGCAGGATCTGCTTACCCTTCCGGAGCACCTGAGATCACCCCTAGTTTTTGGTGTGGTTCGTGTTGTTTATTCTTTAGTTTTCTATGTTGTGTCATGTGTACTATTGTTTTTCTGTTTGTCTTTTTCATTTTTAGCCATGGCGTTGTCAGTTTGTTTTAGATTTACGAGTTTGACTGTCCCCTTGGTATCTTTCGTCCCTCTTTTGTTAGTTCAACGACTTTTGTAGTAATGGTTGCTGTTTTCCAAATTTGTATTTTTTTATTGTTTTTCTTTGTTGTTTTTTTTTTTACAAATGTTTAACAATTGAACTTGAAGTGTCGCATGATCATTATATGGTCAACAGGTTGGTTTGTAAAATAACGTGTTTTGTTTTGATTAGGAACATTTACTGATTTATACTGAGTAATACTCTGAAATACGATTGATTAAAAAAAAAGTATGTCTGATATTTTTTAATATGATAAAACTATATATATTTTCAACTGGAAATTCGTCTTCCTCATCCATTAAACGGACAACAATTCGATCCCTAGAGAAACAGAAGAACAAACAAATATATATATATATATATTAGTATTTTCAATTAAGTGCAGTTGGATCGTGATGGCATTTCTTTTTCTAATTAACTTTATGATAACGTGCATACACTGTAAGCCTCGGTCACACCTTACCGGATAGCTCGAACGGACGCCTAACGGATAAAACGGATGTGAAACGGACATTAACGGAAGGGTAACGGATATAACGGATGCCTACCGGATGTAAAACGGACAAATGCCAATTGAAATTTCGCATGGTTTATTGCCTTAATTTTTAGATGGTTTATTGCCTTTAATTATCAGTTTATTTTGTTCATCCGTTTTATCCGTTACGCTTCCGTTAGGTGTCCGTTTTATCCGGTACTCGTTCGTTAGATGTACGTTCGACGTCCGTTCTGTCCGGTACGTATCCGTTTCACGTACGTTCAATGTCCGTTGTGTGTCCGTTAGGCATTCGTTACATGTCCGTTAGTACAGCAACGGACTCTCAACGGATAAATTGTCAACGGAAAACTTTTTTTATCCGTTAGGCTTACATACGCTAATCTAACGGGTCAATTAACAGCATAATATTTTTATAAATAATCCATTTTAAAATGATTCAAAACAGCTCAACGTATATTTATCATGTTAAGAAGTATAAAACATTTACATGTAGCAGTTGACAAAGTACATTCGAGATAATTTAAAAATATATCACTTTATATAAGTAAAATATATCTTGTAAACGCAACGAAAATTACTCTATTAATTACATTTTACATGTATATCAAACACAATAAAAATTAACATACCAAATTCTCTAAAACTATATTTCAAGACCTTGCAAATTGACAACAAACTTTTATAAACACCATGAAAATTGACAGTAAAAAATACTATTTTCACCAGAAAACGAGCCAGAAAGAAAACACATAAACACCATGAAAAGGGACTGTTACTGCATATAAATGGGAAAAACAGCATGAAAAGAATTTCTTTAAAATTTGAGAGAAAAAGCGACAAACGGTCCGAGAACACAATTAATTCGTAGTGCATTTCTTTTAGAACATAAATGAAAATAAAAAAAATCCCACCTGCGCTTTCTCAAAGAAACTTTTACAGTGTGTTGTACTACTTTTGGGACAAATTATATCAAAATTATAGAAAACTTCATCGCCTCTAACTCAAAATATGGACAATTTTATCTTTAGGGCGTCTTGAAATCATTTGACAGCTTCCGAAGTGCTCATTTTCAACCTTTTTCAGCTGGACCAAATCACTACTTTCCTTTAAAATTCTGGACCCAAATTTTTTTACAGTGTAATTTTATCCCCCTTATTGCAATTTGAGGCATTAAATATGGAGAAATAAATTTGGAAGAGGTATAAAAATTAATGGCAAGTAACCCACTGTCAACACTAGGGACTATATTTGTCTTAACAACACCACATGGAAAACATACATGTAAGACTGAGAAACACAAACACTACTAACAACTGAATGTTGTTCTCATATGCTTTTGATTGTGAAAGGGGCACTAGCTGTCAAATTCATGTTCACTGATTTTAATCAAATTCTCATATTTGATTTATAACAATGTGAAACATTTCTCCAAACTATTAAAAGTCTAAAATAAACAATGAGCAGGGCACTGGCATGAAAGTACATATATACAATGTAGCTTCGTTTCAGTCTAGACTGCATCTAATTAACCATCGAGTTGACCTCTAAAGTCATCCGATGACCATATTAGCGATGTTACTTAAACATACGAGCTTAAAAATAAATATAGATATAATTAGATTAAACAACCTCGTGCTGTTGGATATTTCTAGGTCTATTTAATTTCAAATAATAGATGAAAAATAAAGGTTAATCATCGTTTTTACCTTATAAGAATGCTTTATTGTGGATCGAATCAGTCAATAAAATGATTTACCTTTCAATGTTGATATTATTTTTCTTTAAATAACTTAACGCAAACAAGTCACGCGTTATCCATCTCAAGCTAAGGGGTTTAATTGAAGTTCACATCTATACGGATTCAATGAGGTCGAATTGTTCACTCGGAAACGAATACGTCATGATAATCAATGTTTTTTTTTTAGCTTATTTTGACAAAATTGAACCATACTGGCTGCTAAAAGGGAATTATTATTTCATTATTTGCAATTCATAAATAATTGAGCCAATCAAATAATATATTAGATTTTCTACATATCTCGTAGCTAGTGCCCCTTTAAAGAAATTCTTATTCACTAGTACAACCAATCAGATTCTTATATTGAATTAAAACTGTCCTTTATCACGCTAAAGTAGATAAACATGAGTCTTGAGAAGGTACCAAACGCCTTGACTCAAAACATTTGTCTCGTTAAGTTTTCATAAAATATTGACATAAAATATAAGTTTGACAAACATATAAGAAATTAAAAAAACTTAAACCACCCACTCTATCGGAAAAAAATCATTATGTTTATATATATGTTACAGTAAATAGGTGAAATTAGGAATTACATGTAATTACTAAAATTTAGGAATTACAGGTAATTCCCGGTGCACTTAGTTAATACAAGTAATTCCTGAAACGGCCCAGTTATTACCAGTAATTACTAATTTTAAAATGAGTTTTTACACCTATTTACTGACTGCTTAAACAATGTTGTATTATGGTCAGGTGATCAAAAGTTAAGGTAATAATAACTAGAAGATCAGTTAGTACTCTTAAAATATTGAATGGTTGATTTGTATTCAAAATATCTTGAATAAGTATGGACTTTCAAATATTTGGTTAACAGAGTAACTTTCGTTTTAATCCAAAATGGTTAAAGTTGAGCATTATACAGATAAATTTTTACCAATTTCAGCAGACATAGAAATCAGAAATGGAAAATTCTCCCAAAGCATTAAGTTTTAACTTTTTTCAAAAAAACTTTGAGTTTGAAGAATGTTTGGACTTATTACCTTATAAAGATCAGATAACGTTGTGAAGGTTAAGAACTAAAATGAGCTGTTATGTGCATTAGCTTCGAGAGATAAAAAAATTAAATATATATTTTTTTGTTGTTAAATCATTATTAAAAATGATATAGTGACATTATAATTCACTGTTAGTAGCCAATCTAGTACTATTTTGTTAAATTAGCTGAGAGACAAGGATGTTGAATTGTGCACTTGCGAGTGAATATTTGGACCTCATAGAATACGTATTCATGTGACCTTCAATTCAAACCCTAGCTGAAGATGGGTTATCGATGTATTAAGCTATTAAAATTGTAATGGTTTTGCAGAAAAAATAGTCTCGCCTACTTTTGCTGTTAATCGTAGGCTCAACAAAAATGAGGAAAAAATATTAAAATTTTCCTCTAGATACTATCTTTTGACTAGTACTATAAGAAGCTTCTGTCAAAATTGGGTAAAAAACCAGGATGGTTTATAAAATCTAATGTTTTAAAAACTTTAACTGCAGAGTGTATGTATAAATGTTAACTGGGAAAAAACTAGTCCATTTATCATGTTTACAAGTAATAAAGGAAAAAAAGGATTTTTTTACAATCTTTACTTTCGGATATTATCTTATGAGCTTCTGTCCAAGTTTGATAGAAATCCAACATATTTGAAGAAAGTTATTTCAAAGTTTTAAACCACAGTGCATGATTGAGATTTTAGTATAACAAAATTATGAAAATCAATTTTGGATTTATATCATTGTCTTGCATGCATATATTTACGGAGTTTCAAGACCTATAAAACAACCATTTTCCATTTTCAATTCACAAACACTAATAAAGAGTATGCACTTTTGATGTGCCTTATATTCCTACATCCTCAAGTAAGATCCCTAAAAATATCTACCCCTTTACTTTCTTATTTGGTATCTTGAGTTATCTTTTTAATTTTAAAACAAAAACATCAAGTTAGTAAATAGCTGTAAAAATGACAAAAAAAATCAGTAATTACAAGTAATCACTGAAACAACTAGTAAATACATGTAATTACTAAATAAGCTAGTAATTACAGGTATTTACTGAAATGTTTAGTAATTACATGTAATTCCTAATTTCACCTATTTACTGTAACATATATATAGCAGTTTGACAAATACTGTTTTTGATGATTGAGAAGCTTAACTATTATAGAACGCGATTAAAACGTTGAACTGATTTTACAGATATATCTCCTTTTAGTGTTATGTACAATCTTAACAAACCTTTCTAATAACCATAAGAAAAGCAATAAAACAAAATAGATATCAAAATGAGAACGGTCTTTTTTTTGTTGCTAACTTACATGTGAGCTCTCACAGATATACCCCATTCCATCTATGTTGCATGGAGCATCATTCCATTCATACCCATAACCCGACGCAAAATGGCCACAGTCTTCACGATTTCCATAATTGCTCGGTTGGCCTGGATGCCACTGAGAATAACGAACCTTAGTAGAGTCGTTAACCCATCTCCAGTCTCCTTCTTTCTTCAAATCTGATGCTCCAATCCAAGAGCCATGGCGGTGCTTGGTCGATTCTGTTTTCACCAAATTGACATTAATATTCACATATCAAATGTTGCCAGATTATTAAATGTTGGTTATTATGCAAATCAAAATGGACAATAAAATAAGAGTCATTATCAACACGACACTGTCATTTATAATTTTAATAACAACATTTTAGGTTAACACAAAAGGCTAACACAAAAATATGTAATCCATTTAATTTCAGAATTGGTATTCGTAATTGAGATTTGAAATTATTAATAATAAATTCAAAGTTCGCTATAATATTCAGGCTGGTTTTTATTTAC
The DNA here is from genome assembly GCF_036588685.1 of Mytilus trossulus. Taxonomy (NCBI): domain Eukaryota; kingdom Metazoa; phylum Mollusca; class Bivalvia; order Mytilida; family Mytilidae; genus Mytilus; species Mytilus trossulus. The sequence goes on along the minus strand of NC_086378.1, from coordinate 60,688,282 downwards.
TGATACCAAAATCAATATATATATTTTCTAATTTAAAAAAAGTTTATATGGAATACATTTTGGATGGTAGCATTGTATTCGTGGTATTTTTTTTAAACCGCCCATTACCTCTATCAAAATAACAAAATGCGATAAAAGTTATAGAGGGTGAAAGATACCAGAGGGACATTTAAACTCATAGATCGAAAATAAACAGACAACGCCATCGCTATTAATGAAAAGGACAAACAGAGAAATAATAGTACACAAGATACAACATAGAAAACTAAAGAGTAAGCAACTGGAACCCCACCAAAACCTTGGGGTGATCTCAGGTGCTTCGGAGGTGTATGCAGATCCTGCTCCGCATGTGACACCTGTCTTGTTGCTCAGGTTACAAACTCGGTAAACAGTCTAAATCGGTATATCACATTCGTGAAAAGGGAACAGGATTTGGTGTCACGACACAAGGAACATATCCGATCGTTCTAGTTTATCATTTTTCTTATACAGGTATGTTACAAAACTGTATTCATGTTGATGTGTCTCATCATTGTATCAAATATACTTACTCATGAGTATGTCAAGAACCCACGCGTTCTCTGCTGAATCAGTAATCTTCACAAGGTAGCCTCTCATACTTTTACATAGATTCTAGAATGACAGAACTAGTTTAAAATGTGTACTATTGACCCATTGGTTAACGATCAATTTTATTTAAATGCATACAATTTATTAAATATTTATTACGTAACAAGGTATAACTGACAGATAAAAATAGAGATTAAAAAAACCTTGAACCAAATGTCTACCATTGCACTATAACAACCTGTACTAGTTATTACAATAATAAAATTACAATGATTTGTATTATTTTGCGTCTATTATTTCTAAACGGAAAACATTTTTATTGAACCCATATGCTTGCAAGTACATCTCATTGTATCAAATTATATTAATGTCAGTTTTTAAAACAAAAACCACCAATGTCGATGATGAGCAGTGTTACCCAAATCTAGTTAGTTCAATACAGCAACACTGACAGAACACCTTATAAACAAGAATGTGTCCCTAGTACACAGATGGCCCATCGGCAGTATCATTTTCTATTTTCAATGGACCGTGAAAATAGAGGGAAACCTCTTATTTGGCATTACAATTAAAAAAATCATGTCATAGGGAACATGTGCACTAAGTTTCAAGTTGATTGGAATTCAACTTCATGAGAAACTATCTCGACCAAAAAATTTAACCTGAAGCGGGGCAGACGGACGGACAAACGAACGAATGGACGCACAGACCATAAAACATAATCCGTATAAATGGGGCATAGTGATTCAATATCTATTTATGAATTTGAATCAACCAGTTGCAAGCAAACGTATGAATAATGTATTACTAAAAGTATAATTAATAAAAAAAAAAAAACGACCTACTGCAGCATTACGCCATGTTTTACTATCAGGTGAAAAAAAGTAACAGTGCTCTTTGTATTTCTTCCAACCATTTGGACATTTGATTTCACTAGCACTGCACTCACAAGAATTGTCTGTTTTAATAAATATGAATAGTAATTATATACAAAGAGCTGTGACTCCATGTTAAATTGAATATTATGCATACATATAAACTAAATTGTTTATACAATTTCTGTACCTGCTTCACTTTCAGCTGTTTAAAAGGCTATTTTGATCACAAAAAAGATATCAGGAAGAAAAGGATAAGTTTGGTTTTTTTTTTATTGTCAGATGGAATTGAAAAGACTTTAAACACCTTAAATAAGTTTTATTAAAGTAAAACTAAGTTAACACAAACTTCTGTGATTTTCATGAGTTGTAGTGAACATTTACAATTCGCTCCCAATTCCCCCACTTATCAATGTTCAGCAACATGAATTAAAAACAAGGCAACTTCTACATTTTATTATTTCTTTCTCAATTTCGTATCAATTTGAAACGTTGCCAATTTCCTGAAGATATAAATCATATTTTACCGTTTATCTTGCTTTCTAAAGAGTTGAGTAATGAACGCAATTCATATATCATTGTTTTCTCTTTTGATCTGTCACATAGTCTTGACTCGATCAAAGAAATACAACACAGAACCAGAACTACAGAGATGAACATACTGTAATTTATAAAATAAATCATTCATGATTAAAAAGAAATGATTTTATAAGTGCTGAAATAGAATTAATATATTAATGCTGTTGAGATGAAAAATATGTTGACAAAGTATTTGAACGTATTGACAATTAAGAACATACTTTTGCCAAAAACATTTTTGAAAATATTAGCAAAATGATTGGTATCAAAATAAATAAAGAGGTGAATAAAGTGAAAGACGATTTTAAAGATCAAATGACCACAGTAAACAAAAGGATTGACGGCATCGCAAAAAACTAAAGAGCGATATTAAAAACATACATACAGAGGTCTCGGACAAAGTGCGCACAGATTTAATCAGTACACAGGCAGGTGCAATAAATCAACCGATACAGAGAGATACAAAATGTGTAGTTAAAATTCTCCCAGAAACCGATGCGGAAAAGACAGACTATAAATTGACAAACAAACGTGTATCCGCAATCATTAGAGATGGTCTGAGTTTACATGATGTTTGAGTTGTTAAAGCTACAAGAATAAAAAGCGAAGGAACTCGCCCAGGACTTGTAATAGCTTTGGTAGAAAATGAAGAACAGAAAAAGAAGTTGACGAAAAGTAATATAAAGATGAAATATAGCCTCGTGATTCATTCATGTAGACATCGTAATGTCAAAACTTCACGATGGAAACGATGGAAACACGAATGAAATACGATGTTGAAACATGCATTCCCGGTGACATTACGATGGTGAGGATAATGATCATCAATAAGAACTCAATACGAACCCTCAACATCGGACGCAGCTTCGGGAATTTTTTAACATGTTAAAAAATTTAGAGCCCTTCCCGAAGTTGTCCCCGAAGGCTAGAAAAAGTGGCCGATGGTTTTACGATGGTTAAAGATGCACATACGAATATCCCGATCTGGATACGATCAGTCCCGATTTTCAAATTTTCATAATAGTGTTGCCATCGGCGCAAAAATCGGGACAGTGTGACGCGGGCATTAACGTTCTTGATTTACAGGACAAGTTTGTTTTTTTAATGTCAAATGATGCTATTCAACCATTTTTAGCTAAAACTTTATATCAAATGTTTTATCGAGGAAGATATTGTGTATTATAGTATAATTTTAGTACATTAATTTTAATTGTTTTATAATATGTGTTATATTTTGAAAGTGTCTCATAAGTCAGTAATTTGGCTGGGTACCAATATTTTAATTCCAATAGGGGTTTTTTTATTTTTAATTGCATATTATGTAATTATGTATTCATTATGTTTTATATTGGTATGTGACATTATAATAAATTTTTCTGATTCTGATTCTGTATAGGGCCGTTTAACAAGTCGCTCAGAAATACTAATAGGTAACAATTTAGTGGGTTACATACAACACAATCATCTATTTATAGGTTCGCTCTTTGCATGCATTCCAGTTTGCTTCCAGTTTTTGGAGAAAAAAATAATTTGTTTTTGACCCTGAGAAAAAAAATTGTTTGTTTCACCCTTAGCTGCCACTATATGTAATGCTAAAATTGAAAGAAAAAAATTGTTTTCATCTTGTGGCAAAAAAAATAGATTGTTTTTCTCCGAAGGCGAAAAAATAAGTTTGCGTAGAATAAAAAAAACATAGCCCCCCCCCCTCCCCCGAAAATCAAATGGTTGCTGCCTAACAGATATAAATTACCTGGTTGTACAAATATGTTTCAAATTTTGGACATTATTCTTGATTTATCTAAATTTAATTAATGTTAATTGAATGAGATTATAAAGAATAATTAAAAAAACATATGAACACATATGCACTACATACATGTGAAAGATTAAAAGCCTACCTTAATAGCATATATGATTTAAACACGAAACTGTTATTTGACTGTGTATAGAAACAAAGTTCCTTTTCGTGTTGTATTGTCTTTGATGCACCTGTTACCATATTGTATTACGGTTATGTAACCTAATGTATTTACGCATGTATATTAAAGTTCTATATGATTATTGGTTGGGTTTTTTTTGTGCTTTATTTGCTATTTCTTTTTTCTTTCTTGTCTTTTATTTTGCTTTTGTTTTTTTTGTTTGCTTTAATTGTGTTTTGTTTTGTTTTGTTTTGTTTTCAAGAATAATTATTTCTGAGAAAAGATAATATCTTCTTTTGGACACACATTATTACATTTTGTTAGTTAATTCCTTCAATTCATTAGTATAGATTACAATTTTTTTTATCAAACTTATTTCAACAAAAACTTGAAGCTCTAAATAAATACGAAAATAAGGAGAATGATGTTTATGATTTTTAATGAGACACCTGAATTCCAATTTATTAAATACAAATGAAGTGGATTTAAGAAGCCGTTCGTACGTCCTCTAACATTGTGAAGCAGAAAAAAACATAACATATGGTCGGCTTTAAAAGACCCCGATATTTGAAACAATTTAATTGAGAAAAGCTAATGTCTTTTCGTAAACAAAACAATTTAAGAGTGTTTTTTTTTTTTTAACGGGAAAATGTGAAACTGTTGCAATATGTTTAAACATTTAGCTATTTGATATGTAAAGATTATTACATGGCATTTTTCATATCAAACCCTTTATCGGCCCAAGGTTGTGATATCAGCCCAAGAGCCGCAGGCTCGAGGGCTGATATCACGAACGAGGGCCGATAAAGGGTCTGATATGAAAAATGACATGTAATTATCTTTTTATCATATACTTCAGCAGAAGATATACAGACAAGAACTATTAAAATTTAATTTTGTTTGTCTTTGCACTTTCAGAAAATATTTACAGACAACCAAAACAAATTCTTTACTTTAATTGTTTTATTGATAAAAAAAAGCAGCATTTTATTTGTTTTTTTGTGTTCTTCAATAATATTGTCACCTCATTTATGTCTTTCAAAACAAGTTTAACTTAATTCATTTTTGCTCCTCAACTATTTTTGGGAAAAGTCTTATCACTCAGTGCCGTTTTCCGCGTTCTGTTGTTTCAATCAAATTTCCGGAAATGCACGAAGTTGCATGTGATAAACGTCACGGAAATTAACGGAAAGGCATGTGATAACATTCCGGAAGCAGTCAATAAAGGTACCTTTATCAGCCCGCTATGGAAATTCTTAAGAATCTGGTCAATAAACCTAGTAATCCTTTCATAGCCTTTTGATATTTTCAAATGTTATTGAACTGTAAAATTTTAGTGATATTTTATACAAGTATATGATAACAAACTTTATAATATTCAGAAGATTATTATAATATATTAATTGCCGGGTTGAACGAATTCCCAACCAGCTTATACAAATGTAGTATGATGATGTAGGGCGGGTGAATGGTCGGGCGGATGAATGGGCGGGCAAATTAGCAGCCGGCATGTAATACGTGGGAACATAATAATATTGGAACTCCTTAGCTTTTTACTTACATCATATGTACATGTAGGTCTCTGAAAAATTCAAATGTAGATAACATTACAGGTTGTACACCAGCTGTTGGGAAATTGTTTTATAATTTCTTTTCTCACTTATGATTTTGTTTCACAATAGGGTGCAAAGTTTTAATTTCGTATTAGTCCATTTGTGTCAGAAGCTTAAGTGAACCATGAACTTTATGAAAGAGGGTACACGTATTGTGTAAGCAACTCCTTCATTAGATTTGAACCCAGATCTCCCTGAAACTACAACTAACCTGCTATTGTGGAATTGTTTGACAAGACAATTGTTACTACTTTTCAAGACTTTTGTACTAATTTACTTTTTAAGTATTTTTATGCCCCACCTACGATAGAAGATGGCATTATGTTTTCTGGCTGTTGCGTCCTTCCGTCTGTTCGTCCGTCCGTTCGTCTGCCGTACCGTCCGTTCGTCCCACTTCAGGTTAAAGTTTTTGGTCAAGGTAGTTTAAGATGAAGCTGAAGTCCAATCAACTTGACACTTATTAGACAAGTCATGTACCTTATGATAATTATGATCTTTCTTATTTCAAAACAAAATTATACTTTTGACCCCATTTTCATGGTCCACTGAACATAGAAATTAAAAGTGTGAGTTTCAGGTTAAAGTTTGTGGTCAAGGTAGTTTTTGATGAAGTTAAATTAAAAGTCCAATCAACTTGAAACTTAGTACATATGTTCCCTATTGGTTGATTTGTTTTATACTTTTAAGGCAAAATTAGATTTTTTATCCAATTTCACAGTCCATTGAACATGGAAACTGATAATGCGAGTAGGGCATCCGTGCACTTTGAACACATTCTTGTTAAAAATATCTTTAAACTAGAAGTAACAGAGCATGTACCTACGATGAGCTTTAAATTGATCTGAAAATGCTTCATTCTACTTTCAGTTTCAAAACATTTCTCACGGGTTTTAATTTTTGTCTTTGAATTTGGATTCTAGAAGGAAGGACGGAATCTTGTCAGATCCTTGTAAACGTGGCGTAAACAACTTGCAATGTCTATAATTTGCTAGTGCTACCGTCTGCGTCAACCAATATTAAACACAATACATCGGTTGACAAATGTTAGATAAGATTTTATTGCCAAGGGACTGATTACTATACTATATATATAAATATTAATTTTCGCGAACCATTTAGGTCACGGAAATTCCAAAATATGGCATCAGTAAGGAGAGTTGTGCAAATAATGTGAATACACAGAACCCCCATCCAAATTATCTTTAGCTAAAAGTATTCATCATTTTCTATTTTATATGTACTAACAACATTCCATTTTTCTATGATTTCATTTAAAATATTCCAAAATCTGAGTTAATGCCCAAAATAAACATTGTCTGATTGGTTGAAGTACTGTGGCGTCGATGATTAGCATAATAAGCCTCGATGTAAAGCACACGCTTCACAGGAATAAGGAGAGTTTTACAAATAATGTGAATACACAGATCCTCCATCCTATTTATATTTTGCTGGAAATGTTGCAGTGTTCATCATTTCTGTTTTGATTCTGCCCACAACATTCAATTTTTTCTATAATTCCGATTTAAATATGTGGAACCCGCAATAAAAATAGATGGCTTCAATCACGTGGCCTCAATGATTTAATAGCAACGCAAAAAAATCCGTTAATATATAAACATGTTGTACCTTGACCTCGAGTTCTACGATGTTACATAAACCGAATCACAAATACAGATCTTTGCGCTCAAATGTAATTCTTGGTGAAGTATACGGGTAACTTCGTTTACGAAAATTTATACACACTTTATCATCAACATATAACCAGGCTTTTGCATATTCACGTTTTTTTTTATGCTGAACTGTAGTCGAATTCAATTCTATACATTTTTTTTACGTGAAGCAATAGGAGTAAGAATATTTTTCTCGCGCCAATTTAACCAGCTTCATCACCATCAACAAAATTATTTACCGGTATTTTTGTGAAATTTAAGTTATATAGTTTATCAATTAGAGACATTTTGGTAAGTATTACTTATTAATGTAATTAGGTTCTACTAATGTGCTTCTCTAGACCTTTTTGACGGTCCGTTTTATCCCATTTATCTCAATATACTACCGTAGTCTAAGATCGTTCATCTTGTCAGTTCGTTAGGTATTTGTGTTTGAACTTAACACACGGGGAAACTCCGCATTGATCTCACTACGGTACTTCTGGCGTAGAAAAACAGTGGAAAATACATTTTTTCTGCACTTTTGAATAAAAAAACATTTCTAAAGGTAAGTTTTCATTGTTGTTCTCAATTATTGCCAAAAAATGCCAATTTTCTAATGCCCGTTTCAATCCCAACTTCCGAATATTTAAAAACATTCTAGAACTTCACAAAATCCCATTTCCGGCCTCCATTGCTTTGTGTACATTCCATTCAGCGTCATCAATCTTGTGGCAGGCAATACAGGTCAAGCAAATCGTATTTTTAGGAATTTAAAAATGACATGCTCCTTATCTCTTTCTCGATTTTCCCGCGAAAAAAGCCGAACCAAAATGAAAGGAAAACTATATGAAAAAACGATGTCCATGCCATAATTTTGAACAAGCATATAGAGTTGGTTAATAAGAAACAATTTACATTTATTTTTCATAGAATTTTCTTTTTATTCATTATAAAAAGATCGATATTCTGACCATCATGACTGAGGGTAAATATTCATACAAAATTCCCTTGATGTCAAAAGGGATGGCAAAAAACGAGTTTTCCTGTTGAATAAAACCCAGAACTATTGCAAACTATTTTGAAGCAATATCCCAGAAAGAAATAACGTAATTGCCGTAGACTGAAAAATCCCCTAATTGACAGTAGAACAATTTGATTGGATATAACGAATTGACATCACGTGATTTTGACGCCATTGAAATTTTAATGTAAACAAACAAGGTCAGAAGGTTCCGTATGGGACATCATCGTACATTTAGTTACTGATAAATAATTACGAGTTATCAAGCTTGCCAATGCATGGTTATAAAAAATAAAAGCTAAGTCTACAGAAAAAATAAGAAAAAAATAGCCTTAACGACTTATCATTTATACACCTGGATACTATCTCCGATGACAGAAATGTCAACTCGACCTATTCGTGTCGAAAGTGAAAATCGCATCTATTTGATGAAATAATGTCTTCTTCAACGGTTCATGCATTATTTTGTATTATTTGATAACCAATCACATTCACGTTGCATGTTTGCATGAAAATGGTTATGTATTAGTGAATTGTAAGGGCGAGGTCAGTGCGCGATCACGTGACATTATTATTTGTAAACAAACATGCTCCCCGTGTAACACGTGTCTGAATTATCCGTTTAAAGTGTTATGAATCTTTCAATCACTATTTTATGATATATTTCTTTTTGTTTTTAGGTTTGCATATCAGTAGTCTAAGTGGATTAGAAATAGTTCTGAGTTGTGTGTGGTTTTTTTTTATAGATTTAGAAGGTAAGTCTACATAAGTTATATTTAACTTAAGTCTAATAAGCTCCACTTTCCCTCTACATTTAAAACCCGCTTACTAATTCAACCAGCATTTGCACCCCTTTAACGCTAATTTACCCCTTCCCCGTCATTTCCCTTTAAATTTGCGCAAAAGTCATACTTTTAGTCCATTTACATAAATATTAATGGCTGATTTGTGATTTTACCATCTCAACTGCAATTTTTATATTCAACACATTTGACCATTCAGTATGAGTTCCCATGTTTTTTGTCTTATATGAAGGAGGTTTTAGGTCATGTTTTCCTAAACACCTTATTGCTATTTGTCTGTCTGGATTGTTAAAACCACAAAATCAGATAGTGATGAATATGCAGACCCATTGGTTGCCTTCGGCTGTTGTTTGCTCTATGGTCGGGTGGTTGTCGCTTTGACATATTCACCATTTCCTTTCTCAATTTTAAGTTTTCAACAATCCCGCAAAATTGACAGAGATGTGTGTGAGAGGGTGAAAATTACCTTTCTGATGTACTGATATTTTTAGCACCCCAAGTGAGAATCTAACTCAGGACCTTCAGCACTGTAGCCATCGGTCTTAACCACAAGACAACGAACTCACATTTGACGAACTAATTTCTTCTAAAACTGTACATGCATTAATTCTGTATTATTTGATAACCAATCACTGATTCACATTCACGTTGCATGTTTGCATGATAATGGGTTCTGTATGAGTGGACTGTAGTGTATTGCAAAATCAATGCAAAATGTGGCATCAGTGCGCCTTCATGTGACATAATTATTTGTAACCAAACCGGCTTCTCATGTAACACGTGTCTGAATTCTACATTTAAAGTGCAATCAATCTTTCAATCACTATTTTATGTTATTTATGTGTCTGTTTTTAGCTTTGCATATCAGGTGATCAGTAGTTGTCGTAGATTAAATATAGTCACTGTGTCATTGTTCCTGTTCTGAGTAGTGATTTTTTATAATAGAATTAGAAGGTAAGTAAAATAAGTCATTATTTAAGAGTGGGATCGGAGTTGTCCTGATCCTGAAATCATGACATTAAAAAGATGAAATCCTTATAAAGTCCCAAATTTAGAAAATATCAAATCCCGACTTCCAGATTGATAACTTCAAAAAAAAGACGCACGCATGAAATCTCTTAGTCTAAAAATGCCAGCGATAGAAATATAAACAGGTAAGCAACTGTCTAGGGCCAAGTAAGGGAGGGAAAAAAACAGTATAAGTACTACATGTATTTCACAGAACGATAAACAGATGCATAGACGGACAAAGGGGATGTGGAAAATTAGTTGATTATATACATGTATTTTAAAGAAATCATTGAAGCATGATGGGAGTTATGAAAAGTTCTGTATCCGCCTCTGAGATTTGCAGGTTTTCTTAGTTAGGATACCTTAAAATATCACCAACTCTGTCTGAGCACACAGTTTGATTCATTTTAGCTCATTAGCTGGGCTCACTTGCTAAAAATGTTCATTGCGGTTCACTGGCAAATATTTTATGATATTCATGTGAAGTTAAGCTAAAAATCTATGCAGAATGATAAACAGATTATCAGTTTTTCTTCGTACGCCAGTAAGCAGAGAAAACATAACACATGTGATCGTTAGAAAGGCACATTTAATAATGATCGTGAGGCGGTAAACAGTAAAGGGAAATAACCCATCAATCATACATGTATAATCATGACACATGGAGTAAGGGAGAAAATACAGATTAATACACGTGACAATGAATACAATACACTGGCGGTATAGATCCCTTAATATATCCCCCACTGAGGACACAATTTGATTCACATTAGCTGATTAGCTACACTCAAATGCCATTAAATTCATTGCGGCTCACTGGCTTATGTGTAGATAAGCTGATATTTAACATGTACATACATGAGGGTGATATACTGTCAGGTGCAAACAGTCATTCCCGGCTACCGTTAGCTTCAAATTAGTTTTACTTTAACTCACTGTGATAAGTCAAAATATCCTGAAGGTGATGACAGATTCTCAAATAATAATCATTACTATAATTTTTGGAAAACAAATAGCGTGATTTGTTAAAATCAGCTGATTTTTTTAACGTCTGAAAAATGTGAACATGTCATGTCTTAAAATTACCGTTATCTTCTTTTGGCAATATCTTCATTCTGTACAATAAGGTACCCCATTATTACCCTCATACATGTACATGTGTTTTCGTATGTCATTTGAATTTGTACTTTGCATGCCTTTTCAAATGAAATTGTGACGCCAGAATGCATTCTTAATAGCACAAATAAATAACCGATGAGAAAAGGCCACATATGCCAACCAAAATTTTTGCAGCCACTTCAAAATGTGTGAGGACACCATATCAAGCTTGCATTCATGTTGTGTTAAAACTGTTTTAGGAAGCTGAAAAATACCAACAATAGAAAAATAAATAGATAATCGGTATTGAAAAATATCAATGCATTGAAAAGCCAATGATCTTAGTACATACAAGTATAAGTGTATATACATAAATATGTCAACCATAAAATACAACTGATTTAATTTACACCACTACTGTTGGAAAAAACCATTATGTCTATATAACTTATCTCATTCTAGTCCATTCATCTGACAGAATCGGTGTAAATTTCATGAATTCTTTAATAACATGTATAATCCTGGACTATTCCCTATACTAGCAATATCTATTAGCCATTTACGGGTCTTTTGCATTTAAAGTTCAGTTTTAGTTGGTTTATTTTGCGAAAAAGAACTCAATTTCGAGATCATAGTTAACTTTTTTTTTTATATTTTGCAATGTCAAAATGACCTAAAGTTAAAGGACAGTATATAGACCCAAAAATGGTATATCACATTCTACACATCAAGATTTTAGCAGGAAAGAATTCCATTGGAGTATTTAACCATTGTGACTTTTTAATTTGATCTCCTCCACTAATTGAAGTCGTTGAAGTAGAATATTTAATGTAGGTTTGTCCACATTTTGGTATATATTTATATATGTATAGAAATAATGTTGAGCCTGTTCCTAGATGCCTGTTTAATATTTATTATTTATTGAAAATAAATGGAATCAATTCTTGGAAATGTATCCCCCCCCTTTTATAAGTTGAAAAGGCTACATAGAGGTCAATATACAGTCTCCAACAGAAAACCAAAGAAGAAAAAATATAGTGAATTTTGGAGAATTAATATTATTAAATGTACATGCATTTGAAATATTTAAGATATATTGTTTCAATTTTGTAAGTTCTATGTTCCACGTAACTACCATTGTAGAAAACTGGGATTTCAATGCTAAGCCTATTAGAGGGATATTTGATTTTCGTTGGTTGTAGATATGGAATCTTAGTCAGTGGCAATGGTAAATAGACACTGACAAGTCTTCGATAACATTTTATATAGTTTTGAATTTTTCTTCGTCAGTTGACTAAAATTAGGTGGAGGTGTGTTCTAATTTTCCAACAGAGAAGCAGTCAACCTTTATCAATATGTGCATGAAGCAAATTGATAGTTGCTAGATACTGAATGATTATACCACAGTAAAGTTTTAAACTGTGCATATATACTTAAAATACGATAAAAAAAAGTCATGTCTTTTTCAGGACTTCTGAATCCAATCATGTAGTATGGAATGTTATTGAGATATGGTTTTGGTGGATGGATGGTCATGAAGGACCTGTAGTACAAAGTATATCACTGGATTTAGCTCTTTGTCTAAGTGTATTATTAAAGTACTTTGCTTTGAGCTCAGTTCATTGTTATGCAATCCATTCTTTGTGAAATTAAGATTTGACAGACAACTCTCATAGACAAGGATTAGTCAAAGTAGTATCACCTCTATGTACAATGTAAGTATTCGGGAGATAAAAGCATTCTATTTTGATTTGAACCAAACATTTTATAAAAAAAAAGTGGGAACAAATTTACCCGACACTGCTACTCCCGCTACTAGCAATATGATGCTAGGTTGTTTTAATACATCTGTACTGCCTGCTGATGACTCTGCCCTGAGTGTAAATGGTCCTTCAATTAGGAGGAAAAAATCATAAGGCCTATCTAGTCTAATAGATTTATAAAACTATATTTGATTGCACATGTTTAACATTTCTATACAACCACACAAAATTTTGCGGTCTTAAATTGGTATCCTGTCCGAAAGATGGATGGTTTCCTGATAATAACTTTAGTATAAGTGAATAAAAATCAATAAAATTATCACACAACGTTTATAACCACAAAAGCAAGCTTGGGATTGATTTTGGGAGTTGTAGTCCGTAAGGTTTAAGAAATAAGGGGTACACAGGTGCCCAAAACAAGCCTTAATCTAGTGTCAGTATAAAAAGTTGTGTACAAGTATTTCAATTGTTCTGAAATTGTACCACAATGTTTAATACCATAAGTAGAAGGTTGGAATATATTTTGTTGGTTATTGGACAAACAGTCTAATAATTAAGGGCCAAAAAACAAACATTTTTGTAGATTCAAGACCCGTAATTGGAGTTATCGTTTTGTCCAGAATGGTTGTTGAATTACCTAATATCAATGCTTTATGAAATCTTCTTTGAAAACTGGAGTCATCTTTCTTTGTTCAGTCAACTTAAATCAATGCTATATACAATATACAATGCAATATTCACTTTACTACCAACTAATAAATTAAAGCAGTCATTAATAACCATTCAGTGATTACAAGCACTTTCTAGGGTTACAAGCACTTTCTAGGGTTATGCCCTTTACAAATGGAAAAATTATACAATTTTTTAGTTTCTGATCTCTTAACTTAAGTTTGTCTCCAATATTTTTTTCTCATTTCAGAAAGTAAAATGAAAATTTCTTCAGATATTTTTTGTTTGAAAGGATTAACATTCAACAGCATAGTGAATTGCTCCTAAACCAAAAGTAAAACAAATATTTTAAGTTCATTAGTCCACATTCATTCTGTGTCAGAAACCTAAGCTGTGTCATCTTTTTAATCCCATTCCAAACTCAGAGCTGTATCCAGCTTGAATGTTGTGTCAATACTAGCCCCAACCGTTCAGGGTTTGACCTCTACAGTCGTATAAAGCTGTGCTTTACAGAGCATCTGGTCCATTCATTTGTTTATTTCTTAATTTGTGTGAATTAACATTGTTACAGTAAATGTTAATTACTACACTTTCATACCACAACAAATAATATTTGTAATATTGTATTGGTACATGTATCACTCATATGTGTATCCATATAACAATAAAAAAATGAAAAGGAATAACTTTGCATTACTTTTTGAATACTATGACTTTTTATACGACCGCAAAAATTGAAAAAAATTTCCTCGTATATTACTATCACGTTGGCGTCGTCGTCCGAATACTTTTATTTTTTAACACAAGGTTAATGACCACAAAATGAAGGTTTGGATTGATTTTGGGAGTTTTGATCCCAACATTTTAGGAATTAGGGGCCAGTGATAACAAGCACTTTTTTTACATTTTAATATTTTATGATGTATTTAAATGAGTAATTATTGTTGCAAACTCCATTAGAAATTTAAATTGAGATCAGTTTTGGAATAAAGGAAAGGGGGATGTGAAAACAAATGGGGTGGGGGGGGGGGGGGGTAATTTTTCTCATTAGAAATTCTATCAGATTACTTTTGGAGCAGTTATGAGTTTTTGAAGCATGCTCACAAAGATTCTTTTGGTGAAATCATTTTCATATTGGTCAAAATAATTTTCTTTGCTTCGACCAGCTTTGGAGGAGATATAAATCAGCACATAAGTTTATGTCCTAGATCGTCTATCCCCAAGCATTATGTCAGGCATTGTCATTACTAAAAACCAATAAATGTTTTCTAATCTGAGGAACAATTTGACATTTTAACAATAAATTTTAACTTATGATACTGACAATCCACCAAAAAGTAATATAAATAGAACCATACCAATAGTAATTAAATACATATAAAAGAGAGGTGGTATGATTGCCAATGAGACAATTCTCCACAAAAGACCAAATCGACACAGAAACTAACAACTACAGGTCATTGTACGGTCATAAACAATGAGCACAGCCAATACTGCATAATCATCTATAAAATGACCTGAAATGACAATGTAAATAGGCGAGCGCCAAAACAAGGAATCGGAGGTTTTTAATGCACCTACCTAACACACGGCTATATGATATATCATTTGAAAGGTCTTTTATCGTACATTCAGAATTGCCTGGTCGTCAAATTCGGAAATGGTCACATTTTTAAAAAAACGGCAAAAAAGGGGGAAAAAATATAAGTCATAATTTGACGATATTGTCCGAAAAATGCAGTTTAAGAACAAATTCATCTGTAATATAATATGAAATATATCATTTGACAAACTATAGTCTTTCTAAATTTTGTTTCTGAAATAAAAAAAAATGTAAAAAGTGTTTAAAATGAAAAAATCTCGTATTTTTATGAAAATCATAATTTTTACGGATATTGAAGCAAAACGCTCGGTAATATTTCATTTTGCATATAAACACACACAAGTTCTATTGGTTTTATATTAGTAACATATATAACTAGTCTTTTAAGTTCTAATGTCTCGCCTAGTTTGTTTTTTATACCGACAAAATATTGATAAAACTATATTAAAACATATCGCAAAACTGCTTTAAAGCGCATATTTACCATGTTTACAGCACGGCTAAAAATATATATGTTATTTTGGTCTCCTGTTAGTTCGAGAGTTATAAATACAATATGATTTTATTGTCTTAAGCTTGCCAACTAAGGTCAAAGATCACAAGCAAGGTGTTGTTTTTTTGTTGTTTTTTGTTTTGTTTAGATAACTAGCAAGGTGTTGTTTTTTTAGTTTTTTTTTTTATCTTAACTACCACTATCATCGCACACGGAACTTAAGTACACAACCATTTGTTAGAGTTATTACAAAACACAAAATTAATAATAATATACATATTTACATTGAATAGCAGTGAGGCAACTTAAACTTTATGTTGCCCCTTTGCTCAAATGATCTTTCGCTTTTAGTCAATGGTATCGTTTTCATCTTTATCATCGTCATTCATTTGATCTTCTTTAGAGGTTGATGTCCTCTTTAGAATAAATATTTTGGCAAGTATCACTGCCCTGACATGGACAAAGCTTAGTGCAAGACATTTGCTGCTCTCGGCAAATACATTTCTTGCTACATATGTATTCCCTCTTGCAAGAACATATTAAATCTTGCAGGAAATCGGACGTCATCATGCATAAACAGTAGACTGAATCTGGGCCATGTGAACTCTTTTTCCATCCGTATTTATAAGGAAACAAAGGATTTGGATGATCCAGATGTAAGGACGTCCAAATTTTCGTTTGTAGAAATGACCGCAAAATATGTTCTTTGAATGCAGGTTCACTTGAGTCTTTGCATGTTACAAGTTTAACACGTAACTTGTTTAAGTCAACATGTGATGAAGCGAATTTGTCGTTTGGGTCATACAAGCTTGAAATAAGCTCTCAGGCTGCTGACAACGATGTGGAAAAGTCTTATCAACTTGAAAACAGTCTTTTTGCCAAACCCAATTATAGCATAAGTGGTATCACATCCGGTTCAAGCATGAACTACAAGGAGAATGTTAGCTAGTAAAGGTGAAAAAGATTTACTTAACTCATGGATTGGTATGTACCTTCTACAGTCCCTAAGAGAATTATTTGACCCCGTCAAAAACCACATTTGTTCAGTCGACACAAGAATCTTGAAATAATGAACACAGAGCACAAGAACATCTGTAACTATGATTCATCGCCTTATATTTAACTGCTAAAAGATTTGATCAGAGTGTATAACATGCAGCAAGATTCTTGTGTCTGCGTCTTCGTACGAACAGGACAGATCTAGGGTCGATTACATGATCTCATTGAGAGTTTTCGCTTTATTTCTGGATTGGAAAATGCGCCAGCAAGAACTTAACATTTATTTTCTGCCTGGAACATAACAGACAAATTGCTGCTCAGATAATCTCCAATGAAAGTTATCAGAGCTTGCTTGTTTTTGTTGCTTGATAGACATTTTTTCCAGTCGATATGAAACTTTTTCGTAGTTGTTGTTGCCGATCGTCTATGTCGCTCTGCTGATTTTATGGAATGTTCAGTGTCATAGCGATCGAAGACATCAACAACCTTGTCTGTGAATCGAAAGCATGATTGTAAAAGATGGACGAAAGATACCAAAGGGACAGTCAAACTCATAGATCGAAAATAAACTGACAACGCCATGGCTAAAAATGAGTGCCTACATAATATAAGATTTGGCCAAGTCTCCTAATGTGGACATCCTTTTAACATCAAATGACTGAACTCATGTCATTTCTTATTGGTACAGTAGCACTGTGGTCGATTGGAGGAATGTTAGGGACTGATCCTACTAAATTTTCAAATTCATGGAAACATCAGACTTATTTGTCTTCCTCATAATCCCATCGTCATAAAATAATGCAGTGGGAATGGGACAAATTAGATAGGACGAAACAGTTTCCACAGATACGTCATCTCTACATTTAGTTGGAGATAGTGTACGGGTAAACACAAGCTCGGGATTCAAATGACCTTCTACAACTTGCCCAGATTTACATTTTAGTTGTACTTTGGGGTTCATATCTTCAAATGTATTCAGTCCTGATCTTTGTCTGTTGATAGAGATGACTCTACAAATATCTTCATTTTTGTTTCAACTGATTTTAACAGTGAATCTTCAATGTCGTGACTTGCATGGAGACCAGTTGAAATGTTCATATGCTGACGGGGTGATTATCAACGTCAAATGGATTTGTCATATTTTCTGTTATATAAACAGTTAGATCGTCTACATATTTTTTATCCCTTTTCATTTCAGCTGGTTTTGCTTCATCGTGACATTGGTCACCAACCTGGGAAAGACACGCACGTGCTCTCATTGCCGATGTTATCTGACTAAGCACATGCCTTGTAAGATTTCATCTTATCAATGAAGCCTTCTTCTTTGTAAAACCAACAATGCCTCTAATGTATCAACCTCACTCAAAAACAACCTTAACGCATCATCTTGTTTTTGTTTAAGCTAACAGCATTCATTAAGGTTGTGAAACCTCTATTAGTTGTCATACTGAGAGTCTCTTGTGTGATGTTTTGACATATTATACAGCGTTGCTAATTTATTGACATGCGACCGCGCTTCATTGGAAGTGGCGCACATTTCACAGGACTTGGACACTCATCAATGATGAGTAATTAGGATAAAATGCAAGAATATATACTATTCTACAAAATGCAGTCTGATGCTTACATATCACATGCCAATATCGTAAGTAATGGTTAAAGTGGTCTTTTGGTAACACATATACGAATAATTATCTAGTAATAATTTAAAACACTACTTGAATGTGTAACTGTTTTGGAAACTTAAGTGTTACCTATGCATATTAGATACTAGATTTACATATTTTTTTTAGCGTCCAGGATAAACACGATACGGATCCGGAATACCGTTTAATAATGCAGATTTTACAAAAGTCGTCAAACATTTATTATCCATCATAGAGCTTCAATGTGTGTCGCAATCTTTTCAGGGTATATGGAATTTATAAAAACAAAACATATAAGAGTTTTAATAAGTCATTGACACTGACAATCTAAAACAATATTGTATTTCTTTTTACATTTTAGGGTTGGTCTTACAGATGCCTCAGAATCAACTAATTTTTCACAAAATCTTCTTTTTTGGGGATTTCATGTTTTTTTAGAATGTATTCAAAGCTATCTTAGATAAAAACGAATAATATATTTACAACAATGCCGATATGTGCAATGTTAAATGTCACCGTATAATCCAAAGTAATTCGACATGTCTGTGTTCTCGTGAGATTTGCAAGAAACGTGACCATACGGAGCTTTGACGACCACCCAAATCGTATGCTTTAGAAGTTTTTCTTTCGATTGATACCAAAATTAGCTGTGTGTTCGATAGGTGCATTAAAAACCTTAACGAGAGGCTTTTTCTCAAATCGGCGCTCGCCTAAAAACAATTCAAGCGAGAAAACTAATGGCCTTATTTTTATTAAAAAAATAAAAACAAAAAACTAATATGTAACACATAAACAAACGACAACCACTGAATTACAGGTTCCTTATATCATGTTCTCAAAACTAGATATCATCTCCCATTTAGAAAAAAAAACACGTGAAAAAAGAACCTATTATGTGTTGCTCTCCTAGCTACAAAATGTATCCAAAATTACAACATATTCTATTATAATGATTTGGTAACTAATGTAATAATACTGTCTCCTCCATGCCCGGCTTGAACATAAAAAAATTACAAGAATGTGTCCAAAGTACATGGATGCCCTACTCAATCATTTTCCATGTTCCATGGACCGTGAAATAGGGTAAAAATTTAATTGGCATTAAAATGAGAGGATTATACTTTAGGGAACATGTGTACTAAGTTTCAAGATGATATGACTTCAATTTCATCAAAAACTACCTTGACCAAAAACTTTAACCTGAAACTCCCACTTTCATTTTCTATGTTCAATGGACCGTGAAATTGGGGTCAAAAGTCTAATTTGGCTTTGAAATTAGAAAGATCATATCATATGCAACAAGTGTACTAAGTTTCAAGTTGATTGGACTTCAGCTTCGTCAAAAACTACCTTGACCAAAAACTTTAACCTAAAGCGGGACAAACGAACGAACGGACCCACAGACCATAGCATATAATGCCCCTCTATTATCGTAGGTGGGGGCATAAAAAAATTAATAAATAACACTCATAATGCTCAGATTGGTTGTCCTCGTGCAACACAGTTAATAACACCATATAGGAAAAACAGAACTCATTTTGTCATAAGACACTGTCAAACATCCATACATACTATCCACACTCATCTGTGTCCACACTTGTGTAAGGCCTCAAAAATTTTAACTAAGAAGAGCAGTTGCGGATACAATGCGAGTATTACCGGTACAAATGTACATTAGCATTCACACCACATCTTCCAATATCTATGTATATGGTAAAATTACGAGGAAATTTCAATCATGATTTTCAGTCAAAGCGGTAGAAACAAAAGGGAGACGGAAAAACGAATTAACAAAAGTCCGAACGAAGAGATGATCACCTAAATAACTATAGTATGCATGTACCGCCCGTTGAAAACGACGGTAAAGTAAGGTCATTTGTCGTTTTATTATTTTTCGGTATCTTCTTTCGTGTCGCTTTTAACTTTCTGACTGTTGCAAATATAGTACATGTCTGGTTGCATTTTATATGCCAGAAAATACGACAGCTGAGCTTCTCTGACGTCAAATGCCAAACTATGATGATATTTAGTATATGACGCCTTGGACTAATAGTGTTATATTTGAGACTTATAGAATAATATATAATGTCTTCGATAATTTATTTGATGAGATGCAATAATGAACACGTTCGTGCATACTTTTAAGATGGACATACATATTTGTTTTAAATAGTCTCAAACATTGAAATTTGCATGAAGTTTTAATAATTATTTTGCATTTGAAGTTCTTATTATTGCATTGCTTTTAAAATACCACATAAAAGAAAATTATTTCGGTAGCATTAATATTATAGAGTTTAAGTTTTATTTTATACGTACATATATGTAACTTAATCGTTATATTCTATTAACATTAAACTTGAAGGCAAATATGCATTTTTTATTACCAAATTAGCATGATTAGGTATTATAGATGTTGGTTTAATTAAAATCTAAAAAGACTGAGCACAAAACACTACGCAGAAAAAATCCCGATTGTGCATGAAACTGTGTGTAAAACAAAATAAAGGTGCGCAAGAGAGTCATTAACTTTCAGCTTTATTAGTGGAACTCATCGTGTGTCGATGAAAATCGAAATATTGTTACGAGTAGCACAATAATAAATTAGGAACGATGACAATTAATGGTTTTGTATTACTACTAAATTAAAGTGAGTCCGCACAAATTAGTACAACCCAAACGGTTCCTGTTGTCTTTAATTAACAGTTGGTTACTTCAGTTAATCTGCAGGCTTTTGTTTTTAATTCAAGTATTGTTTCAATTTTTCCCCTCATCAATATGGGATGTCTGGCGTTGCATCTTTTTTTCTTCAGAAATGTTGATCATTGTAATTATTATTACTAGAACACATCCGCAAAATCGCGGGCATTCAGAGCGTAGTTTAAAGTATGTAAAGTGTTGTTGGAAGAATTTTGTAAAATATTAAATGTCTGGAGAATTTCTACGGAAGCGTATTAGGGACATAGAAAAAATAAATTTGGCAGTGAACTTTTTTTTCAAAGTCGAAATTTTGACATTTCAAATCACTAAAATTTTGACTACAACTTGAAATTTTGACTTTTCGAATCCTGAAATTTTGACAACAACTTGAAATTTTGACTTTTCAAATCCCGAAATTTTGACTACAACTTGAAATTTTGACTTTCCAAAATCTTGAAATTTTGACTTTCTAGAATCTTGAAATTATATTATAAACTCAAAATTTCAACTTATTTAAAACTCGAAATTTCGACCTATTTTTAAACTCGAAATTTCGACTTATTTAAAACTCGAAATTTCAACTTATTTTAAACTCAAAATTTCAACTTATTTAAAACTCGAAATTTCGACTTATTTCAAACTCAAAATTTCGACTTTTTGTAAACTCAAAATTTCGTCTTTTTTCTCTTAAATCGTAATTTCGACTTTGATCTCAAAATTTCCACTGTTGAAATCTCGAAAAATTTTAGTATTCAAACACAGTTATTACAATTTTAGAAGGAGTAGACATGGCCGCAAATTATTTAAGCGTCATCACCACATTTTGGCAATTTATATCCAGAAACTGGTTTTGTACTTAAATTAAGATATGGATTAGCATTTAATATTGAAGAAATCATTCGTAAAGAACATGCATGTTGACAGAGTCCCCCCCCCCTATATATCATGTTTTAGTTTCCACGACACTGTCATAGGATCATTAGGTCTGAGAACATTTAGCATCACAGTTTCAAAGGCCTGATTGGTATACCAATAGCAAGTCACTGACTTTGCCTTGTTTAAACAATGGTAACTCAAGTAGCCAAAAATGCCATGCATATTCAGAACGAACAATGAGCTGCTCAGTTTTTTTTTCTAGTTTTGGAAGTTTGTATTCTTATAACACAACTATTAACCCTTGTCTTTATATATCAGACTCTTGAGTAAAAGAATGTCGTAATATAGGTGTGTCGGAATAGCGGGGTCGTCTTGGTACACATATCTGAAGTCCAGACTTGAAATATGTATTTGAACCTGAAACATATTTTGTTTATTCTTTGGCAAGAACAAGATTTTCTATCTAAAATAATCTCTTTAAAATGGTTTAGTTTATTAAAATATGCTTATGAAGTTTATGATGTAAATTGCTCTCCGCCTCGCTGATATAAATGACTGTGAATGTGGTAATCGCAAACATATAAATACCGAGGAACAGTCGAAATTTTGAGTTTAAAAGAAGTCGAAATTTCGAGTTTAGAAAAAGTCGAAATTTCGAGTTTAGAAAAAGTCGAAATTTCGAGTTAAAAAGAAGTCGAAATTTCGAGTTAAAAAAAAGTCGAAATTTCAAGATTTTAGAAGGTCAAAATTTCAAGATAAGAAAAGTTAAAATTTCGAGTTAAAGTCGAAATTTTGAGATTTGAAATGTCAAAATTTCGACTTTGAAATAAAATTTCACTGCCAAATTTATTTTTTAAATGTCCCTAATACGCTTCCGTAAATTTCAGCAAAAGTATCATAAGTTATAGGAAAATGCTTTTTTTTTTTTTATCCCTCCTCCTTTATTTCCAATATTCCCATTTTTTGGTTTTCTATTAATTTCAATATGAACATACATTAAGTATGTTATGAACATTCAAGTAAGGAGCCTGTAATTCAGTGGTTGTTGTTTGTTTATGTGTTACATATTTGTGTTTCGTCCATTTCTTTGTACATAAATAAGGCAAGTAGTTTTCTGGTTTGAATTGTTTTAAATTGTCAGTTCGGTGCCTTTTAAAGCTGAGTATGCGGTATGGGCTTTGCTCGTTGTTGAAGGTCGTACGGTAACCTATAGTTGTTAATATCTGCGTCATATTGGTCTCTTGTGGAGAGTTGTCTCAACATGGCAATCATACCACATCAGAGGCGGATTAAAGGGGGGGGGGGGCGGTGGGCCCACCCCCCCTTTTGGGTAAACATATGGTTCTTTATATAGGGAATTACTGAAGCGTGACTGGAGCGGGCCCCCTCTTAGGTCAGTCAGTGGGCCCCCACTTATGAAAATTCCTGGATCCGCCACTGCGCATCTTCTTTTTTTTGTAATCAATGAATTTTGTAAAAGATTAAATGACTGGAGAATTTCAGAAAAGGTATCAAAAGTTCACATGAATATTTTTAGAGCTTATCTGTATATTATGAACATTCATTACTATATAAATATAGTGTGTTTACTTTCAAGTTAACTAATCGATTCATAGTTGTCATTGATATAGTATACAGACCCTCTCTATTTAATAAACTCTGTGACTGCTGTGGATTGTAAACTTGAAAATGATAGCAGATAGAAATCTGAAGTCTAATAAAATATGCTTCAGTAGGACAATCCGTCAGTGTCTTTTTTTTCTTTTGAGAGCCTTATTAAGATGTCAATGGTAGGATATCCATCATGTATAAATGACTAAGGCTAATTTGAGGGGTGGTCGGAGGGGTCCTGATCCCGAATTCCCGCGCTTAAAACCATGACATCCAGCGATGCAGAATTAAAAGAAATGCATATCCTGAAATCACGAAATCGAAAAATATATTCCCGGATTCAGTAAGGATCAATCCCCAAATCCCGAGCCTAAAAACATACGATCCCGACGCCCCGAAAAATGCTTGCCTACTTTTAATATCTACCTAAATCACTATTTTCCCTTTCAACAATTTTAGATGAAGTTAAGCATGGTTTACTTATTTTAATATATATGCAAGTGGTATGATCCTTAAGTAGTAAAGTTTTCAAAGAAAACAGATGACAGAATCAGGGCCGACATTCTATATACTAACATAGAAAGTCCCTGACAGAATACAGATAATCTCTATATATTAAAGTAGTATAATCGTAGTTAACATGTTGATAAACACGAAACATATTTATCTTCTCTATGGAGGTATAATATTTGTGATAATTGCGATCTTATAACACCATGGCCCGAGACCACAATTAATTCTTCTATCATTTCTTTATAACGTTTTGTCGCATTAAAAAAAATTTAACTGTTCTTTTTGTCTAATTTTTTGTGTGAGTAATGTACAGTTCAAGTCCCAAAACATATGCAATTTTCAGAAAAATTGCATGTTTACATCATACAAATTTGGCCAATACACATCCATACCCCTATAGGCAAGTCAAGAGATGTTCCGAAAAGTGTAAATATAACCTTTTTGCACCTGGCCTAATCACTCTTTCCTTATTAAAATCAGTTAAAATAAAACATCCAAAAGTTTATTTCAGCTCTCTTCTTTCATTCCCACCCCAGAAAAGCTAAGAAATGAATGAGAAAGGGAAAGAAAAAAAATAAAGAAAAAATACACTATAATTAAAGGGAACTATATTGGGCCACCATGATATGGAGAACGCTCTGAATGGCTTATTTTTCTCTCCATTTTTGTTATCCATCATACGATTGGTTGTACTTGTGTACTTATTTTAATATGATGTATATATACACATGTATATACAACTGGTATGACCTTAAAATAGTAAACATTTCAAAGAAAACAGTAGAGAGAATACAGAGAGTCTCTATATATTAAAGTATCATAATCATAGTTTACATATAGAAACGCGAAAAATAATTATTGTCCTCTATAAGGAGGTATAATAGTTGTGTTTCATGCGATCTAAGCCCCGTGCTATGGAGAACGCTCTGGTTGGCTTATTAATTATTGTCCTCTATAAGGAGGTATAATAGTTGTGTTTCATGCGATCTAAGCCCCGTGCTATGGAGAACGCTCTGGTTGGCTTATTAATTATTGTCCTCTATAAGGAGGTATAATAGTTGTGTTTCATGCGATCTAAGCCCCGTGCTATGGAGAACGCTCTGGTTGGCTTATTTATTTTTCATATTTAGTTATCTGTCATACAATTGGTTGTATTTGTGCATTTTTCAAACCGGAAATCTAATTAATGACTAAAAGTTAGTCCGATGACGGAATCATATCCGGACTCCTTTTTGTCGTTTTTCTACCAAAATAACTCAATCTGAATAATCATACGAATGGATGACAAATGCGACTATGCATGTTACCTATAGGACACAGAGGCATGATGATTGATTTATTGTGGAAGAAAGAGAAGCGACACCAAAAATGAGGTCTTCTCGTT
Organism: Mytilus trossulus; assembly: GCF_036588685.1. NCBI lineage: Eukaryota > Metazoa > Mollusca > Bivalvia > Mytilida > Mytilidae > Mytilus > Mytilus trossulus. Next base: position 60,662,884 of record NC_086378.1, on the reverse strand, counting down.
TAATAGTATATATAGAAGATGACATGCACGAGATTTGTAGTTGGGTATTCATCTTAATAGTATAGATGACTGACAAAAAAAGAAAATTTCTAGAGAAACAAAAAGAAAATATAATTGGCTATCTTTAGCCAGACACCCGAGCCATTTTAAATAACGAGTCATTCAACTTTCATGTAGTTTGATAGACGTGCGAGATACTTTAATTCATTTAATGCTCACAAAATGACCTAATGGGCGTTTCTCATCACTTGACAGCCGTCGTTGTCGTCCGTCTATTACAAAATACATGGGCAAAATTAACCCAAACTTGTCCCAAATCATCCGAAAGGTATCTATTTGTCTGATGATCCCGCCAATGAATCAAGATGGCCGGCATGGCTAAAAATAATTACGTGGGGGTAAAATGCAGTGTTCAACCTGTAGCTCTGAAATTAAAGCATTTAGAGCAAATCTGAAGGAATAAAAAGGTTAACCAGGTCAAGAGCTATCTGCCCTGAAATTTTCAGACGAAACAGACAAACGGTTGAAGGGTTGCTGTCCCTAAATTGATTATTAAAGGAAATATTGCAGTTTTTGGTTATAATCTTGAATATTATAATTGATAGAGATAAACCGTAAACAGCAAAATTGTTCAGCAAAATTAGATCTACAAACAAGTCAACATGACCAAAAGGGTCAATTGACCCCTTTAGGAGTTATTACAATTTCTTTCTTTATAAACATCTGTTCCTCCTTAACTACTGGGTCAAATTCAACCAAACATGGTCTATTTCACCCTAAGCGCTTATAGTATCTAGCTCAAAATGTATCTAATAACCATGCCCATCTACATACTAGAAGATGGCCTTCATGGCTAAAAATTGAAAATGGGGTTAAATGTATTTTTTTGCTTATATCTCTGAAACTAAACTGGCATTTACAAAAAACTTTACTGGAATAAAAATGTTCATCAGGTCAAGATGCATCTGCCCGGAATTTGCAGACGCAGTAGACAATATGTTAATGGGTTGCTGCCCAAGAATTGGTTATTTTTAGGAAATTTTACAGTTTTGGGTTATTATCTTGAATATTAAAATAGATAGAAATAAACTCTAAACAGCAAAATTGTTCAGCAAGGTAAAATCTACAAAGAAGGCAACATGAGGAAAATTGCCAATTGACCCTTTAGAATTTATTTCCCTCATAGTCAATTTGTAACAAATTTTGTAATCTTGTACAAAAATCATTGAGACATATATAACCAAACTTGGTCACAATCATCATTAAGGTATCCAGTTAAAAAAAAATACATGACCCCGCCTGCCAACCAATATGGCTGACATGGCTACCTGGGTAAAATGCAAGTTTTCTCTTAGACTATAGTTTTTTTTACCCGTTATAAACAGAGAAAATATGAGAGGAACACATAGGTTCAGAATAATGAGCTCTACCAATTGTCTATATACACCGTATGTCAAAACTGTTAGACAAATTCTTATAGGAGTTATGGCCCATAAATGACAATTTCTTTAATTTTTGCCTTTTATCACGAAAACTATAATATTTGTTTCTGTTATGCCTCATAAGATTTATATTATAATAGAAAAATAAACACTAAAAAAAATCAGCAAAGCAAGATCTGATAATGAGTCCAAGAAACTAAAGAGACTAAAAGATCAGTAATACTAGATCAACAAAATAGAGATTTTTGTCATGAAGTTTAGCACTATCGTGAACAATGATACAGAGTGTGTTTAATGTCTGATATGCCTATAAACCAAGGTGAGCGACATAGGCTCGTTAGAGCCTCTAGTTTATGTTTTATGGACTGAAAAAAACCATGAACAAGCTTCATGAGATTTATACTATGATATAATTTAATGTTACTAGTATATACAATTAGTACAATTAAATACAGATTTAGCACTATAATTATCATGTCAATAGAACAATCGACCGGAGGAAGATTTCTGTCGTTTTTGGCCAGCATACCATGATTTAGATTTTGACCGGAAATGACGTAAATCGTCTTTGTGATCTTTGCTCAACATTGGAATATAATCCATTGGAGTACATAATGTCTTATAACTTCCATAAAACTCTTTGTATCCTCCCTTTAAAATGTAAAGTTCAGGAAAATACAAGGAAGGATAATTTTCAGCATTTAATTCTCTGTCATGATTACGGAGAAAGCGGCACATTTTAGGTCCTCTCTCTGAAGAAAACTCACAATGAAAAATAATAATGTCACGCTTTCCATCTGAGCGGTGTGTATTTGGATTTTTTAATAGTTCTAAAATATCGTCCTTATTATGAATATTTTGAGCGCCTCGTATGTGACCACCTTCAAACTCATATGAATATCTACTGTCTATTATACGAAAGCTGCCAATTGTATCGTTGTATTTCCCGTTTAAAACATCATTGATGGTGGCTGGAGTTATGTATCTTAGATCATGACATTGTCCCTGAACAGTTTGTAAACAACATTCTTTCTTTCCATCCCCAGTGAGAACGCTGGCTTGAACTAAGACGTCTTCTGTTTTAGTAATGTTGAGCTCGATGGCGTCAGCGGACAAGTCTTTACTGGTACTTAGAATCTGAGCGTCAAACGACAAAGATTTTTTTAGAAATTGCTTTTGAGATCTGATGTATCTTTTCTTGCTATAAGATACAGGAGTATCACAGTCTAGATTAGTGTCTAATCTGTCGGCTCTTTTTCTTTTTGAGCTAAGTTCTGAATTAAACAGACTCAGTGTCGGTGAATCGTCAAATGAATTAAAGTCCATACCAAGACCGGAATCTTCGTCAAACAAGCTTTTTATAAAGTCTGGAGTTTTTGGAACTTTGTGTTGACGGTTATCTCCGGTTAAACAATCCATCTCATTAACTGAAATAAAGAAAATACAATAAATATATTTTGTCTCATATGTTTTTTAAGTTGCCTGTACAATTCATGTAAAAATACGGTATTGTTAGTAGTTTTAATAGGGATCTCTTTATACGATCCTTAAAACTAAAATTGATATTGAATGTCATTGTAGTTTTGATTTTCAATGTGTGTGTTGATTTCAAATATATATAACAACCCACATAATGCACATCGTTTCCTTTTAAACTTTTTTGTACCTTTTAAAGTTATTTACTTCAGTAAGCGTATTGCATTTAATTTCCAGTTATGTTTAAGAAGGTTGAAGAAACTGCATGTGCAAAAGTCTTCACTTTTGACGGCCGTACGGTGATCTTTAGCTGTTAGTTTCTGTGGCATTTGGTCTCGTTTTGAGAATTGTCTAATTGAAAATCATACCACATCTTATTTTATGTGCAGCAGCTGCTTAATGATATTAGATACATGTAGTATTATCATTTACAGAAACATACATGTATATAGTACTGTGTATTGAAATGCACTTGAAAATCTGAATTGATAATCATTGTTTCATAAATAAACTTACTTTTTTCGAACATTTGAATTGTGACTAGACAGTTGTAGTATTGGCAGATGTCAGACAGAGAATGACTTCAAATTGTAATCGACAACTATTTATATTCTAAATTGAAAATAATCATTTTCCTCATCTCAATTACATTTAAACATTTGTAAAACCCTTTATTAGATATAATTAGGACTAATTATATTGTATATTCCATTGTCGTACAGGAGATTATGTTGTAAAATATTGTAAACGAACGGTAAATCTCTTATTTAACGTCTGTAGGGTGTACATTTCAAGATGTCCGCCTTAACATGTCTTTTATAGTTAATCTTTAAATATTTTAACCACAGGGTTAGGATATTTGTATATACATGATATATCATAAAAGTTAGTTATCTCCAATAATCTGTTTTATAATAACGTGTTTGATGATTGGATCTCCGAGATTTACAGTCGCTTTCTTTAATTAAATATAACTTATTATAAATGTAATGTACATGTGAGGGGCATGGTTGATAACATCCGAAACAACTCTTAGACTAGTATATCTCCTCGGATTAATTGCCCCCAAAAATGCACATACATGTATCTCATCAGCACTTTACATTTCTATTTTAAAAAATACACAATAATTAAGAAAATATTTAACATTAATTTTCAGATTGAAATCTTCTACATATTAATCATAAACTTTAACGAAACAATTTAATACTTTTTTCCACAGCTTTGAAAATTTGTATTCAGAATTAAGTCAGTTTGCCAATAAGACAACTCTCCACAAGAGACATAAATGACACGGAAATTAACAACTATAGGTCACTGTACGGCCTTCAACAATGAACGAAGCCCATACCGTATAGTCAGCTATAAAAGGCCCCGAAATGACAATGTTAATTGCACTTTGAAGAATATATTAACTTGATGTAGGAAAAAAATGTGCGTGAAATGTCAATTGTGTAGATGTAAAAATGTCATATTCGAATGAGTGTTTATTACGAGTGTTAAAATACACTAATATGAGGAATAAAGAAAATACAGGGATAATAATCATCATTGTAGCAAAAATGAAATTTATGTTCCATGTCGAATGTGTTTATTAATTGGAACCGTCTAATGTTGAAGTAGTGTTTGTTTCAAAATAAATGATAATATAAAACTTACTTACTAAAAGATGATAGTTTCTAATAAAATTCTCCTCTTTCTTTCAAAACTTTTTCTGTTCGTATAAATAATTTCTTCTATTTCAATCCACTTAGAACAAGTGATGCAATATTAGAAAATTCTGAAATATTTATAATATTTAAAATGTCAAAATTATAAAAGGTGAGAAAATAAAAGACAAGTACTTAACGAGTTTCAAGTATTATACTTAGAGGTACTTGGTATTGTATAGAGCAGACATATGTAATTTAGATGTTGTTTTAGTCTTGTTAATTGTTACTGTTTGTGTGTTAATTACAATTAGGGAGTAAGATCCTCTACTTATTCAAGTCATTTTAATTTGTTTATTTTATCCACATTTGTGAAAACTATTTTACAAAAATAAATAATCGTTAATTACATCAAATTATTTTGAAAACATTATTATTCTAAATGGAAACGATGAGTCTGCCTGTCATTGCGGATGCATTTCAAAAAAAGAAAATATAAAATCCTAAATTTTACAAGTGTTGTGTGTAAAGAGGGAAGTTCTCCAAAGCAGTGTGTTTTTACTGATATTATAAAAAAAAATATTATTGGACAATGAAAGAAGAAATTGCATTCATCTGCATCTTTATTATAACTTGTCCGATACGGCCCTTACGTCTGACGTACCATAATATTATTATCTTTCCTTAGCAAACATTGGTTATATATATACATGTATATACTTTGTTTTTTTTTAAGTTCAAGTAATTGATGCTGACACGTTCTTTCAGAAAACATGTCTCGCTAATAACAAATATATGGTGTAGAAGTTTCATTAAATAATTTATTGTTAAGTGAAAAATGGTTACTGGGGAATGAAAATATGGACTTAAAAGGTCTTCCTCCGACCTGCAGTAAAACCCTTGTCATATTTGGGCAATAGCTTGGTTGTGCGAGATGTACAAGTACGAAGTCACGTTTATTTAGAATGGGGACTTTATAGACGATGCCTCGTGTGAAGAGAGTGACACGCTCTTTGTACGTTAGTGACACATACGGCAGTTATTTCCGAAGTCCGTAAGTGGCCTGTTGCAAGGCAAAATGTCTGTTTCTATTCAAGATACCCTTATTTTCTAGTGACAGTCCAAATTACAATTACATGTACCTTCTACCCGGATGGACCCTATTACAGGACCTACATGTACCTATTGTATTAATTGTAAATTTGTTATAGTCCTGAAAAATGCATGATATATTTGCCACTGGACGTTTAACATCGAACAATCCATAAAAGTTAGGTGACGACGTATCGTGTACATCCCATTGACGCGATAAACAGATTCCGTACGTACATTCTATAATTACTAAGAAGTATGTGGTATTGTTGCCAATGAGGGAGCTCTCCACTAGTTACAAAAGTACGTAAAAGGTTTAAAAAAGTATGTATGTGAAGTTAGCAGCCGGTTCGTTATTCGTTATTCGATATTCAATATCCAACCGGCTGCTAGCAGTCAGTTCGATATTCAAAATGAAGTTGAAAATTATAAGAAAATTAAATACTTGATAACATTAAAAGCATGATTTTCATAGTTAAAATGACTGAAGAGATATTAAGTAGGAAATCGTTAAATTACTTCTTCAAGTTGTCGTAATTTCTCGTTGTCCTCGAAAATAAAGTCTAACCCTTTTCTAAGTTACATATGATTTGTCTTTATGTAATATAAATTTATGTCAATAAAACGACTTCAAAGATGTACTTTTGTATATTATATTTCTAAAAACAAAAAAGAAAAAACGATAACTCTAGAAATATTCATATTTTATACAAATAGAAATATACTAGTATACGAAAAGCCAAATAAACAAATTCTCAGCCAACAAATGACAAAACGTTAGGACAAAGCTACTACTAGGGCACCGGGTAATGTTGAGAGCCCCCTGATCTCTCCATCTTTCTTATATTATGCAGATATTTAGTCAATAGGTAGATACAAACGTGACAAAAATGAATTTGGGTACACTTCCTGTCTTCCATGTTTAAGGAGCGCCCAAAGTGTCAGTTGGATATTCAAAATATATAGCGAAAACCTACCCGAGACCGCTTAAATGAGGTTGAGACCCCTTGGTCTTTCAATGTCCATAAAATTCAACCAAATCATTGACTGTGTATATATAAAGGTTGATAGAAGGGTTTTTCAGAAAAAACGTTATCTTCAATATCTTCGGAGGGCTTAGATTGTCACTTTTCAGCTAAAAAAAAGTCAAATTGTTAGGACAAAGGGCCCAGGGTAATGATGAGAGCCCCCTGATCTCTCAATCTTTCTTATATTATGCAGATATTTAGTCAATAGGTAGACACAAACGTGACAAAAATGAATTCGGACACACTTCCTGTCTTCCATGTTTACGAAGCGCCCAAAGTGCCAGTTGAATATTCAAAATATATAGCGAAAACCTACCCGAGACCGCTTAAATGAGGTTGAGACCTCCCCTGGTCTATGATCAATGTCCATAATATTCAACCAAATCATTGACTCTGTATATATAAAGGTTGTAACAGAAGGATTTTCCAGACAAACGTCATCTTCAATATCTACGGAGGGCTTAGATTGTCACTTCTCAGCTAAAAAATGTCAAAATGTTAGGACAAAGGGCACAGGGTAATGGTGAGAGCCCCCTGATATCTCAATCTTTGTAATATTATGCAGATATTTAGTCAATAGGTAGATACAAACGTGACAAAAATTAATTTGGGTACACTTTCTGTCTTCCATGTTTACGGAGCGCCCAAAGTGTCAGTTGGATATTCAAAATATATAGCGAAAACCTATCCGAGACCGCTTAAATGAGGTTGAGACCGCCCTGGTCTATCAATGTCCATAAAATTCAACCAAATCATTGACTGTGTATATATAAAGGTTGTAATAAAAGAATAGTTTGTTTTTTTTTTAGAAAAAAACGTCATCTTCAATATCTACGGAGGGCTTAGATTGTCACTTTTCAGCTAAAAAATGTCAAAATGTTAGGACAAAGGGCACAGGGTAATGGTGAGAGCCCCCTTATCTCTCAATCTTTGTAATATTATGCAGATATTTAGTCAATAGGTAGATACAAACGTGACAAAAATGAATTTGGGTACACTTCCTGTCTTCCATGTTTAAGGAGCGCCCAAACTGCCAGTTGGATATTCAAAATATATAGCGAAAACCTACCCGAGACCGCTTAAATGAGGTTGAGATCCCCTGGTATTTCAATGTCCATAAAATTCAACCAGATCATTGACTCTGTATATATAAAGGTTGAAACAGAAGGATTTTCCAGAAAAACGTCATCTCTTATATCTACAGAGGGCTTAGATTGTCACTTTTCAGCTAAAAAATGTCAAATTGTTAGGACAAAGGGCACAGGGTAATGGTGAGAGCCCCCTGATCTCTCAATCTTTGTAATATTATGCAGATATTTAGTCAATAGATAGATACAAACGTGACAAAATGAATTTGGGTACACTTCCTGTCTTCCATGTTTACGGAGCGCCCAAAGTGTCAGTTGGATATTCAAAATATATAGCGAAAACCTACCCGACACCGCTTAAATGAGGTTGAGACCCTCCTGGTCTTTCAATGTCCGTAAAATTCAACCAAATCATTGACTCTGTATATATAAAGGTTGTTATAGAAGGGTTTTTCAGAAAAACGTCATCTTCAATATCTACGGAGGGCTTTGATTATCACTTTTCAGCTAAAAAATGTCAACATTTTAGGACAAAGGGCACAGGGTAATGATGATAGCCCCCTGATCTCTCAATCTTTCTAATATTATATAGATATTTAGTCAATATGTAGGTAACAGCGTGACACAAATGAATTTGGGTACACTTCCTGTCTTCCATGTTTACGGAGCGCCCAAAGTGCCAGTTGGATATATAAAATATATAGCGAAAACCTACCCGAGACCGCTTAAATGGGATTGAGACCCCCTGGTCTTTCAATGTCCATTAAATTCAATCAAAGCATAGATTCTATATATATATATATATCAGGTTGCACTATAAATAAAATTATATATATATATATATATATATATATATAAGAGATAGATTACATTTCAAATTCTAAATTTTCAGAAAGCTATATCTATGGTTTACAAAAATTCACAAAAGTGAGGAAATTTCAAATGCGATATCAGAACAAAACAGTGAATACATCGAACTTTTAAGACCAAATGATTTAAAATTTCGACCAATTATGGGCGGAACCAACAGCGTAACACAGAATTTAAGCCATTTTATAGACATTGTGCTTAAACCTTTCTGTCGTGAAGTTCCAAGTTTTATACGAGACGATTTGGAATTTTTAAATCATCTACCAAAGACTGTAAACCCGAATTCCGAACTCATTACTTTTGATATTGTCAGCCTATACACAAATATCCCTCATGATTTAGGAATTACAGCCGTCAAATATTGGTTAGAAAATACGAAAAACATCATTGAAAACAGATTAACAAAAGAATTTATCCTTGCATCTTTGAAAATTATACTAGAAAGAAATATTTTTTACTTTAACGGAACATACTATCATCAGAAAAAAGGAACAGCTATGGGTACTAAAATGGCGCCTTCATATGCCACTTTGGTACTTGGATATTCGGAAGAATTATTATACGAAAAAATGAGTCACAAGTACGGAAATGGATTTGCCATTTACATACGTCAAAACTGGAAACGATTTCTTGACGATTGTTTTATAATTTTGAATTCGGATATACAATGTATCTGTCTCAGATTTTCATTCTGTTTAAATTATTTAAATCCATATAGTATTCGTTTCACTATTAACAGAAATGTCAGGGAAATGCCGTTTTTGGATATTTTGGTTAATATAACGGAAGACAATGAAATTGTCACAGCTATCTTCTCAAAAGACACTGATACACATATGTATTTAAATTTTTACTCAAATCATCCAAAACATGTAAAATTAAATATACCTTTTAATCTAGCGTCAAGAATAATCACTATTACAAGTACAGACATATTGCGCTATAAAAGACTGGAAGAATTAAAAGCGTATTTAAAGAAGCAACACTACCCAGAACAAGTAATTAATTACGGAATTCAAAAGGCACTGACAAAAGGACCAATTGCTACAGAATCACGGCGATCCGAAACTACCGAGGAATCATCCAACAATTTAAACAAAATTATTCCGTTTGTCACAACTTATAATCCGCGAGATTATGACATATTTAGTTTCATGCGACAAATTGAAACAGATTTACACAAAAGTGAAAGAATGGACAAAGTTTTACAGAAAAAGAAGATTATCAACAGCAAAAGACAGTCAAAAAGTCTAAAACGATATTTAACATCTTCGAAATTTGACTTCAATGAAACTGTGCCAATTGTAAAAAAATGTACCGATAAACGATGTATGACTTGTCCAAATTTAATAGAAGAAAGTTCAATTTATTTCAAAAATGGAAAGCATTTTACTGTTAAGCAAAATATGTCTTGTAAAAGTTCAAACGTCATCTATTCTCTCATATGTTCAAATTGTGAGGAATTCTATGTTGGAGAGACAAAAAATGACTTTACATAGAAAGCAAACCAACCATGAAGATTTAACAATCATCAGGGCAAACGACCATTTCCATCGTTGTTCTAATGGACGATTTAAAATATTTCCATTGTATATGGTCTAACGTCAAAATGATTTTCTCCGGAGGAAGAAGGAAGAATTATTCATAAACATTCTCAACCCGGGATTAAAATAAAATGATAAATGATATTCTAATTTTAACATAACATTTTAAAATCTTAAAATGACATTATGACATTAGTAGCCTCCCTTGTATTTGTTAACGTCATACTATTGTTAACGTCAATCAATTGTTTTATTTATATACAAGTCACATTACCTGAAGATCTGCGGAAGCAGTGAAAGTACTAGTAAAAAAGAGATGCATTGAAACCGTTATTATCTTTTAATAATTTTCTTATATATATATATAGATATAGATTGTATTAAAAGGGGAATGTTCTTGAACGGACTGTTTGCTCCAGATCAGATTAGACCAGAACCCTAGTAGAATCGATGACCTTGTTTCAGGTACAAACTGTCACCATAGGTTGAAGTTAGCGTGGCGGGGAATGATAAACAGACCTTTACCACGCACCTTCACACAGCTCACACAACCACCCCTTTTGATGTAAAATCCAGGTCCAATTGCATTATTGGCGGCTATTTCACACAGGCAACTTAAGGCTACAACACCTCATGCTGGCGGAATTGTGTTCGCCAACATAGGAAGGGCTCGCATTGCCCTTACCGCTAACATGGATAGGAATCCACTTTCTTTTTGAATGTTTTTTTTCAATTGGGTAGTGCTTATTATCAGAGACATACCACTAGAACCTTTTTGTAGGAGCTTGGTGATCCTTTAAATCTGTCGCGTGTTCACCTTGCAGGTTTGTGTTGGATAAACGAATGGTGACAAGGCTGCTCTCTGTAGTTTATTAGCTTGACCGTTTATCAAGTTCAAACCGTATTTTGATAGACTATTCATTCATACCTCACGAAGATGACAGCGGATGGTGAGATGTTCACTGCGGAGATTGATATGATCGCCGTCTTGATCGGTGATCGAGGTATGTCTGCATGCGATTGATGGTTGTCAAGGTCACGGGTAAGTACGCCATGTTTTTGTTGTGTTTGAATGATCTTTACCCCGGGATCGATTGCGAGGGAAAAGCTGTAGATAGTGGACTGTTGGGTGCCGTTTACGTAGCTTCCATTGGTGATGCCACTTTTCACCAGGATCGATGCTGTTGATGCTTCTGAAGCTAACAATGCATTAACCCTCTTTGTAACCGTTTGTTGCCCGATAAAATGTGTTGAGCTGTCGCTTAAATCCCAATATGGTGTTCTATTCCATAAATAGTAGTTGGGGGAGGGGGTGAACCGGGTGAAAATGCGACTATCGTTTCCAGAGACAAGGATGCAAACCATCTTTTTGGGTCTGTGTTGTCGATGATTTGTTGCAACAGTGTGGTGTCCATTTATTTATTAAAACACGACGTTCAACTTATGACCGTCCGATTCGAACTGGAGGACTCCTACGGAGATTGCAAGTGCAAATGCTTCAGTGTTGGCGGGAACATTACGCTTGAATTTCGCTCGAATCTGGATGTCCACTCGGACTGATGACTTACATCGATGACGAACAGCGGCTATAGGTCAATGAAATCAGAGGGGTTGACACCTCCGTTACTGAGGAGGGTGTCAATATTGTAGAATTTCTTTCTAAAGCCTCCTTGAACACTCTGGCGACCTTGTTTTGTGAAAAACCGGCATGCAAGTCGACGGCTGAGTAGCGTTCAGCTTTGAGGGTGACATGGATATTTTGCAATCGACAGTGATTGAACACGGTAGCATTGTGGGTTTTATCATTATCTCTGTCGGTTTAATTTGGAAGGCAACGATGATATATCTAGGCTTTTCGTGACCACTATTGGCAGCTAGGCGGCAGTTAAACTGTGAGGCTTGGGGAATGGCTATGAAATCGAACTGTCTCATGCGAAATCCACAGTGGATATTGGATTTATTCTGGATGGTTTTGTACAGTTGCATCTTGTTTTCGTCTGCAAGAGTGACGTGAGGGAGTAATCAAGAGATCTTAATCAGGATTATGTTTGCCACGTTATTGACGGCGGCTGCCCTAAGAATGGTATTTGCATCTGAATTGCGAACGAGTGGGAGTTCGTGCCTGAACTCGTACACTATTTTGTTATAATCATCCCAAAATACGTTTCAGGGGGATGGCAAACGAATACGATCCTTTGTTGGTGGGCTTGGGGATAATGTATCCATGACAGGCTGCAAATCCAGTGTTCTCATCCTCGGCATTAGTGGAAGAATCCTTATGCCACAGTTGGTTGAGACCCTACGATTTAGAGAAGTCGTCGGGGAAGGTTAACATTCCCAGCATAGTAGTGGCGAAGCCCTCCATATATATTTAATATGACAATATTCTGGGAAATGCTTCTAATACAACCTTTATATATATACAGAGACTATGATTTAATTAAGTTTCATGGACATTGAAAGACCAGGGGGGTCTCACACTCATTTAAGCGGTCTCAGGTAGGTTTACACTGTATATTTTGAATATCCAACTGGTACTTTGGGCGCTCCGTAAACATGAAAGACAGGAAGTGTATTTCACTTCCTTTTAATCACGTTTGTATCTACCTATTGACTAAATGTCTGCTTAATATTAGGCAGATTGAAAGATCAGGGGGCTGTCACCATTGCCCTGTGCCCTTTTTCCAAAAAAATTGATAATTTTTAACTGAAAAGTGACAATATAAGCCCTCCATATATATCGAATATGACAATACCATGGGAAATCCTTCTAATACAACCTTTATATATACAGAGTCTATGATTTAATTAGGTTTTATGGACATTAAAAGACCAGGGGGGTCTCACACTCATTTAAGCGATCTCAGGTAGGTTTTCACTGTATATTTTGAATATTCAACTGGCACTTTGGGCGCTCCGTATTCATGAAAGACAGGAAGTGTACCTAAATTCCTTTTAGTCACGTTTGTATCTACCTATTGACTTAATGTCTGCTGAATATTAGGCAGATTAAAAGATCAGGGGGCTATCACAATTGCCCTGTGCCCTTTGTCCTAAAATTTTGATAATTTTTAACCGAAAAGTGACAATATATCAAGCCCTCCATAGATATCGAATATGACAATATTCTGGGAAATCCTTCTAATACAACCTTTATATATACAGAGTCTATGATTTAATAAAATTTTATGGACATTAAAAAACCAGAGGGGTCTCACACTCATTTAAGCGGTCTCAGGTAGGTTTTCACTATATATTTCTATTTGGGCATTCCTTAAATATTTCTATTTATATTTCATAATTTTTTCTAGAGTTAGTGGTTTTTCTTTTTGTTTAAAGAAATATCATGTATAAAAGTAAATCTTTCAAGTTGTTTTATTGACAATCATCTATATTATATAAAGACAAATATGCAACATAGAAAAGGGTTTATATTCGAGGACAACGAGAACTTACAACAGCTTTAAGAGGTCATTTTACGATTTCCTACGTATCTTATCAGTCATCTTAACTATGAAAATCATGATTTTAATGTTATCAAGTATTTCTTTTTTTTAAGATTTTCAACAAAATTTTTAATATCCAACCGACTGCTAGCAGCCGGTTGGATATTGAATATCGAATATCGAATAACGAACCGGCTGCTAACTTCACATACATTAAAAAAGTTGGTCACTGTATGGCCTATAACTATACCGCATATCGACCTATAAAAGACCCATAAAAGAACAATGAAAAATTAGTTAAACCCATACCGCATAGCGACCTATAAAAGACCCCGTAAAGACCAATGAAAAATTAGTTAAACGAGAAAACTAACAGCATGATTTATGTACAAAACAATAAACGACAATCGATACACAGCATCAAACGACACCAACAATTTGATATGCTTCAGACGAACAGTCATAATTATACAGAGTGTTGCGGGGTCGAATGTTTTTTGCCGGCGCGCTAACCCTCCTAAACGTGGCAGTACAAGATACAAAAAAACTCCTAGTATAAAATTCTTCCGAAAAGCGCTAAATTTGTCACATTAAATATCCCATTCATTTATATGACTTAGATCTAGAAGTTAACAATTGTGGTCAGTTGGAAAACAAACTTTTTAACAAAAAAGTTGATTTCAATTTGTCCGATGTGTGTCTTAGAACAGTACGCAATAATAAAAAATGACCCAATGAAATATTATTCATTGGACTCTATATACGGAATATTTTAATTTACTTACCGTCTTCACCCATGAAGTGAATATGCATGAAGTTTCTGCCACTAGATACACATGTAAGCATTAGGTCAACTTTAATCGAAATTGAACAGTCGATCAACCCAAAAACGTTACAGAAACTTCATTGACATTATATTCAAAAAGGGTACTATTTCATGCTGAACGTCTAGTGACCACTATTTCTTTTATAAGCAGACTGTGTCGAGGATATGGTTTAACTATTATATATAAAAATCCTGCATAGTGGATGCACTGATCGGATTGAAAGAGAAATCATGACTATAATATTAGGGATTAAATAGAACATGTGCATTATCTTTTTGAACAGGGGCAACAGTCAAACTTGGCTTTCACTTTTTTCTTTTGGACTAACACCCGAACGGACACTTTATTACGTGTAAGTTAAGATAGAGACTCTACATAGAACAAATCATGATATCGTTCGAAAACCATTCGAAAGCGATATAAATTTTCAATACCTTCAATAGCTGTGTGAAACGTTTTTTTTAACCAATTATATTCATTGTTTCAAATAGTGTGGCATATACATGTAAGTATTATCCTTATCATAAAGTTTTCATGTAGTCTTTGTCGTTTTTAGGAGTATTTCATAAGTGTTTCACGTTTTCGTACAAATGAGACCGTTGGTTTTCGCGTTTGAATATATAGTTTTACACTAGTAATTTTGGGGCTCATTATAGCTTGCTGTTCGGTGTGAGATAATGCTCCATGTTGAAGACCGTACTTTGAAATTGAATGGTTTACTTTTATAAATTATCACTCGGATGGAGAGTTGTCTCATTGGCTCTCATACCACATCTTCTTATATCTATTGTTTCTGACCATACGATTTGGGGTTTTGCTCATTATTGAAGGCAGTATGGTAACTTATATTTATTATAGTTGACAATTTCTACGTCAATAGGTCTCTGGTGGAGAGTTGTTTCGTTAAGCAATAATAAGTCACATCTTCTTATTTGTATATTGTATGTGTTATAGCAGCCAGCTAGATATATGTATCGTAGCGATCTGAGATTATTAGTAACGTTTGTGATTATGTCTAAGAGAAATAAAGCATTGATGAGTCTTATGTAGACGAAACGCGCGTCTGGCGTATTAAATTATAATCCTGGTACCTTTGATAACTGTTTAGTTTTATTCAAATAAACAATTAAACATATCTTTTTTCGAACAGTTTAAAAAAAGACGATATTTTGGAAATTGAATATAGTCCCTAGTGTGGACAGTGTGTTACTTGCCAATCTTTTTTATACCTCTTCCAAATTTATTTCTTCATGTTTTATGCCTCAAATAGCAAGTAGGGGGATAAAATTACACTGTGAAAAAATTTGATTCATGAATTTTAAAGTAAAGTAAAGTAGTAATTTGGTCCAGCTGAAAAAGGTTAAAATGATAGCATTTTGGAAGCTGTCAAAAGATTTCAAGACCCCTGCACATAAAAATTTCCATATTTTGAGTTAGAGTCGATGAAGTGTTTTATAATTTAGATATACTTGTTCCAAAAGTAGTACACCGCACTGTAAAAGTATTATTGAGAAAGCGTAATTGGGATTTCTTTTTATATTTCCATTTATTATGTAAACGAAATAAACTACGAAATAACTGTGTACTCGGATCAATTTCCCGATCACCAACAACAATTATTAAAGTATTCTCCCCTTTTTTGTTTTAAAATAACTGTTCTGATTTTTATCAAGAATTATAAGAACGGCGATTTTTTTTACTTGCATCCAACCCACACGTGCTCATAATTTTATATCAATTTTCAGTCAAAAGAGCCTCAGTTTGAAAAATAAAGTATGTATTGAGTTTTGTGTAATTGTTTTTTTTCTTTACAGATTTACAGTAATATAACAATTTTTAAATAATTCAACAATGATAAAATAAAAAAACAACTTATAAATTTAAACTTTGAACAATGGACAAAAAGAAAATAGTAGAATATACACCCTAATTGTAATTAAACACGCATGAAATATCAATTAACCAGACTATAATAACATCGAAATTGCATGTTTGCATATTGTGTCTGCTCAAAACAATACCATGTACTTGTCAAGTAAGATACTTAAAACATGTTAAGTACACAAATGTACTTGTCTTTTATTTTCTCACCTTTTATAATTTGGAATTTTAAAAATAATAGATATTGCAGAATATTCTTACATTTTATCATTTCTTTGTTTTTGAATTGGATCAAAATTTCCATGAGAAACGCAGAAGTTAGTTTTAGGAAATTAAGGAAGGAAAAAGTAAGGAAATATATTTGTTTTCAAAACACGTATTACTAAGTCAGTGCTATATTGTTCAAAGAAAAATAATGATTGCCCATGAACAGTTATATAGAGTCTTATATTTTTTCTAAATAGATAAAAATATGGACGCCGCCTTTTTTCAGCAGACGACAACTAGTTATATGTCTTTCACGTACAAATGCAGACCAACTACGTGCACATTACCGTTTATTTTTTTGGGGCCTGTGCACTCCTTTCCACTGGAGTTATTCTCGTGCATGAGTGCAGCTTCGCCTTGCGAATATTTATTTTTACTTTTGTTCACAACTGTTTCCTGCATTTCGTTTTGCAGAATATTTCCTGTCTTTTAAAATGTTATTTATTTGCAGCCTTTTTAACCCCAGACAAAAATAGTCATTTGAAAGTCCTCCTAAATTGTCTTCCCTTGATGTGATTGTGTATTATAGATTTCGGAGATCCAATAATTAAACAGATAACTGTCTTTTATGATATATCATGTAATATACAAATCTTCTAACCCTATAGTTCTAGTATTTAAAAGATTAAATTAACAATGTTAAATTGAAACATCTTGAAATGTACACCCTGCAGACGTCAATTATGCGATTCACCGTTCGTTAACAATAAGTTACAACATAGTCCGCCTGTACGACAATGGAATATACAATATAATTAGTCATAATTAGATCTATTAAGGGCATTACAAATGGTTAGATGTAATTGAGAATGCAGAATATGATTATTTACCGATTGCATATATTAATATAGTTGTCGATTACAACACTGGTCATTTTCTGTCTGACATCTGTCACTACTTCACGTGCTTTGAAATACTGTCTGGTCACAATTAAAATGTTTAAAAATAGTAAATACACATATTTTAATGGAAAATGACAATAACTTTTTAAATATTATCAATTTATATCAGGTATACTGTAATAACGGCATAAACCGTCATACAATAAAGTCAAAAAATAAAACAGCACTTTTTTTCATTTTTAAATCTGTCGATGCTCACACACTTCTGACATAAATTGTTGCATTGTTTTTAAAATTCAAAATTTTTGCGCACCTATCGTTAGTTTCCGGGTAACATTTTTCATAAACTTACCGAGTATAGACAACCCAAAATACCATAAAATGCTACACAACTTTATGTTCAAACATATTTGTAAACTTCTACATGTTCTATAACCATGGATGAAGGTCGGCATGTCAAGAAATTCTTCCGTATTTCGTGCTGATATGTTTGTTTTTTTTATAATCCAAATATTACATTTTTATAATAATGCAATGGTTTATAATAAATGATTTTCCGGCAATCTACAAATGAACAAAACCTAGCATAAAACATATTTTTATAGTTTTTTCTTTATTTCAGACACTGAGATGGATGGTTTAACCGGAGATAACTGTCAACACAAAATTCCAAAAACTCCAGACTTTATAAAAAATTTGGTCGACGAAGATTCCGGACTTGGTATGGACTTTGCTGGATTTGACGACTCACCTTCACTGAGTTTGTTTAATTCAGAACTTATCTCAAAAAGAAAAAGAGCCGACAAATTTGACAACAATTCTGACTGTGATACCCCTGCATCTTACAGTAAGAAAAGGGTAAGCACTTCCTGCTCCATTGTAAACCTTATATATACATTTATTGTATAGCAATATAATATTTCCCACAGAACGTAACCAAAACTTAGCGTGCAATAAATTCTTTTATTGCACTAGTGCAATAAATCTTCAAAATTCATGACGTCATCAACGTTCAAATCTTACTTTAAACCAATTTTTACCTTCAAATATTATATTGCTATACAATAAAAGGGTTATTGCATGAATATTGGGGAATATTGCCTTCGTAGAACATATATTGCACTCACAAGCTCGTGCAATATAAAATTCTACTCGGGACAATATTCCCCAATATTCATGCAATAACCCTATAGTATACTTGCAAAATTCTGTATAACCAATTACAATTCGTGATAACGATTTTAACTCTTGATATTGAATTTCAAGTTGAACCTTTAATTTAAATGGCTTCCGTAATATATCGACCGAAAATTAAGTTAAACACATGCCGAGTAAATAACATACATGTACAAAAAAAGATGAGAACTGTGAATCTCACCTTCTTCATGCAATGAGAATAAATAAACCAACCTACAATTAAGACATGTCGTATTTGTGCATGGCACCCAAAATACACCAAAAACGAGAAACAATTAAAAAGAGAAAAACCAAAGAACCAACTTCATCGTACAACAAGACAATGAATACCTGGTATTTTGTTTTGTTTGCTTAACGTACAAAGGCAAATATTTCATACATATTCAGTACGAATCTGCTGGTTTTAAATGAAAGTGTATGTATGAGGCAACTTTTATTGTCGTATACGCTACACTATGACATTAGAAACACATACTCGTATAGTTTACAAATGTAAACCTCATCAGTAAACGAAAGGATATATTGCACAAAATGCCCACACTAGCAAATATTAACAGAAAAGGAACATCGCTTTTATTATTTTCCTTTATTTCATTTCAATCTTTGAAAACTTGTTGTGAAATCGGATCAAGCAAAAACAAATGTCGAGGATGAAATTACAGCATTATACGGTTGTTATCTGCTCTTTGGTCGGGTTGTTGTCTGTTTGACAAATTACAATGTACCAATTTTCATTCTCAAATTCTCAATTTTATAAATTCTTGTAAGGTTATACTTTGATTGAAACAAGTTGCCAGGATAGAAATCGATTCAATATCATATAAACATATTTTGCATTAAAAAGGAGGATAAGTGCATTTGATTGAAACTTCGTCCCCAAAGTACACATTTACTGAAAAGGTCAGGCGCTGCCCGTTTTGGTACAACTGAATGCAAGTACATAATATATCTTTTTGTTTTCTGTGCCTTTTGGTTTGCTTTATGTTAAGATATTGCCTTTAGCCTCTAGGTATTTAGCCTTATTATTAGTAGTTATAGCTCAGACATTTCGAGTAGTGTTTGTTAAGGCAATAATCAATTATTTGAAAATCTGAGTACAAAATGCTTTAGATCGTTGCATGTACACTCAAACACAACAAAATAAAAGTTTAGATAAATTTTCGGACAATCTGAAAAAATCCTGGTAAAGTGTAAACTCACTCATTTTGCATTGTATCTAACTTATTGGAATGGTCAATGAGCTAAGATCAAAATAGATGCTAATAATTAAATGAACCAAATCATATGTTAGCGCATGAGCACTTCAGTAGGATAGTTTGGGCAATGCTAGTAAAGAGGTATTGTAACCGACATGTTTTAAGTCTATCAAAGATGACGAAGGAATTGCATACTATAGGAAAATGAGGAGATGTGGTATGATTGCATACCAATGAAACATCTCTATCCATAATAATTCAAATACAGGGGTTATACATGTAAGCATTTAAATGCCACCATATGACCTTCAACAATGACGAACAGAAATAATGTTTCATACCGTATTGTGTGCATTATTATCTTACCTGCTATACATTTCTAGGATTATTTGGTTAAAAGCGTCCGCGTGGAAATCGTGTATATTCAATATTAGGTTAGTAGGAGGCTTATGTCATACATGGTTAGTAGTAGAGTTACGTCCCTTTATATATATTTACGAGTGGTTCAAAATTTTGCAAGCACACCAAATGAAGAAATTGATACCAATAGATTGAATGTGAATGCCGATAATACCCTGAAAGCAAACAGAAAGTGTGCAAATATACTCCGGAAATATCGTCAGGAGAAAGAACAAGATAATGACTTTGAAACATTTAAATGTGTCCGGCTGAATGATACTCTTGGTCATTTTTATGTTGATCTACGGAAAGGGGATGGTGAACGATACATAGCATCGTCACTGGAGTCCATCAGATATGACATTATCAGATACATTATTGCTCCTCCGCACAGTTAAACGTTTGATATTGTGAAGGTTTCTACATTTAATGACAGTAACGCAAACTTTAATGCCGTGTTGGCAGAATTGAAAATTTTTGGACTAGGTGACATTGAACATTTCCCCGTTATTCATTAAGTTTATCGTGAAACACTGTATAGATCTATGTACATTTATCTTTCATTTACACCACCAACAGGTCTGCCAAATAAAATTCAGTTTGATATCAGACTTTATTTTTGCAGAAGATGAATTGAAAATATGCACATTATGTCAAAATCTACGTTCACAATTAAAACTAACATTAAAACAGGATTGAACTAATTATGTAACTAAGGTAAACAATGAGCTAACAAAGAACAATAAAAAATCGGATAAGGAGCTTGTCTCTGGAGTAATGCCAGAATCCCCATGTGAATGACTAATAATAAAGGGGGGATCAAATGGATGAAAAGATAACTAGAACGTTACACCATACTTATTGTGTATAAAAAAACACATGAGGCTTACCAACTTCATAGGGGGGATTCGAGTCAGACAAATTTTTTACACTGTCAATCACATTTGTTTTTAAAAATCTAACACTATAAAGTATGGGGAAAATCTGGAATCAAACTAGCATTTTCTTGTCATCTACTTGACCAGAATACTTGTTTCATCACACTGGGGATCAGCATATTTTTGTAGAAAAGCGTAACCCCCTTTCCAACACCTGGAAGTTTGATAGTTGTTCCCTTAGCGTGAATAGGGTATCCAACAGATGTTTTTTTTTAAAACACAATAATGATTTTTGAACTCTTGTTCTATAATTGTACCATATTAAAAAAATTTCTATTTCTGGTCCCTGGGGAAAAAGTTGGATTGATTATGTCGAAAATCAGTGAAGCATGACTGGAAAGGGCCCCATTAGGTCAGTCAGCACCCCCTCGTGAAAAGTTATGGATCCGCCACTGCTCAGTTTATTATTTTATGTTTTCTGTTTTAACCATTAATGTGCCAACCATGATGGGATGAAAAAAGGAAAATATCAAATCCATTGTGTAAGAATCTGAATAAGAAATTTATATACCATCGAAACTTGAGTAACACATTTCTTACTAAATGGTTTGTTTGTTTTACACAGTAAAAAACCAAAACTCCATTTTAATCTTGAAGTGAGGTGAATCTTTTACATTGAAATAAGTCCTTATGAGGTACAAGGATAACACAAAAGTCCATAACTATATACTTTAAATGTCTGGTGGTCGTGATTTATTGTTACCTTAACATGCACGAAAACTCATATAGCTTTCACATAACCGCTTAAGACAAAAAATAACAAAAGAAATATAAATATGTTCAACTGAAATTAGAAACTTATTTTGAAATAAATTTTAAACTAAAACAAATTTTGATTCTAAAACATCCAAGAAAAACGTTAAAATTCAGAATTTAAATGTTTTTTAAAATGATTATCATACTGAAATAATTCTCAAAGTCTTTGAATTTGACGAAGGTACATGTACATGTATTTGAAAGGCTAAAAATGCCTAAAAAAGGTGTCAAAATAGCACTTGTAGCAGCCTGTTGAGTAAAACCAAGCCCCGTGATCATTTTAACTACGTTAGTACCACCAAACAATTAGCATCCTTTCTCTAATTTTACCTTGCCACCACCAAATTTTATTAAACACATAAACAATATTTATTATAATCTATAAACTATTTACACTACTGGGTCGATGCCACAGGTGGACGTTTCGTCCTCGAGGGTATCACCATCCTAGTAGTCAGCACTTCGGTTTTGACATGCATATCAATTATGTGGTCATTTTTATAAATTTTCTGTTTACAAAATTTTGATTTTTTCGAAAAACTAAGGATTTTCTTTTTCCAGGCATAGATTACCGTTGCTGTATTTGGCACACTTTTTTTAAATTCTGAATCTTCCATGCTCTTCTTCTTTGTACTTGTTTGGCTTTATAACTATGTTGATATGAGCGTCAAAATATACTCCTGGTACCTTTGATAACTTTTTATTACCAATTAACAACCACGATCAAGTGCGAATTTGGGTGGCGTCACATTTACCGTTCTTGAGTAATGACTCTTTATAACGTTACATACAGGCTCGGGCATTATATGTGTCCCATGGACATATTCACCAATTATTTGGTTATAGTCCGGCCGATCGGTGAAAAAAATGCTCAAATAATGAGAAAAGCACCAATTTTTGCATGATGGTACATTTTTGTGTATTGAGCAATATTAGCTATGAACCCACCGTCAAATTCAATATGGCGGCTTATGTCAAGATGGCTGCCGTACGTTCTAAAATATTTTCCAGTAATATAAAAACCACAGTGGATTTGATGCTGAAAGCCCAAAAATCAACATATTTTAATGACTTGGTGTACTTAGCAAGATTTTGTCTTGATCTACAAAATGGCGGCATTTTCAAAATGGCCGCCTTGAAAAATATTCAATTATTCATTATTGAGAATTGACCTGAATATAAGCATTTTATTGACGTATAGTGTCATAAAGCACCTGTCCCAGTTATGTCCTTTTTGATTTTGCTTGGCTTGTCATTTAATACACAAAGTAGTAGCTTTCATAAAAAGCTGCAGTAGTAGCTTTCATTAAAAGCTACACTATTTGTTGTCTTGGGTCACACATTAAAGCTGTGATTTGGGATTTATCTGCCTTAAAATATTATTCAGTACCTATCTTATTTCTTGGGTCGCAATATTTTGCAATTCGGGATATTATACTGTGAATTGAGAATCATTTAAACATATATCAGTGAAATGGCAGGAATGTAGGACAACAAGGACAACACTTTTGAAATGGTTGAAACTGAATCACTTGGGGAAATGCAGAAACCCACCGCCGAAGACACTTTAACAGATGACAGCTCAGAAATGTACCTAGAATTTTTAGCAGATAGAAAAAACTAATGCTCAAAGAATATAGCGTTCACGTTGTTTATTTTTTAATTTTCTATGTTATGTCATGTGTAATATTGTTTGTCTTTTAGTCTTTTTCATTTTTAGCCATGGCGTTGTTAGTTTGTGTTAGATTTATGAGTTTGACTGTCCCTTTGGAATCTTTCGTCCCTCTTCTAAGATTTACCGCAATATAAAACAGAGCGAAGCCCGAATTGATAAAATATGTGTTGGTCTCATTACGATTCAAGCTGAACAGAAAGAGGCAATGAACATTAATAACGAACAGATGCATAATATCTCAGCAACATCAGCAGTCTGAAGACAGGATAGACCACAAGGCTAGTGGTAATTGCTTTGGGGAATTGATGGTCAGACCTATAAGATATTCAAAGTTGTGGTGAGACGAACTGACAAGCTGATAACAACTGAAGAAGAAGACACAGTTCAATTTAAAGTGTACTAGTATTCGAACAGCAGGGTACCTTCCAACAACTGGCATCAGTTGTAAATGAATTATTGGACAATCGAAATAAAGAAGTTTAGATTCCTGCAATGGGCAAATCATCTAAACCTTAGCCAGTACAATGCAAGTTTGCCAAAAGTACACAACAAAATCCATGCCTTGGGTCTTTCTCCAATTGTATTTCGCATCAATCATCAACCGCTCCAACTCAGTTAAAGGTGTCGTCACCTAAAGTCAAAATTCCTATGTCAGGGCCCTTATCCCTGCACGAGACAATTCAAACTATTCAACGACTATCTCCATTTAAGAACATACTGTAAACCCCTTATTCTAATCAAGGATACCAACAAAAGGCGTGTGTGTCTTCTTATGCACATTTACCATCTACTATTAGTCAAAAATATTTGGTCTAGAGCAGCACACTCTTACAGAAACAATTGACTGCATGCAAGTGGATCCTATCAAGTTTCTCAAATGCTGAATGCAGTGCCTATTTACAGTATCATCTCCGTCGAATCAATGACAAATCCCACATTTATCACTCCAACTATGACAATCTCGTCAGCTCCTTGAGTTCTAACAGGCTTCAAATAACAACAAGCTGACTCCAGTGACCGATCCAGGAAAGGGCAGAGGAAACCAAAAGAGTGTGGCAACAGCTGTTCATCAGACTCCTCATTGGAGAAAGAATATACACGATGGCAAGAAAATTTTGGTGCAAAGGACCGGAGTCGAAACCCACAGCTCAAAGAAATGCAAAAACTCAATTGGAGAGGATCCTTGAATTGGGAGGCGTTCATTTAACAATTTGCACGAACTGCCTGTAGATGACAATGGGAAACATGAAAAATGGGTTTAGGCCCCAGATTACCAGGCTTTGAGTACGCTCGCAAAGTAAACACATATGATGATTCCATAGCCATAAAAAACATTGGAGCAGCGCTTAAGTAAAAAAGACGACCAAACCAGAAAGGAACCGAAGCATTTCACCGAGGATGTTAAGACACAGATTCTTCATGGCATGTAAAAAGTAAGATCACAAAACTACTGAACTCGGAGGAAAATCAAATTGGAAAGTCCCTAATCTTGGCAAAACAAATGACAAAACACATTAAAAAAGAATGGACAACAACTGTCATATACCTGGATTGGTACAGACATTTTCAAAGGTAGAAAATGGTGGATTAATCCTGGTGTCAAAGCGCTATATCTCTCACTTTGTACGACAGTCTAAACAAATTTCGTTATACTAGTATTTACAATGATGCGTTGAACTAAACAGATATGAACAATAAAATTGTCAACATATGGGTACAGCAGTAATCATAATAGAGAAGAACCCAGTAACAAAACACATTTAAAAAAGAATGGACAGCAACTGTCATATTCCTGACTTGGTACAGGCATTTTTAAATGTAGAAAATGGTGGATTGATCCTGGTTTCATAGCGCTATACCTCTCACTTCGTACGACAGTCTAATCAAATTCCGTTATATTTACAATGATGCGTTGAATTAAACAGACATGCAAAGTAAAATTGTCAACATATGGGTACAGCAGTCATCATTAGAAAGAGGAACCCAGTAACATTCAACAAGGCGTTAAAACAATTGAAAACCTCAATAGCAAACCAGATGGCGATAAATGAATCAAAAAGTGCCAATTATGACCATCGACAATCCTTTGGATAACGGCATGCATAACCTCACACAAATTGTTACAAAACTAGCTGAAGTTATGCTTTTAAACAATCAGCACGACTGTGGATTGGACGATCAAGATATAGTCGGTTCTTCTGATCTGATAATCATGGAAGATAACCAGTTCAATGAAAGATCACCTGATCAATATGCACGCGAAAGATTTCCTGAGCAATACAATCGCAGTAGATCGCCAGATAGATATACACCCAAGCTCAAAGAGTATCGATCAGCAACACAACACCTCACTAAGCTAGAGTTCATATAGTCACTAAAGACAACGGTTAGCATCACCATCGACAAACTCAAGAAATCCCGGTTATTTCAGACAACGGTCACCTTCACCAGGATACGAAGCAAATTAAAGTGCAACCCGACCCCACAGCAAGGGTCAGGCTAGCAGGCCAACACACGAGTCCAAAGTCTATTGGCCATGAAACATCACCTCAAAACAAAATCGAACAGTCTGAGAGGCACACGGCCTTGTCCGATATAGTCATCAGACGAACCATTCGAAAGAGCTAAGCATTACGAGGTACTATACATGACCAGAATGTAAGCATGATTGTGGACACTGCTGCAATGATAACTGAGAAATTAATATCGGCAGAAATGGAGATTTTGGAACCGTAACGGTACGTGGTTTGCGTTAACAGCTTGTTTTAAGGAAGATTATAAAGAACGACTCTCGACATTAATAGAGTAAACATACAATGGGATGTGTGCAAGAACAATTAACAGACGATGTTATACTTAGGCTAGATATTTAGACACACTTAGCGCAGTGACAAACTTGAGAACTTCCACACTTACCATTAATAATAAAGTGATAAGTGCGGCATTTGTTAACAGTGGAAACCAGATTTCAACTCATCAAGTTTGCATAAAACAAACAATCACATTTCCGCCAAACTTAGTAGTAACTGTTACCATTAAAACTAATAAAAATACTGACCAGGATTGCATTTTAGGACCATACTCGCTGAATAGTTGCGAGTTGGTTTCGCACGTAGTTGGGAAATGAAATAGTTGCTCCTTAACCATTTTAAATGATGGCAATCGTCTAATCCACGAAAGGTACACCTATTGATAACATAGAATAATTGGACGATGCAGTGGGTACGGCAGATGAAAACACGATAAGTGACGTTAGACATGGCATTGAAGAGACCCGGGACAAGGTGCCTTCTGCACTGCCTCAAAGTTCGGATGAGCTACCTACTATTCCACCACATTTAACCGACCTATATCAACGTTCAATCGACTCGTTTCAACCTACTTCATTCCAATCATTAAAACTGAAAGCTTTTAAAGAACAGTTGCAATAATATGTAACATATTGATCAACATTTTGAATTTCACTATTTGTTTTTGTATATGATATGCAGCCATATTTGCTAATGTATTTGTTATAGAAATTACCGAATAATTTTTTCTATATTTTAAAACTAATTGATAACAAAGTCCATTTTAAAAAAATCATTACTATAATTTCCGAAATAATATAGAAAACCTTAGGAACAATCTTCATATTTATACCGTTTTTCCGCCATCTTGAAAATAGCAGTCATATTGTATTTTTCAGAGTGGGTCCATAGCTGAAATCAAAAGTTATATAACTAAGAACTACTATGCAAAGTTTCATGCTTTCCTCATCAAGTGAGCAATTCTGCTCTATATCTGCTCCAATCGGCCGAATATTATATTCAGTAGTTCACAAAAGGTCTCACTAGAATCATACATTTTAAATATCTACATGGAAATATATATCTTGTTGGCGTACCCAAGGCGAGAGCCTGCTTTTTTTTGCGAAACATTATTACAAAAAAGGGAGTAAATTTTTCACATATTTCCACACAATTTGAACAAAAAATATAATTTCGATCCCCTGGTAAAATACTTTTTATGAAACTGTTTACACAAATCTAACAAGATTTCAAATACAAATCATTTTCTTTAGTCTCACTTGTGTGAGAAATTCCGTCAAAGAATTGAAAAAAAATGTTTGTAAACATTCGACTGTACAGTGACATATAGTTGTTCAGTAATGTGTGTGCTGACATGAATTGTCATTGATATGGTTATATTTATAAATTTAATGTTAACAAATTTTTAACTTTTTTTTAAATACTAAGGTGTTATTTTTTATTTTTTTTTTTTTACCTCAGGCATATATTACCTTAGCTGTATTTGGCAAAACTGTTCGGTAATTTGGTCCTCAATGCTCTTCAACTTCATAATTTATTTGGCCTTTTAAACTTTTTTGGATTCGAGCGTCACTGATGAGTCTTTTGCAGACGAAACGCGCGTCTGGCGTATATAATAAATTTAGTCCTGGTATCTATGATGAGTTTATTCATATAGTGATCATGAAGCGATTGGGCATTGGTCGAAATAATCAGGACCAAATATCAACATGATCTAACAGGTTGGCGTTTATCAGGGATGATTATCGAATATTAGTCGATCAAATTAAAGCTCTTTGCACGATCCTTTCCCGATCTTTTCCCGATTGATTAGAACGCTACTCGACGAATTCTCGATCTCTTGTCGAGTGACTTACTTGAATACTGTTGACATGTCAAAAACTCTCGAGCAAAAAGTCAGATCGATGACCACCCCGAACATTCATTTCGATTGAGTCAGATCATTCTCCCGATGGTTTAGTCTGTCTTGATCGATATTGATCGCCTTGGTTTAATGGGCAGTGTGAACCTAGCTTTAGCTAGCTTTAAAACCAGGTTTAAGTCACCATTGTTTGCATATTTAGAAAATGCCTGTACCAAGTCAGGAGTACGATAGTTGTTATCCATCCGATAGAAGTGTTTGAGCTTTTCATTCAGTCATTTGATCAGAGGATTTCCGTTTTGAATGTCCCTCTGAGTTCAGTATTTTTGTGATTTCACTTTTTGTGTGAACTAATTACATAGAATTTCTTCATCAGGTAAACACTCTTTCCATATGTACTTTTTTTCCTGTATAGTGCGTGTTATTTTTGCATTTCACGTTGAACATTTCAACAGCTGGTATATAGAAATAAACGTAAACGGTTACCCTCTTTTTTATTTTATTTACTTATGTAGTCTTACAAGCAGAACCCATACATGAAATAACAAAAAATCTGAAGGCATTCTATTATGTATACAGGTATACACTTTGCCTTTAACCCAGCTGTTTCTCAAGATGTATAAAAATTGAAAAAATGCATTATGTCGACACAATTAAACTTTATCATAGTTATAAATAAATGAACAGTTCATACCATATGAGAGCGGTCAGTATTTTATCACCGTGCACTATTCAAACTAGTAACTTTGTTATGTTTAACTCATGTCTGAGTTTCAATACCCTGGTTTCAATATTTTGGCCAATTATTTCAATGTCGTTTTGTTTGAACTGTGGAATTGTTTGGCATGTGCTGACTGCTGTATCATATTTATTTAATTTCCTTTCTTCTTCATTCGTACTATCAGAGTTGAACAGTTTCCCGAAGTATTTCTGACAAGATCTATAATGATGAAGGGTAACATCAGTTGGCGATACTACATACCTTTAAAAATGAAAGTATACATATAAAATCTAAACTAATTATGATAATAATTTGATAATTATTAACTGCTTTTAACCTGCATTTTTTTCATTTATCTCGTTTAAAACTAATGGGAAACACTTTTCAACCCTCTCGCGTGTGTAACAAACGTATTTGATTTTGACGAAAGACTTCTCTGTATTAGAGAAACCAGGGTCCTCGGTCATAAAACTTTACTCAGAACTCGGAGTACAAAAATTGTGCCCAAAACACCAAATCCAGTATTTTGATTAGTTGATTTCCAAGGCTGAGTACAAAAATCGTGCTCGAAAGTTTTATGACCGCAAGGCCTTATTACACAAGGTTTTCACAAACTTGTCAAAACTTTTACGAGTTTATCATCGGTACAAGGACATCATCAAGATCAACAGGCACACATCTTAGACTTTAATTTTTTTAACATCCATTTTAGAACATTTTAATGGAAATAAAACTGAAAGTAGATGGCAGTTATTTTGTTTCCTTTGTTTCCTTTAATAAAAAACAATGAATACTCGAAAATTTCAGGTTTTAATAACGGTCACATCTATAACCAATGAACATATTGAACTCTAATCAGGTATTATTTGGTAATTTCAAAATTTCAAAAAGACAACATATACTTTTTTTCAACAAAACAAATATGTTGAAAATATCGTTTTCATTTCTATCGGAAAACATTTAGAAGAAATAGTTATCAAAGATACCAGGATTATAATTTAGTACGCAAGACGCGCGTTTCGTTTACACAAGACTCATCAGAGACGCTCTTGTCAAAATATTTATAAAGTAAAAAGTTGAAGAGCATTGAGGATCAAAAATTCCCCAAAAAATGTGCCAAATACGGCTAAGGTAATCTATGCCTGGGATAAGAAAATCCTTAGTTTTGAGAAAAATTTGAGATAAAAAAAAACATGTAGAAATTTGACGATACATGGAATACTTGTTAAAATATATGTATTCATTAATTTACGATGACGATATCTAAATGCATTTGGATGTATGTGTCACAATGTCTTTTAAAAAAATTGTATTGTCATTTAAGAGATATTACCTTTTGAATCCATCTTCCGGATTAAAATAATGAAGGCTTGGTGATGCTATGTGTGTACGACTCGGCACATGTACATACTTGAGTCTGTCGTATACGGGGATAGTACCATTAAGATATTTCCTTATAAACAATGAGCTTGATTCGTTGTAAGGTTTCCTCGTTGTAATATGAATGTTTGGTTTTATTAAAAAACCTGCAGTTGAACTATCGATGAGTTCATCCTGAAATATTAAGATTTACAAGGATTTGTAGATGCATGTCTATGTAATGTTAAAATACCTTAGAATTCAAACAAAGACAATTTATACTTTGAATAAAAGATTCTTATTTTTATGGGGTATGTGTATACGGTTTGGTGTATAGTGTTTGGTGTATTGTTATTGGTATAAGTGTTTGGTGAAGAAAATAACACTGGCGTGTTTTATGGAGCAGAATCTAAATTGAAGTATTCACTCCACTGATTTGACTCACCCAATGTTTTGAGTCGCGAGTCACTAATGAGTATTATGTTCACAAAGCGCGTACAAGTATTGGTTATACTAAATTATCAGTCTCATATATTTGTGATACTTTTTTGCAGATTTTGGATCGAAATAATTACCTGTGTCTCATTGGTACTCATACCACATATTCTTATATCTATTTCAAACACAATTAGCAAATTGAAACATAATAAGTTATTTTGTTTTGCATCTTTAATATGATTCCCCAAACAAAATAATTATGTGCACTACACACGAGTTTACTCTTTTAGAACTTGATCTGTTCATGATATTGCAAGTAAAATAACAAAAATACTGAACTCCGAGGAAAATTCAAAACGGAAAATCCCTCATCAAATGGCAAAATCAAATGATAAAACACATCAAATGAATCCACAACAACTGTCATAATCCTGACTTTGTACAGACATTTTCGTTTTCAAATGTAGAAAATAGTTGATTGAACCTGGTTTTATAGCGCTAAACCTCTCACTTATATGACAGTCGCATCAAACAGTCAAAATATGGTTACATCAGTCATCACTGTGTTACAATCTAATATAATAATAAATTTAATAAAACTATAAGGAAAGCAGTAAATATTTACCATAAAATATCCCACTGTTAATGAAATATTAAAATTAATACTTTCATTCTTGCCCTTAATATCGGAATTGCATAGCTCGTTTATTCAGTTACATAAAGGTTATATTCTATAATCGGGGATGTCAATTACAATAGGCACAACATTTATCAATATAGACATGCATAACTGTTAAAGGTATTCTCCTGAAAGATTATCAATATTTCCTTGCACATGTTCTAACTACATAAAGAAAGGAAAATAAAACAACGGAAGTGATAGCAGGCGCTCTGAAGATTAAGCAGATCCTTATAAGAATGATGATCAAAAGATAAAGATTTTAAGCAGTGATGCGAATTAAAAAAAAGCAAACCTTTCATTAGTTTTAAAAATTAAAGAATAAAACTTACTAGTACTCTTTTTAGAGAGAATCCATATTTTCTTATGTTTGGTACGACAAATTCGTCTCTATCTATTCCCATTACATACTTGTAACCATACATACGTGTATGACAATCAAGCGCAAAAACTTCTTGATTTATCCATACTCTGTCAGTATTATCGCTCAATCGTATATCCTTATCTGAAGTAAAAAAAATATTCATTATTTCATTTAGCTTAGTACTTGTAAAAAAAGAAAGGGTCATAATTTTTACAATGTTTAAGTTATGACAAATATAATATATTAGATATATTGATATTGTGTGCATGAAAAAGTGGGAGATACATCACCTGGGCAGTGAAGAAACACAAATTACAAAAGCAGCATACAACATACACCAACATGATGGAATACAGAAAAGAATAACATACGCATATTATGTTTGACAGTCCATAAATATTATACAGAACTAATACTCAAGATCACCACTGAAATCTCTGGAAGAAAAATAGTTGTTCTTATTCATGAAGGCATGAACAATTAACAACATATGAAAACAATCCTGTTATATCAAAAAATGGTTGTTTTGATTACAGAATGTTTTACATGATGTTTCTGAGGTCAATGTGCAAAAAGTCAAGTTACAATAATATGCGGAAGTCAATAAAAAATTGCAAAACACAACGCTCGACTATATCAATCAATGCTCAGACTTGTTAACAACTGGCATATTCCTGATTTGATACATATATTACCCGTACTTAAATGAAATTTGACTATTGGTTCGTTATATCATTGAAGTGTATTGACAGGAAGAACCACAACGTCAGTTCATAGATTTTATCTGTATTACCACCGATTTACGGCATGTAATCAATTAAAGCACTGACAAATCCCGGTCATTTTCGTGTTCACGTAAAATTACGAACAGACCGGTTGTTGTCGTATATACGTCAGAAGTAACCCGAATAGTTCACATTACAATCTGCTTCTGTACGCTGCCGTATAGAGTCATTCGTCCAATGTTGATTTTAGTCTATTTATGTCTTTTTTAATCTTGATAGTGTATGCCGACAGTTATCACATATGAATTGATGGAAATTAAGAAGATGATTGTACAAACAATATATTTCGACCCCCTTTTCTTAAATACGAATTATTTTGTGTATACCAGGTAATTAAAAAATTTACATTTTTGAACGTTTCTATTCCATAACTTGTACATAAACTAATTTATTTGAAATAAATTTGCGGTTAGAAAGATAGCGTCAAGCTCATTTTGTTTGGTTGTTTTTCTATTTTAGCTGTTCCGTATTATATGTATAATTATACTAATATTCAGTTGTAAACACCTTTAAATAGATATAAATTTAACATATTTTACGAAAAAAAGTTGGTACGCTTCAACAGTAAAATATTCTATGTCTTCATTTGTCTACATTGTTTTGTTAAACATTATGTGAATTCCGATCCCTTCATCGTTATAGCCTGTTTAACCCGTGCTTCGCTTTCATTTGAAAAATACTTTTAGATCATTTCAAATCAAATAGTAAAACGCAAAAATATACAAAAAATAAATACATTTTTCCATGATTTTCCCACAAGGCCCGATTGCAAAAGAATGTTCGGCATAATTTATACCACTGATTTATTATTCTAAAGCAAACTCGTCGTAAAACTAAATGTATAATATCTCTTAAAGTAGCACATGAAGGTATATTCTTTTTTCTTCAACCATTTTCTACATTTTAAAATGCCTGTACCAAGTCAGGAATATGACAGTTCTTGTCCATTCGTTTTTGATGCGTTTTGTTATTTGATTTTGCCATGTGATTATGGACTTTCCTAATTGATTTTCCTCTGAGTTCAGTATTTTTGTGATTTTACTTTTTTCTTTATAACATATTTGTATTGCATTGCTAAAAAAATAGATAGTATGCAAATTCTCGAAAAATTCATCGCGGGATTGAAACTGTATTGTATGCACTTAAAAGCAAACGTTACCTCTAGTAGGAAAACCAGCAACATGAATGATATCTGTTAATCCTAATGACTCATAATATTCCAATACTTTCATCGCATCATCGTTCAGGTTTTTTGTATACGATATTACCTTGTCAACTCCTAAGACCCGTTGAACTTCAAACCATTCTAAAAGCAAGTTGGCAGATAGAGATCCATACAGAACAGTAGTGCATACAGCTAATTCACCTTGTGATGGTGTTTGTACTGCGACATAATATTTCGCATCTTTGTTACAAGTTTTGTTGAACGCAGTTGTAATTGATACCCACTTGGGCGATTTTGACATCATTGGTAGCGGACACGTATATTGTACTCGACGAAAAGGGCTGTTTTCATACGAAAACACGTGATGTTCTAATGATCGAACGTGTTCGACTATTGTTTCACCATTGTTTGAACGAAAACAACATGTAAAGTCACTGTATTTGTTTTTATTGTCCTCCAAACCAATAACGCTAACGACATTTTGATCTTTTCTTTTTCTCTTTTCAATGATATAAGCAGATAACATATACACTGTTGAGTCAGATGTCTCAATGTACTGAAGGGCTTGAAAAGATGTAAATTTTTCATATCTGGAAATGCTTTGTCTATAAATCACTTTATTGTATTGTGACACAATTAAATATATACTTACGATATATATTAAAACTACTAAAAACACCGGTTTTAAAAACTTTCTTCCTAGGGAAAACACTCTGGATCTACAAATTTCCATTTTATTATACATGTATAACTATCCGTTACAAAATAATAATCAATATTAATAAACGCACAGCTGCTGATGATTTACAATTTTTAGTAGTGATAATGCATATTATGTGAAACAGATGTAAAAATAGATTTAATACACTTTTATAAACTTTTATCTCCAGTAAAGAGTTTTTATGTATTTACCGTTACCAGGAAGGCTCAAAGCTAAATATATGAAGCTCTATGTAGGTGTATTACCAAGTAGAAAAGTTTGGAACTACTAGTATATAACATAAAGGGATATAATTATCTACACTATGACACAAAACAGATTATATCAACCACAATAACTGACATCTCGGAAAAAACACATGCATACGGATCGCTTTTCTTGGGCTTGCTCCATGAGGAACACTCAAAAGCCAAATATTTGAAAGCCTTGAATTTATAAAAAACCGAAACTGTTGAAGAGCTGTATGATGAAAAAAGAACCTTAAAAATTATCCCAATCTATCTGAAGTCAATGATGCCTTAAATTACAGCAAGAGCAGTATAACGCTGTTCAAAAGCCATAAATCAATTGAGAGAAAACACATCAGTGTTACAAACTAAAATAGAGGCAAACATATCAACTGTTAGAGGAAAACAACGGTTTAACAAAAACTAACGTCAATGCAACATTTATAAAAACGAACTATTCAATTACAACTGCACTATTTCGAACTTGGTAAAAGACATTTTAAGGAAAGATGGTGAGCTGAACCTGCTTTGATTGCTATCCAAACCTCCCGCTGGTATGGCAATGTTATAAATACCGTCACAATGACGTCCGGATATTGTTTCTGTCATAGAAAAAACTTCCGTGTTAGGACTGTTTCAAAATTACATATAATTTTCATTGGACAATTATTTATACATTTTTCTGTATACAATGATCATTCATATCTTATAAATAAAGTGTATTTGCTATTTACTATCAATTCCAAGGTTACTATCAATGGCGGTCACTGATATACTATATAGAGAGTCTCTATATAAATAAACTCATCATAGATTCTATGCTACCACTACTGGTGGATGTTTTGTCCCGAGGGTATCACCAGCCCAGAAGTCAACATGTCGGTGTTGACATGAATATCAATAATGTGGTAATTTTTACAAAATTCCTGTTTACAAAACTTTGAATTTTTCGAAAAAAAACTTAGGATTGTCTCATCCCAGGCATAAATAACCTTAGCCGTATTTAGCACAATTGTTTTTAAATTATGACACTCAATGCACCCCAACTTTGAACTTGTTTGATATGAGAGTCACGGATGAGTCTTTTTAGACGAAACGCGCTACTGGCGTATTATAATGTATTTGCGCCAGGCGTTCGTTTCGTCTACAAAAGACTCATCACTAACGCTCAAATCAAATAATATATCAGTGACCGCCGTGGATAATAAACTTGAAATTGATAGATACTAGAAAATACACTTTATTTATAGTATATGTAGTATGTTCGTAGTATACAGAAACAGAAAAAAACTAAAAAATAACGGACTTCAGAAAACAATTTGAGGGCTAAACAAATTTGTCTCGTTCACAAGTACATATTTCTTTTGATACCTTTCCAGAAATTCTCCAGTCATAAAATCTTTACAAAATTTCATCCAGTTTTAATACTTTCAATTACAGATTATATTTCTTTGTTCTTTGTACAATACAAGCTGTTTAACTTCAAACATGTTACATGTAAATAGTATACATCAATACTATCGACTAGCGTTAAACACAATATTTAGTTGCATAATATGCAGCTGGTTCTTATCTAAACTTGTGTTTTTTTAACATCTTCCATAAATGAAGAAATTCTAATTGAACTTATTGAGGTATCACAAAAGGGGATTTTTAATCAGATATGCTAAGAAAACAAGAAAAACATATGAAGCTTTTGTTGGGATAAATAATACGTTATTCCGTCAATGTATATTATTGTGTTTTTCTCTCCTTCTTACGTATACTTAACAGTGTTTCTAATCTGAACATATCAGTTAATTTCATAGCGAATCTGTGAGAGTTGCATGTAACTTGAACTTTAGTTTTTTCTGTAGTGTTTGGTTAGCTGTTTGGTGTCTTCCAGGCATTCTGTCTGGGTTTATTTCACTGATGGCTACATGAAGTCGCATTACGCCACTGTCAAACAAATTGGAAGTTAAGCTAGCGTAAAACAAGGTTTAATTAAATTTTGTCTACATAAGAAAATACTTGAATCAAGTCAGGAATATATAGTTATCAAAAGTACCAGGATTATAATTTTATACGCCAGACGCGCGTTTCGTCTACATAAGACTCATCAGTGACGCTCAGGTCAAAATAGTTAAAAAGCCAAACAAATACAAAGTTGAAGAGCATTGAGGACCCAAAATTCCAAAAAGTTGTGCCAAATACGGCTAAGGTAATCTACTCCTGGGGTAAGAAAATCCTTAGTTTTTCGAATAATTCAAAGTTTTGTAAACAGAAAATTTATAAAAATGACCATATAATTGATATTCATGTCAACACCGAAGTGTTGACTACTGGGCTGGTGATACCCTCGGGGACGAAACGTCCACCAGCAGTGGCATCGACCCAGTGGTGTAAATAGTTATCAAAAGTACCAGGATTATAATTTTATACGCCAGACGCGCGTTTCGTCTTCATAAGACTCATCAGTGACGCTCAGATCAAAATAGTTAAAAAGCCAAACAAATACAAAGTTGAAGAGCATTGAGGACCCAAAATTCCAAAAAGTTGTGCCAAATACGGCTAAGGTAATCTACTCCTGGGGTAAGAAAATCCTTAGTTTTTCGAATAATTCAAAGTTTTGTAAGCAGAAAATTTATAAAAATGACCATATAATTGATATTCATGTCAACACCGAAGTGTTGACTACTGGGCTGGTGATACCCTCGGGGACGAAACGTCCACCAGCAGTGGCATCGACCCAGTGGTGTAAATAGTTATCAAAAGTACCAGGATTATAATGTTATACGCCAGACGCGCGTTTCGTCTACATAAGACTCATCAGTGACGCTCAGATCAAAATAGTTAAAAAGCCAAACAAATACAAAGTTGAAGAGCATTGAGGACCCAAAATTCCAAAAAGTTGTGCCAAATACGGCTAAGGTAATCTACTCCTGGGGTAAGAAAATCCTTAGTTTTTCGAATAATTCAAAGTTTTGTAAACAGAAAATTTATAAAAATGACCATATAATTGATATTCATGTCAACACCGGAGTGTTGACTACTGGGCTGGTGATACCCTCGGGGACGAAACGTCCACCAGCAGTGGCATCGACCCAGTGGTGTAAATAGTTATCAAAAGTACCAGGATTATAATTTTATACGCCAGACGCGCGTTTCGTCTACATAAGACTCATCAGTGACGCTCAGATCAAAATAGTTAAAAAACCAAACAAATACAAAGTTGAAGAGCATTGAGGACCCAAAATTCCAAAAAGTTGTGCCAAATACGGCTAAGGTAATCTACTCCTGGGGTAAGAAAATCCTTAGTTTTTCGAATAATTCAAAGTTTTGTAAACAGAAAATTTATAAAAATGACCATATAATTGATATTCATGTCAACACCGAAGTGTTGACTACTGGGCTGGTGATACCCTCGGGGACGAAACGTCCACCAGCAGTGGCATCGACCCAGTGGTGTTAATAGTTATCAAAAGTACCAGGATTATAATTTTATACGCCAGACGCGCGTTTCGTCTTCATAAGACTCATCAGTGACGCTCAGATCAAAATAGTTAAAAAGCCGAACAAATACAAAGTTGAAGAGCATTGAGGACCCAAAATTCCAAAAAGTTGTGCCAAATACGGCTAAGGTAATCTACTCCTGGGGTAAGAAAATCCTTAGTTTTTCGAATAATTCAAAGTTTTGTAAACAGAAAATTTATAAAAATGACCATATAATTGATATTCATGTCAACACCGAAGTGTTGACTACTGGGCTGGTGATACCCTCGGGGACGAAACGTCCACCAGCAGTGGCATCGACCCAGTGGTGTAAATAGTTATCAAAAGTACCAGGATTATAATTTTATACGCCAGACGCGCGTTTCGTCTACATAAGACTCATCAGTGACGCTCAGATCAAAATAGTTAAAAAGCCAAACAAATACAAAGTTGAAGAGCATTGAGGACCCAAAATTCCAAAAAGTTGTGCCAAATACGGCTAAGGTAATCTACTCCTGGGGTAAGAAAATCCTTATTTTATCGAATAATTCAAAGTTTTGTAAACAGAAAATTTATAAAAATGACCATATAATTGATATTCATGTCAATACCGAAGTGTTGACTACTGGGCTGGTGATACCCTCGGGGACGAAACGTCCACCAGCAGTGGCATCGACCCAGTGGTGTAAATAGTTATCAAAAGTACCAGGATTATATTTTTATACGCCAGACGCGCGTTTCGTCTACATAAGACTCATCAGTGACGCTCAGATCAAAATAGTTAAAAAGCCAAACAAATACAAAGTTGAAGAGCATTGAGGACCCGAAATTCCAAAAAGTTGTGCCAAATACGGCTAAGGTAATCTACTCCTGGGGTAAGAAAATCCTTAGTTTTTCGAATAATTCAAAGTTTTGTAAACAGAAAATTTATAAAAATGACCATATAATTGATATTCATGTCAACACCGAAGTGTTGACTACTGGGCTGGTGATACCCTCGGGGACGAAACGTCCACCAGCAGTGGCATCGACCCAGTGGTGTAAATAGTTATCAAAAGTACCAGGATTATAATTTTATACGCCAGACGCGCGTTTCGTCTACATAAGACTCATCAGTGACGCTCAGATCAAAATAGTTAAAAAGCCAAACAAATACAAAGTTGAAGAGCATTGAGGACCCAAAATTCCAAAAAGTTGTGCCAAATACGGCTAAGGTAATCTACTCCTGGGGTAAGAAAATCCTTATTTTATCGAATAATTCAAAGTTTTGTAAACAGAAAATTTATAAAAATGACCATATAATTGATATTCATGTCAATACCGAAGTGTTGACTACTGGGCTGGTGATACCCTCGGGGACGAAACGTCCACCAGCAGTGGCATCGACCCAGTGGTGTAAATAGTTATCAAAAGTACCAGGATTATATTTTTATACGCCAGACGCGCGTTTCGTCTACATAAGACTCATCAGTGACGCTCAGATCAAAATAGTTAAAAAGCCAAACAAATACAAAGTTGAAGAGCATTGAGGACCCGAAATTCCAAAAAGTTGTGCCAAATACGGCTAAGGTAATCTACTCCTGGGGTAAGAAAATCCTTAGTTTTTCGAATAATTCAAAGTTTTGTAAACAGAAAATTTATAAAAATGACCATATAATTGATATTCATGTCAACACCGAAGTGTTGACTACTGGGCTGGTGATACCCTCGGGGACGAAACGTCCACCAGCAGTGGCATCGACCCAGTGGTGTAAATAGTTATCAAAAGTACCAGGATTATAATTTATACGCCAGACGCGCGTTTCGTCTACATAAGACTCATCAGTGACGCTCAGATCAAAATAGTTAAAAAGCCAAACAAATACAAAGTTGAAGAGCATTGAGGACCCAAAATTCCAAAAAGTTGTGCCAAATACAGCTAAGGTAATCTACTCCTGGGATAAGAAAATCCTTAGTTTTTCGAATAATTCAAAGTTTTGTAAACAGAAAATTTATAAAAATGACCATATAATTGATATTCATGTCAACACCGAAGTGTTGACTACTGGGCTGGTGATACCCTCGGGGACAAAACGTCCACCAGCAGTGGCATCGACCCAGTGGTGTAAATAGTTATCAAAAGTACCAGGATTATAATTTTATACGCCAGACGTACAAAATAAGACTCGTCAGTGACGCTCAGATCAAAATAGTATGAC
This sequence comes from Mytilus trossulus, assembly GCF_036588685.1. NCBI lineage: Eukaryota > Metazoa > Mollusca > Bivalvia > Mytilida > Mytilidae > Mytilus > Mytilus trossulus. The sequence goes on along the minus strand of NC_086378.1, from coordinate 60,622,472 downwards.
AGTTCTTTTCCGCTCCATTGAAGTGTTTGAGCTTTTGATTTTGCCATTTGCTAATTATTTAAGGGACTTTCGGTTTTAAATTTTTCTTGTAGTTGAGTAGTTTTTCTTTATTTCTTGCTGTATTTAGTTCTTTTACATCACAACCTGGTTTTATGTTAGTTTGAATGATAAAAACAACACTCAATATAACTTTTCTATTAGATAATTATAAAAATGTCTTTCAAGAAGAAATATTCTTGCCAGATGCTGTTTTTGTAATTTGCTAACTGATTAACCTATATGTAAAAGTTATAAAAATAATAATTATATGGAAATATAAGACCTAATTTACTAATTAAAGTCATATGACACGATTTTCTTGTAGTTGAAATGTTATCAAAATCAATTAATCAATGCATACATATATATTGAACTAAATCCTTTATGCATTTATTTTAGTGTACAATGTATATTGATTACAAATTGGCAACGTATTGTCGACAAATAACATTTTATACAATGATAACTGATCCCAAGCGTAGACATTCGCGAGTTTGGTCCCGACAATTTCTGGATCGTCACATTGATAAACAATCAACACAGACCGCAAGGATCTCGTGACAAATTTGTGAATTGATAAAGTCATGATATTCACTTATTTCATATTTTTCACTCGTTCCTGAATTTGAAAAGGCATATACAGAATATAGTGGGTTGCCCAGTTGTTGTAAGCGCTCATCCTTGACTCCAATTCGAGACGGTATTGTGACAACACAAATGTTTAAAATTTTTTATAAAAATCAGTTGAAATGGGTTGAAATATAAGCTGGTTGAAAGAAAGGGCATGTGACAATTTTTCTACACCTCTACCATGTCAAGAAAACAATTTTGCATACAATTAACACAATGAGACATCGAGGAGGTTTTTTTCCAATTGTTTTATGTGTGTTGACATTTTTAAGTATATTTTTTTTTCTTTCAAACATGGTTTCTATTTTACAATTCTATTTTTAAAGAGGAGTTTGCTTCAAAATTAAATGACTATAGTAGTAGTTTATTTTGGAGGTTGGTAAATTTGGAGGTACGACATTTCCTTGTTAGTTGAACAGTTTTCATTTTGATGTTATGTTTGACGTTGCCATTTAAGCGGGAGATTGGGCATGCCACAAAACCAGGTTCAGCCAACCATTTTAAAAAGAATAAATTTAAATGTCCTGTTCATAGTCAGGAATGTGGCCATTGTTGTAATATAGTTCGTTTCTGTGTGTGTCACATTTTAACGTTGCGTTTTTTGTGTCGTTTGTTTCCACTTATACATGTATTTAAAATATATGTATAAGTGGAAACAAACGACACAAATTTTATGTGTGAATTCAAATTATTATAAGACGTGTCACGGTACTTTTGTATCCCAAATTCATGTCTTTAGTTTTGAAGTTATATTTGTTATTCTCATCGAATTTTGTGTAAGGGTTAGTTCGTTTCTGTGTGTGTGACATTTTGACGTTGAGTCGTTTGTTTTCTCTTATTTTTGAGATATTAAGATAAGACGTGGCACGGTACTTGTCTATCTCAAATTCATGTATTTGGTTTTAATGTTTTATTTGTTATTCTCGTGGGATTTTGTCTGATGCTTGGTCCGTTTCTGTGTGTGTTACATTTCAGGGTTGTGTCGTTGTTCTCCTCTTATATTTAATGCGTTTCCCTCGGTTTTAGTTTGTTACCCCGATTTTTTTTTGTCCATGGATTTATGAGTTTTGAACAGCGGTATACTACTGTTCCCTTTATTTACATTTATTTTTTTTGTCGTTGTTCTCTTATATTTAATGCGTTTCCCTCAGTTTTAGTTTGTAGCCCGGACATGAGTTTTGAACACCGTATACTACTGATACCTTTATATGTCTTGGTATTCCATTGTCAATAAACATGTCCTTGACGTAACTTTTTATGACGATTATAACCAATACCAGTATATTCACCAAATACATTTAAACTGTATTGTATTATATCGTCTCGATTTTATCAAAAGTTAAAGCTGATATTTTGGAAAAAAAGCATAAATTTACATTGCGGTTACTTAGCTATTTGTTCTTATTAACTATTTGATAGTATTATATAGGTTGTACCCGTGAAGTAGCATGGTTATTTTATTGGGATTTGTTTTCATTAAAAAAAAAACCAATACAGTTTCTCCGAATTCATACTTTGACAATTCGATGCCGTTGCTGTCAAAAACGAAAAGAAAGAGGAAGATATTTAAGCAATACACTGATAAATTTAATGGTCGTAGTTAGATACATCAGCCACTTCTATTCTGATACCTTATACTGTGGATTAATTTATTTTCGTGGGTTCCAATTTTCGTGGATTGCGGAAAACTTGCATATTCGTGGATATTTAAATTCGTTGTTTGAGAAAAGGTTGCATACATTCTTATTCTTATTGAAATTTTGTATTTCGTTGAACATTTAAACTCGTGGTTCCCCTGTTCCCACGAAATCCACGAAAACTGGTATCCAACGAATATTAATGAATCCACAGTACAATATTATAACTCATTCAGCATTTGTAAATATAATCTATAAATCGTAAAGTTTTGGTGCATTTAATCCATGTTATCTTATCTAGTAGACTATTACCAACTAAAACAATTTCTTTAAAAACAAATAAAGATGCTAGAACAGTCACATTGAATGTAATTTATGATTTCAGTGTAGGAATATGTTATGTATGTATTATGTTGTCTGCTCTGTACATCTGTTAGTTCCCCTTACGTCCATTCGTCAATTCTTCCGTCTGTTCCGCTTCAGGTTAAAATGTTTGGTCGAGGTAGTTTTTGACGAAGTTGAAGTCCAATAAACTTTAAACTTTTAAAGGGGCACTAGCTGTCAAAATCATGGTCACCGATTTGACTCAAATTCTCATATTTGATTTATAACAATGTAAAACATTTATCCAAACGACCAAAAGTCTAAAATAAACAGTTTACAAAGCATGGGGTAGAGAATATGTAGGTTCGTGTGTTTGAATTTTATTCCAGATGCCATCTAATTAACTATCGATTTGACCTCAGATGACCATATAAGCGATGTAAACATAAACAAAGATATGAATAGATTAAACCAACACGTGCAATTGAATTTTTATAGGTCTGTTTGATTTTATTTTATAGATTAAACAATATGTTTCTCATTGTTTTAACCGTATAAGACTGATTTTATATGGATCGAATCAGTAATCAAATGATTAACCGTAGTTTCACTTTCATTGTTGACATACTTTTTTCTTTCAAAAATAACCAGTACACGTACAATGCATGCGATGTGAATCCCTTGCTAGGGGTTAAATTGAAGTTCACATGAATACGGATTTAATGAGGTCGACTGATTCACTTGCAAGTGAATCAGTAATTATCAATGTTTCTTCGCTTAATTTGACAAAATATAATCATTTTGGCTGCTAAGAGCGAATTAATATTTCACATTCATTATTGATTGAATAAAAAAAATCTTACTTTTGATTTTTTGTATATATCTCGTAGCTAGTGCCCCTTTACACACATGTTCCCTATGATATGATCTTTCTTATTTTAATACCAAATTAGAGTTTTTATTCTATTTTCACGGTCCAATAAATATAGAAAGTGATAGTGCTAGTCGGGCATCCGTGTACTAGGGATATATTCTTGTTTTTTATAATTGTTTTCTTAATAAATTATACGCATGCGCGTAGCTACGTGTACGTCAAAACGCCCGGGCGTACACTTGAATTGTGAAATTAAAACAAATAATCGACATATAGAATAAGAAAAACTTATCAAAAGCACATCAACCTTGTGCTTCTCAATGGATTGCAACTTTGAATAAAAAGGGATTACATTTAATCAAATAGATCATTTAATATATTTGTTCGAATTTTTGTAAAAGTCTGAATCTACATGTACTATGAATTCTACTTTTCTTATATTTAAAGCAATTGACTATCTGCTCAGATTCGATATGCTGTTTGTATTTTTGTCGAGCCTGTGATTTATGTTCCAAAAGCGACACAAAGCGGCATCAATATGTAGGTTCCGAATGTGGATAAAGTCTTTTGAATGACTCTCCGTGAAATTTTACGAAAGTTGGACAGAAACTGTTTATGATCAAATGAGTATATTCAGAGCAATATAATAATGCAATTATATCTTTAATTTTCCGGCATTTTAAGGACAAAATGTATTTCTCTCTGCAATTAATAAGTGGTCGCAGTTTGGGCTTACATTTGGTCATTTCTCAATTACATTAACTACTTGTTGAACCTTCATCGAACTTTATGAAGATGCCGAAGAAGCTTTTTCTATGACTAATGTTTCTAAATCTAAAATTTTGAAAGAAATTGTTTTTGTTCATTTTTCTGTTCTTTTCTGATAGACAGATAGCCGGACTCTTCTTTCCGCAATTAATTGTTTTACATGCTCAATTTATAAACCTTCATAGATTGTGGTGAAATATTCCAGATCAAGAAAAAATATCAAATTAAAATTTTTGATTTTTTTTAAATCCCTTAAGGGCTTTAAAGGAATGATAAATCGATTCACTTTCTGTGGAAAGAAATCCGAGGTTTTCCATTTTTTTTTTATTGCATCTCTTACCAATATTGTTTTCCGTGTTCATTAAAAGGTGCTTTTGTCGATTGTATGCTCACTCAGGGCACCCTTTAAACTTATTTAAAAGTAATATTGGTTTGGGCATTTTCTCTAAAACCAATAACCATTAGGCTAGCTTCCAGTTTAACACGATGAATAAGTTAACATATTACAAAAATTAACCAAAACAAATAAACCATTTAGATTCAAAATTATGTTGCTATCAATGATTGTTTACTGACAGGAATCATTACGGTATCTCATTCTCGATAGCTTTCGGGGGCTTCGAACCCACTACCAGCAGGTGCTTTAACATTGAGTGGTTGGCACCCCTCATATCCCTCGCCAAGGTCTCGGCGTTCACGTAAAAATGACCCAGCTACGCCACTGATACGGCAGTGATATTTAGTATGCAGTATTGACTAAGGAAATCCAGTGTTGTTATAACATGTGATGGGAAGGTCGAACAATGATGTTAACAATACAAAAAAATCATCAACATGTATGTATACTCTGTAGGGCAAAATTTGGCAAACAAAACCATAAACTTTTTTTTCTAAACTTTCACTAACAAATATGTCTTATTGTCATACACTGTTATCCTAGGACATGACGCTTGTAATATTTTAATTACTTGTTGTCAACCTGAAATGGTTGATCTGTTTTCACAGCAGGTTTCGTTGGGTGACATGCATTTATGTTTTGTTACTGGTCATCTGAGGTCGCCAATGCCATTGATTTCTGCCCATAGTGTTCTTGTGTAGATATCTGATTGGCCTGTAAGTAGTCTACATGTTCTTGATAATCTTGCATTGTTTCCGGCTGTTGACCATTAAATCCGTGCATTTGGTGCAACTGCATTTGATGATATCTTTGCTGGTTTTCTGAAGGTATTGAATTGTTTGGCATATTATACACCATTCTAGATTGTGCCGTGTTCATGAGTGAGACACTTTGATGCTGTTAAAAATCAATATTCATAATTTAGAAATAATCCATAAATGATTACGGAAAGACGATGGAAATTGAAAACAGTTTTGTTTAAATCAAGCATTTATTGTTCAATTTATATATGAAAGCCAATTTCAGTTTGTACATCAAATGCCTACACAAAGATATTGTCAATAATTTACTTGTGTACGGTGAATATTTACAAATCAGCAAACTAGCTGCAATATATATTTATCGTGAAAGATCGACGTTTAAGTCATTGGTTAGATCATCATATTTTGCTGTGCAGGAAATGCTTACCCTTCCGGAGCACCAGATATCACTCCCGTTTTTTAATGGAGATCGTATTGTTTCTTAATTATTATTTATAACTGTTGATGTAAAAGACCGTTGGTTTTGTTTACTTCTTGGCTTTGATTGTTATTGTCTTTTGCTGTCAGATGCATGGTATAGATATGAAATCTAATTTGTTTGAGGTAAAAGAAGTCTAATATATTTGTTGTAGCTTTTTCGTTTATTTTTTTGATGTAAGGGACTGATTTTTTAAGGTGATTCAGCAGGATGGTTCATTGAGTTACGTGATGGTTTAAACGTGTGACATCTTGCTTATGTATAAATTTCATAACGCAAAAAATAAAACTTTATTCATCATCTTTCATGTTGAAATAATTCTACATATTTAAAAACAAAATCAATGTTGAAGAGCAAGATAGAGAGACATTAATTAATATACTGACATTTCCATTTAAGATCTGTGAAAAGAAACAACAGTATGTTGCAGCAACAATTGATATGATGAACTCAAAGAAAGAAAATATAGCCAGGAGGGAAGACAGTACAATAACTAATCTTGTATTCGTTTCCAAATCCACCTAAAAAGAATGTCTACATTATTTATTTGCTATTTCACCTTGTATTGGCAAATTGGTACCGATTAATGTAGTCATTACCATCTATCGCAGCAATGTCTCTTCTTGCGTACTGGTACCTCATTGAAGTTTCAACACTCCAGTCGTTAAGTACTTTGGTATTGATGAAATAATGATGAAAATAATTATATTACTTTTTTATTCATAAAATTCAAACTAAAGAATTTGCGATTCACATTAAAGAATGTTTCTCCGAGACAGAAAGCTCTGATTTCCTATACTAGTCTGGATTCAATTTGTGTTTTTATTATCATATCAAATAAATCGACGACTTTAAAATGGCTTGGTCTGAAGCACAATGGCAGATAATATAATATGACTTCAATGTATCCCTACTTATAACTCTTTATTGTTTATCTTTTACGTAATTAACAACTTCAACACAAACTGTAAAATCGCAACTTCTATGGATTACTAGCTTTGTTATCTACACATAACTGCTAGGAATGTTGCAACTCTAAACACATGTTAATCGTCTTATCACAGACGGATCCCAAAATGGGATATTTCTTTTTGATTTGGAATTGGATATTTTGTATACATTTAATTGATAAGTATTTGTTGGATAGCAATTATCGTGGATATCATGGGTACAGGAGAACAATGAATTTCAATGTTCAAACATTTTCCATAGGCGTGTAGATTATGGCAAAACGACGAAATATGATATAAACGAAAGTGTAAGTTTTTTGCTGTCCAAGAAAATTGAAACACACGAATTAAATCAATCCATAGTATTTTGATTTAAGTCGGTAATTTATTAAAATATTTTTGTGATTCGTTAATAGCTTAATAGCGTTAAAAGGAACATGTTGATGAAATAATTTCAAATTAATATTAACAGTAACCAGATGCTCCACAGGCGCAGCTTTATACGACCGCAGAGGTCGAGCCCTGAACGGTTGAGGCAAGTATGGACACAACATTGAAGCTGGATACAGCTCTAAATTTGGATTGGGATTAAATAGTTGACACATCATAGGTTTCTGACACAGAATGAATGTGCCCCCCTACCTTTTTGTTTTCACCTCCCCTTTCCTTTATTCCAAAAATGATATCAATTCAAATACTAATGGAGTTCGCAACAATAACTACTCATTTAAATGCAACATAGAATAAAATATCAAAATATAAAATGTCATACAGTCATGGTCAAAATTAATATTAATAAATAGTAACTTTTAAAAAAATAAATGGGGAATATGTTAAAAGGGACCCAGACAATGCCCCGTCATAACTCTAGAACTGTTAAAGTGAAGCTGCCAATAATTGAACTTGAACTGAGTTTAATGAAATAAGCATTATATACACATTTCATTAAATTTAGTTAAGACAAACGTAAGTTAAGAGAACAGAAACTAAAACAATTCTTCAATTTTCCACTTATAAAGGGCATAACTCTAGAAGTATTGGTTTTAGGTGATTTAACAACCATTCTGGCAAAAAAAGATAACTCCAATTTATTGTCTTGACACTACAAAAATGCTTGTTTTGGCCCCTTGTTTTCCCTTTATTCATAGACCATTAACATATATCCCAACCTTCTACTTATGGTATTAAAGATGGCGGTACGATTTCAGAACAATTGAAATACTTATACACAACTTATTGTCATGACACTAGATAAGTGCTTGTTTTGGACCCCTTTAGGCCCCTTTTTCCTTAACCTTAGGGACCATAACCCTTAAAATCAATCTCAAGCGTCCTTTTGTGGTTATAAACATTGTGTTAAAATTATATTGATTTCTATTTACTTATACTAAAGTTGTTCTGACACTAGATAAATGTTTGTTTTGGCCCCTTTGGGCCCTAATTCTTAAACCTTAGGGACCATAACCGGGGGGCCCCAAAATCAATTCCAAGCTTCATTTTGTGTTTATAAACATTGTGTTAATTTTATTAATTTATATTCACTTACACTAAAGTTATTATCCGGAAACCATCCGTATTCGGACGACGCTGATGACGACGACGACACCGACGACGACGACGATGTGATACCAATATACGACCGCAAAAATGTTAGCGGTTGTATAAAAACTAATGAATTGATAGTAATTGGTATTGAGCATTGAATTTGTAATAGATTTTAAGAAAGCTCAATACTATCATGTGAATAGCATATGTATTTTATCTAGATTTAAGAATAACACACTGTCAAACATTATCATATTTGTCAAAACAATGGATGATATGATATTAAAGTTGGTTAAATACTCACATCTAGTGCTCCTACAATTCCTAAGCCAACCACGATTGGTGAAAATACAGCTGCTGATATTATGTTACAAACCAAATAAGCTATTATCTACAAATGATAAGCAATATTACAAAACCACAATGCAATCGGCGTAATAGGTATGTAGTTAAAAAGCCATTCACATATATCAGTTGCAGATACTTATTAAAACTACAAAAACAAGATATGAAGGAATTAAGACTCTAAATATACTGAACTGCGATCATTCCGAAAAGATATATAAACGTATAGTGTTTATATTGAATGTCCTCTCAACTGAATATTGATGAAACAGGTGATTATTAATCAAATATGTTTAATATTGAAAAAAGGTCCTCTCAACATCTACATCAACTACACTATCCACTAAGTGCAAGATCGTCACCAATAGTACAAAATTGATATAAGTGACTTCTTTCTAGCCTGTTTTATAACTTGTTTTGATTTAAATGCCATATAATGCGATCATGGTCAACCACTGGCTGATAAAAGTCACTTAAATTCTGTCCTTATCCTGATGGTTAATTAACTCATTGATGTTTTAAGATTCGACAAGTGCCATTTACCAATGTGCTATTGTGAGATGGTTTTCACCGGTTAATACCCATCAACTTGAGTAGCTCGACTAGTTCTATTATAAAGCAGGAACTGCTTACACTTGACATCCAATTGATTTGATTCTGAAATTCTTAATATTTGATACAAAGACTAGTTTTAATAGCAGTGTATAGTGGATTTTTCAAATACGAAAACTATTATGAAAGAAAATTTATTTTTAGACAGCTGAGTACTAATTTAGCCTATCAAGGTGGTTTTAAGGAACATCAAGATTATTTGTTCAAGTTTTATGGGTTATTTTCTGTTTGACTCTACATATTTTCATAGCTAGACCGTTCATTGATCAAGAAATCAATGCTATGTTTCCTAACACTATTTTTTCTGCACGAAGTTTCTGACGCATTTTTACCAAAAAATGAGATTAAAGACATATGATTTTCATTGGATTTAATGAAAGATATATGTAAACAGTTTCAGAAAAGGTATTATCTCAAGCGATTGAAATTCTACGTTTAGCCAAATTTGGGGAAATATGTGACATCGTGTCCTCCCTTTTTGCAATATTTGATAGCAAATAAATGTAGATTGTTGCCATGGATACACCCAAAAGAAATAATATTTTTTATTGTTTTCTACAACGAATATAAAATATCAGCGTACATATGTACATAATATATGACACAAACAGTAAACTTAATACTGCAAGAAAGCAATGAAAAGGAGATGGTAAAATTCATGAAGGCAAAATTTAATATTTTTCCGAACTGTTTATTGCTACCATAGACTAAAGAAACAAAATACTTCATTATTTCATCGGAGTAGTAAAATATTCCGCTTTTGTGCAGCTCTTGCTGGTATCATTTATACAATGTCAACAAAATAAATTTTAATGATTTAGCTATACAGGCTATAAGACTTTTAATAATGATTCTTATTCTAAAAATAATATAATCTATGAATAACATACCATGCATCTCCATCTTGATTGACGTTGTCCTGTCATGCATAACGGTAACCATCCTGTTAGTATAAACTGAAAGTAGAATAAAACAAAATAGCATAACATATAAGGACGAATAAAAGAGATGTAATGAACAGTCATTATTGTCTATCTGAGATATATAAATAACTAAAAAATGATTTAAAGTCTGAACAAAACAGACATATATGAAATAGGTAAAAAGTTATCAAAGGTACCAGGATTATAATTAAGTACGCCAGACGCGCGTTTCTTCTACATAAGACTCATCAGTGACGATCATATAAAAAAAATATTCTTTACGATTTATTCTTATGTCGTTGCGATATATACATGATATAGTAACACTTGTTTTCCAATTGTTGAATGTGTGTGAGCTTTTGATTTTGGTATTGGTTAAAAGCCTTTTCATTATACCTTGAAGTTCGATATTTTAACATGGTTACCATTAAACAACAGGTATTTTGACAACAGGTTTAAATATCAAATTGAAAGTATTTTGAAAATCATAATATATGAAAGAAGCCCTATAGTATGATCCGTTTTACTTACCCAACCTGATAATGCCATGCAAATAAGATCCATTATAAGGATATTATTTGATTGTCTACAACTTAGATGTGTAGACACATCAACTTGATAACCGTTGCTGTTGTAGAAGCTTTTGCATCGACTAGTTATTTCAGTGTTACTGATAATAGCTCCAGCAATACCAAGGATACAGCACACAATACCAAAAATAATCTGTAGTCCACCTATTATCCGTAGTCCTCTTATCCCTGATGTCCGTACATTTGGTTGCACTTGGTGTGTTTGCAATACACTTCTATGAGCATCGGTGTTCATTTATTAATCTATGAAAAGATAATCATGCATGTATTATTAAGGATATGTTTTTGTTAGTGAAGGTTTACACTGATTTGTTTTTACGGTTACGGTCTTTCTTAATATATGTTAGGCTATGTTCAAAAATGAGTCGTTCATTTTACCAGCAGTTTACATGGTATTGCAGATTAATTTTGTTATGATGAAAAACATTTGCCCTACATCAAGTCTTAAATAATATTTGGTTATTCAGGATAGGAATATTTTAAATCATTACAATAATTATATAGGATCTATTGACTAGTTAGCGGAATTTTGTGATGAAGAATAGGATATTGAAAATTTTAACTTCAAACGGAGAGTATGTTTGAACGGCCGGAGATTTTAAATTTCCAGACATCATCGTCATGCAGTCTGCGTCATATTTTGAATTACATCTAGAAATTGACAATGAGAGTCGGTTGAAAACAAAACTTGACAACATAAGAGATAATGTCAGCTTAACAATTGTGAATTTTCCATTTTTATGTAGCAAAATTCCAGCAATGCATACCTGCTGCATACCTAGTATATACCAGCGAATTAATACGATATTCAAGGGCTTGTATTTCCATTTATTATTTCCGTGAAAGAAGGTCACTGCTAACAATGAGGTTATTAAACCAAGAGTTCCAAATGGTGAAGATGTAATCATTCCTTCGTAAATTGTACGGACGCCACCATAAGTTCGTTGACCAGTATGGAATATCAGTTTCGGAAATGATATCGGATATGTTCCTTGTGTCGTAACTACAATCCTCTTCCGTTTCAACGAATGTGACCTACCGAACTAGACCATTTACCGGGTATGAAATTATTTGAGCAACACGTCGGATGCCACATTTGGTGCAGGATCTGCTTACCCTTCCGAAACACCTGAGATCCCCTCCTGTTTTTAATGGGGTTCATGTTGCCTAGTCCTAAGTTGTCTATGTTGTGTCTTCAGAACTATTATTTGTCTGTTTGTCTTTTTTGTCAGCCACGTCGTTGTCTATTTAATTTCAATCTATGAGCTTGGCTGTCCCTCATGTATCTTTCGCCCGTCTTCTACAAAAAACGGCAAAATGATATTGAATGCTTTTAATTTTTTTTCAATAATGACAACATTGTATACCGTAAACAATAAAGACTTCCGGAATAAACAATGCAAATCAGATGGTAAAAGACCTTTTTTTCTTAAACAAAACACGATTCAACATTATTAGACGGTAGAACAGACGATTACTAAATAACAGACTCTTGAATTTTAGTTGAAAGGCAAATACAAATATTGGTGGTGTTTTAATAGTTTTCAAGTGCGCATCCAATACTCTCGCCTTTGGTAGTGGCAGTAAAAGACTACATTCAAACAAAAATATCAAACTCAATTGGAAAGTTCTTGATAAAATGTAAACAGAGTTGTAGAGTAAAATTCAGCTGACAATATTACTTTACTCCAAGTTGGCCCTTTAGATACAAATGTTTTACATTTTTAATACGCATTTTGTTTTTAGAGATGTTTTCGTTTGATCGATATTAGATAAATACAGTTAGTGTCACAGTATATGTTGAGATTGTTATACTTTTTAAAAAGCTTAAGTTTGTTTAATTGTGGATTACACATTATATTTTAGTTAAAACATGTATGTCTTCTGCAATTTGTTCGACAACTTTATAAACTAAAACAAACTTGCTTTGAACCTAAAACACTTATTATAATATGATTCTGTTTATTATCTATATTACTCGGTATATTTGTTTTCATAATTTTTACAATTTGTAAAGAAGCGGTCTCGAAATCTCAGATTCAGATAATTCCTGGTTATGAATACTGTTTCTTTTCTTAAATGAATATGTTTTGACGTAAAACGTCTTCTGATTAGCCCAAAGTTACTTTCTATCAGCTCATATACATAATTGTCTATTGAAACCGTGACGTCATCAACGTTTACTCATGATTTACTGCTTAAAATGATTTTTGAGTTATATTTCAATGACGGTTATATTTTTTTCTGTCTATTCGAAAGAAAAAAAAATCATCCGCGGGCACTACATTTTGAAGGTTATTTCGATTAGACTGAAATCAGTAATTTCTTAATTATTACTTGAATTATGAAAAATTATCCGGTGAAAGGTCCTGACATTATTATTTGAAGTCTTCTTGTTATTGGGAAGATGGTGGATTATTCTTTAGAAAATATTGTTTGTTGATAAGGAAGAACACACTATGTTATTTTTTCCAATTCTTAGTCAAGATACCTTTTAAAATATTAACTAAATCTAAAAATAAATCAAAGCTGATTATAATGCATGTGTACTGCCATTGCATAGTCTGTTTATTTATTATTTTTAAATCAATGTTCATCCCATATTTCCTGTATAAATGTTATAAATTGAAAACAGGAACTTAATAGGAAAAAGTTGAAATCACATAATTGAACTCACACCGTTGGGTAGTTTTCCTGTATGTATGTCCCCAATCTTCTGTGCTGCCGCATACAAAAAAGATCAGTTAAAAACCTTTTACGTCTTCATAATCCTAAGTCAGAAAGTCCTTCACCTGTTATGACGGTTATATTCAACAAATAAATAGTAATGTACTTGATAACGTTTTTGTTATCTACTGTTTACCTGACATGTCTAAAAAAGAAGTTTACCTTGCAAATAGGTTACTGTTCAAATAATCGATAATCAACAAACTATATGGAAGTTGCATATAGTATATTTTATGAAGGTGCACAATTTAATTGATATATAAGTCTAAAGATAGCCTGTGTTGTTTGTGTCAATTTGAATATTTATTTATATTTTGTAGTTCATATTACTTCCAATTTACAGCATAATGTACACACATTTATTTCGAACTGAATACCTAATTTAATCTGCAAAAGATTTAATATGCAATTTCAATTTTGTTTTACTCAGTAGTGATTTGATATACTTTTTATATATCCGTATAACTCATGAGTAATAAGCATATGCAAGTTATTTATATTTGAATTATTCTAGCTTAGGTTGCTTACTGGTAAACGGCAGATAACTCAAAGTGAAACATTGACAAATTTCTTTTTTACATGTATCTCGGGACTACAATTAATTATATTGTGGTATTTTTTTATAATAACAATTAAAAATTAACAAAATTAAAAATCCAAATCTAAAAGTTAATATAGTGTAGAGTACTATATTTTAGAAAGATATGTATAATAGAATAAAGTTACATCTCTTTTTCAAATGTAACAATTTGTGTCCTTATTTTTTGAAATTTTTGAATTTTATGCATTTTTAATGCATATTTTGTTTATTTATGTATATTATTTTTCAACTTCTCTGTAACCTTTTTACTTGCATGGTTTTATGAGAATGAACTATCTATCTGTCTTAAATTGTTCATTGTTTGTTTTTGGGGGGCAGCATAAGGGAAATAGGATACTTCATTCTAAACAAATTGAACTAATGCGCTTTCATTAACGTTCGTCCAATTTTGACGAATCTAATGATTTGATAATTTGGAACGTCTACATCAAAAGATGATCGAAAAACTAATGTGGAAAAGTCAGGTCGACTTTACTGGCTTCTTCTCTCAATTTCGTCATCTGTCCTTCTAATATTGCATAATCATAAACAAAATTTGAATAATAACGTTCACATACTTATTTTCCTAAAATACACATAATCCTAGCATTTGAAGATTTTGTACTTGTTCTATCAATGAAGGTAGGTAAAATAAGTAATGTCACGTAATAGAACTTTGTCACAATTATTTAGCCATTTTACAATTGATATACATAAGCGGAATAATTATGAATTACCATCTGCACTGTCTACATATATAAACTAGAATTTGAATCCTATGCTTCATCTGGGTACAGGTACCGCTATCATATTCATTACGAAAGTACTAACTGATTTCCAGACCATTAAGTATCTCTTATATGTCTTAGGTCGATATAACTCAGATTATTGGGGTCTCTTAGCATTTTGAAAAGAGCCACATAGTCACTTCATTAATGTCCTGTCTAAAGTCGGAGCCCTTGGAGTGAAAGCCACGGAACCTGTTAAATACTGTATTTCCTTATGGCTTTTTTTCCCAATGCCCCATTTATTTATTGTTTTTTTTTATTGTTAATGTAAACCTCAATATTTACGTTGTGTGCAAGGACCCTCAGCTTTTTTAAATATATGTCGTTACTTCTAAGCGATTATGAAAATGCATTGGAAAGAAGGAAAAAGACATCACAATGAACTTCTCTAACAAACTAAACATCATCATGATAATGATGTTCATTTGCCAAATGCATTTTATAGTTAACTAATGCGAAAAAGTTGAAAATTTCTCAAACGTCCGACGCCTCATAGTACATTCAACGGACGTCGATTTCTGAATATAGTCATTGTTTTTCAGCTTTATAACAATCAAAATTACACGGTTTTATCTAACGATGTTTAAGCAAAGAAAAAGCTGATTTGATATCAAATTAATTGAGCTGGCAATTTCACCTAACAATATCTCATCTTTTAACTTTTGTGAAAGCTTTTATCGGGTTTGGTAACTCAAACTGCAACTTTATATATACACATGAGTGTCTAGGACTTAAATAATAGATTTTAAACAATATTTAAATCTATTTTAAGTTGCACAGCCCTTAAATTACCAAGATATAGTAATTGAAAACTTACCTCACGTTTATAACGGAGATTATCATGGAGTCAACCATTTGAACAGGACGGCTGTAGTTCTGAAAATTAATAAATCTGTTATAACCGCCTGTTGGTTTTTTTTATCAAAATTAACAAACTTATTATCTTTTAAATTTATTTGACGTGCAATTCTCAGTTTCATTGTCTATAAATTTACGACATCTTAAAGCCAGATTATTCGACACCACATTTAATGTCCGTATTGCATTGGCAATTGGGGTTTAAACGGATACTATAGAAATATTTTTTTTTAAACCAATATGAAATAAATTTCACTTAAGTAGAACAAATTACTTAATATGTATGTATGCACACACAGTCATCTAAAATAAACGTAAATAAATGATAATGCATTTACGAAAATACAATTAAATATCAAAACATATCTAAAATCCACTTTACTGTATACATATGATTATATAAAACAAATATCATCGTTTATTAACGGTCTACATTCTTCCGCTACCAAACTTTGGCAAGATTAACGTGAAATTGGAAAACAAGTATCCACGCATGTTTTAATGAAAAACAAATCACATACTACGTAATTACCTGTGCAAGATGTATCACTCACATATCCAATATATAGAAATTAACATGTTACTTGTTTGTAGTAAAACACTTTTTTCAATAATTAATCTATATGTGCACAATGTGAACTATTTACCAAATTACGATTTGTTTAAAACAAAGCACGAACATCATGTAATTCAATACCGAATAAAAGCATATACTTATATAGATCACTTATAAACAAGTATAATAGTAAAAGTAACGTGCGAATATCATCAAGATTAGAAAAAAACAAATCTTGTTTAGCAGACGATACTTTCAAATTGATTCAATTTAATGCATATTTATTGATTAAATCTAATTAAACAAGTAATCAATCTATTGATCTTAAACATTGTAATGACTGCTTAGGAGTTGGTTATTTTAAAAACGGTAAGGGTTTGAAATATTTTGAAGGTAGATTTGTTTTTATACTTGTTATTACGTATATTATAATTGTGAACGTAGCAGTGGGGTACAGTTAACTACCGATTTTGATTGTACTTCTTTAGCTGTAGTTTCTTGATAAATATATAATTTAGAAAATCATTCTTGATCGAAAATGAATCAATCGTATAAGATGTATTTAGAGCATATCATTGCAAATGCAGATACATTTTATCAATGGTATTTACTCTTCTGCTCAAATATAGACAGTGTAGATATTAACTTTAGTGTGGTTAATGTCTGTCATACCTGATTTTTGTTTCTCATTGAAGCATATAAATGACTTTTTGTCAATTTTTTAATTTTTTTCTAATCATATTTTATTTGCTCTTGTTGAACATGTTGAATGTGTTAAATCTGCGTCCTTTCTTCTGTGATGTATAGTTATCTAATTTATAAATCTAAAACCAACATGTATCGGGAGCTTATTCTGCTATGTTGAACAATTGGATACGCAATAATTTCTCATAGACAAGGGGACGTAAACTCGTATACTCCAATCCGAAAACTCACAAGCTCTGGATAATAGAATTTAAACAATAATTATCTGCAGAATCTGTAGATGACCTACGGGATTTCTTTAGGACATAGAAGCACTAGAGGTTAGGCAAATAACGTAACCATTACATAGTTCTATCAATTTATATGTTTAATGCAAAACAAATTAGTACCAACATATCATTTTTGAGTTTGGGAAGAGCAGCAGTTGAACACATTTCATCTCTTATCTGATAAAATCATTAAAAAACACAATCAACTCATATTTTCATTTTTGAAATGAGTCATATGATACTTCGATTCATAATATAACTTATTGATTATATGCCTTTATGAAAAACTGGAATTACTGTGAAAATTCAATAAACAATTTGTACAGAAAGCGGTTCTACTTAAATTGATTTTCATAGATCACAAACACCGATCAATGTTTAGAACATTAGCTACGAATTCAAAATGTTAATGATATTTATGTACATGATTTTTTTTCTCTGAATTTGACTGATGAAGGATGAAAACTTGCTACTACATCATATACCTTATCTCTATAAACAAAATCATGTAAAGTTTAACACATCATCTTAAATCTAGATAAGTTTACCACATTACAGAGAAAAACGAATGTGTCGACTGATACCAAAATCTTGAAATAAAATATTTATTTTCTGCATTCCTTTCTTTACATAGATAATGACCACTGATGTTCAAATAGGTCCAAATCAAACACATGAACTACAAGCAGCTGTACGTACATCAAGAGTAAGATCCCTTCGAATACTGGGTGGACTACAGATTGTTCTGGGTGTTGTGTGTGGAATCTTTGGAATTGTCGGAGCTATTCTAAGCCACACTGACTTGTACAGTGGTTGCAAATCCTATAGCTTCTACAGCAATTACGGTAGTCATTTCTCCGGATTTGAATCTACTAGTTGTGGCGATTCCAACACTATCCTTATATTGAATCTAGTTGGCATAGCATTATCAGGTTGGGTAAGTCAAATTATTTTAATCATAAATGCCACTAAGTCACACCCAGAAATATATCTCTAATTTAGATTTAAACATGTTGACGTACATGTCTAATACTTGATGGTAACTTTTGATTGTTTTTTTTTTGTGAATATTTGTTTGTCTTTTCTTTAGCCATTGCGGTCTCATTTACAGTTTGACTTGTTAGGTTGGATGTCCAATGATAGCGTACGTCTCTCGTTTGGAATTTCAATAACTTATCTACGAATTGAATTTGCTTAGAGTTTGGTATTTTTGTTATCTAATTTTTTACCAAATATTTTTGTTAAAATTTGAAGAGGAAAAAAACTAAAATTGGAAAGTTTCAAATATCATTTTCTAAATCCAGAATTACAAATATAAACTCTTGTTTTTTCAATTTTTTTATTTTTTTTTGATGTTATGTCAAACAAAGGACGCAAAATTTAGTGTATCTAATCTTTACTTTTAAAATATACGTAAAATATTAACGATATGTTGGTTTACTTTAATTGATTTTTGGTATTTTAACGCCACTTTTAAGCACCGCATTTAGACAATCTAGTTAAAAAACCGATCTCTCATCGCTCCCGTTTTCCGATATGCCGAGTGGGAGATCTAAGTAAACGAAACCCGCTTTGAGATCACATGTGAGTGACCTTGTAGGTGTGTATTTTTCGACGAATGAAAATGAGTCTTCGACGATCCTGAAAGTTCATCGTAAGGTAAAGGGATGTAACTCATTTTATTTACGAAGAAATCGTCAGTCCTACGAATGAATACATTTTTTTGATTGGCTTATTGATAGGTCGTCAACTCATCTGCATATCATTATAAATTCATAACTTCTAGTTCACTCACATATGACCTCAAAGCGGGTTTCGTTAGATCTTCCACGTGACATATCAGAAAATGGGAGCGATGAGAGATCGGTTTTTAATAAAATTGGGCATTTAGGCTACTTCGTGGCGGCCAGTTTTATTGGTGGAGGAAGCCGGAGTGTCCGGTAAAAAACCCACCGACCTTCGATAGGAAAAAAGGCGATCCTAGTTAGGGTTCGAACTCACAACCTCAGTGTTGATTGGCTAGTGATTAAAGTAGCAACAACTTAGACCACTTTGCCACCGAGGCTCATACGATATATATGTTGGTAATATTTCACATAATTTTGTTGAAATTTTCTATACAAAGCAGACACGTATCTAAATATCTTATAAAAGAGAACCTGTCTTAACATATTGAATATTTTCTTTTTTCATTTTGACCTTGAACATACTCAATCTAACAATTATTCTGCATTAAAATACAAATAAGTAAATCGCTCTAATACTGCGTAATTTTTAGTTTTTATCTCACACGCGTTTTGCTCGTGATTCGAGGTGAAACAGAAAACTAAAAAATTGTCGTTTATAATAAACTGTCTGGGTGTTTCAAAAGATTCTTTTTGAAAAATTTCACAAAAAGCTACTAGAGCAGAGAGACAAACCCTGGCGGTTAAAAAGATTTGAATAAAATAATGGGCTTGAATTATGAATACACTTCAATGCACATGGAGTTTGCCAATTATATAGACATTTTTAATGTTACCTATTGATGTCCGTGTCATGTGAAAAAGGTATTGTGGATGATTGCTCTTGAAAGTAATAATTCGATATCATCTGAAATGCATTCTTGTTAAATCAACATTTACACTAAAATAGTTATTTTCAAACACTGAAAAATTACTGAAAGAAAATTATATAATTCCTTAACCTTAACATTGCTTATGTTTTCATTTACCTTTGTTTGTTTATTTTTTTATTTTCAGTTTGTACTAACAGGATGTTTACCCATATGCATGGCAGAACATCGTCGATCAAGCTGGAGATGCTTAGTATGTACTTCACACATTGTTAATTTTATAGTTCATAACAATCATAAGAAACAAATTTCTACTAAAAAACTACCGATGAATTATGGGTTTTCAAATAATTTTAGACTATATCATGGTAATAAACGGACAATAGTAGTATACTGCTGGTCAATATTCATAAATTGATTTATTAAAAAGAAATCCGTGTCACACACCGAAACCCAGGGAAACACAAGTGTAAGAGAAAAACATTGAATCAATAGAAACTAACGAAACAAAACCCAGCATACACAGACACGTATTTGATAACAAATGTTATACTCTTTACTTAGTACAGGAAAGTTTATGAAAAAAATGGTTGAACCTTGTTTTATCGCTAGCAAAACCTGTTATAGTACAGTTTTGAAAATTCAACTAAAATGACGCCTTTACGTGATAGGAGTACAGAATGCCATTAGTGATTGTTTCGTTTGTCAATGCCTATCTCAGATAGAAGTTGATATTGATATTGAATTAGGAGACGTTGCATACATGCAATAGATACGGATGTCAAGTTTTTTCAAGATCAATAATTATAGATTATGAATGTATTCCATTATATGGGTTTCTGTCTTAACAATGTCTAATTAGTTATCAAAGGTACCAGGATTATAATTTAATACGACAGACGCGCGTTTCGTCTACATAAGACTCATCAGTG
Source organism: Mytilus trossulus (assembly GCF_036588685.1). Classification (NCBI taxonomy): domain Eukaryota; kingdom Metazoa; phylum Mollusca; class Bivalvia; order Mytilida; family Mytilidae; genus Mytilus; species Mytilus trossulus. The sequence goes on along the minus strand of NC_086378.1, from coordinate 60,601,630 downwards.
ACGCTCAGATCAAAACAGTTAAAAAGCCAAACAAATACAAAATTGAAGAGCATTGAGGACCAAAAAATTCCAAAAAGTTGTGCCAAATACGGCTAAGGTAATCTACTCCTGATCGGTCAGTGCAGTATAACAATATCATTTTAAATTTGTAGACCATAGCGTTTCTGGTTTGTAATATTATGTCAGCTGTAGTGTTTTCATCCACCGTGTTTGGTTTAGCTGTTATCGGAGCTCTTACTGTAAGTTTTGTGAAGTTAACTAAACTCATCATAGATACCCGGACTAAATTTAGTATCTACGCCAGACGCGCGTTTCGTCTTTAAAAGACTCATCAGTGACGCTCGATTCCAAAAAAGTTTAAAAGGCCAAATAAAGTTCGAAGTTGAAGAACATTGAGAACCGTCACCACTATTTATTCCTGTTTTTACCGTTTAATTCTTTCTTCGACAAACGTAAATGAACGACAGTGGTATATGCATAAATCATGAGTTGATATTTTTGTGCTCTCTCAACATCTAAGAAAAATTCTCAAATACTAAATACGCCATGTATTACAGCAGTTGTTCTCTATTTTTAAATGTGTTCTATCAGATAGAAGATCTTTTTTGTTTTAGTTTTACAATTCTATTAGCAGTTAAAAAAAGAAGATAAGTAGAACTATTTAAAAAACTAGCATGCTGAGGAGAACTACACATTTTAATTTTAGCTTCAACGAACATAAAGTTTCATAGATATAAGATTTGGTATGAGTGCCAATGAAACAACTCTCCATCCAAGTCAAAATTTGTATAAGTAAACCATTATAAATCAAATATAAAAAAAAATAAGATGTGACATAAATGCTAATAAGGCAACTCTCCACAAGACACAATAAAAAGATTACAATCAAATAAATAACTATAGATCATCGTATGAACTCCAACAATGAGCAAAGCCCATACCACATAATCAACTATGAAAGGTCCCGAAATATCAAATGTAAAACAATTCAAACGAGATAAACCAATGGCCAAAATTTATGTACAAAAATGACCAAAAACCAAATATTCAAAACATCAACAAACGACAACCATTGAATAACAGGCTCCTGACTAGGGACAGGCACATACATGCAGAATGTGGCGGGGTTAATCGTGTTAGCAGGAACACAACCCTTCCCTTACCTGGCACAGTGCGATAACAGTACAACATAAGACCGAACTATAGAAATCAGTTGAAAAGGCTTAACTTATCAGATGGATACAAAAAGAAATGCATTTAACAGAGGGAACGAGTCGGGAACTTTTATAGCCCAATAACAAAAAGAGAATATGATCTGATCTGAGAGTACTATATAACTTACATCATGATTCTAAGAATAAATCATCAATCAGTTCAAATTCAACTTATAATGGATTAAATTTAAGAGTACGGTCTTCAACATGGAGCATTGGCTCACGCCGAACAACAAACTATGAAGGACCCCGAAATGATTTAGTGTAAAACCATTCAAACGGGAAAACTAAGGGTCTTATCTAAATAAAAAAAGCAGAACCGTGAAACACTTATGAACCACATCAACAAACGACAACTATTGAACAACATGTTCCTAACGTTGAAACAGGTGCAAACAAATGCAGTAGGTTGAAACTTTTTAACAGACGAACATTTTGTTTTATAACCTGAAACACGATGTAACATAACAACATAGAAAGACACAATACATCAATTGAAATTACGTAACTCAAACAACAGGCATATAAATACAAACAATTGAATATACACTGAATGCTTACATCTTATCTCTGACACAACATGCACAATGTAAATATAAAATCAATGAAATAAGGTGTCAGATTAAAAACAATTTAAGAAATAACATGCACACTTAGACTGAAGAAAATAATGTTTATTAATAATATTAACTCAACCTTTTATGAAGGAATAAAAAAAACACTATTTAAGTTCGCTTGCAAAGAATAGTACATATTGAAATTGACTATTAGAGTTATTGATATTTAAAAACTACTCGGGTTATAACATACAAACTAAAGTACTAGAAGTGGAACATCCCCTCTGCACTGTTAATAACATTACACATGCAGTATCAAAAAGGAAGGAATTACACTTAAGATTTTATTCTTTTACTTAATACTTTTTTTATTATTTTTCTTTTAGGTTGCTTTTCCTACAAACACCGGAAGTGTTATTGTGGTGTCTTCTCTTCTAGCTGTTTTTTCTTTTATTGAATTCATCATATCAATTGTTGCTGCATCACACTGTTGTTGTTGTTCACAGCTCAATACGGGAAATGTTAGTACAAAAGTTTATCGACTTTGTTTAACTATCTATATAATTATATAACTAAAATAAAGAAATCTAATGTGATAGTTATCTACAATCCCCTTCCATTTCATGAATTTGACCTACCGAATAAGACTTTTCACCGGATTTGTAATCACATAAGCAAAACGACGGGTGCCGCATGTGGAGCAGGATCTGCTTACCCTTCCGGAGCACCTGAGATCACCCCTAGTTTTTGGTGGGGTTCGTGTTGTTTATTCTTTAGTTTTCTATGTTGTGTCACGTGTACTATTGTTTTTCTTTTTTTTCTTTTTTTTTTCATTTTTAGCCATGGCGTTGTCAGTTTGTTTTAGATTTATGAGTTCGACTGTCCCTTTGGTATCTTTCGTCCCTTTTTTATCATGACGTCAAGACAAAGAATCAAGGAAATCAACTGTATATTTTACTAAAGTATAGGACAACTGTTCTCAATAAAGAAAAACATACACCATTCCAGGATGTTTTTTTTTCACATAATAAATTTTCACAATAATTAACAAGTTCCTGGTCGAATCCGATACCGATATTAATGGCACATGTATATATATATCAAAAAATGAACAACAATTTTAATATGTTCATGCGTCCGAAGCGTTCAAATCCGATGGTGTATAAGTATCGAAAACGTTGAAGAGCTATATATATGTCAGAAATATCTCAAATAAACAGTCAAATTATCAAATGTTGTTTCCGATTGTGGATCTTCTTGTTCTTCCCATCACTATCTAGATTACCACTATTACATTGTAGTTAGATGGGTTCTATAGAAGAAAAATGAAAACAGCGAAAAAAGTGCAGCTTTTAATCAGCATGACTTTATCAAACGGTACACTAAAACCAAAGATAACTAGTAAGGAGAAGGTCCTTTAACTCATCGTGGTTTTGTTCTAGTATGCTTAAAGTTTTAATATTAGGACAATAACAATCAAAACCAAGGAGTAAACAAAGACTAAAAAGACCAAAGAACATTTACATCAACAGTTATAAATAATAAATAAGAAACAACACGAACTCCACTCAAAAATATATTAAAATATATAGTAGTAGATTAACAAAAAAGATTAGATACACATTCATTTTACTCATGAAATAAAAACATAGAAAAGCAATTGGTCACAAGTGAAAATCAACATCTTACTTAATGGTAAATCCTGTTGAATAACAATCAATGATAATATCAATCATTAAACAGATAAATCAAGGGCTACACATACAAGCAGAACTATAAAACAATTTTTCAGTTAGATATGTGTGGAAAATGCATTTTATATGTAGTCATTCTTTTATTCAGCAACAAGAAGTCATATTTATCAACACATTACAATCTGGAATGACAAATAACATGCCAAACACTCAAATACCTACAGGAAACCAGCAAGGATACCATCAAATGTGGATGCCACAAATGCAAGGGTACTATTGTCAACAGTCGGCACAAGCAGGTCATTCACATGGAAATCAGACGTCAATACAAGCATTCTACGGTCAGCAACAACGATCATTTGAGATGATCAGCCAGCAACAGAACATAAACGCACAGCAGTTCGGACACCCAACTGCATCTGCTGTAGATAAAAATCAACCATTTCCTATTACCTACAATTCAATAAGAAGTGAAATATAATTATTCGTCCAATTTAGAGAAATTCTGCCAGTTTGCTGACACATTTTACGCAATTAATCCTTTTTTATAGACAGCAACATGTTTAATGTGACACATACGATGTTTTGTGTTGTATTTGAAATGATGAATTGCACAGATTTGACAGTAGGATTTTTTGCAATCTGTGTATAGTTCACAGATAGAAATTGTTCAAATTAATTTTGTTTTCGAACTGAAAAAAAAATATCGATAAATACTCGAAAAACATGGAATTTACATATTCTAGCTTATATATAGTTCGTTTATTTGTTTGTTATGGCAATGATCAGTACTAGTATAACAACCTAATAAGGGAAAATTTTATAAAAAAACAAGATACCAAGGGATTATAAAAACAAGTTGCCTTCTATAAAAAAAAAAAGAAAAGCAATACATGAACCTAGGACCGCTGACTGCCGGGTCACCAAAATATTGTTGCTGAATTTGTGTTTGCTTTTGAATTGAAATAATTGACTGTGAATAGCAGAAGCCAGTTGAAAGTGAATATTTACATCTACTATTTGAATAGTTATTTCAAAGCTCGACTATTTTATTTGTTATTTGGAAATGTACATATGTTTTCCCGATTATAACCCTTTGGCAGATCCTAATTTCTACAAACCGGATGATTTATGGAATTTGCACAAACCAATCGCAATACAAATTTATGCACTTAGTTTGCTTTATAATCTGGAATTCTGGATGCATTTCTTTTACCTATCATATCTTTATATTTTGTTTCCTATATGAATGTCTTCATATTCTCAACTCGTATTTGAAGCTGTCTTTACTCATGGTAGATGTTGTAAGCGGTCAATCCTGTGGCATGCAATTGATTGTGACCTCTTATGAAGAGACTTATTTAGGTCTCATAAAACATCCCCAATTTTAAGAACTTCCTGTTTTTACTAAGATCAATTCAAACATTCTACAGAAAAACTTGGTTTTGCCGAAGAATTTCTTAATTCAGAAGTTGATGAATATCTGTACTCACTTTCAAAAAAACCAATTTAAATTAAAAAAAGTATGTAGATATAAAAGATACATATTGAATTCATTAAATAAGATACTTTTAATAAAAATATTATCTTTCTGTTTTCCGATCTAATATAAATATTTTAACCAGAATGTTCTTTCCCGTAGTCTATGATGAAAATACACAATATCCCGTGGTTAAATCTTCAAACATAATTAGTTTACATGTCATCGAGACAATAGAGAATACTTCGTTATAATTGACCTAGATACTCCAAGTGAACAGTGGTCGTTTTAAAACAAACATAATTGCGTCGACATTATACTTGTCCCTAAATCAAAGCGCTTGTAAATATTCACATTAATAACACCGCATATGTTTTGTGAAAAGGCAAATTGGTTTTTATATTTAAATAAACAATTTATTGACTGCAACTTAGTCTTTATTGTTTAACTTTCCAATTTATTGATTGTTACAATGTCACGTGGTAGCCTAGCCATCAAGGGACCATATCAAACACGTAGATAACAACCGTAAAGACCTGTATAAACGACAGAAAACTTTCGAGACGTTCCGAGAATTTTATTCTGACTTCCGGCCGTGAGATATCGAGTGGCCCATAGACACATCCAAAACTCGCCAATATATAAGCATGAACCCCCTGGTACGAAACACATACGAAAAACAGACAACACCATTGTGAAAAAACAACCTGACAAACAATTTTTTTCCAAAGCACCTGAGATTATTCAGGTTTGTGTTGGTGTTCGTGTTACTCAGTCACTAGTTTTATCTGTAGTGTTGTGTGTACCTTGTTGTTTATAGATCTTAGAAGATGTGGTACGAGTGTTTTCTTTTCGTTTTTCGTGTTTGTCATTGTGTTGTCGTTGTCTCTTCAAGTTATCAGTTTTGATTTTCCGTTCGGTATGCTCCATTTTGATACATATATTAATTTTGGCATAAACTTGGTGTATTGCACATTTTTTTCAGAACATTTATTATTCTTTAATTGATAAGTAACAAATAAAACAAGGTTAGTGTTTTTTGTCAGAAGCCTTGACAATAGTTTTTTTGTGATTTTGACTTTATTTGTTTTGAGATTAGTTGATTGATGTCTAATGACGTTTTCCCCCTTTAACTAAAATTTCTTTATTTTAACATACGATGCTTTGTCAAAATTAATATTGCTTTAACTATGACAGATAAAACACCAATGGATTAAATATGAATAAAAGCGAACTGTGTTTAATTAGTCTTTCATTTCCTTAATTTGTGTGGCGATTTTTAATACTATTAAACAAATATGGGACTTATTCGTCCCGAATGTACAGGGATTAATGCATGATGAATGACGGCCAAACAAACGTAAAACAAAGAAAACGCTATCAGCAGTCTACTTAACAATCATTAAAAAAAATAAGAACTTGTCACCAACAGTAGGGATTGATCTGAGATGTTCCTAAAGGACAAGTAGAATCTAACACGAGGACTTATTCATGAAATAACTTCACGATACAATGGGAAATGTTGTATGATGCTATCTGGTTAGTTTCATCGTTTTTTGTCGTGAAACAAATACACAGAAGTTTGTTTGCTGGAGGTCAAAAGTTCAATCGACTGGCGGGTTAACTTGAAACATTAACTTACAATTTGATATTTAATGCTTCTTCCCGAAACTGGTGTGACATTTTGTAGGTAAGACTGATCGACTCGGAATAGTTACATCCGGTAGGATGACATGTCTGTTGGTGCCTCTTACCTTGTAAGCTTGCACGTAAAAATTCAGGCTTATCGTTTGATTTTGCCAATTTTTTTTTATATTTAATATTTGCCCGTAGATGTTATAGGTAAATTGTCGTCAACATCTTGATCTTCATATATTATCATTTTCGTAAAACAGAACAAGTTAGAAACCTTGTACTAAATAACACAGTAACATATATCTAAAATGGTAATGTCTTTTTATATTCGACTGACTCGATAAGATAGATTTATTATGCTTTGTGAAGTTGTAAATAAGGGTACAAACACTTATGTCTTCCCCCCTACTTTATTTTTTTTAAAGGGGTTGGATATAGTTATCGAGGATACAAGGATTATAATTAAGTACGCCAGACGCGCGTTTTGTCTACATAAGACTCATCAGTGACGCTCATATCAAAATATTCATAAAGCCAAACAATTACAAAGTTGAAGAGTATTGAGGATCCAAAATTCCAAAAAGTTGTGCCAAATACGGCTAAGGAAATCTATGCCTGGAATATGAAAATCCTTCGTTTTACGAAAAATTTAAAATTTTGTTAACGGGAAGTTTATAAAATATGACCACATTATTGATATGCATGTCAAAACCGAAGTGTTGACTACTTGGCTGGTGATACCTTCGGGTACGATACGTCCACCAGCAGTGCCATCGACCTAGTGGTGTAAAAAGTTATCAAAGGTACCAGGATTATAATTTAGTACGCCAGACGCGCGTTTCGTCTACACAAGACTCATCAGTGACGCTCATATCAAATTTATTTATAAAGCCAAACAATTACAAAGTTGAAGAGCATTGAGGATCAATATTCCAATAAGTTGTCCTAAATATGGCTAAGGAGATCTATGCCTGGAACGTCATTAAAAAAACCCGTTATAGATCCTGCCGAAACGGAGCGATGCAAATAACATTTGGACGATTTTATGCTAGCGCATAATATTGAATGTGAAAAACATGAATCCTCTATATTTTGTTGGCGATCAAGGATAAAATGGAGTCGTACGGCCTATCCTGTATCCGCCACTGCATACATGTATTCAATTCACGTTGTTTCATTTCGATAATCGACAAGTCATTTGTTTGTAATGAATAATTAACTTATTCTCATTTGCATGCTGCATACATTTATCAAAATCAATTATTAGATAGTTGTACTATACACTCATCATAGATACATGTACCATGATTTAAATTGTATATTACGCCAGACGAGCGTTTCGTCTACAATAGACTCATCAGTGACGTTCGAATCAAAAATGTTTAAAAGGCCAAATGATATATGAACAGTTTGTTTGATAACGTTAGATTTTATCAGTTTTTATGGACTTCCCTTTTTTGAATCTACTTTTGACTAAGGTATGTTTTTACCTTTTTTTATATGCTTCGTCATATTTAATATTTGATCAAATATTTTAAAAGGACTGATAATAGTTTTCAGATTAAAGAATAGATAGACAGAAAAATATATGTTCGTTATATTTTTATTGGTATTTGTTATGTTTTGACCTATTTGACTTTGATCTATACTAACACGTTGTTTACCGTTAGGTATCTCAGGACAACGTCAATCAAGCTGGCGATGCTTAGTACGTTCTTTTTTAATGATTTGTTCCTACGAAAATCATGTTGAATAAAAATCAGAAGGCTTAATCTTTAAATCTGTATAATGCATATTTTTCTTTTATGTTTTGTAGACAACACAGGAAAAGGTTTTATTACAGTTATCATGATTTGTTTACATTAACATAGTTAATTCGAAATGTCTGCAAAATCAACTTAATTTAGAATAAAATCATTATGCATGTACAATGTAGATAATTCAAAAGGTCATCTGACAGTAACTAGTGTATCTGATATGTTCTACAGGGTATTCACAGTCTCAGCACTAAAGTGTATTTCAATGCTATTTTTTTACAAATATAAATGCGAAACATATTCATAAACAGGAATAATTCAAATCCAGCTACTAATTATACTAATATTTTTTTTTCGATACTTTAAACATTTTTTTTCATGAATTGAATCAGACAATGTACATGATGAACACTCAATTAAAATGTAGTTTTAAGGAAATACACTGTTTTTTCAAAAAAAAGAAACCCATGATGCTTGACTTTTTTATAGACAACATGAATTTTAACGTGGTTGATTGAGATTTTAGCCGACTGTCGAAATTCCAACGAGTGCTTATTGCGCACCACTACGGGCGGATTTCTTTTTGTACTCTCAAATTTTTCTATGATAAAAAGAATTAAGTTCCCTGACTTGACTTTCAGATATATTGATGATGTCCTGTCACTCAAAAACCATATTACAATGATGCTTACATCTCATATATCCAAGTGAATTCATATCGGAGCCTTTTATAGCAGATTATACGTATGGGATTTTCTCATTGTTGAAGGCCATAAGAATGTATAAACTTGTTAACATCCACTTCAATTGAACATTGGTGGCTAGTTGTCTAATTGGCAATTATACCACATCTCCCTCTTTTATATATATATATATTGACATTCAGGATACTATCGATACAGTAAGTTCTGTTTCATATCTTGATTTTTTTTCTAAGTTATTGCCACAGATGGAAATATCTCAAACAAGAATCGATGACAAGTATGATGATTTTAACTTTTCAATTGTCCATTTTTAATTTCTCAGCATTTACATATTCTCTGCTCCGTAACATGCAGTTTACATATCTAAGTAAGTACGTTACGTTCGCGAATGTTCAGACTATACGGGCTTTGTTAACAGGGGTCTGATCCTTACACAAAACTGCCCCAGCAAGGTTATTGCAAGGACGATTGAAATTGACACAAGATTTACGATCACTATCAAGAATTTGTTGACTGATACGATGTGTCGGTGCCTCAACTCAGTAGTGACCGGTCATAGAACTTAAGAAACCAGTAAGGTTGTATTATCTGCTATTTTACTGATTGCGTTCTTTACCAGATTGTGACAATATGACTGACGACTGTGGATTCGTATGTCGGGTGTTGCATGCAAAGAAAGAGACGCTTACCATGTTGGTACATCCGGTCTCGTTTGTGCGATTCTATCACTATATTTTTTATCATGATTTGTCACTACTTTATTGATTTACTAAATTTGAACATCAATATACTACTGTCGCTTTAATTTATGCATTTAATGTAATTGTAAGAAATCTCCTCAACAACTTTGTTTTCAGCAAAATGATTTCAAAAGATAAGCAAAACAGATTAAGATTTAAGAAATGGAAAACAACATGGCACAATTATCGAAACAAAACAGCTAGATGATCATGAGGCTTACGGAGTTGCAGAATTAAACAGTGTAAGAAATCAACGTTCCAATAGAATACCGATATTATTTTTTATCAAAAAACATATCGATAATGACACAACTTAATCTGTCCTGAACATAATATGCACAATTTAATTTTACTTTAAGGTGATCCTAGTGAGGAGATATATCAAAAACAAAATTACAGTGGTTTTCTCACTGGGTAACAATTATTTCTTAAGCCTTACTATCACACAATTTTATCTCATAGGACAGAACGCTTGTAATATTTGAGTAATTTTAAATCTGAAAATTATTTCGTTTCACTTCGTATACAATTATCGACAAACAGAAATGTTTTTTTATCTACAGTAGGTGCAGTTTGGTGTTAAAACTGCTGTGCGTTTATGTTTTGATGCTGGTTAGCCGTCACAAATGATGGTGGTTGCTGTCCATTTTATCCCTGTATTGGCATCTGATTTCCTTGTGAATGACCAGGTTGTTGTTGTTGTTTAATTATCATATTTCCCGCCTGCTGATCATAGTATCCCTGTATTGGCATCTGATTTCCATGTGAATGACCTGGTTGTTGTTGGTTATTAGGTAAAATCGTCGGCTGTTGACCATAATATCCTTGCATATGGGGTATAGGCATTTGATAGTTTCCTGGCTGGTTTTCTGTGGCTATTGAAGTATTTTGCATGTTATACATCATTCCAGATTGTGCTATGTCTATAAATATGACACCTTGTTGCTGAAACAAAATAAAATGAATACATATTAATGCGTGTTCCAGAAATCTCTCGTGAACAGTCGATTTATTGCATGGGCATGTTGTGCTACTGTTTGTTATGTAGCGCACTTTGTTAAATATTGTTTGAATGTTTTACCCTTATATTTATAAATTATTCAACATGAATTCAAAGTGAGTAACCTGATGGTTTATCGTTTGACAAATTGCTTGATATATATTTATTTAGGATTAAAAATATAAATAGCCTTATGTATTACCTTTCATGTTGATATATTCAATTCGAGTGTACTTGTTTTCTCGAAATCGGTATTTCTTATGCATTCGCGTGTATTCAATTTAGCATTATTGCCGAATATATCACATTTATACATTCCTATGTTTAAAAATTTTTTCATAAAATATTTGGATTTTCATTAATTACGTCTTTATTTATCACTCATAGCAAAACTAACAAAGAACAGGCCAGTGATATTGTTAACAAATTAAAGAAAGATTATTCAATCCTCAAAACAATAATCTGTAAGTAAGAGATTTGTATACGATCAATTTGTAGTTACACACTACAAATGTCAGACTTGGCTTGGGTCATTATTTGTTACCTTTTGTTCTTAATTGATTTTCTGAATGGATCATATGTGTTGTTTTCACAGTTTCACTATTCGAATGAGGTAATGTAAAGGGAAACCAGATGATCAGAATGTACAGTTTTAAGTTCTGTAGACAATTATTCAAAGGTGTTTACATTAGTTTATGCTGCATTTGTATTCGCGTGTATATTGTTTTCTGCAAATATACATACCGCGAAATTCGGGAAAATAAATACACCGCTTAGAAAGTATATATACATAATACAGTAATTAAATACTCAATGTTCAAGGATATGACTTAGAGAAAAAATAAACTGACATCTCCAGTATTGAGCTGTGAACAGCAACAGCAGTATGATGCAGCAACAATGGCCACGATAAATTCGACGAAGGACAATATAACAAGGAAAGCAGACACTGTAATAACACCTCCGGTACTTCCAGTGTTATTATCAAAAGCAGCCTGAAAAGAATTTTTAGATGATAAGTCAAAGAAATAGTGAAATAAAACAAAGCGTTCCAACTTTGATTTTAATTGATTTAATCTGTTTCAGTCTAATTGGTACTGTGTAATGTTATTATCAATACTATTTTTTCACTGCTTATGTACAAACAGACTGTAGAAATTTTCCAAGCCCAGTCATTAGCTTATAACTCTAGTACGATATTAAAAAACCGGTATTGCTTTTATAAAATTTACAATGATAAGAAAAAGAAAACATTAATACTAAAAAATATATAACAAGCATCTCTTACTCTTATTACATGTATAACTTGTCCTGTTCCTGATACAAAATGTGAATTGTTCAAATTGTTAAGGATTTATTACCCAAGAAGAAGATTACCTTAGATGTATTTGGCAAAATCTTTCGGAATATTTTGTCCTCAATGCTGTTCAACTTTTTTATTTATTCGGCCTTTTAACCATTTTGATTCGAGTGTTACTGATAAGTCATTTGGAAGACGAAACCCGCATTTGAAGAACTCAATTACAAGCCAGGTATCTTCGTTGAGTTTGGTTTGTACATTTGTTTTTATCATATCAGCTCTTTTAAGTTTTTATAAGGTTTATGAATTTCAATTATCTAGACATCGCGCACCATTCATAAGACATTATTTTTCGATGTGTGCATCAAATACCGTAAAATGAATACCATCAACTGCAATTTCATTGTTCTTATATCGAAAATATCAACAATATGACCCCTAAACAAAAATGTGTACTAGTTGACACAAAAACTAAAATAATAGAAAAACACCTTAATACCATACTAGTCTGATTTATGCATATACCACTGTTATTTATCATTTGTTTTGTCAAAGACAGTGTTAGATATAATGAAATGAAATGGACTACTTCATTTTGTTTCATAATACTCACAATTGATATTCCGACCATTGCCAAGCTAAACACAGTGGATGAAAACACAACTGCTGATATAATATTACAAACCAGAAACGCAATGGTCTACAAATTAAAATATATTACTAGACTAATTTGATCTTATTGAACATCTTTAAACCAGAAATATAAATTACAGAATATAGGTATAACTGCCGATAACTAAAGTTATTTAAAGTAATAGTAAGTCCATTGTCGTTGAAGTCTCTTGTGATATATTAAGGTTATTATTTGGAAATAAATGAGATCAATGGCTTTGTGTGTTTGAAGATATTTTTTCATTTCTTACAACTTGCAAAAAGGAAGATGTGGTATGATTGCCAAAGAGACAACTATTCACAGAAGACCCAAATGACACAAACATTAACAAATATAGGTCACCGTACGGCCTTCAACAATGAACAAAGCCCATACCGCATTGTCAGCTATAAAAGGCCCCAATAAGACAATGTAAAAACAATTCAAACGAGAAAACTAACGGCCTTATTTATGTAAAAAAAACAATGAACGAAAAACAAATATGTAACACATAAACAAACGACAACCACTGAATTTCAGGCTCTTGACTTGGGACAGACACATACAAAGTTAATGTTGGTCTTTTCTAGCCGACAATAAGGGATGGAATACTTTTGTTCATTTGTCAAGGACGTACGGTGACATATACTTGTTTAATCGACGTTATTTCAACTCTGTCGTATAATTGTCTCACTAACATTGATACCACGTCTCCTTATTTCATATATTTATTTTTTCTCCTTAGATAAACAGAACATATTTAGAATCTTAGCGAAATTCAACAACTTTCTACAATATTTCTGCGAACAGACTGATGAACTATATATATTCTGTATTTCAATGGAAATTTATTAGAAAATTTAAACTTTCAAGATAGTCTGTAATACTACCATACCATGCTAGTGTATAAGATTCTGTTAATAAATCATAATACATCAGGACTATAGAAACGAAATACCGACAATTTCTTTGTTAGGAAAGGGATACAATAAAGCGGTGATCGTGGCGACTTGTTTATAATGGGTATTTTAACAAAGGTCTTCAAAATGTATTTTTAGATCATAAAGACTAATCCTTTCGTTATAAAACTTTAGATTTTTTTTTTTACTTAACTACCAATATAAGAAGTACGTACTAAGCATTTCCAGCTAGATTTACGTTGTTCTGTCATAAATAGTGGAAAACAACCTGTAAGTATAAACTGAAAATAAATAAATAGATGAGGGAAAAAACCAAATGTAAATGTTAGATTATTTTTAATTTTGATGGAACAAAAGCAGCATTTGAAATATCGTAGTAATGCATGACAATATTTTGTCGAGAGCAATAACATCTTTTTACATAACATGGAGATCACAAAGTTAATAACAAAAACTTGTGTATCCAATAGGCATTGTGCATTTAGCAATTGATATCTTGTAAACTTATAAACTCTTAGGTTTTGCCGTTCCACTGTATAATTTATGGATACCTTTATTCAGTAGGTTCAATTGAAAATCAAAAAGAGCAAATCAGAACAACCAAAACAATTGCTAGCGTTGATTATGTTAGACAAAAACGAAGAAGCCCTTTTTTCAGTAGGTTCAATTGAAAATCAAAAAGAGCAAATCAAACAGCCAAAACAAAGGGTAGCTTTGATTATGGTAGCGACTATGTAAAACCTGGATCTTTTCCTAATTTTAATACATCTAGTAAATTTGACAATCGTGAAATTCAATTCCACAAAATGGCCTTGTATGGAAATGGCCAAACGCGAAAGAAAGTATTCATATAGGCTCTTGGCCTTTGTTACCTTCTGAGAATGATTTTTGATCAGCAGCAGTTCATAAACGGAACCATTTGGCAGTTTTATGTCGTATTAAAAAGTAAAAACGCAAAAATACTGAGCTCCGAGGAAAACTTAAAAAGGAAAGTCCCAAATCAAATGGCAAAATCAAAAGTTCAAACACATCAAACGAATGGAAAACATCTGTCATATTCCTGACTTGGTACAGGCATTTTCCCATGAAGAAAATGGTGGATTGAACCTGGGTTTATTTTATAGCTAGCGAAACCTCTCACTTGTATGACAGTCGCATTAAATTCCATTACAATTTCAACGATGCGTGAACAAAACAAACAGACACAATAAGTAATAAAGTCAAAAATAGTGGTTCAGCAGTCAACATTGTGTTATCATCTTAAGTGCCAGTCTGCCTAAGAATCAGACAGTGGTAAAAACATGACAAAAAAAACCCACCCAATTTGACATTGATTTCAATTCAAAATATGTAGTTTTGCACAAAAATAACATTCATTTCCATTTTCAGATCTGGTAATAGAAGATACATTTTGGTTGAAATGCACTAGAAATTAACGAATAAGGGGAGATAACTCTGTAATTTGCTTTTATTCTAACCAATTTTCTAACCAAGTCATTTGATATTACCAGACACACACAAACGAAAGACTAATACTTTTTAACTCAGAATGGTGGTTTGTATTAAATGGCATGATTAGCTCGGTGGGTTTTTTCTAATCATGTTGTAATTTTTACCTAAATTGTCTGATTCTTACAAAGACTGGCACTTAATCACTTTAAAAACAACAAATGTAACGAAGAAGCACACAAAGGCATACATCAAATTTAACATCCTCATTTTGCTTATATTATACGATTTTATTTATCTTTGTAAAATCTTCCCATAAAGGATGGAAGGTTTTCAGTACTGGTGTAAAATTGCGCGTTTGAAATTCGCACAGGTAGACATAAAATAATTCTTTCGTTCAAAATATGACGGCAAACATAAATGCAGAGTCACGTAAAGAAGATATAACAAAAAACAGACTTAACAGTAAAAGAAATAATAATAAATAAAATAGTTTTGTCATTCAATCTTTAAAATGTGTCACCAGAGCCAAAAAAAAATTTGACGTGAAAGAATTCAAAATTATCGTTATTTGTGTGTGTCCATTGTGAACAGAGATTATTTCGTTTCCGTTAAATCAAAGTCATTCATAAATAATGAGAATTAAAGAAGTACTCTGCTTGTATGAAATATATATACTTTTTAAATGTATAAACCCGAGAAGATAGATGAATATTATTTAAATTAAACGCAAATTGAATCAAAAAAAATTATTCCACAATATTTATAGAAAGTTATAATTTAAAAAATATTCCCCGACAAACGATAAAATTGCTGTGAAAGCAACATATATTTTTTAGGGAATCTCTAATTATTAGTAGTTTTAAAAAAAACTTTTTTCTTGAATATTCTACATAATTATTTCATCATAATTAATGTATATTGTTCTGGAAACATTTTCTTTTGACGATTTTATATTTTCCCAAATGCGTCCATCTATATATGAAAAGGATTTTTCTTTTCTACGTTTGAAAAAAACAAACATTTGTATTGTCCTTAATTGAAGAAGATTCACATAGTAAAATAGATAGAGAGCAGAATTTTCGATCAATTATATAAAGTCCTTAAAGCCTATGATGTCGAACTGATTTACCTTTTTAGCTATACTGTTAACAGGGAAATATTTGCTGCAGTTTTTATTTCGCTATTGTCGCGGTAAGAATGAAAACGCCAAAACTAATCTTCCTCGAGTATTTCATGGATATCTGATTGATTCACAGAATTAAGACCATCCATGAACATATACCAATTTGACAAATAGGATTATGTACAGGGGCAATTTATAAAAACGGGTTTTTAAGATGACAAATGTATATCACAAATTAAAATTTTACTTCTGAATGAAAGGCAGTGTTAAAAACCAATTTGAAATCTGCCAACTCATGACAATCGAAATAAAATGAAATCTATTTCAAACAAGCGGCAATTATTTATATTCTTGTATAAACAACACTCTTGACAGTTAGACACCTTTACGTTTAAAATGATAACAACATCGTTTTAAATCATTTGCTAAATTGTGTACAGCCACAAATCGCGAATTCACAAACGGCGCAAATAAAGATCCACTTATAGTATGTCGGGAATTACTGACGGCGCTAAACATTACCGATTTTTTAGTAGTAAAATGCTAATGTGAAATTGATCCTTTATCAATAGCAAAACTGGAAATCAATTTTACATTTTAAAAAGCGCTATAAAATTTGTACCGTTCATATTATTGCATGAAACCAAAGAACAAAAAAATAATAATTATAAAAAAAAAAAAATGTTACTGCAATTTTGTGTCGGACATTTTGAGTAGTTTAATCTCATTCAATATTCAAATGAAAAGGGTTTGCACCATACGATTAGAAACCACAATTACATGAAAAGCATTTAACGAGGAAGTTGTTTTGATTAATTATGACAAACTATTTTGATATTGTAATTTGAATACCTGCCTGAGTAACTGAGATCCAGATCAAGAATGAGGTTGTGTTTGATTTTAAATTTTGGTGTACAATAGTGCTTTGTGGTATGCTGTTTGTGTTTCGCATTTTTGTTGTTGATGGTTATAATGTTATCTGTGTTTCGTCGATTTCTAGTTAAGAATATGTCCCCCTTTTATCTTCTTTTTTTTCAAGGAGAACGAAAACATTGTTTTCAAATTCAATTGCTTAATTGAAATTACAAGGGTCCTTTCTAATTATTTTTAATCATGAGTGGAGGAATTATGTTTTTATTCTTTCCATGCATATGTCAATCTATCTTCAAAACATATCGTAATAATCTAATCTCTTCCAAAACAAACCTATATCATGACGATAGCGAAAGATTTAAATTCATCATTAGATACTGCAACTGATCGTTGATGTTTCTCATTTTTACGCTTGCTTTCATATTTATACAAACATTGATTATAATTGTATAAATGGCAATCTATATCGGACATTGTTGCAGGAATGAGTGCATCGCACCATTATCAATAAATAAAACACATTTTAAATAAAGATTTCACTGATGCTCGGGATGAATTATTTTTTCACTTTATGTTTAACTTCATACTAGCCATATATATATGTATCGTGGTAAAAGAGCTGTTTATCAGTATTATCAATATTTTGACAGGTCTGGTCCCTATATGAAAAATGTTAGTCTTTTTACCTTCAAATGCCTTACAACATCCCATATTGCCAAAATGTTTAAGTATAAATAAGGAATAAACTCATCATAGATACCAGGATTAAAATTTTGTATCGATTGTAATGACTACAATAGGTATATTTACAATTCCACTACTAAAAAGGACATTTTAACGAAAAGAAAAAACACAACATGTTCTGCAAAAATATATGTTAGTGTACTATCGAAACTGTAAGCGTAACTATTAATTGAGACAGCTTCAGAGGGTTGTGCTGTATACGTAGCTTACCAAGACAATGAAGACATTCAAACACTCCACCAACAGTTGAACAGCCTAATCAACAGTATATATATAGTGTCACATTATGTGATAAAAAGTTCAATGTGAGTTGTAAATGCATTAATTTAGTATAGTAAGATATATTGATAGTTTTATATGAACTAAAAAATCTAACAAAAATACCAAACTCCCAAAAACAAAACAGCCCAAAAACAACCAACTGAAGGTCAGTATATAAAGAACCTAGGGAAAAACAACGGTCATATGTCTTACTTGGTGCATGCATTTTCCGAGGAAAATGGTTGTTAAAACAACCTAAACAGACATAATAGGTAAATATGATACTAATTGAGATTCAGCAGCCCAAATTGTGTTAACATAAATCACTATAATATACACGTTGTAGATAAAGTACGAATTGCGTAAAATATAAATACAAGGATAAACAAAATGGAACAACACTGTAACCTCGTGCGTCCGATTCGTTCCTCAAGACTTATCAGGGATGCCAAAGTAATAAAAAAAAAACGATAGCAGGATACATAAATACCGAGTCTCTTCAAAATTCATAAGACCAACAGAAACATAATAGCACGAAGGAAAATAAAAGGAACACTAAAATGAATAAAAAAAACTGCACAACCTCAGCATCGTGAATCAATAACTCGAGACAATCACGACAAAATGCAGATTACTTTTTTTGTGTTTAATTATTAATATATTACATTGTTTGAACTTATCACTGTTAACAGCTTTTTTATCAGTAGCTGTTTGATTTTCCAACCCATAAATATATAACCTTAGCTCGTTTTGGCAAAAAAAGTCAGAATTAAGAGTACTTAATGTTCTTCAACTTTGTGCTTTATTTGGACTCTAAATTGCTTTTATTCGAGCAGCACTATTTCGTCTTTTGTAGACGAAACATTTGTCCGGTGTGCACAGTTATAAGCCGGGTATCGTTGAAGAGTTCATTTGGCAAATTTTCTTCTACATATGGGACTTTGCGTCAGTGGAAGTTATATGTACAAACTTATTAGAATTTGTAATCTTGGTATGCTAGTATAGTATTTATCTACATTAATGACTGTAAAAAAGAGACGAACGATACCGAAGGGAGATTCAAACGCATAAGTCGAAAACAAACTAACAACGCCGTGGATAAGAACTAAAAGAGAGGTACACAACAAAACACAAAAATCTAAAGAATGAGCACTGTATTGTCCATAGGATAAGCTGAAATGCTTCCTAAAATTTTGTTTACGTGAGGTTAACTCGATATTATTTTAGGTAACGATTTTAAAGTAACATTGCACTTATGAAATGATTAATACGATAATCAATACGACATGTAATAAATCACAAAATTGTGACTATTTTGATATTCAAATATTATAATCTATTGCTACCTTTTAGATAATATATTCTAGCTTATTTTAAGTGTAAGAGCCCAAGCTTTCGGTATGCATGTACTTGTATGTTTAAATAGACATGTTAAATCAAAGACACTAGAAAATACGTCCTTTCAATTGACATGATGTTCACAAGAGAAATAACACACACCATTGGAATTATAAATGAAGTGAATGACCTCTGAAACCTCGCAATTTGGGTTTTGTTCCTTATCGAACTTTTACAACAATATACGATAAAGTTAATATAATCATAAACTTACCGTGACATTTTTAAAATGTAACACAATAGGTTTAAATATATGATGAGAGCTAATCATATGTGTTATTTAAAAGCAATATGATTTCTAAGTAACTTACCCAACCAGAAAAAGCCATGTCAATCAAATTCAGTACAAAGATAGTGTGTGCATTTCCACAATTATAGTAGCTGTTGTAGTGGTTATATTTTTTGCAATCACTGTCCATGTCGGTGGTACTTAAAATAGCTCCAACAATACCAAGGATTCCACATATTACACCTAGACTGATCTGTAGTCCACCCAGTTTTTGAAGTGCTCTTATTCGTGATATGGGTAAATCTGATTGCGCTGGTAGGTGTAGATGATTTGGACCTATTTGAGCATCGGTGTTCATTATCTATGAAAAGAAATCATGCAGAAATTGAAATATTCCATACCGATGATGTTTGTTTAACTCGATGTTTTCTCATTATTTTGTCTCTTTTTGTGGTCATCCTACATAAGTTTGCAGTTGCGAGATACATCATTTCGGGTTTTTTATGCATGTTGATAGAGCTAGTATCATTGATCCGGTTGCAAATGGTAAACATTTATATAAATGTGTAATTGAAATTCGTTACAATCTATTTTTCAATAACCTCTCTCTGTACAATCAGTGACATTGAGATTTCAAATCTACCAGTCTCCCATCAAGGCGTATTCATAATAAGGCCACCTGAAATTAATTAGTAGATTTTCATTCAGATGGGTTTTTTTTTAATCGGTTGGGTGGGAGGATTTAATTTTTTTAATCTTTATTTCCTACGTAACCCGTTTGTAATGTGTTCTTCATATGCAAGGTTAAAAATAAGCTTATATCAGGTATCTATGAGAAATTCTAGATAGTTTACAAATTCTTGAATACATATTTCTGATTGGCAACCACTGTTCTACATGAAATTGCTGCTCTAGAAATATTTTTTTTGCATAAAGAAATGCCAGTACCAAGTAAGGAATATGACAGAATTACTTGTTTCAGTAAAGCCGTGGAGAAATGCTCTCTTTTAGACTACCTTCATCCAATTTACTTTGCCCTCTAAGCTATGGTTTGTAGTGCCAACAAAATGAAGCATTGGGTATGCAACACAAGTGTTATGAGTACGCGTGAAATGATCACTCAAACTGTGTTTAAAATAATAGGGTTGATGCTTTTAAGATTGTCAGATTTTTAAGATTTTTAAGTGCAAATATAAATACATGTACAAAGTAAAATATGTACTAAACAAAAAAGAAAAAGAAGTTAAATGACTCTATTTGGGGTCAGGGGACAGAGCGGATTTGCTGTTTATCAACAAAGAACAAACATCATTCGAACAAAAGGCTTGCTATAATACATTTTGTAAGTTGGCGGACCTTTTGTACTCAATATACTGTCATACATCGCTGAAGTTCGTGCTTGTGTTAATTTCAGTATTCAAGTCTTGTTTTTTGTTGTTGTTCCAATATTTTCCACGATGCTTGTGCTTTGGATATCATTCCTGACACAAAGTCATTGTATTAATAAAAGAAAATCCATGGTTTTCTAATTACTAAAATGTGTGACATACCTCGATTTGATTTCTTGGACAACGCCTTTTACTCGTAACCCGAATATTTCAAGCTCTTCCGGTAATCAAGCTCTAATCTCGGAAGATAATGGTGTCATCATAGAACAATAGAATATGTACCCTAGATTATGTTGGTTTAATTACCTGTGGTCACCGGTATCTTATAGGAAGAGCATTTTTTTAATTAAATAAAAACATCGGGGCGGGACGACTTAAGGGTGGCAGGCGGGGATGAAAATCTATCAATTAATCTAAATTGGCCATATATAATGATATGTACTAACGTCTCAGTGAACATCTGACATGTATGCAACACATTGATGGAAGGATATTATGATAATTGTTATTGTGGTGATTGTGGTTTTTATCAGATACCATACATAAACACGCGAACTGGTTTTGAGTTTAGACTTTTTTTTCCAAAATTTCCTAATAATATTTCGTAAGTAAATTGTTTTGCATTTAACGATCATATTTTATTGACAGAACTGTTTGTATAGAATATATTTTAATAATTGATTTATGTTAGCCTAATCTTCATTGAAAACTTTTTCTGGTTTATATGTTTTACAATTCCAAAAGGTCACATACATAGTGTACAGAGAATTATTTTATACGAGCTAAAGTCAGTATATCGAAGAGAAATAAATGCATATTAATACATTCAACATATCAAAATGGCACACCTACAGCAAGGTCTTATGGTAAGCTTGGCAATGAGACAACTATCCACCAGAGAGGAAAAGACGCAGATGTAATCATCAATAGGTAACCGTACGTTCTTTTACAATGAGTAAACATTATACCATACGCCATTAAAGGCCTGTGCATGACAAACGTAGATAAATTAAATAAACAAAAAACAACAACTGTCGGTTAATTAACAAAAAAGCAGGCATGAAAAACAGCAAAAATCCATCACACTGATTTACCGACAAAAACAAGTAGATCTTTTAACATATTTGATATTATTCAAACCATATATCCGCTGATCTGAACAAAAGAGACAATACTTCATAATTTTCTTCTTCGAATATGTTTTCAAATTTGCCTAGACATTTTGGTGTTTCGGCTTTTGATATTGCTTTGTATTTAAATATGTTTGACTGCTTTTTAATCTTCGTGCGGTAGTATTTTTGTTTGAAGAGGGATTTGTTTTAAAATCTCAATAACCTTACACTAACTTAACTGGTTTATTAAGAAGATGAGTTATATCGTTGAGACATATTTCCTTTGTTTATAAGAAAGGGGGATAGAAACTAGAGGCTCTAAAGAGCCTGTGTCGCTCACCTAGGTCTATGTGAATATTAAAGTAAACAAAGGAAGCAGATGGATTCATGACAAAATTGTGTTTTGGTGATAGTGATGTGTTTGTAGATCTTACTTTACTGAACATTTTTCTGCTTACAATCATCTCTATCTATAATGAACTTGGCCCAGTAGTTTCAGAGGAAAATGTAAGTAAAAATTTACAAACTTTATGAAAATTGTTAAACTTTATTGACTATAAAGGACAATAACTCCTTTGGGGTCAGTTGACCATTTCGGTCATGTTGCCTTATTTGTAAATCTTACTTTGCTGAACATTATTGCTGTTTACAGTTTAACTCTATCTATAATAATATTCAGGGTAATAACCAAAAACATCAAAATATCCTTAAAATTACCAATTCAGGTGCAGCAACCCAACAACGGGTTGTCCTATTTATCTGAAGATTTCAGAGCAGATAGATCTTGACCTGATAATTAATTTTTCCCCCTGTCAGATTTGCTTTAAATGCTTTGGTTTTTGAGTTATAAGCCCAAAACTGCATTTTACCCATATGTTCTATTTTGAGCCATGGCAGCCATATTGGTTGGATGGCTGGGTCAATGAACACATTTTTTAAACAAGAAACCCCAAAGATGATTTTGAGTTTGGATTGATTTGGCCTAGTAGTTTAAGAGGAGATGATTTTTCTAAGATTACTAAGATTTACAAAAAATGGTTAAAAATTGACTATAAAGGGCAATAACTTCTTAAGGGGTCAACTAATCATTTCGATCATGTTGACTTATTTGTAAATCTTACTTTGCTGAACATTAATGCTGTATACACATGATACAGTTTACGCTATCTATAATAATATTCAAGATAATAATCAAAAACAGCAAAATTTCCTTAAAATGACCAATTCAGGGGCAGCACCCAACAACAGGTTGTCCGATTCATCTGAAAATTTTAGGGCAGAAAGATCTGGCCCTGATAAACAATTTACCTCCATGTCAGATTTTCTTTGGTTTTTGAGTTATAATCCAAAAACTGCATTTTACCCCTATGTTCTACTTTTAGCCGTGGCGGCCATCTTGTTCGGATGGCCGGGTCCCCGGACACAATTTTAAAATTAAATACCCCAAAGATGATTGTGGCCAAGTTTGGATTAATTTGGCCCAGTAGTTTCAAAGGAGAAGATTTTTGTAAAAGATTACTAAGATTTACGAAAAATGATTAAAAAAAGGGCAATAACTCCTAAAGGGGTCAACTGACCATTTCGGTCATATTGACTTATTTGTAAATCTTACTTTGCTGAACATTATTGTTTCTAACAGTTTATCTCTATCTATAATAATATTTAAGATAATAACCAAAAACAGCAAACTTTCCTTAAAACTACCAATCCAGGGGCAGTAACCCAACAACGGGTTGTCCAATTCATCTGAAAATTTCAGGGCAGATAGATCTTGACCTGATCAACAATTTGACTCAGTCAGATAAGCTCTAAATGCTTTGGTTTTCGAGTTATAAGACAAAAACTGCATTTACCCCTATGTTTAATTTTTTTGCCGTGGCGGCCATCTTGGTTGGATGGCCAGGTCATCGAACACAATTTTCAAACTAGATACCCTAATAATGATTTTGGCCGTGTTTGGTTAAATTTGGCCCAGTAGTTTCAGAGGAGAAGATTTTTGTAAAAACTAACGACGGACGACGGACGACGGACGCAAAGTGATGAGAAAAGCTCACTTGGCCCTTTGGGCCCGTTGAGCTAAAACAAAATGGTTGTTGTCGGCTTAATTATCGGTCAATGATAACAAATTAAAGATTAATTGATATAATAGTTATCAAATTACCAGGAATATAATTTAAGACGCCAGACGCGTGTTTCGTGTAAATAAGACTCATCAGCTGATATCAAAAGTTAAAAAGTCAAACAAGTGCAAAGTCGAAGAGCATTGAGGACCCAAACCAATTAAGCAATGTTTATCCAAAGGCAATTTTTTTAATCGACGTATACCCCACATTTCCTGTTTAAGAAGTAAAAAAATTTAAAAAAGGGAATATATCAACCATGGAATTACACCAATACCTTGTCCGTTACTCTCTTTCCCAACCGTATGTTCCACCTACTCTGAAAAATAGTTTCAAATACCTGCTTTTCTTTTTTATTCCTCTGTCAGTGAAAATACTTGCGAAGAAAAATCCCGTCACTTGTTTATGCTGATTGTATTTGGTATTTTAAACATAGAAATTGTAAGGTATAATCTCGATGATATCAAACGTTTGATTTTGTAAACTGAACTTAACGAACTATATGCGATAGTGAATGATATGAATCTATGACTAAGGAAATCCTGTGTTGATGTGCACCTTTTATCTTTGGTTTGAATACTGTATGAAATCGGAACTACGTTATGCAATTCAGATTTTAACGAAAAAGTGGTGTAATATACTTTTCAATACTAGACGAATTGATTTTATGGAGAGGAAGAAAATGTTTGCAGACGAAAATAATGTAACGTCACAGTACCCACATTGAACCGATTACCAAATTTGAACTCATTTATCAAAAATAGCAACGGGAAGTAAATTTTCTTAGAGTGTAAACAATCTGTTTGTTTATGATTTGACATTATGAACGTCTTTCAAGATAGCTACATTTATCAAATCATACAGATCAATAATGTGTATCAGTACGTCGACGACACGTATTCTAATAATTCTTGAATAATATTAACCAGGTACGCAATAGATCAAGAGTTTTTTTTCGACGTAGTCGGTATAGTTTCGATTTGTGCACTTTGAACTTAAGGATGCTTCACTATGGCAACAGACTACGCATGCTCGAAAATCCTATCTGTGATTGGACAAAATGCTGTCACGGTGGGTGATTTGGTTGTGTTTGAAAAAACGTCTCGAAAATTATATCTTGGTGGAAAGCAAGTGAAAAACTATAAATACTTGAACTCTTTGCATCCATGACAGCTGTTTATTTGGGCCAATTATATAATTTTTAATGTAAACTTTGTAGACTTTTAGAACACACCTACGCATGTGAGATTTCCGCGGGGTTTTTGGTGAATGTAAACAGAAAGATACTACTAATACTACCAATCTTTTCTAGCTTTTTTTTACCATGAATTAAGTTTAATGTAAACAGTAGTAAACGCATATTTGTTTTTTTTTTATTTACACTAGGAGCTTTGACAAATAAAAATATTACATGTAGGTGTCATCACAATATTCTTATAAATATATTATTGCCTTAATAAAACCAGACTTAGTAAATAATTTCTTGTAGTTACATTCAGATGGAGATTTCATTTAAGAGGTCCTGCATCATTAAGTCATTGTGCTTCTGAAGGTTATCGAAATGATAGTTTTAAAAATATACTCAAATTTAAATACGTCGGATATCTTTTTTTAAAGATAGTTCTTGTTAATGAATTTCACCGGTTGATTCGAGGTCATTATTTAATGAATTACACCGGTTTTGATCCGAGGTTATTGGTGTAAATGACGTCAATGAGCAATCGGTCCTTACTGTGACGTAATAACGTAAGCATTGTGAAATAGGAAATAAATGGATTTATTAAGTCATCTAATGACCAAACGTTTATGAAAACCAAAAATAATGACCATTTTATATGTTTGTTTCCAGAAGACTGGAGAGATGGGATAAAGAACATACACTAAACTGCAGTCAAGTTTATCGTTCGATAATTCATTGATAAAATTCTGGCGTATCATAAACGAACAACTTGAAACGTCATATTGCATTGGCCGTTATATTCAAATACATTAACAATGTTAGAGTGTGCACGTGAATTGACACAGGAGATCGACAATGGAATGTGCTATGTTACAACAAACGTTAAAAGAGTTAAATAAATGTGTTTGTAATGCTGTGTCGTCGCTTGATTGTCAACAAGTTGGATCAAAATGTTATGTTCGTGATTTTTTTTATTTAGTTATGTTCTTCACGAATAAAATAGAATATTTTGTTTATTTTCCAAATTATAGGGCGTATGACATTTGCGCCGATTTTACAAAATTTCATTCTTTCATTTGCGCCGATTTCATTTTTTCATTTGCGCCGATTTTATATTTTCTCCTCGTTATATACATTTATACAGGTAATAATGGTTTACTTTTATAAATTGTTATTTGGATAGAGAGTTGTCTTACTGGCACTCACAAAAAAAACAATTAGTTGGTCAACATTAGGTAATTTAATACCTTTCCGAATATAATCTTTACTAGACTACCATGTATTAATATCAGAAATATGTTATTGATTACAACATATAAATGCATCATATAATAATCCTTTTTTCAAACCTTCCATTCTATGACATTGATAAAGTTATAATAAAATAGATGAAAAATCTTCCAAACTCTGACATCACAGCTATGTTACCAAGAATATATCGTTAAATTTATTATGAGCTTATTGAGAAGAATCCTGACCAAAAACTTTTTCTAATATATAACATTATCTTTTTTACATGCAGCTGAATAAGTACGAAACATTTATTAGATTGACATTGAAACGCCATTCTAACTATGTCATGTACCATATTAATTCTCTTTTCAAGCCTTCCTGTGTTTCCGAAAATATTACTACAGTTCGGTAAACTTGTTTTGTATATAAATCAGGCCGTTAGTTTTCTTGTTTGAATTGTTTAACATGTGTCATTTCGGGGCCTTTTATAGATGACTATGTGGTATAGGTTTTTCTTATTGTGGAAGGCCGTACGGTAACATAGCTATAGTTGTTATTTTCTATTTCAGTTGGTCTCTTGTGGAGAGTTGTCTTATTGACAATCATACCAAAACTTCTTATTTTTAATTTATTCTTAGTTTTGTTTTTCTCATTGCAAACACATAACGATGTAACTTAACCAATAGGAAAAGCACGGGGTTATTCCATACCTATTTGAGAATTGAATTCAATATTTCGCCGAGAGAAAACCGTTAAGAGTCTGTTATCTAATTCAAAAATTTAGAACTGAGGACCTTATTAGAACTATTGCACAAAGTTATCATATAAATACATTTTACATGCACTTATTAGAACTATTGCACAAAGTTATCATATAAATACATTTTACATGCACATGTATGTAAGCTAGAATTACCATAAGATAATGAAGTACATAATCGTTTACCATGTTTACCTGATCAGCCCATTCAACTTTCGGTCGTTTATAGTACGCGTGTTCTTTTTTCGCAGGTGTGCTTGGACTAGGTTTAAAAGTTTATTAAATTGACCAATGACAACGATCGTTCCCTAACGAGTTAATCTTATAAAGTGTGTTTGATTGATTATGTCGCAAGGCCTTTTACTAAGCATTGTCGCAGTTCAGTGTATTGCTGCACTCAAATTAAGGCTTATGAAATTAACAAAAAAAACACTGAGTAAAACACCTCGCACCTGTGTATTAAATTCACTCACCAACGTATAGTTAATGTGGCATGAGCATAGGAACAAGCTAGAATATAGTTCAGTCATTGTAGCTCCCTCATGCAAAGCTCTGATTCCTTTCACGAATTTGACTATGCTTTTTGGACCTTTTGGATTATAGCTCTTCATCTTTTATATAGATTTGGATTTCAAATATTTTGGCCACGAGCATCACTGAAGAGACATGTTTTGTCGAAATGCGCATCTGGTGCAACAAAATTGGTACCGTTGATTTTATTACTACCACTGGGTCGATGCTTCTGCTGGTGGACTATTAGTCCCCGAGGGTATCACCAGCCCAGTAGCCAATACTTCGGTACTGGCATGAAAATACGGATTGTTTGTGTTATTAAAATTTGCTGTTACAAAATATTAGAAATTATTATAAATTAAGGAATGTATCTCCCTCATGCAAAGCTCTGATTCCTTTCACGAATTTGACTATGCTTTTTGGACCTTTTGAATTATAGCTCTTCATCTTTTATATAGATTTGGATTTCAAATATTTTGGCCACGAGCATCACTGAAGAGACATGTTTTGTCGAAATGCGCATCTGGTGCAACAAAATTGTAACCGTTGATTTTATTACTACCACTGGGTCGATGCCTCTGCTGGTGGACTATTAGTCCCCGAGGGTATCACCAGCCCAGTAGCCAATACTTCGGTACTGGCATGAAAATACGGATTGTTTGTGTTATTAAAATTTGCTGTTACAAAATATTAGAAATTATTATAAATCAAGGAATGTATCTCCCTCATGCAAAGCTCTGATTCCTTTCACGAATTTGACTATGCTTTTTGGACCTTTTGGATTATAGCTCTTCATCTTTTATATAGATTTGGATTTCAAATATTTTGGCCACGAGCATCACTGAAGAGACATGTTTTGTCGAAATGCGCATCTGGTGCAACAAAATTGGTACCGTTGATTTTATTAGCATATTTTCCTTGTAAACGAGAGATAACTCAAAAACAAAAATTCTGTATCGTCGTTTCCGCATGTATTATATAGTCCGAGAACGCAATCAATTTAGTTGTGCTATTTTTTCACAACAATAAATGTAAGCTAAAATCAGAATCTCCCCTGCGTTTCCTCAATATAGATTTAGAGAAGTGTACTACGTTTGAGAAAGTATATGCAATGTTAACCTTACAAAAGATTCTACAAGCTATCTTCAAAACTTGGACAAATGTGTGTACCGTTTTTTTTAAAACAAGAGGTATTTAATTCTTATCTATCTTAACTCTACCAAATCAATACTTTACCTTAAAATTCATGACTCAATTTGTTCACAGTTTAATTTCGTATCCCTTCTTGCTTTCATTTAGTATGAGACTTGCAACAACATTTTTAAAATGTATAAAGAAGAACGATACTATTCATACTACAACTAGAAACTATATTTACAACAAAAATGCATTTACGATATGGCACCTTGTTTTCCTAATACAACTTATCAATTAAAATAATATAGCTACAAAAGTAAAATCAAAGTCAATAAATCAGTTTTCCTGAATGCTAGTTTCAATAGCAGAAGCATCCAGTGCAATAGTAGTAAGCTTAGTAACTGTTTATAAAGTGTTAACCTTCGTTGTGAATGTCAGTTAACAAGAACCAGTAACTGCAAATAATTTAGATACTGAACGTTAATCTTATTCAAATATTCAGGGAAACTCATACTTATTCATAATGTAATATGCAGTTAGATAAGATATAAAAATAAATAATCAACAGTTTTAATTTAAACATAAATGGAAATAATATCAATAAATGTCTTATTATTTGATAGAACAAACATCAACCGAGTCACTCTTCCTTTCATAACTTTGACACTGTCAGAACCAGAATCTGTTTCCAAAGGAATATCTTTAGCATTTACGATCTGTTTAGAATACGTAAATGTCCCAATTGTTTATGATTGCCAACGACTATGTCCAAAGTACCATATCGTTGATGCGATGTGGGCACAGCATTCTACTTCACGGGCACCAACTTTACATGTACACATTTTGACTGATCTCGTCATTTCAAAAATCGTTTACCAACTGAGCACGAATACAATCGATGAGCGCACTCACTATCTCAAATGTGTGGTACATGTACATAGTGGTTAGAAGTAACCTTATCGAAAAAAAAACATTGCTTGATACGGCCATTCGCTTTCGATCATCCACCTTAATTTAGTTAACTGAAATGCGTTGCCTCCTCTGTATTGTGTTGTTTCATTCCTTTCCTTATATAAAACGGCATCTCTACCTTTTAATTCATATTTTCTAAGAATTTTTAAGCATCTTTGAATATACACCACAAAAACATCATTCTCCAGAACCCAATTTATAATGTCCTCAGTATTTGTCTCAAATAAATACTTTGTAATTGAAGCATCATTATTATGATAATCAGCAAAGTAAGGCCCGTGACATTCAAGATGTAGCCATCTGCTTCAAGAATTAACATAGGTTTAACTAAAGCTCTTCTTTTATGCATGGTATATGTCATCATTTGAAATTGGTGAAACGAGATGTTTTGTATATACAAGTAAGTACCATATACAACAGGGTAACTGTATCATCGTTGGTGTTGTATGCTTTTGAGAAAATTCTTTATGAGTAATGTGGTTAAAGTCTATAAAAGAGGGCACGAAACTCTGCATCAATAATTTTCTCTTTTTGAATGAACAGCTCGTCGTATTTGGTTAGATCTGTCAAATTAACGTAGTTATTATCAGATTGACGACGAAATATAAAAAAAAACTTTGATGACTGCCCAATTTTTTCCCAACAGCTCTGATATTTCCGTACTGTTAAAATATGATGATGATGAGGATTGTTGTACAGTTTTCCAAGAAATTTTGTTTAAAATATTTGCCAATAAGATGGTCTGGATAACATCTGTCATTTGTCGTTATAAATACTCAACAGTAGTATACCGCTTTTCTAAATTCATAAATCGATTGAGAAAAAAACAATTCCGGGTTACAAACTTAAACTCGGGAAAACATATCAAATATAAGAGAAGAACAAAGACACAACAAAAACACTAAAATGCATCACATACAGAAACATACTATGAGATAACAATAGCCATTTTCCTGACTTGGTAGAGAACATTTAAAGAAAAAATGGTGGGTTGAACCTGGTTAGCCAAACCTTACGCTTTAATGGCAATGTTAAATATAACACTAACATGACAACATTTCATGACAGGACCACTAAATGAAGAACATATACATGTAGAACAGAGAAACACACATATAAACAAGACAATAAAACATTACGACAGCTTATAGTTATCAAAGGTACCAGCCCTACAGATCTAAAGCATTGATGACCCAAAATTCAAAAAAGTTGTGCCAAATACGGCTAGGTTATCTGCCTGGGATAAGAAAATATTAAGTATTTGAAATTATTCATAATTTTGCAAATAGTAAATTTATAAAATATAAAAATGACCATATAATTGATATACATGTAAACACCGAAGTGGTGACTAACTACAGAATAAAAACGAATACGTAAAACAACCTAAATCAGGACATAAAAAAATAGCACAGCCGGACAACGCATTGCATGTCAGCCGAATAGATAGACGCACAATAGAGACGTCACAGGTAAATTTATAAAAAAAAAATCCAAAAAATAGGGTAGAGTTTAAAATTATGTTTGTAATACTGCTATTACATGTATTTAATAAAAATGAAAACTACAATACTTATTAATATAGAATTGTGTTAGTAATTAGATAATTAATTGTATTATCTAGCTATGTCGGTATTTCTTCTAAATCAAACTGAAAACCAAATAGTATTTTCATAGTGTACATTAAATTTAGTTGACCCAAACTAAAATCTTATAAATGAACTGGGTAATAAATTATCTTTACCCTCACACACGAATAAAATAGAAAAAAAAGTAGTAATTACAACTACAAACGATACGTAATTTGACAATAACAAATATAACATCAAAACTAAATACATGAATTTTGGATAGCAAAATACCGTTACACGTCTTATAGCAATGCGAATTAACACTCAGCAAAACAGCCACATTCGGGAATAGGTCAGGTTCAGTACTTAACAGATCAGACGACGTAATGGAAAACCACAATTTAAATAAACTCATCATAGATATCAGGACTAAATTTAGTATATACGCCAGACGCGAGTTTCGTCTACAAAAGACTCATCAGTGACGCTCGAATCCAAAACAGTTTAAAAGGCCAAATAAAGTACGAAGTTGAAGAGCATAAGACGTGGTAAAAATTTCCTTAGTTCGTTATAAATATGCCCTTATCAATAAGCGCCTGAGTTGCTGTTCCTTTTGGAACAACCATCAGTCGATGTCACCTAGTGTTTTTCTTCTTGCAGGTAATACATCCCTGATGAGATTTCGATGTAGATGAAATGCTGAATTGTATTGTTTGGGCTAATAACTTCAGCAGGACCCGACATTCACAATTTTCGTCATCATCTGTTGCATCTTTTGAGATGGAAGTTCTCTTCTGATTCGCGTTCGAAACTTGGAGCATTATATATCATGCGCATATACATTCCTTTTTATCGAAGACTCGATGTAGTTTTTTGTTGTGTGTTTATGACTGGTCGTCTATTGTTTTCTTTTACATGTGTTTTAAATCATATGACACAACTATAGTTTCGTATTCTTTGCATCTCATTTTTTGGCCACTCCAACCATTGCATTGCATTGAAAAAAAGATAAATGAGAAAAATATACATTTTACTTTATTGGTTTGATACACAATTAATGAGTTTGTATTGCCATGGTTATCCGTGATACTATGTTCCTTTATGGCAGTCATCTTTGATTAATGATCCGCATCAAAAACTCAAAATTAGAACAGGAACATGTTTTAATCTACCAAGCAGTTTCTTAGAAAAAGATATTTGAAAATTCATACAATCAGAACGTATTTTTGGTCTTGGCAGCCATGTTGAATTTCCGATAAGCACCCAAAACTCAAAACTGTTTAGTAACAACCACTAAACGATCCAGTCAATTTATTTTTGTAATTTGCCGAACGATTATTCGAGAAAGATTCCAATGAGAAAAAAATTACAGAAACCGCCGCCGAATTCGACAGACGCAAAGTGATTACAAAACCCTCTTATGACCCTTTGGTCCATGTGAGCTTAAAATGAACATCACTTATGCATTTACAGTTTTATACATGTATGAACGTAATGTAATGTCGGAATTTTTTTTATGGATTTCAAGCATACATGGAACGACAGTGTCACAAACGGATTTAGTCCATTCTGCTTAGAAGTCATTTGCGTGCAGACCTTTTCAATTCTTACATTTATTGGTTACTGCCTTTGCAATTTTGTGAGACCGGTAATCATCTACATGAATCATCAATATAAAAAAATCGATAAAGGCTTCAACTGGAAAATACGTGTCTTGAAACAATGCGGTAGTTTTCTACATGTTTCCATTTACTGCATCCGTATGTCTGTATGCAGTTATGAACTCAACCATATTAGTCTGATTTCAAGGAATATAGAGATAAATTAGATGATTTGATTTAAATTAGATTGTAATCACCTTTTCCGAGTTTACCTCCCTCATCGCTTCCTCCGGTTCTGCTCAAAAAAGTTATTTATGATTTCACTACCAACGAGGTACTTTTAAAGTTTGATTGGTCTGAATTGTTATCAAAGTGTGTCTCCCTCATTCGCATTATCTCACCTTATCCCCGTCAACCTGTCTCCAACATGTAATGTTGATGTAACTTTTAAGAAAATAATTGATTTATAGAATGGACCAAATTATACATGTACTTCTTTCTTTGCTGCGGGTATTTTTGAACTAGTGTGACTTAACCATAATGATTGTCTTATTATTATGTTTTTCACATGCAAAAGAAAATAATAAATCGAAGGTTCCTGTAAGATTTGCGGAGGTTAAAAATTTACACGTAAATCGAACATGCCATCGCTACGCTACACTATCAACTTAGTTTGCATTGTCAAAATATCTATTAATAAGACACTAAGTAAACAAATCTCTTAAAGAAAAAAAATGCCGTTATATCACATATATACACTGTTACCTAAGTACAGATTATAATTAGAAGATTTTTTTTCAAAGAAAGAATACAAATTATGAACTTTAAGAAATAAATAATAATGCAATAAAGGAAATTTAAAAAAAAAAACACGGAATTGCCTCAGATCAACCTTGTAAATATTTGGTACAGTGTTTATAAATCTTCCTTACACAACTTGCAATCAAGATTTGTAAGTATGTTTTTTTTTAATTTTTTTCCCAAATTCGTGTCGTGTAATCCTGTCGAAACTCTCCAGCTTACTCACTAACTCTCGCTCATTCACTCTCTCTCCAGCTTACTCACTCTCTCTCGCTCATTCACTGTCTCGCTCATACACTCTCTCTCGCTCATTCACTCACTCACGCTCCATTCACTCACTCTCGCTCACTCATTCACTCTCTCTCACTCATTCACTCTCTCTCGCTCATTCACTCACTCTCATTCACTCACTCACGCTCAATTCACTCACTCTCGCTCATTCACTCACGCTCATTCACTCGCTCATTCACTCACCTCTCGCTCATTCACTCACCTCTCGCTCATTCACTCTCTCGCTCATTCACTCTCTCGCTCATTCACTCTCTCGCTCATTCACTCACTCATTCGCTCTCACTCACTCTCGCTCACTCTCGCTCATTCACTCATTCACTCATTCACTCTCGCTCATTGACTCACTCACTATCCAGCTCATTCACTCACTCACTCACTCACTATCCAGCACTTTCACTCACTCACCATTATATATTACCTTTCCTTAGACATCGTTCTAGGCATTTGACAACCCAACAGGACAACCCACTTGTGACTGGCAAAAGCAATACTTATGTTCTACTCCGCTGTAAAATATCACAGTATATCCAGCCGAACATCATTGTCTCCCAGTATCAGGCAAAGGGCAACACCTTCACCTTCAGCTAAACTTCATTAGGTGAGGAGCAAGTTTATTAGTAGTTTTGACATGAAATTTTAAATCTCAACCAAAATGTTGTGTGCTTTGGTATTTTTACAAATGACTTCTTGCAGTTTTATCTTACAAAAGGATGTTTATGATATTTGGCTATCATTTGCATGATGGTTTTTCATCATTCTATGTACTTTTCAAATATATTTGTCGAAACATGTTTATTTAATAAGTTATTGAGAAAATTGGAAACATCCATTTTCAAGGACGATAACTGCAATTGATATTTTATTCGGATTAATACCATGTGTCGGTACGTGTTTTGTAGAAACCGTTTTCAACATGATCCTTGGTTTGTCTCAGAAAACTACCACACACTAAGTTTGTCAGACTTGGAAACATGGTAATATATCACCAAAAGAGTACCAAAGTTGTGTAATATATTTCAGTTATCGTTCAAAATCCATGGATCACAATTAGATTTTGACCGACTGCAATAATCGCTTCGATCAGATAAAAATATTGGGAAGAACACATGTAATGAAACAAGTGTTGTTGATTATTTAATTATTTAATAAATTGAATATGTTATCGAGTTCACAATGACCCCGAAGGTATTCTGACCACTGTTATGAATAAACTGGACGAATTGCATGTCCATAAATAATAATGCAACTCAAAATGATTAACACAATATAGTTTTAGAAAATTAATAAGAATTTTAAATACGCAGCGGAAGAAACGTTTGGGAAGATAAAACAACATAATTTGGTTTACAAACATGAAAATTCAATAGAAATGCTCGGAAGTAGAAAAAAATCATTAAACTCGAAAGGGATATAGTTTTTTGAAAAATACTGAAAATAGACACAAAATGAGACTAACTAGTACTAAACATAAAGTTACATTGAAGGAGGCTTTTTGCAGACTATCAACAGAGAGCAGCTAATGAGTAGCGTAAAATTTCTAAAAAGGATACGAATTCAAAACTCTTTGGAAAATCCTTAATAGTCTTAGTAGTAGTAAAAAAAAGACAACACTGACGATATATCTCTAAAAGCGTTGTCTGACCATTTTAAAATCCTAAATGAAAATGTCAATCCCGCAAATATGACTTTGAACAAGATTTTGACTTAGATACTATGACAGACGATATAGAATTATTTTTTAATAGTCCAGTGACTGAAGATGAAAATAAAAAGGTGTTTTCAAATTTAAAAGACGGCAAAGCTACAGATAGTAATGAAATTTTAAATGAATATAAATTATAAAGAAAACAATTGACGGTTTAATGTCAATTTACGTTGAGCTATTCAATTTGATTCTTTTAATATTGGAATTGTCCCAGACAGCTGGTCTAATAGAATCACTACTAAAACCACAGAGTAAACATGTTAACATAAGAATTGAAAATTATATTATACGAGTTTCTTATACTATGTTCCTAATTTTGTCATTTTTTTTTAAAGGGAGACGGATTTATATAAGTTTTTCTTGTTTCCGAATCCCTGTATTTATATTGTATAATTATATTTTGTGCACTTTTTGAAAATAAAATATTGTTCAAGAGCGAAGACTGTTCAGCTTTCAATCAGAAACAATTATGCCGCCCAGATGACACCACTATTATTTTTGTATTGTCACCTTGTGAGTTTGCAAATAACATACATCTTTTGACTGGATGTGAGGGTAAAAGTAAGTTTGTTGTCTCTGAGATACCAACTATTGCTAGAGGCAAAGCAATTTTGCTATTACCCGCACAACCAGTCGTTATGTGTTTTATTATACTGAACAACTAATTTTCTATAAGTGTACATATATTATTTGAAAGAAAAGAAAAAAAATGTCATATAACTTGACATGCATAAGATGAACTAAACATTTTTTTATAGTTCTTCTTGTAAGTTGTAGTTGTAAATATTTCATTAATTGCAATCAAGACTAGAAATACTTGTGTTAAATTTTCCGTGCATAATTATGATAAATTTAAGCTAAGAACACCAAACGCAAATTCACTTTTAGAATACGACGACCGAACCCATAATATGAATAAGGTATTATATTTCAGATCTTTAAAAAATGCGCGCTAAAATATTTTCTCTTGTATAATTGCTTCTTGTAAAATGTTGTAAGTGAAATTTCAATCGACACAAATAGATTATACCGTTTACAATATTAGAGTTTGACGTTGCCAAGCTAAATATTCAATGGCATCATTATTATCCAATGAAAAATAAGCATGAAAAAGTACGGGAAAGATGATTATGAAACTATAAACCGGGGTTAATAGTCTTTGAAACTATTGACCGGCAAATAGTGTGTGGAATGAAATATTTTTTTATTTAGAAAAAACATACTGAGGTATAATAAACATGCAATATTTGCCGCTGGACATTAACCATAGCTCATCAAGAAAATTGATCAAATTGTATAAATGAGTCTAAACTGAAACTGGACAGTTAATATTTAAACCAGTTTAATAATATAGTTTTATTGTATAATTTTTTGTTATAAAATAAATGTAGATCAGGAAAGGTTATATACATGCACAATGTATGTGTGTAAAAACAAAATTATTTTTAAAATTGGCGCAAATGGCATACGCCCCTTCCATAACGGTGAAGCAAATCGTGATATCGTCTGTAAAGTTTTCGGAGGGAATACTTCAACTTTAATTTTTAATACCTTTGATAACTTCAAAAAATACAACTTGTTTTTGTTTTCTTTTTCTCAAATGTATCTTGTCTTTGAAAAAAAGACGAGGAATCCAGTAGTTTTGCTTATCATATGATAGTCTGTAAGTCTTATAAAAGACCTCAAGATTTCATAGCAGTTTGAGACTATAGCTAGTACCAAGTACATTGATTTTGCGGGGATTACCACCCCTTCTTTCATAGTCTTTCAAATAGATTAGTATTCTCAACTTTTTCCGAAAAAAACTTGAAATTTTGAAAATTTCGCTCTAAAACACAATCATTGTCGGATAGGGTTTAACATTTACACAATACCTCTCCCCCTTTTTTTCAGAAAAAAATAATTTTGTCAAGAACTCTGAACAAAGCTAGCACATTTTTTCTGCTTCCACCAATACACACTCCTCATTGTTATGTCAATTTCCATTCAAAAGTAAGAAGAGCCTCTGAGATTTGTAAAATTGTAAAATTTTCAATAAAAAAATACAAATAAAATTATAATTGAATAATAGTCAAAACATAGAAGGACCTACTCCATAATTGTAATTAACACACCTGTTAGATCAATTAACAAGACTAAAACAACATTCAAATTGCATATGTCTGCTCCAAACAATACCAATTACTTGCTAAGTATAATACTTAAAAACTCGTTAAGTACTTGTCTTTTATTTTCTCACCTTTTATAATTTGACATTTGAAATATTATAAATACTGCAGAATTTTCATATATTTTATCATTCGTTCTTATTGAATGGAAAAGAAAATAATTAAGGATATACCCTAAAGTTGGTTAAAAAAAAGAAATTTTGCAAAGAATTTTAATTCTTTTACCATGTAAGTACTAGACTAAGTTTAATTTATTTTATGACAAATAATTATTTCACATTAATATTTCAAATTGAATACATTATAGAGTCTTAAGACTTGGTTGAATATTTTAAAAGACGTAATCAGAACTGCAACCCCATACATTTTTAACAAACACTAGTTATTTCTTCGACGTGCTGGACCTTCAGTTGCCAAATTCCAAAGTGATAGTTCAAAGTTACTGCATTTTGCCGTTTATTCAAATCGGGCACATTTGTTCACAAAAAAAGGGTTAGTTTTACAACGGTCACTTTCTGTTAGACAGTTAAAATGGTTACGCGCAGTAAAGTTTTTTTTTGGTGTGATTATTATAAATATTATAAAGTAAAACAATTAGCTTTGCTGATTACGTGTACAATAGACATTAAGTCTCGATCATTAATATGCATCAGAGTTCGTTTAAAATAAAATAGTGACTATCTTGATCATTTTCTGGGGATGATTTTTTTATTAGCAGTTCAATTTTCAAATTCTGTTATCCCTCTTTCCCCCCAAAAAAAAATTCCCCTGAATGATATCGTCTGTAGATTTCGGAGATCCAATAACTGAATTTATTTTTTAATTTATTATAATCGACACAGATTATTGCAGATAACTGTCTTTTATGATATATCATGTATATACAAATATCATAACCCTATGGTTAAAATATTTAAAAGATTAACTTTACAGCCATCTTAAAGTGAAACATCTTTGAATGTACACCCTGCAGACGTCAATTATGCGATTTACCGTTCGTTTACAATATTTTGCAACATAATCTGCATGTATGACAATGGAATATACAATATAATTAGTCATAATTACATCTAATAAAGGTATTACAAATGTTAAGATGTAATTGGGATTTGTTTTCCGCTGTGAATATAAATAGTTGGCAATTACAACATTGGTTATTTTCTGTCTGACATCTGCCACTACTACATGTACTAATACTGTCTGATCAAAATGTTCGAAAAAAGTAAGTTTATTTATCAAAATGGATAAGCCTTGCAAAATATTTTTTTCGGATATGCATAGTTATTTGTTCTATATCATTCATACACCTAAGCATGAACAAGACTACACAGCATGGTTTTCGTTCATTTGTGGAAGTTGTTCGTAACCTAAATATAATATGCACTGGTGGTTAGTTGTCTCGTTTGCAATCATACCACATCTCCTTCTTAACTGCTCCGAATCAATCTTATTTGGTTAAACACGTTTAATTTTTATACAGTAATGTACATTTTGTGAATTTGTTTGCAGTGTTTCTTAAATTTAAATTGTGTGTGCACATTTCTGCATTTTCCGGACAAACATTCATCATGAACGCTTGTAACTTACTCGGTACAGAAAGCCAAAGATAGTTCAAAAGGTTTGAGAGCGAAAAAAATCATTATTTGTGTCTGAGGCTAAAACATTGAGGAAATTTAAAGCTCGGCATGTATAAAAATTCTACTTGCATCTCGCGCTAATATGTTTTTAACATACTAAAGCATTTTTATCTTCATGCAATTATTTGTCAATGAATTATTTCCAGGAAATCTACAAATGGACAAACATCCGTAAATATAACAAAACTTATTTCATTGCTTTTTCTTTATTTCAGTAACCAAGATGGATTGTTCAACCGGAGATAACTGTTATAAAGTTCTCAAAACTCCAGACTTTATAAAAAGTTTGTTCGAAGAAGATTCAGGACTTGGTATGGACTTTGCTGACTTTGACGACTCACCAACACTTAGTTTTCTCAAACCAGATTTGTGCTCAAAGAGAAAGAGAGTCGATAAATTAGACACTTATATCGACTGTAACACCCCTGTATCTTACAGTAAGAGAAAGGTCATCAGATCCCAAAAACTTTTATTGAAAAAATCTTTGTCGTTTGAGGCACAAGTTCTCAGTACGTGTAAAGACTCGTCTGCTGACGACATCAAGCGCCACGCCATCAAAACAGAAGACGTCTTAGTTCAATCTGCCGTACTGACTGGAGATGGAAAAAAAGAATGTTGCTTACAAACTGTTCAGGGACAATATCATGACATAAGATACATAACTCCAGCCACCATCAATGATGTTTTAAACGGAAAATACAACGATACAATTGGAAGCTTTCGTATAATTGATAGTAGATATTCCTATGAGTTTGAAGGTGGTCACATACCAGGCGCTGAAAATATACATAATAAAGATGATATTTTAGAACTGTTAAAACATCCTAATACTTCCCGTTCAGATGGAAAGCGTGATATAATTATTTTCCATTGTGAGTTTTCTTCCGAGAGAGGACCAAAAATGTGCCGGTTTCTTCGTAATAATGACAGGGAACTTAACGCTGAAAATTATCCTTCCTTGCATTTTCCTGAACTTTACATTCTAAAGGGAGGATACAAAGAGTTTTATGAAAGTTATAAGACATTATGTACTCCAATGGATTACGTTCCAATGTTAAGCAAAGATCATAAAGACGACTTGCGTCATTTCCGGTCCAAATCCAAATCATGGTATGCTGGCCAAAATCGAGTTAGATCATCATCCGGTCGTCTGTTTTATTG
The DNA here is from genome assembly GCF_036588685.1 of Mytilus trossulus. Taxonomy (NCBI): domain Eukaryota; kingdom Metazoa; phylum Mollusca; class Bivalvia; order Mytilida; family Mytilidae; genus Mytilus; species Mytilus trossulus. Next base: position 60,560,547 of record NC_086378.1, on the reverse strand, counting down.
ATATACAATACAAAGTGCTAAATCTGTATTTATTTGTACAAATTGCATATACATGTAACATTAAATTATATCATATTTTATTATTGTACGTGATCATATTAAATCGTTATTCAGTCGATAGAGGATTAATTGGGATAGAAAAACAAACAATTTTCTCGCTACTCTTACAAAATAGATTGAAAGAGCACATTGATAGGATTTTTCATTCAATTTATTTTAACTTTTGGTTTATAGTTTTTTATTTCTCCTGTTGCATTTCTTCTTTGTTTAAATAATTTAAGTCAGAATTGCTTTCTATAGTGTATCGGTCCGTGTAACACTTATCCATACAAAGTTTTAAAATATCAAAATTCCAAATTGTGTAAATGTTTTGAAATTTTAACCAAAAAATTAAAATATCTAATTTCTAAATATCGTTTTTAAATTTGATAGTTTAGAAATTTGATCAAACTTTAAAAATACAAAACTGAACGTGCAATTTTGATTATTACACTTTTTGAAAGTTTGAATTTTTTATTAAAATATCAAAAATAGAAAAGGGGCGAAAAGAGGGGTACCTGTAAACTTCGAAACGAAACGAAACAAAATGAAATGAAAACATGCTGATACATAAAAGGTAATGTATAAAATAAAACCACAGACACGGACAGTTCTAAGCGGTGAACAATAGGAGGACAAAATAAATAGTTCTCAGAAGAAGAGAATTCATTTTAAAACAAGACACACGGCTCTGATAATAACCACTTTACTTAATGACCCGGCATCCGTATTTTAGGAGTAACAGTTAAAACTGACCAACTCGCAGTAGGTCAAATAGTATGGTAAGGTAGAATATAAATATATATATATATTTATTTATATTCTACTGGACAATGAGCAATTTAAAAATAGTTCAATACAACCCCGCCGTATTTTAGCGCCTGTCCCAAGTCAGGAACCTCTAGCCTTCGTTAGTCTTGTATTATTTTTAATTTTAGTTTCTTGTGTACAAATTGTAGTTTAGTATGGCTTTCATTATCACTGAACTAGTATACATATTTTTTGAGTGGCCAGCTGAAGGCCTATTGGTGACCTCCTTCTGTTTTCTGTTCCATGCATTGTCGGGTTGTTGTCTCTTTGACACAATCCCCATTTCCATTCTCAATTTTATATGAGCAAAGTAAAATAACACAGGTACGTCAAATCAGAATGGGGCGTGTGAAGAAAGTGCCACGCTGTCAGCTGCATGGTGGACTTTCCATTTTGTGGCCATACGCCAATGTTGCTCTCGAAAAACCAGTACATTGTAAAGCGCTGAATGTTAAGTTAAAGCCTTCACCTACAGAACACTGAAAACCGAATATTTGAAAGTGAAGTAAATATAAGACTCGAAACAATTAAAGAGGTGTTTCGCCAAAGTGAAGTTAATCTAATGTACAGTGGTTGTCGTCTGTTGATGTAGCATACGTGTTTCTCGTTTCTCGCTTTGATATAGATAAGACCTTTGGTTTTCCCGTTTGAATGGTTTAAAGTCATATGAAACCTCAAATTAAAAAAAAAATATGCATATGTTTTTTATAACTAAATGGATAGTTTTCATTATACAACCTATGTACATATACTTTTTTCTGACGACAATTCTTTTATTTGTCCGCATTTAGAAGAAGTTTACTTATTTTTAATTGCTTGCTTCCAGGAAGAAATTCGCCGATATATTTTCCGTATGCATAGTGACCTAAGCGTGACCCTCGTAAAAAATCCGGGGATTGCAATACGCATGGATCTGTCATTAAAATAAACAATTATTCAATTATACATGTTCCAGACCATATGTGATTGAGTATTTGGACCGTACGCGTACGGTCCGGACCGTGTACGTAATACTATACTCGTACGGTCCGACCATAAGCGTACATGAGTATACGCGTACGGTCCAGCTGATGTTTTGGGATCATATGGGTTAAGTCAGAGACATATATACACATATATATGTCTCTGGTTAAATTTAAACAAATATTTATCAAAATCGTTATTTTTAGTTATACAAATTGTTATTATTACATGTATATGGATAACATGATTAAGTGAATCCTATTTTGGTACTCGAGATGACACTGACTTCCACAAAGAACGTCATATTTTATTTTACAGTAACAAAATTTGTACATGCACATTTCTTTGCATTTGTTTTGGTAAAGTTCCTAAATATTCTAAAACGATTGTCCTCCCACTCTAAGTTTACTTCCGATAACTTCAATTTCAATTAGATTACAAGTTTAGCTTCAGTTTATAAATTACTGACATGCTAAATACAGAAGATTAACAGATACATAAACGTGATTTTTTTAAATAGTTATAATATTTATTTTTTTATTTCAATTACAATTGAACTTTTTACATCAATTTGATATATAAGTTATGTTAATCTGTTATAATATACATTTGTATCTGATAAACGTGACCAACTTCTTGATATTAGTCCGTACGGTCCGACCGTATGCGTATTTTGAAAATGTACGCATACGGTCCAAATACTCATACGGTCTGGAACATATACGTTAAACACGTGCTCAATACCCATGCTTTTTGTTATTAATTTTGTTTACTATAAGGTGACAATCGGTAAACTTCGGCTGCAAGTACGGCATTTAATGAGCAACCATATTTGTAAAATCATAACAGACGGGGAAAAAATGACGATTATACGATATATTTCCGTAAAAAAATGATAAAATCGTGCACAGAGGACTTAGTTTATGATATGTACATGCATTGGTTCAATAATTAAATAAACATTATTTTCACCACTCACTCGTTTCATATGACTTTAACACTAGTATTTTTTGTGGCCCTTTATAGCTTGCTGTTCGTAGTGAGCCAAGGCTCTGTGTTGAGGACATCACCTTAACCTATAATGGTTTACTTATATAAATTGTTACTTGGATGTCGAGTTGTCTCATTGGCACTCATACCACATCTTCCTAAATCTGTTTAACATATCAAAATCCATATTGCTACTATGCTCGAGCGAGCTGAATCCTTAGTTTCTTTGAAATTTGTATGTAAAGAACCTTTTTTGAATTAATCGATTTTAGGTTGCCATTGACAAATATTTCATGAATCATACCAATAAATAATTACATTAGATGTATGTTTCATTACAATACGTTATTCTGATTGGCTAATTGCACATCACATGTTATTCCGTAAGCAATTGCATGAGACAATAACATTTCATTCATGACGACACGAGGTCCCACAATAAAGTGCACAGGTGAATTTAAAAAAAATAAACTTCATGAATATCGAGTTTTTATAATCCTAGCTAAAAAATGTAATTATAAGTATTGAATGCTTCTTTTTGTAACTTTATAGGGTTGTAAAAGCGTTGACCGTGCGTACATTTTTAGAATGAAGCGCTTCCGCGCTTCATACAAAATGTACTTCGGTCAACGCTTTTACACCCCAATAAATTTACAAAAAGAAGCATTCAATTCTTAAATACAACAGGGAGGTATTGTGCTTGTTATTCATGTGATGAAAACACAATCTTTTAATTAGTTTAATTGAGGTCTGGAGCTGGCTGCTATAGCTTTACATGTATATGTAGTAGTCCTTTGTTTATTTATTATCATTGTCGTTTTGATTAGTTTCTTTTGTTTTCTATTTTGACAAAGTACTTGAATTTCTTTTAAAGTGCGTTTTACTGTGCGTATTACTATGTGGTAGTTCATTCTATATTGACTAGAGGTATTTAGGGGGGATCTCACGAAACATGTATAACCCTTTCGCATTTGTGCACCTGCGTCTGTCCCAATTCAGGAGCCTCTGGCCTTTGTGATGCCGGTTTAAATAGGTTTGAATTCTTTTTTAATAGATTCCCAATCTTAAAATTTCAGTATATATACTGTCAATCTAATTAAAATATTGATCTCTGATTACTTTATACTGCATATGAGATCTAACAACTATAAGGTGGGTGGTGCATCGCCAAACTGTACTGACTCTGTTGTTACTTCTTGGTGGGGCATTACTGCTGCATAGTGAATCATGGTTGAGGCCTAAATTCTTCTCTTCTTCTTTATATACAGAAAAACATCAACTGGTTGATGATTACTTTCCGGCGCATGCCTGGTTTAACAAGTTTTGTTAATGATTAAAAATATATTTTTGATTTCGTAATAATTTTTCAATTTTTATATAATACAAATGTATAAGTAAGTAATATTTTTCAATTTTTATTTTTAATTTTGGTATAAGATAAAAACAAGATACATATTAAACATGTAGGTGTTTGTAAGTGTCAAGGAGCATCTCTGTAGTGAGTTTCTCCTTGACGCACTCAGTACTTAGTGGTGCTGCAGGCTATTGGTTCAGGTAATTTGTTCCAGTCTTTTATAGTTTGGCAGAAAAATGAAAATTTGTAACTGTCTTTGCTGCATCGAATTTGTCGGTAATTTTGTTCGTGGCTAGACTTGGTGTTTGATTGGCTTTTAATTAATATGTCAGTATTTGGTATGGCAATTTTGTTGTTTGTTATTCTATGGAACATATTTAATCTGCTTTTGAGTCTTCTTTCTTGTAATGTAAGCCAGTGAAGTGTGTTAATCATGTTTGTTACACTTTCAGTATATTTGTAATTATAGCATGCATATCTTGTTGCACGTCTTTGGACTTTTTCTATGGAGTTAATGTTCTCTGTTGTGTAAGGGTCCCAGACATTGCAGCAGTATTCAAGTTTTGGTCAAATGAGGGCTTGGTATGCTCGGTCTTTGATGGTTACTGAGTTTATTTTTAAGTTTCTTCTGATGAATCCAAGGGTCTTATTTGCTTTAGATGTCATATTCTGGATGTGTTTGTTCCATTTTAAATTTGATGAAATGGTTTTACCTAGATATTTTGCATTTTCAACTGACTCAAGAATGTGACCGTGTATGTTGTAATAAAAATGGATAGGTGTTTTCTTTGTGGTCACTCTAAGTATGTTACATTTATCAGGGTGGAACTGCATTAGCCAGTCTTGTTCCCATTTGATTGCTCCTTCAAGGTCTTCCTGGAGTTTAAGGCAATCTGATTGTGATTTTATCTTTCTGTAAATGATGCTATCGTCAGCAAAGAGCCTGATTTGACTGTGATGTAAGTAGTCAGGTAAGTCATTATTATATATTAAAAATAGTATCGGACCTCGTGTTTCAGTAGTTTTATTTGTTTAAAATGTTTTGTCGGGGTGCTGGAATATTTCGTCGACTTGCTTTGCCATCCCTTTAGATGATGTGTAGTCTCAGTCCCATTATTGTGCAATCTAATTAAAATATTGATCTCTGATTACGTTATACTGCATCAATATTTTAATTAGATTGTATATACTGTTATCATATACTTAGACTAAATAACATATGATTTTTACTGTATGATAATACCATTGAATTACCGTAAATTTCATATTAAAGTTAAGAAAACTAAAACAAATGAATGATTGATTTATGGTTTAGTGATTAAAAAAGAAAGGCGAAATTTCATATAAATGGAAATCAGTTCGTTATTTTTTCAAGATTGCTGAAAATTTGACTGAAACTGCCAAAAACAAAAAACATCCATGATAATAGTTTATTCAGAAAACATTTGACTGTCCCTTTGGTATCTTTCGTCCCTCTTTTAAGTAGATATAAAGATATAATGTCAATTATTGATAAAGTTGAAATCTGAGTAATTTTCCAGATAGTTTACACAAAATTTCTAATTTAACCTATAATTATAGGTAAATATCGGTTATTCTTCCTAAACATTGCTGATGATATCGTAATTACTTATAGGTTTCATAACGAGTGAGAATTAGATATCGATTGATATCAACTCGAGTTATTTAATTTCAATAATAATAAACGAGCCTATGAAGAGAATATATTTTATACAGTACTACCGTAATATGAAACCGTCATAAAAAACAAACAGAAAACTAAACACGAGAATATTGCTATCATTTTAAATAATAAAAACTAAACAAAAAATGCTGCGGGTTTTTTTTTTCCTTCTCGAATACATTCTTTTAATATAAACCCTTTTTTATATTTCCTTGCTATAGCTAATCGAATCCTCTTATACATTTAATCTGAATTTTGATAGATTGGCAATATACTTTTAAAAAACCCGATAAGATTTCCATCATCTATTCTATGAACAAAAAAAGACACCGATTTCATTGATTTGCAACTCCGCAGAACTATACAAGGAACATATTTGTGATATGACGCACATGTATATTAATGTAGTACTTGGTAGTGCCTAAATTTATCTTCGGAACAACTTTTTTTTTCAACAGAAAAGCCATATTTTAAAGAAAATATCACAATTCGGACACCGTTAGTGATCCTTGTCTTATAGGTTTTCGCGCATGCTTAGTGTCCGTACTGCCCGCCAAATTAAAAAAAAAAACACTTCCTGTTTCTTCACAAACCAATTTGTACCGCGATTTCGCGGTCATCTTTTCCTTGAAGTATCTGTATATTTTTTTGTGGAAACCGAATATTAGAAGCATGCAGTTTTGCCGTGTGTTCGTTATTTTATATTGGCAAGAAGTGTAGGAGAAGGTTGAGATATCACAAAGCAAGTTTAACTTCTGATTTTTGTTAGTCTTGTTAGTCTTATTTATTTTTCTTCTTCAATTTTTTGTCATTGCTATGTTACGGAGTTTCGTATGACTATAGAGACGTAGTGTGATTTTCAATGGGACAACTCTTCACATAAGACCAAAATGACACTAAATTAACAACTATAGGTCGCTATACGGCCTTCAACAATGAGCAAAACCCTACCGTAGAGTCAGTTACAAGTTAGCGTGACCAGGGACAGTTAATTGTGTATGAGAAAACTCTTTAGTGGTCTTTGGCTGTTTTCTGAACTTTGGTCTGATTGTTGTCTCTTTAACACATTCCACATTTCCTTATTCAATTTTAATAAACCCAGAAACCGCATTATAGCCTGGATTGTGTTGACAATTTGAAAAAAACCATGTGGCCATTTATTGCAAATAATATTTACGCCTTATAATATTTTAAGTTTGGATTTTTAGTGACGTATGTAGCTGAATACACTGACTATAATTAAGAAGATGTGATATGAATGCCAACTAGACAACTGTCCATCTAAGTCACAAAGAATGAAAAAATAAACAACTACAATGTATTTTATATATGGTGAACGCATAATGCGGAAGAAATTGTGGGTAAAATCTAAATATATAGCTACATTGTACATGTAGCTAAAGAACCCAAAAGGTATGCCGGACAAATAACAACTGTCATGCAAGTAATATCTTGTGTCACACAGTTCTAAACTTAATCGACCTCCTATTTAGTTCTTTCGCAGATATCCCTTTTTATTTTTAAAAAGTCTTTGAAAGATGCATGATACGAGATTTCCGGTAACATACATCGAATGATTTAATGACAAAAGAGTAGCAAGTATGTTAAAATGGTATTTTTTTTTACAGCGGATATTCCGAATGTTTTGGGTTTTTAACTGATCTATAAACATGATAACTACGCGGATATTAACGAGTGCTAGATAGCATTCCTTATCGTTTGTTATAAATACATCCCTTCAAGAATACTGATAAAAATATGGTTGTTTAGAACATAAATTAATAATATGAAAATGTTTTGTCGTTTAGAAATATAGTTGTATATAAGTAAAATTCATTGATAATATCTATGCACACGTACCGAAAAAAAGTCAAATCTTTCGGACGAATATCTCAAAGAACGTTTTGTGACACTCACGGTAAGGGGAGGTAATTCTGCATCGAATATTGTTTTTTTTTAGGGAAAATATGAATGTCTACTCATATCCAATCTTTTAGAAAAAATGAATTTCTACAGAAGAGTGTGCACTATGCACTTGCACTGCACTATTATTACAATAGTAGAATAAAATGATATACAAATGGATAACAAAATATGTATACATGTTACTGTTATATGAATAATTATATAACAATAAACTAGTGTATACTGATTTTTATTACTACAATATAATAGTTATTACGGAGGGGTTGAAATTCCTGTCATTTATTCATCACCCACGCTCTTGTCTCATAAAAAAAGTCTGTACAGTAACCTTAGTTTCAGTTATAGAGGTGTGATTTTTTCTGTGACAAGTGCATTTTGCCATCTACAAGAACTTGTGGTCATTCGATGTTCAGTACTTTAGTACTTTGATTATATTACCAATGTCAGTGATTATTCTATGAAATGTGGACTTGTTCTTTGTGTGTGTGGGTTTTTATTTTAAGTTTTGCCTTCCAGCAAAAAAGTACTGGAATACAGTCTGATAGATACTCGTCTTTATGAAACTAGGTGATTCAGAAGTAGCTTCGTTCAATTTGTCTTAATTTCTGAGACAGCAAAATTTAAACATAGTTCACTGTTGTTATATGTATGATACAACAATGAGGAAACTGTACTTTTACTGATCCATGATATTAACTGGTATTCAAAACGGATTCCAATCTCCCTTAGTGTACACAAAGTTACCCTGAGATTGTTTATACAGTTATAGTTACTAGTTATGTATACTCTTTGCTACATCAAGCACAAAACCCAACAAATTCATGAACAAATATATAACTTTGTGTCTAATAAAGAAAAGACGATTTTATAGAAAAGAAGGAATATTGGTAGTTGTCTTGTAGATCGTTTCTTTCTTTCCCTAAGTCAACAATATCACGGAAGACCACATGGAACAGTTTGTGAAAAATATTGCAAAAGTACACGTTTACAACTACAGTTTTCCCTGTGACAAGACAACACTTGGTCTAAAGTATTTTAAGACGCCCCTAATAACGACTTGAGTAATATCTAGACTTATCAAATTGATTTTCCAAAAGAACATCAGCGGGAGCTATCAATAACATGCATTTGTAAAATGTTTTCATAAAGGTAAATAGTGAGTCGTTTATTCGTTGCCCAAGCTTTCTCTTAAAGTTTAACCACAGAATCAGGTATTCTCTCGTAAACTGTATCAAAACCATTATCAAAACATTACCTTCAATAACTGCTTATCTTTTGATTTTTTTTACTATGTTTTCAAATTTGGAGGTTTCGTCTTTTGAGTTACGTTAATTGATTGCCGGGCAAATAAGTGAAATTAAGTCACCAGTCGATGTCTATTTTTCCATCTAGTAAGCAACTTTATTCTAGTACTTTATAGTTTTTATTTTTATAAATTAGGCCGTACTTTTCCTGTTAGGGGCTTTTTAGAGCCGACTAGACAATATGGATGTTTCTCATTATCGAAGGCCATAATTAAGGTTGCCTATTATAATTCAATTTGCTTACATCCACTTCATTTGAACTTTGTTGGATAGTTTTCTCATTGGAAATCATAGCACATCTCCTTAATATTTTTAATATAATTATAAGATACTTAAGAAAAACCATTAATTTTTCAATTTTTATTTTTTTGTTTTTATATATTGCAATGCCGTTTCACTTTCATCTTGTCAAGGTTTCATCAGTTTTGAGTCAAGAAAACATCGGGATCACTGTAACAAAAAAATATTAAAAGATAAGTTTTTCAAAAATTTAATACTGTCTCAATAGAGAATACTATTTTGGATCTGAATAGCATCAATTTCTTAATCTTTAATTGTATTGATAAAATAACAACACATTCAACAAATAACAAACAAACATCCCTTTTTTTATGATGACCAAGACTATCAAATATATATAAATAATTCAAATTCACAAATGGACAAATTCATCAAAAACGAACAATTTCTCATAAAAATCACCAATTGTTAAATTTTGATTTAAAAAATAATCTTACATCGCACTTTAAAACTGTAAGTTAGTAATTTTTTATTACAGCCATTTTTCTTACCTTCGTTTTTTTCACAAATGTAGCCCATACCATTACTATTATAGCAGGGAGCATCGTTCCATCTAAAATTCGCATATTTCCAAAAGTGAGCACAATGCTCTACACCTCCACTATTGCTTGGTTCATAACCATTCCAATGGGAATATTGAAGTTTAGATGAGTCATTGGTCCATCTCCATTTCCCGTCTTTAAAGTCTTCCGCACCCATCCAATAGCCAGCGGGATGCTGAACCGCTTCTGTTGAAGAAATTAGTGTTAATTAAACAAAATTATGGTGTTTTGTTTATGCTATAAATTGTAAAACACAAAATATCAATTTAAATTTTGCACTGCATTATTGATTTCTACAAAAAAATATTATATATGCTATGTAAGGCCGTGTTCACATTGACCTAAATTCGGTGTTGTGTTAGTGTAACTCACACGTAAACTAAACACAATTGCGTTCCCATTGATAAAACTCAATGTTTACATGTAGTTTAAATCATGTTTTATCTACACACAGTCGATAGTCAATGTAGGCCTTGTGTAGGTTAAGTGTACACAAAACTAGGCATTTAGGACATTAGTTTTACCGTGTATATATTTAAGGAGAAAACTATTTTTGAGTAAAATTGATATTTTTGATAATTAGTATAGTTCTTTACAGAAATGGTTGTCTAAATTTTACAGTTTTTTTTGTTAAATTTTTTTAACGTACTTTATTAACCCCTGATCAAGACTCACAAAACAGCATCATTGCCGAACCCATAAGGCAGCAACCAATTGATTTTGGGGGGGGGAGCATTATAGTTGAGTATTAAACATAAAGGCAGGGGGTTTGGGGTGGTGGACTATGGTTTTTTTTTTGGAAAAAAGAAATGTTTCCCGTTTTTGGCCCTGAAAAAAAAATGTTTGTTTCACCCTCAGCTCAGCCACTATATATAATGCTAAAATTGATTTCGACTTGTCACCAAAATTTGTCCTGAAAAAAAAAGGAAAAGCCCACGCCCCGGCCCGCCACCACCCTCCCCCTTTTTCCAAAAAAAAAAAGAAATAAATAGTTGCTACCTAATTCATTTGAAAAGGTCTTCCCGAATCGACTTGACGTACACAGAGATATTCGCCACTGGTCTTTTCTCAAACAACGATTCACGCATAAATGCATGACTAAAAAAAGTGAGGTAAATGATATGTTTGTTTAGTATCTCAGATCCGTCAAATTACACTTAAAATAAAAATAAAAAAGTTACCCTATTCCTTTACCAAATACTCCTTGGAGAAGAAATACAATTTGAAACAAACAGAAAAGAAAAAAATGTAGTGATCCCTAATATCTCAAAATGGCTTTCATAAAGGAGCAACCATCTGACTTAAAAATTGGGGTTGAGTCAGATTATTTTTCTCGCGCAAACGTTTTATTCAGTTTTTTGTCGATGCTAGCAATCAAATTTTATTTATTTTACAATATTTAACACTATAATGTATGGGTGAAGCTCTGGATTCCGATTTTTTTTTATCATCTGTATGACCAGAATATTATTTTTTTTTTTTATCAAATTGGGGATCAAAATATTTAGCAAGGACTCCCCTCTTTTTAAAGTCAAACGGTTGTTCCCAAACTACCAGAAAAACTGTCCCAAAAATTTGCATTCGGTTCTACGTAATGAACATTTAAATGACACATAGTTTACAAGTGTGAACAAAACTTATGTACAGGTAGCTAAACAAGGTGTATGGATGTGAACAAATGTAATGTAAAACCAGTGTGCATTACGGTAAACTAAATGTAAACATGTTTACTGTACATGGCTTTTGGTGTGAACACGGCCTAATTCTATAAACCAGTCAATAAGGGACAGGTAAAATGGTCACAAGTCCATACACATGTAGCACCACGGCGAAAACAAAGACGACGAAAAGACAAATCTAACTAAGTTACTTTTTAATATAATAAATAATGCAATTACTTACTTCTCAGCAAGTTTACAACCCATGCATCTTCAGCAGAATCTGTTATCTGTGCTAGGTACCCACCCATCTGTATGCATATTTTCTAGAAGGCATGAAAAGCGCAATATAAACAAATAAAAGTGATAATAGGCACACATGAATTGTTGTTAAAAACTAATTTGATATTATTTTTAATACTCGCAATGAGAAAAATCACGACACAGTTTAAAATTGTTATATAGATGATTCAAAATATAGAATGATGTAATTATAATCCAGTATGCTTTATTACAATATGAATTTCATTTGCTGTAGTTTTATTAGACAAAAATCCAAAAGTTATCGATCATGATAGAACAATAAGGCAGCAACCATTTGATTTTCGGGGGGGGGGGGGGGGGGAGGGGGGGCTATGTTTTTTTTTGAAAAAAAAGTTTGTTTCCAGTTTTTGGAGAAAATTTTTTTGTTTGTTTTTGATTCTGAGAAGAAAAAAAATGTTTATTTCACCCTCAGCTGCCACTATATGTAATGGTAAAATTGAAAGAAAAGAATTGTTTTAGACTTGAAAAAATAGATTGTTTTTCGCCGCGAAAAAAAAAAATTGTCCAGTAAAAAAACCCAAAGCGTCCCCCCCCCCCCCCCCCCCCCGAAAATCAAATGGTTGCTGCCTTATAACATTGACAAAAACGATTTATTTTGAACTTCAGTACAAGACACCACAGAAAGAACTTGCTGATTTTTTTGTAAATTTGTAAATAAATGAAACAAACCTCAGCTTTATTCCACGTTTTGGTGTCAGGTGAAGTATAATAGCAATGATTCTTGTACTCCTTCCATCCCGATGGACACCCAGCAGATTTCCCTGTGGAAATAGCAATTGTTGTAGTATAATTATATAGTAGAAACCCTGCTGTCCCATGACAAATGCACACATTACAGTCTGACTAGTTGGAGTGTTCTTGATTGATAAGAATTATACGTTAATTTATCCGTGCAAATCTAAATGTAAAAAAAATCATGTTTCATTGGATATAAATGGCACATTATAATGATACAATTAATCTACTCAGAAGTAGTACTGACATCTTTTTCCAGACTGTTTCCTTCAATTTCATCGGAGATATATCTCATTTCGGAATTGCAATTGTCTTTACTACAGCTACTGAACTTACACCAGTTCACATTTTCATTCTTTCCTACCCAATAGAGAATCAAGAAGTCTGAGAAATAATTTAAGGTATATTGCATAACAGAGTAAGTTATTTAGGACCTTACCTTTCAAACTGTTTTTCAAAGTATTTAAAGTGGACTCTATACTTGATATAAGAGAAATTTCCTTCTGTCCATAACAAGTGTCTGATCTGATCACAGAAACGCACCCAAGAAGGAAAAATAAGGCGAACAAAATCATCCTGTTAACTACTTGGAGACTGCAGAAAGGGAAAAAAAATTATAGTTATAATTCATCTTTTTTAGATTTTGTTTTCTTGTTAATATCACATAGCTATTTTGTTTTCATTAGATTGAATGTGCGGGCATATCAAAACTACATATGTATATATGTAATGTGCTACATGGCCATTGCTTGATTTCCCGTCAAATGAAAATAACGGTAGAAGATACATGTACCAATGTGCAACAAAAATGTACGATATATTATAACATATTACGCAATGGTCAAATATAAAACAACGACGGAAAGACAACTAACAATTATATTAAAACAAGAATGTGTTCGCAGTACACGGATGCCCCATCTACAATATCATTTTCTATGTCCAGTGGACGGTGAAAATGGGTGAAAATCTCTAATTTAGCATTTATATTAGAAAGATCGTATCACAGGGAACATGTGTACTAAATCTCAAGTTGATTGGACTTCAACTTCTTCAAAAACTACCTCGACCAAAAACTTTAACCTGAAGCGGGACGAACAGAAGAACGGAATAACAGACGAACGGAGGAACGAACGAACGCGCAGACTAGAAAACATAATGCCCATAAATGGGGTATAAAAACATTATCATTAACAGCTCGAATGAAACATAAAATTAAATTACTACATGGTTTCAAAAATATTATTAATAGCAAAAGGCACTTAATTATATGAAAAAAACACAAACCTTGTTATTGTTGATTTGTTTGTGTGTGCTGAAGCGAGGCTGGTGCATAATTGCGTAGCAACTTAATTTATATCATTAAAAGGTAATACGAGAAAAATAATCTGTTCATGTTTTCCTCAAACCTTTAAAATATTTTTCAGTATTATATTACAGAAGAAACATAATATGCTGTAATTGAGACCTTGCGCAATATTGTTAACAAAACACTTTATATTATTGAAATTAAGCGCAATAACATTTTACTAACGTTTTTATCACGTTTTCACATTTGATATTGTACGATACTCACTGCTTCGTCTAGATAATAACAAATCCCCCCAAACCACATGTATTGAAACAAGTAATCAAAGCCTTAATATAAGACTTTTACTTTACTGGTCTCAAAATGTATATTGTCCCTGATTAAAGGCATGTGTATTATAAGTTATGGAACATACTGGACGGGTGTTAATGCATGGACATCAGCTCACTATGTACATTGTGCATGTTGTTGTCAAATGCTAAAAGACAAAATAATGTACGTGTATCTACACGTATATTCTATTTTAATTGCATATACATGCATACTAGTATTATTAAGTCGCATAAAGACTGATAAACATGGATGTTTTAATAATTTGTTTCTGTATAAATCAACAATAAATTATGCACATACAAAATATATCAACAATAAATGTATAATTTGAATCTATAGTTGAATTTGTGTTATAAAAGTTATAAAATAATTAACTTATATTTGTTTTAATTTCTTTCATATTTCTTTTATTTAAAAAAAAAACAGAATTTATACAGAAAAATATCTTATTACATGTTCTAATAAAAAATCACTGGTCAATTAACAGTTGATTAAAAATGTTTGTACAGTTTTATCCTTTGTTTGCACAAGTTTTCCTCCTATTCCCACATGAAATTTTACCTTTTCTTACCAGATTTATAACAAGTGGGAATAGAAGGAATAGTATTTTTTAAAAGTGGGAATAGGAGGAAGACACCGGTTAACGTATAATTCTTATCAATCAAGAACACTCCAACTAGTCAGACTGTAATGTGTGCATTTGTCATGGGACAGCAGGGTTTCTACTATATAATTATACTACAACAATTGCTATTTCCACAGGGAAATCTGCTGGGTGTCCATCGGGATGGAAGGAGTACAAGAATCATTGCTTTTATACTTCACCTGACACCAAAACGTGGAATAAAGCTGAGGTTTGTTTCATTTATTTACAAATTTACAAAAAAATCAGCAAGTTCTTTCTGTGGTGTCTTGTACTGAAGTTCAAAATAAATCGTTTTTGTCAATGTTATAAGGCAGCAACCATTTGATTTTCGGGGGGGGGGGGGGGGGGGGGGACGCTTTGGGTTTTTTTACTGGACAAATTTTTTTTTTCGCGGCGAAAAACAATCTATTTTTTCAAGTCTAAAACAATTTTTTTCTTTCAATTTTACCATTACATATAGTGGCAGCTGAGGGTGAAATAAACATTTTTTTTCTTCTCAGAATCAAAAACAAACAAAAAAATTTTCTCCAAAAACTGGAAACAAACTTTTTTTTCAAAAAAAAACATAGCCCCCCCTCCCCCCCCCCCCCCGAAAATCAAATGGTTGCTGCCTTATTGTTCTATCATGATCGATAACTTTTGGATTTTTGTCTAATAAAACTACAGCAAATGAAATTCATATTGTAATAAAGCATACTGGATTATAATTACATCATTCTATATTTTGAATCATCTATATAACAATTTTAAACTGTGTCGTGATTTTTCTCATTGCGAGTATTAAAAATAATATCAAATTAGTTTTTAACAACAATTCATGTGTGCCTATTATCACTTTTATTTGTTTATATTGCGCTTTTCATGCCTTCTAGAAAATATGCATACTAATGACCCCCGAACACGATGAGTAGATATCAAACAATGTCAACTGGCCTCACTGGCCAATCGGCTCACACTTTATCGCCACTGTATAAAAAAAAATCGCCCACTCTTGTTTACCGACTTGCCCCACTTTTGAAAAAGCGTAAAATAAAATTGAACAATCAGTCTGACAATTCACTTATTAACAAAATTACCACTGAATAAAGGTCTGCTACTCGCCCCACTTATAAAAATATCTTGCTTCCTTTAAGTATTGTAAATTCCTGAATATTCGTATCCAGTTGTCCTGGTTTAGTGGTATGTGTCGTGGCTTGATATGCTAAATGTCTTGAGTTCGAATCCAAACATCACACTGGATTTTTTTCTACGTGAACTTTGGTAGATACTCTTTTCCGTATAATTAATTATAAGTTTTATAGTGGATTTGGCATTCCCGCCAAAATGTTACAGAACAAAGGAAAGCACAGCAAAGAAACTCAAACTGGGGCGATCCAGCTCAGATCACACCTGTTAGAACAAAGAAGCTGGGATGAAAATATTTAAATTTTACAATTTACAACTAGTTTGTTTAAATCTTATATAAAACGTAGATATATTTGTTTAATAATGTGTTTGTTCATTACATCTAAATGTAGAATTATAATATAAACACAAAATATAACCTTAGATTTAAAACTAATATTTGTTTTCTAATTATTAATATATTTTTAAACTATAGTTATTGGTTTAATTTGATACAACATTTTCATTTTTTTTTTCATTTAAAATTTGCTTTTTTCTTTAATTCCAATAATTAGGATGGCGGTTAAGACATACTATCTAAGACAGTCCTAAGATATCTTCGATGTGCATGCTGAGACATGTCATAATTCGGTCCTAACGGTATCCTAAATTCTGTCATAAGAAATTATTAGGACCAATCTTAGGATAGTTTCAAAAAACAGGCCCCGGGATTTGAATTACATGAGCAACACGACGGGTGTCACATGTGGAGCAGGATATGCTTACCATTCCGGAGCACCTAAGATCACTCCAACTGGGATTCGTGTTGCTAAGTCTTTAGTGTTCTATGTTGTGTCAGAGAACTATTATTTGTGTGCTTGTCTTTTTCATTTTTAGCCATGATGTTGTCAGTTTATTTTCGATCTTTGATTTTGACTGTCCCTCTGGTATCTTTTGCCCATATCTTAAACTTGGAATATTGATAGTGAACTTTATTTATTGTAAATGAATGTTCATAGTAAACATAAAAATAATTAAAATTGATAGTACAAAATAAAACGTTGTTTTTTTTTAAATAAGGGGAGGGTGAAACAAAATTCCATGTTCCCAAGTACTTATGACTTCTGATACCTTTCATGAAATTATACAGTCAATTTTTATTTCAAAAATCTATCCTACAGCAATTTACAACATACTTTCGACAACGCTCTACATGCCTGCAATTTCGCGGGTGTTCTAGTATACATTAAGTCTATGCTTAATGTTCCAAAAATTTTACCCAATTCTTAATTTTTCTGATTGTTTTTGTTAACTGACTTTGAAAACAAAGTTAGGGGTGAGATAAAGGGTACTAGGGATGTGATAAAGGGTATGCGATAAAGGATGCGCATCAAAGGTGAGCGATATGGATTGAACAGCAGGCTCTTTATCAAATATTCTACTTCTGCATTAATTACTAAACATATTTCTAGTTTTTAGACTATCTTCTATGTTATTAATGTCTAAACCTCATCGCTTTATTTGGCACAACTTTTTGGAATTTTGGATCCTCAATGCTCTTCAACTTTGTACTTGTTTGGCTTCATAAATATTTTGATATGAGCGTCACTGATGAGTCTTATGTAGATGAAACGCGCGTCCTGGTACCTTGATAATTAATTAAGATCTATTCCGCGTCTGACGTAAATATAAAATTTCAATCCTCGTATCTATGATAAGTTTATCCGATTCGAGAATCTGCTCTTGTAGAACATTTAATCTACATCAATCACTTTTCCGTTTAAGCATCAGATATTTTGTATTTTTACGGAAACCTATGCAGTAATGGTTGACAAATAGCGACAAGGTGTATTGTAAAGTGAACGATATAATGATTTCCTCCTAATGAATGGTTACAATATCGCACAGCTTAAATACAATGAGAAGAGGGGTTGCAGTGATTCTAGGCGTCATCCAATTCTACGTGTATATTTAAAACGAACAAATTCTCTACCATACATTTGAAGGACTTGGTGTCATTTTATTTAGGATCATTACCTATGACCTTGAAAACGAGGTCAATTTCAAAGTGTAAATATCCTAACTGTTCTACTGGTAAACGCGCATATCTTTAGATTTCTTAAAATCGTTTGGAAGACACATGAACTTTATAAAAGTCAAACTAGAATGACTTACTTAGTTGTTTTGCATGAAATTCAAATAAAGACGCCTAGCAACGATCCATTTTCTAAATCAATGTAAAGTAAGATGTCTTATAACGCTTGAAATGACCTTTTGGGAATCAAATACAGTTTATTATTTCCCGTATTGTACGAACGAATTTTGCGCCGTTTCATTTTTGTTATAAATTACAAGATTCTGACATTAACAGTGTTCATCTAACAAAAGGTTACAATACGTCCATGCGATTGTTAGTAAATTATAACGAACAGTTAATCTCATCCTGTAAAACTTTTGTAATAACAGTTTCTTAAGAATGTTGGAAAAGAAATGACTTGGACCTAACGGGTAGTTGTTAATTTTGTTTTTGTTGGGATAAGATAAGTATAATTAAATGATGCAGTGTCTTTTGAAATATCTATGTAACTGAGAGTTACTTTAAATTTGTAATCTATGTTTTCTTATCAGCAGTGAATTTAAGCAAAAAGTTCAATTTTGATTTATGTTTCCGTTCCTTTTACATTGCCAATTTGTAATCAGTCTTTCTTCGACTTATTGGAATTATATGTATTTAATTTCAATACCTGTCAGGTATCTAAGGAACAGCAATATCAACATGACCGTGCAAAACACAAAATTTAAGCGTGTCTTTTACCATGAGCTTATCTGTATGTCAATAGATCAAGACTTTCTGAAAATGACTAGATCTTAATTCCTTGTGCGTATTGGGTTGTATAATTCATAACAGAAATCGACAAAATAATAACAATAGTTAGCCAGGTCCTTTGGATAAACATTGATTACATCATGATGTGGATATTACTTTAGGAAGGAGATGTGGCAACAAGAAAACAGTGTTTGGAGAGATATGAAATATTGTGTCTATCCGTTCTTTGCCCAGATTTATCCGATTTGAATGCTCCGTTGGTATCTCCCGCTTCTTTTTTTTATACATGCGATTATATTCTGTTTGTCTAACCTTAGGATTACTACGAAATGTTCCTTTCTGTGTTGCATCAACTCCAAAAAGATCAAAATCATTACCCAAAACATTTATGTAACTAAAAATGAAATGGTCCTCAAAATTAAATTGAACTATAAATGCTTATTTAAAAATGATGTGGTATAATTGTCAATGAGACGAAATTTCTCCCCAAAGACCAAGTGACACAAATTATAGATCACAATACGGTTTTCAACAATGAGCAAATCACACACCGCATGTTTAGCTATATAAAAAGCCCCGAAATGACAATATAAAAACAATTTAAACGAGTGCAGTTATTTTCATTTATTTATAGAAAATATCTATTCAATTGGTAATCTATTCTCGCCTCGTCTCATGTTACGTTCAGTTTATTATGTCCTAGACCTACAATAAAGAATAAAGATGGTTTATATTTTGGTACGAGGAAATATGTACATTCAAACAAAGCCTTCCTCTGCCACACCAAACGTTTCATTTTATCTACAGAACCGGATTATTGATCACATGAATGTATCGATTTTTTTAAATTTTTTTCATAAATTGTACACGAAAAGTTTATGCGACGGTGTTTATTAGAGGTGTTTCTGTTTATACAACTTAGATATTTTTCGAAAAACTAAGGATTTTCTTATCCCAGAATTTGGATCCTCAATACTCTTTAACTTTGTATTTGTTTGGCTTGATAACTATTTTGACCTAAGCGTCACTGATGAGTCGCATGTAGATGAAAAGCGCGTCTGGAGTATTAAATTATAATCCTTGTACTTTTGATAACTATTATGTAATTTTATGATCTCGTATCACAATGTATCAGACATAAACTGGAAATTGTAAACAGTTTATTGAATTGTTTTTTGAATAATATAATTATTTATTTTTTAAGCAGCAGCAGTATACCGCTGTTCAAACTGATAAATCGATAGAGAGTAAATAAAATCCTGATTACAAACTAAAAACAGAGGGAAACACATCATCTTAAAGAAGATTGCAATGGAACAACTAAAACACCGAAGTGCAACAAAAAAAGGTTACAGAAATATAAACAGACTATATGATTACATTTTTTTTTATACTGTCCACAGTGGGCACATAATGTGTTTGAATAACTTTCAATATGTAAGCTGAAAACTAAAACTTTGTACACCTAAAATATGACATTTTTTATACCTTCAAAACAGTCAATTAATCAGATTTGATGGTGTTTACTCTTGTTACATTTGTATACTTTACAAAATGAATATCTCAGATCTCATTGTATCATTACTTGTATATATTAATAAGAGAAAACAATTGCTTTACTACACAAGCATAGGTATTTCTATCTTACCTTATATGATAGATTGATGGATTAGTTAGTTGGTTGGTGTGTTGACACGTGCACATTTTGGTCGAAATTTAACGTTTATTATTAGATTGATTGATAAACATGTTGAACAGTGTCAAGTTTAACAAATATTTTGACTGGCTGGCTCGTTGCTAAACGTAAAATGACGAGTATTTCAAATTGAAAAATCGATTAACTAATCAATTCTTAACGTCCATTGACAATATATTTCTCGATCTCTTTGCTATCACAGAGAAAAAGGTAGAAAAACGAATACATTTCAAAATGTGTTTAATATGATAAAGTATTTCTGTAAGACTTTTGTTACAACTTCTGTATGATGTCGGACAGTTGGAAAGCAAATCCCTGGAAACGTCCGTTGTCGTCAAGCTTTATCAGCAACAATAGCAGGGGGAATTAATAAGGTGGCACTACAGTCGTCCGTAGCGTAAAAAAGTCCGCCAAATTAATCGGCTAAAAGATTGACGTTTAAAATATTGTAACTTGTCATGCTACTGTGGATTCATTTATTTTCGTGGGTAACAATTTTCGTGGTTCGAGGAAAACTGACATATTCGTTGATTTTTAATTTCGTGGTTTTGACAAAGTCTACACTTATTCCTTTAGAAAATTTGAAATTTGTTGTACATTTGAATTCGTGCTTCTCCTGTACCCACGAAATCCACGAAAATTGGTATCCAACGAATATTAATGAATACACAGTATTATTATAATTAAATTTTAAAATTTGTAGGTTTTGTGACCAATACAATTTCTTTACGACATACATACATTACAAAAAAATAGCTTCTTATTTTTATTCCTTTATCCTGTCCGTTCTAGAAAAATTAGCCATCTTTTTTGTTCTCCAAAAAAAATCGATTTTTCCTAATTTGACGTTTGCGTATCCAAGTACAGAAAAGAACAGTTATAATCTTAAATAAAACCGGGAAACCTATTTCAAATTTCTACACTTTTTTGAAGCCATCAGTTTTTTACTTTGTTACATCAATTTTAGTTACCACCAGTCATGTCAATTTGTATCTGGTTTAAGCTGCATTTCTACTTCAAAACAGTGAAATGTAGCTTATTTTCATTGTGTCTGTTTCAAAGTGCTCTAAAATACTGATTTTTTGAAAGACATGAATACAATTTTGATTAAAACTGTTGTTGATTTTCACAATTCAATGCGATACCTGTATTTTAAAGTATCTAAAACCCCTTTTGATCCCCTACACAAATTGAAGGTGACATTGTTTTCTTTTTTCAAAATACGTCATGTAACGTTTATAACAACATATGTGTCAGGGTCATGTACATAGTAAAAAATTACACATTGGAAAAGTGAAACAACAAAAAAAGATCTTCTTTATTACGTTTGAAACTAAACGTCTTGGAAAATTCTGACAGATCTGACAAATTATTGATAGCCAACTGTATGGATGGAAATTAAAAGCACAAAAAATAGCAATAGAAAATACATTGCAAAGAAAATTATGTTGGAAAAAACATATGAAAAAAGGAAATAAAGGTCAGTTAATTATATTTATCTTTTATAAAATAAAATCTTGCTTATAGTATTTTATCTTTACTAAGTAAGCTACAGTAATAAGAGCAAAAACTAGCTATCAAGCCAAACAAAAAGTTAATTCATAGAGATGTGTCTTTACAAAATTGAATTTATTATAATGGCAATTTTTTCTCAAATTCAATCATCATTGATCATTATTAAAGTAAAATGCACAAGATTTGTCCCACCAATTTCAGTTCATTTCTGAGATTAATATCCATTTATTCAGGTAAAATATACAATGATTTGTTTATAAATATGTAAAGCAGCTGCTCAAAGCCCCATTTTTCTCTCCAAAAGTTTACTTTCAACATAAATAAAATACACTTAGAAATTAGGCAAGTGCTACATAGTCCAGCAGCTAAGTCCAATATTTTGGGACAATTGATCACTTTATGGTAAAAGCATGAAACTTTGCACAGTGTTAGTTATGATGCTTATAAACATTTTTGGATATGGAGCCATCAAAAAAAATTCCTCAATGGCCGCCAATTTCAAAATGGCCGCCAACAGTCATGAAGCAGAGTCCAAAACTATAGTATAATTTATCATTTGAAAATTAAAGCATAAAACTTTGCATATTGCTTGTCATGATGATTATTTATCTTTTCTGAATGTGGAACAATAAAAAAAAAAATCCATAATGGCCGCCAATTTTAAAAATGGCCGCCAACAGTCATGAGGCAGAGTCCAAAAATATGGTATAATTTATCATTTGAAAATAAAGCACAACACTTTGCATATTGTTAGTAATGGTGCTTATTAATCTTTCATGTATATGGAACAATTATAAATAATTCCGTAATGGCCGACAAATTCAAAATGGCTGCCAACAGTCATGAGGCAGAGTTCCCAAAAAAATGGTATAATTGATCATTTGAAAATAAAAGCAAAAAAACTTTGCATATTGCTAATTAATCTTTTCTGAATATTGAACAATCAAAAATAATTCCTTAATGGCCGACAATTTCAAAATGGCCGCCAAAAGTATTATTATCAGAAACTGTATCGTGTATATCTAGAAAGCTATTAACAATCAACAAATATTTGTGCTTTGCAAAACTTTCAGGATTTCAGGTCATCAAATCTTGAATTACGGTCATAGTTCTTACAACATGGCTACTGAAAAGATATACAGGGTATCAAGTGTAAAATATGACAAACCGACTAAATCAAATAATATTGATTGGGCAAATTGCATCCTATGTCAAAAAATTATAGATGAAAAACTTATAAAACTATTGTTTTTCTGTTTGTCTTTTTCATTTTTAGCCTTGGCGTTGTCAGTTTGTTTTAGATTTATGAGTTTGACTGTCCCTTTGGTATCTTTCGTCCCTCTTTTATATGCCTATTTGATTCTAAATGTCTCAATGTTGGTGCTGGTTATCAATCTTTAGCTGACAATATTAAGAAGTTTCATGAATTACGATTGATGCCTGAAGGCATTAATGTGTGCATTGAAAACATAGATGAGGAATCTGGAATAGCACAGTCTTTCATTGACCAAAAGACATGTTGGCGCAAATCTTGCAACTTAAAACTGTACATGACAAAGTTGAATAGAGCAGAGAAACGAACCTCACATGAGAGAATAGATAATAAAGCAACCACATCTAAAAGAAAACTAGACAAAGCCTTTCAGTTTAGTCCACCAGTAACCCGTCTGCGTGCTTTTTCTGTAATGAAAATGGTCAAGAAGCTCTTCATGAGTCCTCAACGTTTGAACAAGATACACCTGTGATATAATGTGCAGTAAAATTAAATGACACATTGTTATTTGCAAAGTTAAGTGGTGGTGATCTAATTCCACAGGAAGCAAAGTACCACTTTAAATGTTTAGTTTCCTTATATAATCGTGCCTCTCGAATTGAAATGAAAAATGATAATGTCGAATCTAAGAAGGATCAAAGTCAAATCCATGGTATTGCATTTTTAGAACTAGTCTCTTATATAAATGAAACAAGGTCATGCAATGAGACCATAAGTGTTTACAAGTTGTCAGATCTATGTAAACTTTATACGGAAAGAATAACATGTCTATGTGCAGATGTTTCATCTCGATTTAATAGTACACGACTGAACACAGAATTGTATCTAATTTCCCTTACTTAGATGCTTACAAACAAGGCCTTGAAAACATTCTTGCTTTCAAAGATGACATTGGTCCTGCATTGAAGAGAGTCTGCTTAGAAGACTTTGATAACGAGTTTGTAAACATATCAAAAGCAGCTAGGTTTGTTCGTAAAGATATTTTTGCATCAAATTCAGAATTTAAAGGAACCTTCCCAAAGGATTTTCAGGAAGCTTCTGTACCCCAGTCATTGCTTTCTTTGGTCAGTATGATTCAGTCTGGACCTAACATTCAGGATCGTCCATATTCTCAGTCGACATTAACAATAGTACAACTTTTGATTTATAGTTGTACAGAGAACCTATCCAACCGTCACATGAAAGATCATGAACCTCCAATTTGTGCTTATTTGGGAATCATGATCCACTGTAAGACAAGAAAACATGATCTAGTAGATACTTAAAGTTTCTTTAAACTTGTACTGTCTATCTACTACGACCGAGTGTTAGAAATTTTAACTTTCATGGCCAATGATGCTTGTCGTCGTTGTGTCCAAGAAGGTTTTGTTTGCCCTACCAATCTACTACAAAATGTATTTACTTCATATGCTGTAGACAACATTTATCACAATCCAAGCAGTATCTTGTTAAAAGATTCATACCATGGTACAGGTATATCTTTATTCCAACATATTTCAGAGGGTGCTCAAGGCGTTGTTCAAACATTTGACCAATCTGAACCTATGTTGAAATGCCAGTCAAAGAGAGTGTCTCTTTTACCAGAGAGTTATTCAAATCTTCCACCAGCTGTACTAAGATTAGTGAACCAGATATCCCATTAGTTGAAGGAGAACTTTCCATTGATATGTCCTTATTCCCAGCTGAATTAAAAGGGGAATTCAAATGGCTGAACAGCTGTGGATATGATTTGGCACTGGAAAGAACTTTCGATATATTTCAATTAATGGATTGTGCCTTGCTCTATAGGACCATTGATATCGAGATTCTTTCCACTGTTCCATTCATTTACCGGTTGTGACACAGTCTCAGCTTTTTCTGGGAAAGGTTAGAAATCAGCTTGGGAAACATGGTTCGTATATGAGGACTTACAAGTCAGAAGTATTTCTGCAGGTTATTGAGAATTCAAATGAAGTGGAAATTTTAAAAGTGTTTAAAAGTAATAGAACGATATGTTGTGCTTTTGTATGATCTAGTACAGCTAATATGGTGAATGAGTAGCGTACTAAATTATATTATTCACGCAGAAGACAAGAACAATTGACAATATTCCTCTAACACGAGATGCACTTCTTCATTGAACATACGAAACGTGCAGCTTACCAAGGTAGTGTTATTTGGGGCAATTGTTTAGTTGCAAATCCAAGTGTGTCATCACCAGATTTATTTGGTTGGCAAAACTTGATGGTACCATTCTGGTCTGTGCTTGCTTAAGCTTCAATGTCATGCATGTAAACTCTTGAAAGCAGCATTTAAATGCACAGCATTATGCAACTTCTTACCGGACTGTGAAAGAGAAACTGATTGAGACTATGCTTTCTTTTGATTTTCCTGCATTTGTATCATATTTTAATTATAATTTTAATCTGTTGTTATGTTAAATAGTTACTTGTGAGTTTTTCTTTATTTCTTATCTCATTTCTAAAAAAGAAATACTCTTTGCACAGATTCAATACTGCATATGTTGAATTTTGTTTTCATTTCAGGAAAATTGTGAAATTTTCTAAGGTCATTCATTACCTGTAACTGTGAAAAATTAGAACTCGCCAAAGACGCCATTTTGAGTTGTATCAGCCATTTTTATGTCATAGTTAATGTCACCTGTTACAGTAAATAATAATATGTTTGTTTATACGTGCTTGTATTGAAATAATTGATCCATTATTTTTTTATTATGTTTATACCATATTTAAAACAAACGTCAAATTTTGACATATTAAACAGCGCCATTTTGAATATTGCCGCCATTTTGAAAATATTATATATGCACCCAGGTATTAATGATACATTGTAGGCCTTTGTCGATATCAATTTGATCAGTTTCACGGATTTGGTAACTTTCTATCACACAATGATGGTGTATACATACGAATACTGTCAAACTTAGATATTTTGACCCGCCATTTTAAATTTGGACGCCATTTTGATGATTTCTGTATTATAAGGTTTAAAAAAATAATAATTGACATATCTTAAGTGTATTTCCTTAAGTTTGTGACATCTTCTGAACTCATTAAAAATGAAATACTTCATCAAGTGAGTTATGTTATACCTATGTCGGCCATCTTGAATTTGGCGGTCATATTGGATTTTTTTTTCGTGGCTCCATATCTGAATTTTTTCTAAACCCCTTAATCTTTCACTATGCCAAGTTTCATGCTTTTACCATAAAGTGATCAATTATTCTGATATCCGCTGGACTAACAGCTGTGTTAGTTTCCCTAATAATTGAATTTTATTATTATAATTATGATTTTAAAATTCAAAATGATGTCTCTTTCAATTAAAGTATTATTTCTGATAGAAGTTTCTGTCTACATCTTTAGTAAACTTATCTTTTTTCAGTAATATTAGGATATTTTCTAGGCAGTACTGAAACTAAGAAACAAAAGATTCAGTTAAATGCTTTTTTATTTCGAAGAAACTTATTGTCTGACTCTTGGTCCCACTTTAGAATTTAAAATATTAATGATCAGTATTATTTATTATTTTCAGAAAGAGTATCCAAATTGTATAAAAGATGTTTTATTGCACTAAACATTATTAGAAGTGATCCTATATATAAGCCTTCATAAAAATTGCAAAGTAAATTTTATCAGCCAAAGCTTATGGCAAAAAAGCTTTAAACAAACTATGAATACATTTTTTTTTATGTTTAATTTTTTTTAAATTTTTACTCATATTTTGTCTTTTAATTTTTACATTTAATTCTTCTCTGAAAAGCAGGAAAGTATACTTCTTCTTAAATAAAGGCAATAGTAGTTTACCGCTGTTCAAAACTCATAAATCCATGCGCAAAAAACAAAATCGGGGTAACAAACTAAAACCGAGGGAAACGCATTAAATATAAGAGGAGAACAACGACACAATACTGAAATGTAACACACACAGAAACAGACCAAGCATCACACAAAATCCCACGAGAATAACAAATATAACATCAAAACCAAATACATGAATTTGGGATAGACTAGTATCGTGACACGTCTTATCGCAATGTGAATTTACACTAAAAATAAGAGAAAACAAACGACGGAACGTTAAAATGTAACACACACAGAAAGGAACAATAATTTAACAATGGCCATATTCCTGACTTGGTGCAGGACATTTTTAAAGGGAATAAATGGTGGGTTGAACCTGGTTTTGTGGCATGCCAAACCTCGTAATTTAATGGCAATGTTAAATATAACATTGAAACGACAACATAATATTACAGGACTACAATAAAAATAAATAGGAGAACATATTAGACAAAGAAACACATGATTAATAGATAACAAAAATTATCAGGTTTAAAATTCAATACGCCAAAAACGCGCCTCGTCTAATATTATAATAACAATGTTGTAAACCGAATTTCATTTATGTTCCCACGTTTTTTTGGTAACTCCTTTTTTTTCGTTTGGATTGGTTTTTATTTTTGACATGTACTATAAAGGGGAGGTAACTTCTTGCACAAATCGGCAGAAAACCATCGCTTCGTGTCGAACATAACTTGACGTTTGCGTATCCAAAATTCAATTGGCTAGATATTCATACTGAAATGTTTGTCTTAATGAGATGCTTTATTGAATTTAAATTCAGCCCATTATTTTTAGTTTCCTAGAAAATATTTAGTTTTTTCGATCAGGAGACTTGACAATTTTCAAACAAACTTCAAGTTTGAAGATAAAATAAAGAATAAAGGACTTTGATTTGATGTGTAAGTTTTGAATTTATGAATATTTAAGATTATTTAAGATTATTTGGATCAATAAGTTTTTATTACGACAGTGGTATTTAGTGAGTTACAATGAAGTTTGTCTCATCCGTAGTTTTATTGAACTTTCACGGTCACCTGACTCTATTGTTGCTGATGAACTTGGGGTCAAACCGTGACCTGCTTTCCAACTCGGAAGAAAGAATTGTAGGTCATGAAAATGAATCAGTTACTGATGGCAACCAGTCGGATTATCTACACAAATATTGACTTATTGTCTGAAAAATATTCAAAGATTTGAGGAAAATTGTGTACTTTTGATGTGGCGTCATGAGGAATGGTCGCCTTTTTCATGACGTCAGTATAAGAAAATTCAGAGACAATAAAATTTAACGTCACGATTAAATTTTAACCAATCATTTTCCGAGAACAGATATTTCACTAGTGAGGAGAAATGTTTTTCTTACACCTGTCAGGAAATGTGAAAATAACACAAACATTAGAAAAATGTCTTTTCGACACCATCGGTAAACTTCTGTTAAATCTAGTTATCTTTCATTTTTGTATCATATAATGTTCCCAGCTTCACGAACACCAGCCTTTTATGACCCGCTTTCGCATTTATATTTGCATTTATAACTTGCATCAATAAATACGAAGCAGACTCACACAAAATTAATCTTAATCAAGGACAAAACCAGACCACTGTTAGCTCTGAAAAGATATGTTTAGTCATATACTAGTATATCAGTAGGTTATGAGTGTAGGACTGGATTTGATGTTTACAATGTGTGTCCTCGTCCAGAGATCATTTGATTGCAAACCCATTTAAAGATGAACCTTTTTGACAATCAATTTAAGCTAATTTTGGTCAGTATAATGGCTTATCCTCACGATAACCTGTTGAGGTTATGATCGCTCCTGTCCGTAGTTCGCATTCATTTTTAGGAACTAAATGATAAATTTTATTCTATGTGGATTCACAGTACATTGTATTTCAATATAATATGCATGTATCTGTATTATAGAATAGGAAGAATAAAAAATATTTAATATATTCTTATCTTAACATAATGGTTTACATACTTCATATTATTCGTGTTATTAAATAAAAGTTACACAAAACAAAATTAGTAGATTGAATTATTTACTTACACGTGTTTTCTCACATATGTACCCTACACCACCATACTTATGAAAAGTGATATTGGAAGGTGCGTCATTCCAATTATAATTATGATCTCTCCAAAAGCTGACACAATCTTCTATGCCACCGTAATTATCAGGCTGGCCAGGATTCCAGTTGAAATATTTAACTTTAGACAAGTCGTTGATCCATTTCCATTGTCCGTCCTTTGCTTTTTTTGCTCCCATCCAATAGCCCATCATTCGCTGTTGAACTGCTTCTGTTTGACAAAATAAATAATGCGTATATATTGAAAGGAAAAAAAAATCTATTCCTATATGTTTGGCCTTTTAAAGCTTACTGTATCAATATTTCATAACGTTAATAACATAGAGGGAATCAAATCACTTAATACATTTGATTTCAAATATGTTTTTATAAAGTTTGATAAACAACTTAATGCGGTACGAACATGATAAGTTTGTCATTAAAGTGAGAGGGTTAGCGCTATAGAACCAGATTTAATCCACAATTTTCTACATTTGAAAATGCCTGTACCAAGTCAGGAATATGACAGTTCTTGTCCATTTGTTTTTGATGCGTCTTGTTTTTTGATTTTGGCATGTGATTATGGACTTTCCGAATTAATTTTCCTCTAAGTTCAGTATTTTTGTGATTTTACTTTTTACCCAACACTTTCACCAAAATTAATTTGGCTCGTGCAATTTTAATAAAATTTTGTCAAAGTATTCACTTTGACCTTTTAAGAAAAATATAAAAATTTCAAAACTTTTGAACCAACCATTTTGTCAGAAAAAATTACACTGGTAATATAGCAGTTTGACAAACACCATTTTTGATCATTAAGAAGCTTAATATTCCTTATACAACACAACGTAATTAAATAAAGGCAATAGTAGTATACCAATGTTCAAAACTCATAAATCCATGGACAAAAAACAAAATCGGGGTAACAAACTAAAAGCGAGGGAAACTCATTAAATATAAGAGGAGAACAACGAAACAACACCGAAACGCAATACACACAGAAACGGACCAAGCATCAGACAAAACACCACGAGAATAACAAATATAAAATGAAAACCAAATACATGAATTTGGGATAGACAAGTACCGTGCCACGTCTTATCTCAATATCTCAAAAATAAGAGAAAACACAAACACAAAAATTAAAACGTTTAGCTGACTTTACAGATTTATCTCTCTGTAGTGTTAGTACCACCTTAACAGCGATTTTCAAAATTAACGCACCGTTTACAATAAGTTAACTTTGTAATTTTTAATTATTAAAATATCAGATATTGAAGTTATTGACCACATTGTTGGTTAAGTAGTAGAATGCTAGTAGCATCAAGACCGCTAACAACTTGGAAGTTAGTCATTAGTTGCTGCTTCTCCGCTAAGTATGCGTTATCAACAATATATCGAAAACATTAGATCGTTGTGTCTTAGTAGACCGGCATTTTCTTCTTGATGACTATACAATGTGTTATGAACTTGCATGAAAAAAACATCAACTCCGTGTGACGGTCAAGTATAAAGCAAGGTTTGTCTTCATACTACATAATATCTTCCTGAAATTTATGGGATAATTCTATTAGATATATATAGTCTAGTTATTTAGTCTTTGTTATCAAGTTTTTTGATAGCTTAATATCAATTAAAAAGAGTTAACTACAAATGTAACATCATGCTTGTATACCGAATTAGATACAATCAATGTAGACGTTTAACAAAAAAGTCAAACATCAAATGCATTTAAAAAATATACTAGTAATCATAATTTGTTAACATAACTTACTTCTCAAAATATTCACAACCCATGCATTTTCAGCTGAGTCTGTAATCTGTACAAGATACCCACCCTTATTCCGGCATATTTTCTTTAAAAAAAAAGAACCAAATCAGAAACATGTACACATGGCAGATACATGGGCGTATGTAATATGTACAAGATACCCGCCCTTGGTTTAGTTCTGCATATTTTCTTTAAAAAAAACCCATAAATGAACCAATTCAGATACATATCCTGACAGATGTGCAATTTTCAAAATGTTAACTGAGTAACACCTGGTTGACATTTTTATAAAACGGTCTTAATCTTACTGTTTAAAATGGCACAGTCAACTAAATTTAAACGTATGGTGTATGATTGTATAGTTTTCACGAATAAGGAAAATTACAATGTCAAATCAAATTGGAATCTTTGTGAGTTTTAGTTCTATTTCTAACACAATTGTATATCGATATTCTAGAAATTGTTTTGAACTAATACAAGAAACACAATTAAAAACCTTTTCTTGAGTTATATCGATTTTTTTTTAATTTGCCTCTAACTTTACTTTTTGTGGGGTTTATCCATTCGTGTTACGGACACACAATTCGTAATTGTATTAAGCTGTTTTAGTGTACTGTACTAAATTATTTTAGTCATTCGTTGTAACATGTCGAAATGTACTATTATATTATTCATTTATGTATTTCTCTGTCTTTTGGTGTTTTTGCATTTCATTTATTTGTACTCTGTTCCCGTCATGAAATGATGTCAATTTAGAAGTATATCTAATATTGCCATAAAGCGTGGAGGTTTGGCTAGCCACAATACCAAGTCCAACCCACCATTTCTTCTTTAAATTTCATGTGCCAAGTCAGGAATGTGACAGTTGTTATCTAATAGTTTGTTTCTATGAATGTTGCATTGCAGCTTGTTTTGGTGCACTTCTGTGTTCTATTATTCAGTTGTTTTCCTCTTGTAGTTTAGTTTCCCTCGGTTTAAATTTATGGCCAGATTTTTTTCTCAATCGATTTATGACATTGAACAGCGGTATATAAACTCATCATAGATACCAGGACCAAATCTAGTATATACGCCAGACGCGCGTTTCGTCTACAAAAGACTCATCAGTTACGCTCGAATCCCAAAAAGTTCTTTTGTTGCCTTTTATGTCGGATGACTTTGAGTTTTACAAGAATAATTATTGAATTTCTCATATTGTAAGATGCAAACGTGGTGATAGTATCCTAACTTTTGTTTGGGGTAAAACGAGATTTTTCCTCATAAAACATTGTACGCAGAGCCACGTTCATCCCTGTGATGTATAAGGGTCGTTTGAGCTCAAATATGTTTAAGACATCGTAAGTGGCTTTTCATCACTAAAGTGTCGAGGTTATATTTATTGGTTTATTCATCAATAAGATTAACATGTTTTGACAATCATGACTACTTTTTTTTTCAATTTCAGGGGTTGTATGCTGGCTCGTATTAAACGTCCTCCTTTGATTACAAATAACAATTCATCGTTATTATTTTTGCTTGAGACAATATGAATATAATGTCCACAAACTCTAAATAGACTGATGATAAATAACCATTCGTCGGCAACTAAAAAGGTTGATGAAATACCGATTGAGAAAAATGGTAATATTCCCATAACTTTTATGATAAATATGAATGTGTACACTTGACTACATCTTGCATCCATATGCATGATAGATTCTTGTCTAAATCCTGGCTGGTTACGGGAAAACTAGCTTATGTATTTCCAATATGTTTAACATACTAGGGGATGTATCCAGGTAACGAGAACCTTATCTATCATATTCAAAGGTTTTTCGCTGGATAGTTTTATTATATTCTACGTATAGAAATAGAAATAATGTAAGCAAAATTAACACATACCTCAGCTTCATTCCAAGTTTCCGTATCACTTGAAAAATAATAACAATGATTCTGGTATTCCTTCCATCCTACTTGGCAACCCGCATATTTATCTGTTTTCAGATATAAAATATTGAGGAAGATTTATGTCAGGATATAACTTTATACTTAAATATACATTATTTCTGACCAAAAGACAATTGATGAGCATTGGAAACCAATACATACCATGCAGACAAGTAGAGTATGCTCACATAAAGCTTGAAATACAATGTCAGGATGCTCTGTTTTGTTTAGAAATACAATCACACATTATGATTACAATTTTGATGTTTGACTTTTAATAGATTAAATAGATGGTCCGGACGAAGTGAAACAGTAAAACAGCTTCATCTATAAACTTTGGTTTTTAGAATGTCATTACAAATATTGGTTTTGATACAAAAAAGAGCAAAAAAAGTGCTGATCTTAAGGGTTTTTTAGTTGTTGTTTTGTTTGAGTAGTAAAATACTTTATTTTACCAGGAATAAATACGCTATGGGTTTTGTTTTATCTGTCACTATATTAAATTGAAACTTTGGGAAATATCTTACTTGCCAAATCTTCTTCCAAAGTATTTAAAGTTGACCGTATATTTGATATTAGCGATTTTTCCTTCTGTTGAAGACAACTGTCGGGTTTGATCACAGAAATTAAACCAAGAACCACAAACAATATAGACAACATCATCCTGTTAAATCGATCAAAAAGCAATTGTTATATAGGTTTTTAAAATTTGTTTAGTGCCCATTTCTTATTCAAACGTCTTCAAACACATATAGCTCAAACTAAGACATCACAATTTTAACGTTTGTTGACTTATGATTTTAAAATGGCGTGTGTATTGCCAGCAACTATTAGCTTCTCATTGTGATGTGAAGATTAAATAGAGATTATGTACGTGAAACTGTATAACATGACTAAGTACAAAACATGAAAACAACCAAGTCATCTTTATTGTTCGAAATTGCAAGCTAAAAGTTTGTTTGTACAATTCTAAAAATAAATAAATGAAAAATAACCATATTAACTGTATAGTCATTCCACGAAAAACTAATCAGGGACTGAGTTGGGTAAAAGTATAATGTCTGGAGGGTTTTTCAAAATAAAGCATGCAAAACCATGGGCCAACAAATTGTGAAAAAAATCGTTAGAAAAAAGAAAATAAACAGCCCACCCATCAATTGCCTCACATCCTGCAATCAAATACATCTCTTTAGAAAAAAATATAATGACTATAGGGTTCTAATGATAGAAATATCATTGTACTTCTTCATAAAAAATATTGTAGTTCTAATATTCTAAAATTAAAATTGTACATCTAATATAAGAGATAAAATAAAGTACATTATAAAAAAATACGGATATCAATTTAGCAGACACATAATGAAGGCATAATTTGTAACTTGTGCTATCCTAAAATGTATCTGATTACAGTCATATAATCAATACTATTCTTCATTCATTTATCAAACAACAAGCTAGAGTTCGGTGGCAAATATATTACTTTATTGAACGATTTAAAAAAAAAAGAAGCTATATCCAAGCAAGTGTCGACTAACCTAATTATGATTCTCAAATTGTAACACATACATGTACTGTACATGTACATAGAAATTGAGATGACACTTGTCGACCATATTATATCCCCTCTCCCCGTTCGATAAGAATGGGACGGCACAAATTAAAACCAATTGGTCATTAAACTAAAATTGCATGCTATCTCTCACTCTCTCTGTACGTCAAAGAACCCTAAATCAATTTTTAATAGTGCTAAGGTTGGTTTGCTGCCAGGCTATAGTTAGGCACCAAACACTGATGCCTTAATGTGCCTTCCAAGTGACTGCAGTGTCCTGCATTTATACCAAGCTAATCCATGGTGCAGGGCCTACTATTATATCTTATGTATTTGTTTCTAAATGTATATGAAACAATCCCCCCACATAATATAGAAAATAATAACAAACAAAACAAACCTTTTTCGTTTATGTCTGGTTGAAAAGGTACTAGGAAGAAAGCAAACAATATTATTTAAACACACAGTCACGTAAATAGAACTTGATACTCTGTAAACTGTACATTTGTTACAGTATAGAATTACGGAAGGCGTTGTCGAAAATACAATCATGCAGATAAACAAATAAGAAATACGAAACTGTTTGTTTTATAAAATATTCTCCGTATATGGTTTTAATGATGTAAACATGTGTATCCTTTACGTTATTGTTAACGTTGTCAAAAAGGGATGACAAAATTCTCCATTTTTTTTCAAATTAATTTCGCCATTCTAGAACTTCCTACTTTCACATTTATCACTTTTGATTATATATAGATTTGCCTTTTAATTTGAGCGTGACAAAAAAGTAGATTTCACACCTTATTTTAATGACCATAACAATCAAAAAAGGTATCAGTCTACGAGTTTACGGATAAGCAGTTACAGGGAAAGGAAGTGAATGTAAACCTACAAGGAGGAATATAAGGTTTGATTGACACACGTATCATGACATGAATATCAATAATGTGGTCATTTTTATAAATTTCCTGTTTACAAAACTTTGATGTTACATTCTGAAATGTGAAAGGCCTTCTGTAGTAGTCCATTTTGTCAAGTAGAAATCTTCAAAAGTACATGTAGGTTATACATTTTTTTTAACAAGTTGATTATAGACACAGTATGCATTTTATCATAATATCATTCCCCATTTCCATTCTCAATTTTATTAAATCTCCTTCCATTATAACCCTGGTCCACCAATAATATAACTAAAATCACAAATTAGAAGAAAATATATATATAAGTTTGGTACAAATCCAAAAAGGTATCGGAAAGAAGAAAATTTAAAACTTTAACCACAGAGTGAATGTGTTGTTTCCTGGCAAAAAATCTAAGTCCATTTAAAAGTAAAATACTGAAAAAATAGAAATTTATTTTTACAAAAATTGCTTCTGGATACTATCTTATGATCATAAACAAGCTTCTGTCCAAGTTTAGTACAAATCAAGTATAGTTTAAGAAAGTTATTAAAATTTCAAAAACTTTAACCACAGAGGGAATGTAATGTTACCCGGCAGAAAAATTAAGTCCATTTATAAGTAAAATACAGAAAAAATGGAAATTTATTTTTACAAAATTTACTTCTGGATACTATCTTTTGATCATAAACTACAATGTAGCTTCTGTCCAAGTTTGGTACAAATCAAGTATAGTTTAAGAAAGTTATTAAAATTTCAAAAACTTTAACCACAGAGTGAATGTAATGTTTCCCGGCAGAAAACTAAGTCCATTTATAATTAAAATACAGAAAAAAATGGAATTTAATTTTTACAAAATTTACTTCTGGATGCTATCTTATGACACAAACAAGCGTCTGTCCAAGTTTGGAAGAAATCCAGTATAGTTTAAAAAAGTTCTTAAAATTTTAAAAACTTTAACCACAGAGTGAATATTTGTGGACGCCGCCGACGACACTGATGCCAACGGAATGTACAAAATGTAGGATCGCTTTGTCTCGCTTTTTTGACTTAAGTCGAAGGCTCAACAAAAACGCACCAATATTTTGGTATATGGAACACTTGTCATATTGTTTTAAAGTCAGAGGTAGAGTTAGAGGGGTTTTCAGGAGGTCCTGGACCCCCTTTTGTCGAGAAATATTTGGTTGTTTATATAGGAAATCACTGAAGCATGACTTGAGCGGGTCCCTTCTTAGGCAGTCAGTGGGACCCCGTTTATGACAATTTCTGGATCCACCACGGAAAGTTTCATTAAAGTTAGATTATAGCATTTTTGACAAATTTTGTTGAAATTTGAACAGAAATTGATTTAAGGTTTATGTACCCTTCTGTAGCCATTTTTGTACGAACTTTTCAAACCTTAATTGTATCAAAACTACAGATATAATGAATAATAGAGATAAGCCATTTAGTACATATTCCTAGGGGAAACTTGATGCAAAGCATTATTTTTTACTGTTTCATTGCATTTGATAGAAAAAGTGGACTTTGTGGCAAATACATGTAAATCAAGATTTTTATAGAAAATCAACACCCTTTAATACAGAGATTTTTGTTATAAAATTTAAAACATAAATTAGTCACTTGAGTTTCTATGATGTGCTTGTGTTTATTTTTTACAAAAAGTTCTAAGCAACCTGTAAACTCCAAATCAGCTCGTGCTGAGTCACTAAAGTCGAGCGCACCCTAAAAGGTGTAACTGATTTTTGGCCATATTTATATTTCTTTTAACCAATAACTACATTTATAAACTTGTTTTAAGAAAATCAATGCTAGCACTGCATGTAATAATCCTATATATATCAAATATGAGAGTACAAGGATAAGGGCTGTGGATTTTCTATGAAGACTTGATCACTTTGATAGGCTGCTAGTCAAAATAAAACATGTGATTACAGAAGATAGTCCACAAGGCAAATTCGCTCTCACCCCATATGGAATTTTACTGATCCCATATATATCGGATTAGGTCACTTACGCACCATGTAACTAATATTATATTGCCTCCTATACATTTCTAGACATGTGATTGGTTAAAAGCTCCTCGTGGAGACCGTATATATTTGATATTAGGTTCGTAGTGAGGTGGGGCTTATCTCATGCACGGTTAGAAGTGGAGTAACGTCCCTTTATATTCCAAATAAGGTAGTAGGGAGGCGGGGCTTATTTAAATCACCGACTATCTTCACATGTTTTATTTTTACTAGCAGTCTTCAATACTTAGTCGATCCATTTGTCTATACAGACAACAAATGCCAACATTTGTTTTATTTATTTATTTCAATCCCGCCTGCCTACTACCTTATTTGGAATATAAAGGGATGTTACTCCACTACTAACCGTGTTTGAGATAAGCCCCGCTTCCCTACTAACCTAATATCAAATATACACGGTCTCCACGAGGAGCTTTTAACCAATCACATGTCTAGAAATGTATAGGAGGCAATATAATATTACTGAAATTTTAACCAATCACATTTCTAGAAATGTATAGGAGGCATATAAAATCCGTCACGAGTACGTAAGGAATATTTACCACTGGACGTTGAGCAGATAACCTACTGAACAATCAAAAAGAAATATATGTGTATTAAAAGTTACGACTATCCATTAAAAGTAAGAGAAAGAATAATTTGATAAGTTAATCTTATTTTTTTCAATCGTCAAATATACATGGGAAAAGTACAGCCAGGATTCTACTTTGTTAAAATTATCTCCCCATTACGCCAGTCAATTTTCACAATCGTAAAAATCAAAGCCATTGTAGGGATGACGCGCTGCCAATATTGCTCCTAAAAACCGATAAATGTATCCGCATAGCATTATTATGATCGTTATATGTCAGATGTATTTTAAAAGACAAATGTATCTACTAGCTAATGCGCATCAGTAAATGAATTTTTCTGCATTGATTCAAATTTAAAAACACAATTGTATAATCGGTTGTCAGGTGGATTTTTTTGGAAATTCATAAACATTTAAAAAAATCTGATTAAATATATCACACACAATTTTTTTTTCTCGAAGATATGCATTTTTATATGGGCGTCAAGTTGGTTACCTATTCCCTATTCCCTATTCGTTACCTATTCCCTATTCCCGATTCGTTACCTATTCGTTACCTATTCTCTATTCCCAATTCGTTGCCTATTCGTTACCTATTCCCTATTCCCTATTCCCTATTCGTTACCTATTCGCTACCTATTCCCTATTCCCTATTCGTTACCTATTCGTTACCTATTCCCTATTCCCTATTCGTTGCCTATTCGTTACCTATTCCCTATTCCCTATTCGTTGCCTATTCGTTACCTATTCCCTATTCCCTATTCGTTACCTATTCGTTACCTATTCGTTACCTATTCCCTATTCCCTATTCGTTACCTATTCGTTACCTATTCCCTATTCCCTATTCGTTACCTATTCGTTACTTATTTGATTTTTAATATCTTTCCCCCTTTTTAATTATGGCATGTAATAGTTTAATATGGCTGCCGTTACCATGGAAACGGCACAATTGTGAAAAAAATCAGTTTTTGGTTTTTGGTGAACTGTTTGGATATGCTTCAACTCAGAATCATCATAGTTTAAAACATTGTAGGTGCCCACTATATATAGGTGTTGGATGATTTTGGCGATCATTGGAACTACTATGTTGCCATGGAAACTACACCAAAATTTTCAAAATTCTCAAAATGCTCAAAACTTCATGAAACTTCACATTATGATAAGCAACATTGGTAAATGTGGCATTTGGAGTTGGAATTTCCAAAATAGGTCTTGTTACCATGGAAACAATGCAAAAAGATCATATTTCAAAAATAAGAATTTTTAGTAAACTGGATGAAACTTTACAGGAATGGTAACTGGCTTAGGCAGAGTTGGATTTTGAAGTTAGAATTTTCAAAATGGCCGCCGTAACCATGGAAACAGCAAAAATATCAAAAACTTCAAAATGTTCAAACTTGATGAAACTTTGCAAAAATGTTACTAGACATCTGTAGATGCTCTCTTTGACTTTGGAATTGTCAAAATGGCTGCCGCTCACCTGGTAATAGGGGGAAGGGTGCCATCCGTTATTGCTAGCGATTACAAATCTAGTTGTCAATACTCTTACATATGGTAATAGTTCTAAATTTGTTGAGGTAAAATTATCTTTTTATGACCTATTTATATGTGTTTGTGCTCAACCGATCCTGTTACTTCATGTTCGATACGCATTTGTTCCTTACTTTTTTTTTTTATACGTTGTACCTTTTAACTGCTTTATGTCCGTATGTTTAAAGATGGATCTTGGTTCGACGGGATGAAATCACCGTGTTAGCGCTTGCATAAAAAAGAAGATGTGGTATGATTGCCAATGAGACAACACTCCACATTAGACCAAAATGACACAGAAATTATCAACTATAGTTCACTGTTCGGCCTTCAACAATCAGCATAGCCGAAACCGTGTAGTCACCTATGAAAGGCCAAGACATGACAACCTCATACAATTCAAACAACAAAACTGACGGCCGTATTTCATATACAAAAAAATAAACGGAAATATGTAACACAAAAACAAACGATAACTACTTAATTTCAGGCTCTTGTCTAGGGACAGGCACATACTAACATAATGTGGTGGAGTTAAACATGTAAGCAGGGTGTACATCGTTTCGGAGCATGCTATTACCTTGTTTAATTCGTTTCATCACTCGCTTATAATTCGCTTATAATACGAGTATCTTACGTTGCACCTTTTAAAACATCATTTTCAATTGTTTTGTTGTCTCTGGTGGACGATCTGGGCTCTTAGAGGTGATATAACTCTATAAGTGCATTTGTATCCGTTCCAGCGCTCGCATAATACCCTGTTAAATATTCGTTACTTATTCGCTTTTAAAAAGTTTTGTTGTACGTTGCACCTTTTAGAAAAGAATTTTCAATTAAGTTCATATCTCTGGTGGTAATAATGTGTTCTTATAGATGAAATACCCCTATTAGCGCATATGTACTCGTTCCAGCGCTCGGATAATACCCTGTTACTTATTCGTTCCTTATTTGCTTTTAATGCACGAGGTATACGTTGCACCTTGAAATAAATCGTTTTTACATTGTGTTCATGTATCTGGTGGTACAATGTGTTCTTAGAGATGAAATGAACCTATTAGAGCGCATGTACCCGTTCCAGCGCTCGGTTAATACCCTGTTACCTATTCGTTACCTATTCGTTACTTATTCGCTTTAAAACGATTTATTTCAAGTGCAGCTTGTAACCCGCGCATTAAAAGCGAATAGGGAACGAATAAGTAACAGGGTATTATCCGAGCGCTGGAACGAGTACACACGCGCTAATAGGGGTATTTCATCTAAAAGAACACATTGTTACCACCAGAGACATGAACACAAATAAAAACGATTTATATGAAGGTGCAATGTTTACCCCGCGCATTAAAAGCGAATAAGGAACGAATAAGTAACAGGGTATCGTCAGAACGCTTGAACGAGTACATACGCGCTAATAGGGGTATTTCATCTATAAGAACACATTATTACCACCAGAGATATGAATTTAATTGAAAATCCTTTTCTTAAAGGTGCAACGTACAACACACGTATTATAAGTGAATAGGTAACGAATAGGTAACAGGTTATTTACCGTGCGCTGGAACGGGTACATGCGCGCTAATAGGGTCATTTCAACTCTAAGAACACATTGTTACCTCAAGAGACACGGACACAATTAAAAATCCTTTTCTAAAAGGTGCAACGTACAACAAACATATTAAAAGTGA
This sequence comes from Mytilus trossulus, assembly GCF_036588685.1. NCBI lineage: Eukaryota > Metazoa > Mollusca > Bivalvia > Mytilida > Mytilidae > Mytilus > Mytilus trossulus. The sequence continues at coordinate 60,519,339 of NC_086378.1, read as the reverse complement.
ATAGGTAACGAATAGGTAACAAGTCATTTATCGAGCGCTGGAACGGGTAAATGCGCGCTTATATGGTCATTTCATCTCTAAGAACACATTGTTACCACAAGAGACACGGACACAATTAAAAATCCTTTTCTAAAAGGTGCAACGTACAACAAACGTATTATAAGTGAATAAGTAACGAATATGTAACGAATAGGTAACGAAAAGGTAACAGGGTATTAACCGAGCGCTGGAACGGGTACATGCGCGCTTATAGGGTATTTTCATCTCTAAGAACACATTTTTACCACCAGAGACACGGACACAATTGAAAATTCCTTTCTAAAAGGTGCAACGTACAACAAACGTATTATAAGTGAATAGGTAACGAATAGGTAACAGGTTATTTACAGAGCGCTGGAACGGGTACATGCGCGCTTATATGGTAATTTCATCTCTAAGTACACATTGTTACCTCAAGAGACACGGACACAATTAAAAATCCTTTTCTAAAAGGTGCAACGTAAAACAAACGTAAGTGAATAAGTAACGAATAGGTAACGAAAAGGTAACAGGGTATTAACCGACCGCTGGGACGTGTACGTGCGCGCCAATAGGGTATTTTCATCTCTAAGAACACATTTTTACCACCAGAGACACAGACACAATTGAAAATCTTTTTCTAAAAGGTGCAACGTACAACAAACGTATTATAAGTGAATAGGTAACGAAAAGGTAACGAATAGGTAACAGGGTATTTACTGAGCGCTGGAACGGGTATATACGCGGTAATAGGGGTATTTCATCTATAAGAACACATTTTTACCACCAGAGATATGAATTTTATTGAAAATCCTTTTCTAAAAGGTGCAACGTACAACAAACGTATCATAAGTGAATAGGTAACGAATAGGTAACGAATAGGTAACAGGGTATTAACCGAGCCCTGGAACGGGTACATGCGCGCTCATAGGGTATTTTTATCTCTAAGAACACATTTTTACTACCAGAGACATGTACACAATTATTTTTTTTAAAGTTTTTGATATTTTTCCTGTTTCCATGGTTACGGCGGCCATTTTGAAAATTCCAACTTCAAAATCCAACTCTGCCTATGCCAGTTACCATTCCTGTAAATTTTCATCCAGTTTGCTGAAAATTCTTATTTTTGAAATTTTTGACCTGTTTGCATTGTTTCCATGGTAACAAGACCTATTTTGGAAATTCCAACTCCAATGTTGCTCATCATTACTGTGAAGTTTCATGAAGTTTTGAGCATTTTGAGAATTTTGAAAAATTTGGTGTAGTTACCATGGCAACATAGTAGTTCCAATGATCGCCAAAATCATCCAACACATGTATATAGTGGGCACCTACATTGTTTTAAAATATGATGATTCTTAGTTGAAGCATATCCAAACAGTTCACCAAAAACCAAAAACTGATTGCCATAATTAAAAAGGGGGAAGGATATTAAAAATCAAATAAGTAACGAATAGGTAACGAATAGGGAATAGGGAATAGGCAACGAATAGGTAACAAATAGGGAATAGGGAATAGGTAACGAATAGGCAACGAATAGGGAATAGGGAATAGGCAACGAATAGGCAACGAATATGGAATAGGTAACGAATAGGTAACGAATAGGGAATAGGGAATAGGTAACGAATAGGCAACGAATAGGGAATAGGGAGTAGGTAACGAATAGGAAACGAATAGGGAATAGGGAATAGGTAACGAATAGGTAACGAATAGGGAATAGGGAAAAGGTAACGAATAGGGAATAGGGAATAGGTAACCAACTGGACGCCCATAATTTTTATCATCCAACATGAAAGACTGTCGTCAAGTTCTTTTAGTAAAAATAAATAGCTATTCGAACAAACCTACTCTGTTTTAATGATTCATTAGATAGGTATTTCACTTGATCCATATATTTCATCTTTTAGTATTGTGTTATGTTATAAAGTCAACCTGTAGGTTTGTTATATAAAATTGATAGAATCTGAAGCGAGATGATGTATCAAATATTCGGTTTTTTTTTTCGATACAACTGATACCCATTGTTTAGAATTTTTCTTGAGACACACAATTGAAGGGCAGACACGAACATTACTGAACTAAATTGTCTTGATCTGAAAGAATGTCGGACTATTATAATAAATCAAAGAGTTTCTTGTCTAAGTAATTTTTGAGAAGGTCAAAAGTGTCTACTAAGTGACATTTTAAGGTGGTATGGGGTCTTCCTCCATCTTGGATTATAAAAAACAGAGAACCAAAGGTCCAGATTTTCTATCAAGTTAGCAAAATTTGATGCAGAACAGCAATTATTTAATATAAATTTTCATTTAAAAGAACCAATTTATAAGAATGTAACTTATAAATATTAATATTTTTGCAAATGATGATTATTTTTGGTTTTTTATTTTTTTTTTCAAATTTGCATTTTAAAGGGAGGTAACTCTAAAACAGTACATTTTCTGAAGGATTATACATGGAATTTTCCTATTTTGTATTTTAGCCAGAAAAAACGTACGGTGACCCTTTCTTTTCTTTTGATATTCTCAAAGCATTGTCTGAAAGCTATCTTTCCCTCAAGTACTTGTAACAATTCTATCATTTTGTTTAGTTTCTAATCACAAAATGGTGTTTTTTCCTGTATAATCCATTCAAAATTTGTCATTTTGTGACGTCCTGTAGCTCGAAAAAATACACGGTGACCTATCATTTTTATTATATTTTTCAACATATATCAATAGATACTACATTTTGGGAAAGTATGAACAAATTCTATCATTTTTATTTTAGACACCCATACCACCTTAAAAGGGTCCCGTAACAATTCGTCTTCATTCAAATCTAGTGGGACTGTCTCAGTCATGTTTTCATCTAACTTTAACCGCACTGTACTGTATACGAGCAACATGAATGACAACATTCCTTAACTCAATTTAACAAGAATACTATTCGCGCTTGAAATATCCCGTGCTATTTATACATACAAATACAAACCATTTCTGATTATAAAAAAAAAACCACTAGCTAGCACAGAGAGATAAATGAGACAGAAATTCGCTAAGTTCGTCCTTATTGCAATCATTATTCCACTATTTTCGAAGACCTTATTTGAACAATTTATTATCAGGTTTTTGATTGTACCAAGTGTGCTGGTAAGAAGAATAGACAATTTAGTAGTGGAACAATGGCTTGAAGACGAAATAAATCTATATTCACTGATATTTGTAAGGTGTTTTGTGTAGCTTCGGAAGCCAATGCATAGTTGGGACTTTTATTTTATTTGGTTTTGCTTATAAATGTATAGTTGGGACTTTCATTGTATTTGGTTCTGCTTGTAAAAGTACTTGTATACATCATTGAGGTAACAACACTCCCCCCCCCCCCCCCCAAAAAAAAACCAAACCCAAAAACAAAACAAAGACATCAAAATGCCAGAATTAAGCCTGGAAAAAGGAAGTGGAAGTCAAGTTGATAAAATTGGCGCAATAAGATGATTTTTGAATTTGCGTAAATTATATCTATAGTTTTTAAAATGAAGTTGCGCAGAAGTAATATTTGCGCAAATAAGTTGTGGCGCAAATGAGTTCATTTTTTGCGCAAAAAGATATCGCCCAAAAGGTCAAAATACAGGTGTCCACATACTACATGTATACTATGTACATTAGTTTGACATTAAAGCAGAGCCCTTTTTCATTAATAAATTTCTCTTAATTAAACACAAAAGAGAATACAAAGCCTGAATCAATGTCAAGCAGATGAGAAGCAGCATTTACATATTAGATTGGTGTAAGTATGTCATTCTGTAAACCTGTTTTCAGTGTTTAAATACAAAAAATAAGAAAATGTGGCTTGATTCCATATGCTACTGCTCTCCACAAGAGACCAAAATGAAACAGAAAATAACAACAATAGGTCACTAGATGACCTTCAACAATGAGCAAAACCGAAACCATATAGTCATCTTAAAAGATCCACGAAGGACAAATGAAAAAAAAATCAAACGAGAAAACTTATCACCTAGTTTATGTACAAAATAATAAAACAAAACACAAAACGGTACGCAGCAACAAACAGCAACCACTGAATTGAGACAAGCAAATTCAGGATGTGGTGGAATTAAACTAGTTTGAAGGCGCCAATTCCCCCTCTAACACGAGAGTACGGAAGGCTTCTTCTTGCCTCAACAACTTGATCATGCTGAAGATGTTTGGGTGTGGTGCATTGGCTAACTGTTTTAGTTTACAATGCCAACATTCTAAATACTTTGGTGTGGACCTTCTGTTGTTGTTTAAAAACATTGTGTATTCAAATAATGAAATCAATTAAATCTTTGAAGCTAAAGTTGAAATTGATTAGTTTAATTAAATGCTACCTTTTTCTTTTGAACAGTTTGTTCTAGACTTTTAAAAGCCGTTATATTTTTTCTTTAGCAAATATTTTAGAAATTTTGGAAATTCCACTCTAAAGCACAACCATTGTTGGATAGGGTTTAACATTTACACAATGATGATACCTCTCCCCCTTTTTCAGAAAAAAAATCCCTGTATAATATTGTCAAGACTGACTCTGAACAAGACTTGCACATTTGTTTCTGCATCTCACCAATACACACTCCTTATGTTTATGTCAATTTTCATTCAAAAGTGTAAAGAGCCTCTGAGAATAAATGAAATTTGTAAAATTGAACATAGAAGGACCTTCTCCATAATTGTAATTAACACACCTGTTAGATCAATTAACAAGTCTAAAACAACATTCAAATTGCATATGTCTGCTCTAAACAATACCAATTACTTGCTAAGTAAAATGCTTAAAAACTCGTTAAGTACTTGTCTTTTATTTTCTCACCTTTTATAACTTGACATTTAAAATATTATAAATACAGCAGAATTTTCTAATATTTTATCATAGTTACGTTCTTATTGAATTGAAATAGAAAAAAATAAGGATATACGCTAAAGTTAGTTTAAAAAAAAGAAATTTCGAAAAAAGAGTTTTAATTCTTTTACCATGTAAGTACTAGACTAAGTTTAATTTATTTTATGACAAATAATTATTTCACATGAATATTTCAAATTGAATACATTATAGAGTCTTAAGACTTGGTTGAATATTTTAAAAGACGTAATCAGAACTGCAACCCCATACATTTTCAACAAACACTAGTTATTTCTTCGACGTGCTGGACCTTCAGTTGCCAAATTCCAAAGTGTTAGTTCAAAGTTACTGCACATTGCCGTTTATTCAAATCGGGCACATTTGTTCACCAAAAAAGGGTTAGTTTTACAACGGTCACTTTCTGTTAGACAGTTAAAATGGTAACGCGCAGTAAAGATTTTTTTTGGTGTGATTATTATAAATATTATAAAGTAAAACAATTAGCTTTGCTGATTACGTGTAAAATAGACATTACGTCTGGATCATTAATATGCATCAAAGTTCGTTTAAAATAAAATAGTTACTACATGTATCTTGATCATTTTCTGGGGATGATTTTTTTTATTAGCAGTTCAATATTCAAATTCTGATATCCCTCTTTCCCCATAAAAAAATTCCCCTGAATGATAGCGTCTGTAGATTTCGGAGATCCAATCACTGAATTTATTTTTTAATTTATCATAATCGAAACAGATTATTGCAGATAACTGTCTTTTATGATATATCATGTATATTCAAATTTCCTATCCCTATGGTTAAAATATTTAAAAGATTAACTTTACAGCCATCTTAGAGTGAAACATCTTTGAATGTACACCCTGCAGACGTCAATTATGCGATTTACCGTTCGTTTACAATATTTACAACACAATCTGCATGTATGACAATGGACTATACAATATAATTAGTCATAATTACATCTAATAAAGGTATTACAAATGTGAAGATGTAATTGGGATTTGTTTTCAGCTGAGAATATAAATAGTTGGCAATTACAACCTTAGTTATTTTCTGTCTGACATCTGCCAATACTACATGTACTAATACTGTCTGGTCACAATCAAAATGTTCGAAAAAAGTAAGTTTATTTTGTTTAAAAAAAATGGATAAGCCTTGCAAAATTATTAATTTTCGGACTGCATAGTGGTTTGTTCTGTATCATTCATACACCTTAGCATGAACAGACCAATACAGCATGGTTGTCGTTCATTTTTGGAAGTTTTTCGTAACCTAAATAAAATAGTTATCAAAAGTACCAGGACCATAATATGCACTCTGGTGGATAGTTGTCTCGTTTGCAATCATACCACATCACCTTTTTTTAACTGCTTTGAAGCAATCTTATTTGGTTAAACAAGTTTAATTATTATACATGTACATTTTGTGAATTTGTTCACCTGCAGTGTTTCTTAAATTTAAATTTTGTGTGCACATTTCTGCATTATCTGGACAAACATTCATCATGAACGCTCGTAACTTACTCGGTATAGAAAGCCAAAGATATTTCAAAAGGTTTAAGAGCGAAAAAAACAAAATCCTTATTTGTGTCTGGGGCTAAAACAAGAGGGAAAAGCTCGGCATGTATAGAAATTCTACTTGCATCTCGTGCTAATATGGTTCACATAGTATTTTTTGTTATCTTCATGCGATTATTTGTCAAAGAATGATTTCAAGGAAATCTACAAATGGACAAGCATCCGTAAATATAACAAAACTTATTTCATTGCTTTTTCTTTTTTTCAGTAACCAAGATGGATTGTTCAACCGGAAATAATTGTCATAAAGTTCTCAAAACTCCAGACTTTATAAAAAGTTTGTTCGACGAAGATTCAGGACTTGGTATGGACTTTGCTGACTTTGACGATTCACCAACACTTAGTTTTCTCAAACCAGATTTGTGCTCAAAGAGAAAGAGAGTGGATAAATTAGACACTTATATCGACTGTAACACCCCTGTATCTTACAGTAAGAGAAGGGTTATCAGATCACAAAAACTTTTATTGAAAAAATCTTTGTCGTTTGATGCACAAGTTCTCAGTACAAGTAAAGACTTGTCTGCTGACGAAATCAAGCGCCACGCCATCAAAACAGAAGACGTCTTAGTTCAATCTGCCGTACTCACTGGAGATGGAAAGAAAGAATGTTGTTTACAAACCGTTCAGGGACAATGTCATGACCTAAGATATATATCTCCAGCCACCATGCATGATGTTTTAAACGGGAAATACAACGATACAATTGGAAGTGTTCGTATAATTGACAGTAGATATTCCTATGAGTTTGAAGGTGGTCACATACCAGGCGCTGAAAATATACATAATAAAGATGATATCTTAGAACTGTTGAAACATCCTAATACTTCCCGTTCAGATGGAAAGCGTGATATAATTATTTTCCATTGTGAGTTTTCTTCCGAGAGAGGACCAAAAATGTGCCGGTTTCTCCGTAATAATGACAGAGAATTTAACGCTGAAAATTATCCTTCCCTCTATTTTCCTGAACTTTATATTCTAAAGGGAGGATACAAAGAGTTTTATGAAAGTTATAAGACATTATGTACTCCAATGGATTACGTTCCAATGCTAAGCAAAGATCATAAAGACGATTTACGTCATTTCCGGTCCAAATCAAAATCATGGTATGCTGGCCAAAAACGAGTGAGATCATCATTCGGTCGTCTGTTTTATTGATATAAAATTCAAAGTGCTAAACCTGTATTTATTTGTACTAATTGTATATAAAATGTACCATTAAATTATATTATATTTTATCATTGTATGTGATCATTTTTATTCGTTATTTAGTCGATAGTTACTGTAGAGTAATTCTAAACAGATTGAAAGATAACATTGACAAGATTTTTCTTTCAATTTATTTCTACATTCGGCTCAGAATTTTTAATTTTTTCCTGTTACCTTTTACTTTTTTTTAAAGAATTAAATCCAGAATTGTTTTCTAAAGTGTCAAGAAAATTAATGAAATATTTGCAACTGGACGTTAGGAAAACTAAAACTGTTACAATGATTGATTGATGTATTGTTGATAGTTTGACTATTAAAAAAATCATTAGTGTAGAATTTAATTTAGTTCTTTATTTCTTAAGCGACCGAGATAGACTGCAGAAATAATGAACTAAATTTCTCGTTTTTTTATATAGATTAGACCGTTGGTTTCCCCGTTTGAAGTGTTTGACACTAGTGTTTTTTGGGTCCCGTTATAGCTTGCTGTTCGGTGTGAGATTAGGCTTCGATTTAAAGACCGTTCCTTAACCTATAACGGTATACTTCTATACATTGTGACTTAGATGGAGAGTTGTCACATTGGCACTCATACCACATCTTCCTATATATAAAACTGCCAAAATAAAACAACATTAATTAGATAATTATAATGTCAATTATTAATCAAATTGAAATGCGAGTATTTTTACTAGATCATTTACACAAATCTAATTCAACCTATTATAGATAAATATCGGTTATTCTTCTAAAACAATTCTGTCGATATTGTTGTAAATATATATCTATACAGTACTACCGTAATATGATAGTCATAATATAAAAAAACAGAAAACTAAACACGAGAATGTTGCTCTTCAACTTCGTACTTTATTTGGCCTTTTTAACTTTTTAGATTCGAGCGTCACTGATGATTCTTTTGTAGACGAAACGCGCGTCTGGCATAAACAAAATGTAGTCCTAATAATCTTAGTTTAAACACATAAAAAATGCTGCGTTTTTTTTTCTTTCAATCCTCTTACAATTTGAGTTTAATGTAATAGATTGACGATAACTATAGTTTTACTATAAAACACTAATAAGTATTGTTCTTTTCTCATTTAATTAATTACATTATCTATACTAATATAGAAAGATACCGATTTCATTGAGAATGTAGTGTTTTGTACTTCTCAAATTTTATCTTTTTGCGCATGCTCAGTCTTCGTTTGCCCGCGAAATTTAAACCCCCTGTTTTTACACAAATCAATTGTACTGCGATTTCGCGGTCATCTTTCATTTCATCTAATGCGTCGGCTTATATTTAAGTCGATAAGTACCGGTATTAATTGAAAGAATATTTATTGAAAAAGAATACTAGAAGCATGCAGTTTTGCAGTGTGTTTCTTTATTTTTAAATTTTTAAATGCATTGGGCAATATGTATAGGAGAGGGTTGAGATGTCACAAAACAAATTTTGCCTCGCCGCATTCTTTAGTCTGTCGCAGGTCAGGAGCCTCTGGCCTGTGTTACTCTTTTAGTTCATTGATATGTTTCGGAGATTTGTGTGACTAATGACGTGGTGTGATCGCCAGTAAGACAACTCTTTACAAGAGACCAAATGACCCAAAAGTCACCATACGGCCTTCAACAATGAGCAAAGCACACACAGCATGCTTAGTCAGTGTAATATCTAGGTCATTTTCAAGTGTACGCCCGAACCTCGGTCGGGGCCTAAAGACCCTATTGGATCCAGGCCAATGAACCAGCTGTTAGTAGATGAGCGGGTGATGAGCCTCCGGAAGTTTTAAAGTTATCGAGAATGACATACCATTCCTGTCATTGAAAACTCATATATAACAACATTCCTTAGATTCACAATGGTTATTTTTTTGTTTAATCTATTTATAATTGTTTTTTTAGAATACGGGTTTTCCTCCAAGAAAGTTTCATTAACTTTGACCACGGTTTTACAAAAAATGTATATGTACCAAATTTTAACCTCAGAATGTAAATACTTCAAGAAATTCCTTTTAAAAATCCATAAATTACGGGGAAATTCATCATTTATAATTTCGTCGTGATGCGCTGGATACTCTTTAGACCATAAACAGTTTTTGTCCAGCTATCGTAAAAGTATACGATTGCTTGACAAAGTTATTGAGATATATTAAAACTTTAACTTAAACAGTTATAATTTTGTTTTAAAATGCAAACCACATTTCAAATCTAAGTACATAAAAAATTGCCTTAAGAAAGGAAAGCGAGTATAGAAATCACGATAGATTTAGACTTTGAATGAAAATGAACAAATATATAAACATGACACCAACTTTGTCATTTTTATACGAAATTACAAGCAGTTGAAGAAAGACTTAGAAAGTTGATGTACTGTAAAACGTAGCTACGCGAATGTTAGTCAGCTATAAGAGGCTCCGAAATTATTAATTTAGAATAGTTCAAACTAGAAAGCTCACGGCCTAAGTTATGTTCAAAAAATGAACAAAAAGTAACTGTAACACTACAACAACCAACAACCACTGAATAACAGGCTCCTGACTTGGGACGGACATATACACATATAATGTGGCACGGTTTAACATGTTGGCGAGATCCAAACCCACCCATAACCTGGGACATTGGTGTAACAACACAACATCAGATCGAACTCAAAAATCAATTGAAAAAGGCTTAACTCATGGAAACATATAGAAAGTATTATATCTAACAAAAACACTGAGTGCACGTTGCCGGGTACTTGTACATCCCTGCAACAAAAGGCACTAAGTACAAATCTGAGAGTAATCGCAAGTAATGGCAGCTGGTTTATAGCTAATTTAATTTAAAAAAAAATCATGAATAAATCTAAATTAAATACAAAATTATCAATCAGTACACATCCAACATCAAATTGTTTTAGTGTTAGACGTCGTTAACAGTCAGAGAAAAACATGAGTTTAGAACAATGAATGTGCATAGTTATGTATATGCGTCCATGGCCACTGAATAAGTGCATATTTCTGTTCAGGGTTCAGCTGATGCCTGCCTCCTGTTGCGAGATTTTCTTGCTGTGTTAAAGACCAATAGGTGGCTTTGGGCTGTTTTCTGAACTTTGGTTTGGTTGTTGTCTCTTTGACACATTCCCCATTTCCATTATCAATTTTAAACCGAACCGAAAAAGAAGCTGGGATTGTGTTGACGATTAGAACTATTATAGACAGTGTTCATTTGTTGCAAAAACGTTACATATCGGTCAACCACACCTTTAATTGGTCTGCTCATCATTCGAAAAATATAACTTAATATGTATAAAAAATTTCAATAAGCATTTACCTTAATAATATCAACTGATTTTAATCATCACGGTTTGTAAAACATATTTCCCTAATTGTCAAGCTATTTCCGGGGACCACTACATTGTTTAAATGATTGGGGTGGAGCTGTGGTCCGATACCTAACCATATTCTTCATATAATCTTGACTTTAATAAATGTTTACCTTTTCATGTATTGCGTAGATAAAAATGTAACCTTTTCACAGTAGCGGACGAGAATCAATATATATATATACTAGACACAAGTATTAGTCTTTCAAAAAGGGCTAGCTGTCTCTTAGCTGATGAAAATGTAAAGTGTTCTCGCTTTGTAGGTTGATTCATTTAGAATATCAATCAACTAATTTTACCACACACCCGATGTCACACGTTATGAACTAGTATTTATCGTTTAACACTGTTGTTACCATAAGATTCGGCTTTTTATAGAAAAAAGTTGAATATGCATGATTAATGACCAGACAAAATCTAATTGCAAAAATTGAGGGGACACATCCGATACTCTACGGGTTTGAAGGGTATTTACTAGGTTTGAATTGTCCTAACCAATCAATAAACTTTGATTATTAACGTCTCGTAATATCTTCCAATCAGGTAGTAAGAAGCATTCACGCACTGACTGTCCATCGTTCAATTCTTAAAATCGTCTCCGAGGAGACGATAAAAATCGCGAAAATATAACCTTTGATCGGAGCTTAGATCTGAGGCTCAGGTTAATTAATACATAATTATGTTTACTTACGGCGAGTCACTAGGTGTAAAAATATACATAAAAAACACTTCTTATTTAATAAGTGATTGGAATTTTATTGACTTTATCGTACATTTTTTTTATCGTATGTCCAATTCTTCCTATATTTTCAAGTTGGAAAATGTAACTTTTTCAGCGGCACGTTATATCGTATAATTGTATATTGGAAGTATCCGCCACCAAAATTTTTTTTACAGAATAGTTTACTTTTATTGGAACAAGGTTTTAAGGTGACTATAATTCCGATTAATCGCTTTAAACCAACAATTTTTTTTACCCTTTTCAACTGATCAAAATCACTACTAATCCATGCTATTGCATGAACAGTTTATCTGTGTACACAAGTCCGTCTATATGTTCACCAGTCTTGTTACATGTTGTATACATCCTTTATATTTTCACTAGTCCGAGAACTCTCTATGTCAAAAAACATTGTCAAACATTAAAATAAACTATCCACACTGATCTGTGTCCACACTTATTATTAAATAAATAGATAGTATCGTATGGCATTTTCAATTATTAATAAATTGTCTAATGATTTCCAACACTGTCTGATGTCTCCATCTGGCCAATGATTTGTGTTAAAATAGTTTTATTTGGCACGAGTCATGTATCCTTGGCATCGCTCCATAATGATTGTTTAAAATTAATGATTGAAAGTCATTAATCCATTATTTGCATTTTTGTTCTATTTTCAGAGTTTGCTTTCTTCCATTAAATGAACAACTTAGATCATTCAAAGGCCCGGCCCCATATTAACCAAGATTAAATTTGTGTTAATATATGGGGCTGGGCCTTTTGGTTAATATGGGGCCGGGCCTTTGAATGGTCTAAGTTGTTCATATAATGGAAGAAAGCAAACTCAAGAAGTAGGAAAACAATGCATTTGAATAAGCTCAGTGGCTAAACAAATTTACGCATCTGACTATACTATTAAACGAAAAGGCCTCATTGTGTGTATCGTTTCTCTTCCTTCAACGATAAATTAATCATCATGCGTTTGTGTCCTATATGTACCATGCATAGCCGCATTTGTTATCCTCGCTTCCGGATATTGCTTTCGTCATTGAACGAAATTTTAAGTCAGACTAGACTTCCGGTTTGCGTTTTTCAACTAATAAAATATACTTTAAACACCTCAAGTGTACAATTGGCTTTCTGCTATCATTTTTCAAATTAACTATCCCCGTTACTACATGGAGGCAAATGAGGCAAATAACTCAGGTTAAAATTTTCAAAATTGAAAAAAGTTGAAACAAAAACTTGTCTTCATATCAGATTGTTTTTACGACAAGTTTCTTGCAAGAAGCAAGTTATCTTCACTCTCTGACCTCGCCCCTGCATGTAATTCGTGATCCATGTTTCTATTTTACTTTTAGTTTTCAGTGTTGATGGTCTATTATTTGTGTCTTATCTGTACCCGAGTTTGCCTTTTGTTCATTTATTGTCCTACTTTGTGACAATAGTCTAAGTGTTGATTTTCATTTGTAAATGTTTGGTTTGGCAGTGTTGCATGTTCACAGATGTCCAGACATTGTGCGAGAAAATATTTTCAGCAGATACGATGCAACTGAACAATATAAAAATGTTGTTTCTTCATGGAGAATTGAACTTAATATCAAAGAATACAAACAGGCTCTTTTTTGTAGATTATAAAATTGAGAATGGAAATGGGGAATGTATCAAAGTCACAACAACCCGACCATAGAAAAAAAAACAACAGCAGAAGGTCACCAAAAGGTATTCAATGTAACGAGAAATTCTCGTACCCGGAGGCGTCCTTCAGGTGGCCCCTAAACAAATATATACTAGTTCAGTGATAATGAACGCCATACAAATTTCCAAATTGTACACAAGAAAATAAAATAAAATAATACAAGACTAAAAAAGACCAGAGGCTTCTGACTTGGGACAGGCGCAAAAATGCGGCTGGTTAAACATGTTTATGAGATCTCAACCCTCCCCTACACCTCTACTGACTAGCCAATGTAGACAAGTAAACGCATAACAATACGTACATTTAAAATTCAATTCAAGAGAAGTCCGAGTCTGATGTCACAAGATGTAATCAAAGAAAAGAAACAAAACGAAAAATATACATAAATAACAACAGACTACTAGCAGTTACCTGACATGGCAGCTCCAGACTTCAATTAAACTGATTGAAAGATTATGATTTCATCATTTTAATATCAGGCACAATCCTTCCCGTTAGGGGTTTAGTATCATACCATCATAACATATATGAGAAGAACATAACCCGTGTCATGCCAACAACTGGTTTTTGAATAAATGTGTTTAGTTCCGATGCAAAGACCCTATAAGTGAATCAATATTAACGCCAAAATATGCAATCTTTAATGACTTGACAACAGTATCGTAACTATATCCCTTCTTAATAAGTCTATTTACAGGTTGCTTTAATTTCTGCTGTGAATACTGACATTTTTGTGCTTTATAAAGAATATTTCCATAAAAAATTGGATGTGAAATACCTAAACGTATAAGAAGTCTGCATGTTGAGCTATATTTACGAATGATGTCCTTATATATACCGATGATAAAATTTAGTAAATGTTTTGACTAGTTTGTGATATCGAAAACCCTGGTGTAATAATTTTTCAGTAATACATAAATTTCTCTCGTTAAAATCTAAAACATTGTTATATACACGGGCGAATCGTACAAGGTGAGATATATAAACACCGTAAGATGGTGACAAGGGAACGTCATTATCTAAAAATGGATAATTAACGATAGGAAATGAAAAATCATCTCTTTTATCATAAATTTTAGTATTAAACTTTCCGTTAGTGATATAGATATCAAGATCGAGGAAAGGGCAGTGGTCATTGTTCGTATTAGCTTTATTTAAAGTAATTTCAACAGGATAAATTTCTTTAGTATACATACTGAAGTCGTCATTATTGAGAGTCAAAATGTCATCCAAATAACTAAAAGTATTATTAAATTTGTTTATCAGATGTTGTTTCGATTGGTCTTTGCTGATTTTTGTCATAAATTGTAACTCATAGCAATACAAAAACAGGTCCGCAATAAGTGGTGCACAGTTAGTCCCCTTTGTAATTCCAATAACTTGACGATATACGGAATCTCCAAAGCGAACAAAAATGTTCTCTAGTAAAAATTTAAGGGCATATATAGTATCAAAGCATGTCCAAACTTGATAGCTGACATGTTTTTACATTGAAAACCTTCTTTAAGTCGTGTTCGGATCCTTTAAGAGAAAATACAGGAAAATGGAGTAAACGTGCACGGTACTTAATCGCACACAAAGTCAATGCAGAGAAAAAAATACATAAATTGGTCAGGGTTTTTATTACTGTTCTTCATCTTGATAGTCAGCGAAGGGTCTTGAACAATGAAAGAATCAATAATACCATGAAACAAGGTCAGAATGGTCCCTAGTGTCGACTCAAGCATTACTAGTACGTAAAGTATAATACTGCACTGTCACTATATTTTAATCCAGTCATAAAAAAAAATCACCAATGTCTTAAGACAATACATACAGATACGGAATTAATGATTATGAGAATTACGATTTTTGCTTTATCCTACCTATTGGTCTTTTAATGTTGTCCCTAAAGCCTAAAAGTCTATAATAAATTACAATGAAAGGGCATATATAGTATCAAAGCATGTCCAAACTTGACAGCTGACATGTTTTAACATTGAAAACCTTCTTTAAGTCGTGTTCGGATCCTTTAAGAGAAAATACAGGAAAATGGAGTAAACGTGCACGGGACTTAATCGCACACAAAGTCAATGCATAGAAAAAATACATAAATTGGTCAGGGTTGTTATTTCTGTTCTTCATTTTGATAGTCGCTGAAGGGTCTTGAACAATGAAAGAATCAATAATACTATGAAACAAGGTCAAGATGGTCCCTAGTGTCGACTCAAGCATTACTAGTACGAAAAGTATAATACTGCACTGTCACTATATTTTAATCCAGTCATAAAAAAAAAATCACCAATGTCTTAAGACAATACAGACAGATACGGAATTAATGATTATGAGAATTACGATTTTTGCTTTATCCTACCTATTGGTCTTTTAATGTTGTCCCTAAAACCTAAAAGTGTATAATAAATTACAATGAATCTATATATTTGCCTTAGCCTACATATCGGCCTTTTAATGTTGTCTCTAAAACCTTAAAGTCTATAATAAATTACAATAAATCTATATATTTGCTTTGAGACCAGAATATTGTAAAAAAAACCACTAAAAATTACGTATCAATGTAAAAAAGAGTCCGGGAAACGCTCACAATGCATGGTTTTGAGTTATTTTTCTCGGAGCTTCTGGGGGCCTTGAGCGGCTCCCTCGCCAAAAAAAATTCGCCTCAATACGCTCGGCGAATAGATTTTGATTCACTTTTAAAACAGGCTAATTACAATGAATTACGGCCCTCTAAAATAAAATCACACTTATATAAAACTTGTATTTGTTGAACGTTTTAGAATTATGTAGTTAATTAATTGAAATGATATGAGCAGTTCCAATAGTTTTTCAAACAGACGCTTACAAAATCCACGAATCCTGCGAAGTGTCGTAAAGTTGGAGATTTTATCATTGTTTACCGAAAAGCCCGTTAAAAATACTGTTCTGTATATACCATGTATATTTGATAATTGAAAAGAATATAATTAAGTTATCAAATTAGTCTTTCTCTTACTTTTGATTGAATACAAATGTATTCGTATTTTTTCTTTACCCATACATTTCTTTCTGATTGTTTTGTAGGTTGTCTGCTCGACGTCCAGTGGCAAATAGTCCTTACATACTCATATCGCTTTACATTATTTGTAACGAAACATGTCAAATATATAACATTGAATTAGTTATTCATAACATAAAACAATGGTACTAGTATATATAAAAAAGGATAACAACAGTGATTGTTTTGACAAACTTTTTATTTTTTTGAATTCGACATTTTGAACAACAACAAAAAAAAATATATACATTGTAATCACTACATCATATATACATGTAATATAACACAACACTCAAATATGTTATTATTTTACAGTAAAACTCGTCATTCCAAAATACATAAATTTAATTTTTTGAATTCGACATTTTGAACAACAACAAAAAAAAAAATATACAATTGTAATCACTACATTATATTTAAGAATTGAATGCTTCTTTTTGTAAATTTATTGGGTGGTAAAAACGTTGACCGAAGTACATTTTGTATGAAGCGCGGAAGCGCTTCATTCTAAAAATGTACGCACGGTCAACGCTTTTACAACCCTATAAAGTTTCAAAAAGAAGTATTCAATACTTATAATTACATTTTTTTTTTAGCTAAAATCATGAAAACACGATTTTTATCCAGTTTTATTTAATTCACCTGTGCACTTTTTTGTGGGACCTCGTGTCATCATGCATGATAAATGTTATTGTCTGATGCAATTGTTTACGGAATAACATGTTAGCCAATCAGAATAAACGTATTATAATGAAACTTACATCTAATGTAATTATATACAAAAAAAAGTCATGTAATATAACAAAACACTCAAATACATTTTTTGTATGTTATTATTTTACAGTAAAAATCGTCATTCCAAAATATGCATAAATGTATAATCAATAAAACACAACGATAAGCTACATTATGTACATTTACAATATACGATCATGTTACTATATGTTGATGTATCCTGCAGTTCTTTATTGCCATTATTCGCAATTTGAAGAAAACAAATATTATTGAAGGGAGTTCGCTTCTCTGTTACAAAATAATTAGCTTTTCAAAACACTAGTTTATATTGATAGGGGATTAATAAAGGAATCAAAAGAGCAAAACAAATCTTATAGGTCAATGAGCTTGTTTTCGAGATATTAGCCATTGAAATGTTGGCGGAAACATGTTCTCTCTAAACAGTTATCATAGCTTTATCCTTTGATGTTTATACAAAACTTTATAAAACTCTTATTGAACCCGTGCTATGACATGGAGCCGGCTTATGGGGACACAACAACTGGAGAGAAGTTCAAACAATTCAGAACAAGGCATGTAGACTTTTTACGGGGAGCTCATTAAATGCTTCGAATATAGCGGTTTTAGGTGATATGGGTTTTTAAACAACAAAATCAGCTGAACTGTTAGAAACATACCGTTTTTTAAAGAGTGCGATATACTTATGACTATAGAATTACACACAAGGTCCATATGTGGGGTATGAATATTTCTCGATCGTGGGACAAGAAATGTTTTGCCATAGCTCATAAACTTGGTTTAAATGGTATCATTGAAAGCCAATATTCCAACAGACATAAAATGTACAATATTAAAACAAAATTGTATGAAATCGAAAAACAAGAGTGGGTTGAAAAATTGTATCAAGATTGAAATGAACCAAATGGTAACAAGTTACGTACTTATAGACTTATAATAAACATGTATTAGAAACAAGTTCATATCTCAAAAATGTAAATGATAGACAACATAGACGTATTTTATCTAATTTCAGAAGTGGGTCTCTACCTTTAGCTATATATAGAGACAGGTCGTTACACCAAGCCACAAACTCTTCTTAATGACAGAAAATGTAAATATTGTACAGTTGCTTGTGTAGAAGACGAAAAATATTTTTTAATGCATTGTGAATTTTATGCAGATCTGCGATATGATTTTTTTTTTGAAAGCAAGTGCAATTAACCCAATTTTTACGATTTTAATCATGACGACAAATTTATTTTTCTGATGTCAAATGATTGTATACAACCCTTTTTAGCAAAATCTTTATATTTTATGTTTAATCGCAGAAAATATTGTGTATAACAGTATGTATTTTGTTTTTTTAATGTAATTTAAAAGTTTTATTTATTTATTTGTAATGCATGTTAGAATAAGTTTTAAAGCAAAAGTGTCTCATAAGTCAGTCATGGCTAGATACCGATATTTTAACTTTGATTAAACATTTTATTTGTATTTTCATACTTATATTATGATGTATGATATTGTTCTGTATTGGTATGTGACACTATAATAAATTATTCTGTCTGTCTGTCTGTCTGTCTTTATCATTGACAAGTTAAAGTTCTAAAAATATATAAAAATAATCAAATAGAATTTTAAAGATCATGGCTTATAATTATACATGTAAAAGATATATAAATGAGAAATAGGGGCCAATGGGCATTGTTTAATGCATTCTAATTGATAAACCAGAGACTTACGAAAAATCTAACACAAATTCCAAAACATGACAAGTGAACATCTTTAAAGCTTGCTGTAAAGAACCTACCTTTCTGTTTTTATATTGACAGTGCACATCTGAGAATAAAAAGCTTCAAGTGTATTTTCAACAAAATGAAAGCAAAGCTCATTCAATTAATTACTTACTCAAAGAAAGGTTAATATGATTATCAAATTAGTCAGTTAATCACTTAGTCGAAAGAAGGTAAGTAGATTCAGATTCAGATTCAATATTTATCAAAGTAATACATTCCAATAAACATATACAACATTGCGTATAACATAAAATATTGGATAACATATATAAAACATATGGTATATTAAAACTAAAAGTAAAATACCATTAGCTTAAAAATACTTAAACATATACAAGTGCCATTCTATTAAGAATTATGAGAGACTAATAATAAAGGATTCATTATATACAATGCTTTACATAATTATAAAACTACATAATTATGTGTATGAAAATCAACATCAGCTATATAAAAATTCAAAAAATGTTCTTCTACATAAAGTATTAAAGCAGGTTTTAGCAACTACCTGACATAGTTCTTCATTACTGAATAAAAATATAAGACATATTTTGTTTTAAATATACTCAGGACAATACTGAGATTTATATAGCTGATAAGTACGACGCTTGTTACCATTACTCTGTGACAATTTTTTTGTTAAATAATTATTAAATAAAACATAAGTATCTCTTACTAAGTTATCACTTACTGAAAACAAGATTAAAATGACTATCCAAGTGATTACTTACTCAAAGAAAAGTTAATATCATTATCAAAGTAATAACTTACTCAAAAGAAGGTATGAATCACCAACCAAGTTATCACTTACTGAAAAGAAGATCAAAATAACTGTCAAAGTGACCACTAACTCAAAGGAAGAATAACATCACAGACCAAGTACTCATGTTTTCAAAGGAAGGTCAGTATCACTGTAAGACGTAATCACTTACTCAAAAACATGTTAATACCACTAACCAAGTAATCACTTACTTAAAAAAGATAATGAATATCACTAACCAAATAACAATGAATAATCACTTAATCAAAGTAACATTACTATTACTAATTAGTAATCACTTTCTGAAAGGAAAATGTATATCACAAACCAAATAATCACTTACTCAGAGGAAGTTTAATAACACTAACCATGTAATATATTACTCAAATGAAAGTTAATATCACTAACCAAGTAATCAAATACTCAACGGAAGATTAATACATCAAACAAAGTAATCAATTACTCAATTGAGGGTGTATATCACCAAACCTCTTCCAGAGCTTTTTTCCTTTCTGGGTTTGGCAATATGTTTTTTGCCTTGTGACACTTTAAAGATTTTAATTTTATTCTTTTTTTTTTTTTAATTTTGATTTTAAATTTCTTAACTATCCAATTATCCGATATTGTTTATTAAAATTGTTTGTCAGATGTGTAGATTAGTAACAGAAACCCATGAACTTACGTTTTCTTATTTTCGGTATGTATTTCACTCCGTAGAGATGATTCAAAAGTGTTTCTTGACCTCTGAAATGCTTTCTGTTTACTCTTGGAGGAAATAAACAGGTTCCTATACATGTTAAATACTTGTTTGTTACACATATATGCCAAAAATAAATAAAGACCTTGGAATGAATTCAGAAACGAAACTGCCACTGAAAAGTAAGATAAGGTAAAGAACGAATCTGCAATTTGAAAAATCCACGAGCCTCCAGTCAATATGAAAATTCTTAGATACACAGTAAAATCTATTCTATTTTGTTTGAAGGTTTTAGAGGATAACACATGGGTTGCGGTATATATACCATATGACGCTAAAATAAAAAAGACCACGTTGACAAAACAAATCAGAGTTATAGGAGCAATAAATGTGCAAATGACACCCATCCTGTTCGAAATGAAACATATTTTCCCGCCATAACCATATGTGTCATTGTCCCAAAGGGTATTGGACAAAAGGACATTAATTCCAACAATAAACAGTGGAACACCGTATGAGTATATTAGATTGCAAATTAAAACTTTGATCTCCCTATTCTGATCGGCAATTCGGATTGAGGAGGTTTTTCTAAATGTACGATACATGTGAAATGAACAGACATTCAAACAACAGAAGCTAGACAACCAGAAAAAATGGATGCACGCACCAAGAACTTCACATTGAGCTTTGTCATTGGTTTCATCTATACCAAATTGTAGAAACCCGAACGAAAAGAACAGAACAAAAGTAAGATTCATTTTGTTTTTACCTGGCAGTGTTCTTAATTTCGGAAACAAACAGTAAGTCGTAAATGTAAAGGTCAAAGCCACAAGGGATAAAACAGTACAGTATAACATGATTTGTTGTATTACAGATCTAGAGGACTTTGTTTGTCTATTGATTCTTTCGAGTAGTGCCTGAAACCTACTAAGACAGATTCTAGTATTGTTTGAACTACTCTGAAAGAAGTCATAATATTTCAAATAGATATTATGACGAGTAAGCTTAATTTGATGTCCATCATGATAAGATTTAAATTCATTGTCTTTTAACTGGATTTGTGGACACTCTAGTAGGTTGGAGACTTGTTGGTGAATGTGTTTTTCTGTCTCTTTAACTTGATTTACCTCATACAAAGTACAGTTATTGTCATCAGTTTTTGAATTCGGCTGAAGTGTTTGAAGATTCAAAGCCTTCTCGTCAAAATTAAAGACACATTCTGATGAACAATACTGATCGTTTAAACATCGAAAGTTCAAAAATAGTTTTAACTTCATAAATCTAATTAACCGTTCTTCCATTGCTGCTCTGTTGACGCGAAACAGACTAAATATCTTCATAAAGATTGACACGTGGAGGTTCCCGCTAGTCCATACATCCTTACCATTGCATGGCCTATTTGCTGACAACACAGTCGTTTCAATGCTAAAGGAGAAGTCCAGCAAATCATTAAGATGGTTTACAATCTTACGCTGCAAAATTTGCATTAATTCTAAAGGTGAGTCAACGTTCGCCGATAAGGACATGTCTAATCCTACGGAAATGTTATAACCCAAATTGGTTGTAAAGGGAATTAACGGAATACATGTTTCGTTTACCAGTAATCTTCCTGGAAAGCAGAGAATATTTCGACACATATCCTGAAAATAAAGAAATAACATGAAGATAATGTCTAATAAAAAATCAGACAGGTAAAACAAAATCAGTTTTATCAATTATGAATGAATTAATAAATGCATACATTGATGATTACTTTCAGTAGAAATTGATTTTAGTCATAAAATCTTGTTTTACCAACCAGTTCTTTAAAATCAGGATTATCTATAGGAATTATATATTATTGCAGTCAAACAAACAAGACAACGTACAAACAATGACATATACACTGGTTGACCCCTACGTCCGAAAATTGTCTAGATTGGGTGGTATTTGTGAACCAGTACGTTAAGAATCAAACGTATTTTGACGTGTCAACCTTGTAAAAGGCTGGGTTCATTTTCATTTCAATATGTTTCCGTCCTGAATATTTTTTTTATCACATATTTGCTTTGAATACCTTAGGTTTTGCATATGCAATAACCTCGAAATTGCCCGGGGAAAAAGAGTATTTTGATATTGTGTCCTGATTCCAAATGACGTGACGTCATTGTGTTGTAATTGAACTTTTTCTCCTCTCTGCAAAACTTAAATATGTGATGAATAGATTATAACATGTCTTTTCCATATTGGCCCTTGTATCAACCCTCGACCCATATCGGCCCTCGGCTAAAGCATGGAGACCGATATGAGAGTCGCGGGATGATACAAGGGCCAATATGGAAAAGGGCTTTGCATAATCTATACATACAATTTATTTGAAACAGGTAGCTAAATAATGTATTATTCCGTCCATCATACTCTAAGGTATTGCAGCATTTTGTGGCCTTACTAAATATATATAATATGCCAATAAATATATTTTGTTTATATTTGCAATACATAACATATTATATCAAACACGAACGTTTTATATGATTCTTTAATTTGACGGTCGCCGATGGCAGTCAGCAGGGTTAAAGAACATGGGTTCAAGAACGCCAGTTGTTCAATCTGCTAGTCAAATGCGTTTTGCTAAAATATTCTTTTTAGTTTTTTTTTTGTAACATGTTATTGTGCTGTATTTAGACTCCTCTAAAAAGATATTTGTTTTTCATCACACGTTTAATAATTGCGGTGTTTCCCAACCACCGTGTCGATGATCAAATGTTTCTACCATAGGTACATGTAATATTGCTTTAGCCGTATTTGTCACAGCTTGTCGATTTTTAATTTTCATCCATTTTGTATTTGCTTTACCCTTCCAACTGACAGTCGCTTGTCTCGTGTAATCAAAATATAACTTCCGGTGTAACAATCTATTAGCCTAGTATTTTTATTTGGTAATAAATTATACTTGCTGACTTCAAATATGTTAATTGACTTTTCTAAATGGAAAGAAGTTAGTAAATAAAACCACCGTATAGAGGGTCTAGATGGGACACATCGTTTTTATATTATTATATTATTTACATTTTTTTAAATTCTTCATTTGTTTGTCCATTTTTCGGTATTGTTTATATTTCAGTACCCCATTATGCTTTATTCTTCTTTTTTGTGTGCCTATTTTCCCCATTCTTAACTTATTGCCCTTTATTCTTTTTCTTTTTTTAGCCTATTATCCCAATTCTTTACTTATTGCCCTTTATTTTTGCAGTTTATGACCATTGTTCTGTAAAACTCGTCTAGATCCTTCTAAATAGTACTTACTAGCTGGCTATCAAACATCTGATCTGTTCTGCATTTCTGAGTTGAAGACGGTACATCGTTACCAGTAGTAACAGCAGACAATGAAAACAAATTTCGAAAGATCGGGATTGGTGAAACGCTAGCGATAACATCACATAATGGATCAATCGTATAACTAGTATTGTAAACTTTAGAATTTTCGTTGCACATTTTACAGAATATATTTTTGTAAGGCATATGGTAGGCAACAGTTGGTAAGCGCAAACAGTTTTGTTTGATTTGTTCTTCATGTTTGTCCCAACCACCCGTTACATTGCAACTGTCTATTAAAGTTAACGATACATTTGTGTTAGTTTGATAAATAGCACAGAAAATATTCGAGAAGTTCTGCAAAGCGGAATTGTTCATCTTATGATAGTAATCTATGTCATACGGGGGTGTATTATAATTTTCACATGCCCATCCAATTTCATGATTTTTAATAATATTGCTAACACGTTTTTCCAGAACTACATTGTTTGTACAGCTTTTCTGACAGTCAGTATTTTCATATGACAAATTACAGTTGGAGTAAAGTAGGAGCTCTAATAATTCTGACAAGGAACTTTGATATGGAATAGGTAGGCTGGCCTTACACACTAACTTCCAATCCAAAGGTTCAAATTCAGAGATAGTGAACTTATTCATTGACTTTGAATTATCTGTGAAATGCCGGCAAAGTCCACAAAATATGTTCTTAAACTTAGGATGAGGTGGATGTTCACTTCTAACTGGAGTAGAATACCAAACCTTTCCATTAGAGTCGTCTGATAAACATTTGTCTGCCAAAGGGCCATAGCCATTTGCTACATTTTCACAACCGTCGTATGCTACAAAATTTCCACTGTCCGTGCTTATGCATGTTGTGGAGTGTCGAAATACTCTGTCGATACAGCAAGGGTGTGTAATGTTAAAATGACAATATTCACCACACGAACATCTGCCATCTGGTTTTATAAGGTCAGATATGTTGGTACAAAAGTCGCTATTACCTGTGGTTGAAAAGAACTGTTTATAAATGTCTCCCATGTCATTATGTTCTCCTTGGATATAACTTTGAGTTGTGGAAATGTTATACAGTTCCATTTGATTGAAATCGTCTGCTAGGAAACGATATTTGAATTTATACATAAAATGTGTCATATTTATAAATGCTTCTGTTATTTGACCCATTAATACATTATCTTTAAATTTTGTTTCAGCGTTCGTATTAAATGCAACGTTGCAGGAATAGCAGTACGTATTTTTAAATGGATAAGTCGTAGGTGTATAATCCAAATTTGCACAAGCATGTATAAATCTATCATCAAATTTGTCCCAAAGACCTGTGATGTTGCAGTGTGAAATGACAGGACCAAGAATGACTGGAGGGTTGCAGATATAGCAAAATACATTCCGAAATATTCTATAAAGGCGATCGTAGTTTTTACATGCCCAATCAATACTCGGGTCATATGTCTTCCATGTTCCACTGACATTGCAGGAGGATATAATTCCGTATTTATAAAGATTAGTATGGAATCCTCTGACATACATTCCATTTGGTGAACTACCAGCCTTGCATCTCTTTTCACGTGCTGCTTGTAATACTTCATCGTAAGACGATATGAAATTAAAATCGAAAAATGATGGACAGGACGTAGAGAATACCCAATTTTCTACTTTAGAATCATTATAACAATCAGCACAATACTTATTTTTATATGTGTATAGTGTATCTTTTGAAGTGACTGGTAAGAGTTGCGTTTGCTCCGAGAATGTGTGAGATCCCTCGCATTTTTGTTTAACAAAAGCATCGGCACTTTCTGGACAAACGGCTCTCATAACAAAAGAATCTTCCTCCTTTGCATCGAAGTCTTTGTCAAATGATGAAACGAACGTTGTATTTATACTTTCGAAGTTAAGAGAAAGGTAAACATCCAGACAACAAAGTCCAAAAAGAATACAATACGGTTCGCAGACACAAGATGGGCAAATATGTTGATGGTGTGACGTATCAGGTAGACTGTGATCATGATGATTACAAAACTGTTGTCCACATGTAAGTGTATATACATCTAAAAGCGTGGAGATATTTATAGAACTACGTACTGCTGATACTGTTGCGGCTGAACCAAGTACCAACAGAACACATAGAAGATTCATTCTACAAAAATAAAATGTTAAAAAGTATAGTAAGTGTACCAGTCTCTTTCTAATTTAAACAACGTTTACTCTTAAAATAAAATAAAAGATGTGGTACGATAGCCAATGCGACAACTCTGTACAAGAGACTAAAATGACACAGAAATTAACAACTGTACGTCACCGTACGGCCTAAAATAATGAGCAAAGTCCATACTGCATATTTCACCATGATAGGCCCCGAAATGACAATGTAAAACAGTTCGAACGAGAAAACTCACGGTCTTATTTATATAAAAAATGAACAAAAAACAAACATTTAACACATAAACAAACAAAAACTACTGAATTACTTACTAATAACCTTTTGAGAATAAATGAAACACTGTAACTAATACGTTTTAATATTGACTATGCATAAGCTTTTTTTTTTTTTTATCTTACCTCCTATACATTTTTAAGAATATGATTGGTTCGAGGCGTCCGCGTGGAGACCGTTTATATTCAATTTTAGGTTAGTAGGGAGATGACATGGTTGTAGAGTTACGACTTTTGCACTTTTTGATTGTTTAAATGTATTGAAAGTTCTGTTTAATATTATTGTATCAATGTTGTTGATATTAAATTGTTATTGTTGACATGATTTTTTGTGTGCAAACCATCGAAATTAGGTTCTTAAAATTGAAGACTAGAACACTTTAATATAAATATAAGAAGATGTAGTATGATTGCAAATAAAGACAACGGTAGTCTAAGTGCAACAAATAAAGATAGTCGGTAGGATAAATTAGTTACATAGTGTGTATTTTAAGTAATACGAAATATACTCTCTAGTTTGAATTGTTTTACATTTGTCATTTGGGGGCCTTTTAGAGCTTAATATGCCGTATGGGCTGTACTGTGAACTACATGTTTACTTGTTACTTTCTGTGTCATTTGGTCCTTTGTGGAGAGTTTGCTCATTGGCAATCATAACACATCTTCATTTTATATGTATAATTGTTTAATTTAAAAAAAAAATATGAGTGGAATAATACGCTTGTTAAACATAGGATACCTCATCCTAATTCTACGGTTTTGTTATTTATAAAGCCCGTAAATAAAGACAATATCCAAGTAAACCAACTAATCCTTGTTGAATAAACTTGTTCTTAAAAGTTATCAATTTAACACAGTAGCAAAATTCTAACTATTGTTAGTATCGGTAATAACATGATTTTGTTCTGAAAATTAAAAGATAACTAAATATAAATATTGCTGTATACAGTTTTTGTTTACTTATATTTTAGCATTGAACAATATCATTCGTTTGTTAGGCTGTTTATGACTTCTTTTCACTCAATCGTACCGACCCTTTAAATTAAGGTCAACGAACAGTAAATACAATAAAATAGGCTATCACACAGATTTTGGTATAATTTTGCATATAACGTTGGTTTGTTGAACTATAGTTACAAGAAATCGGAAAAATAATTAACAACATATAATAATTAAACAAGAATTTTAACATGATACTACACCGATGCCCAACTCACATTATCATTTTCTGTGCTTAGTGAAAAGTGAAATGGGGGAGTCAAAACCCTAATTTGGCATTGAAATATATGAAAGACCATATCATAGGGAACATGTATACTAAGTTTTAAAGATGATTGGACTTCAATTTCATCAAAAACTACCTCAACCAAAAACTTTAACCTGAAACTTGCACTTACATTTTCTATGTTTAGTGGACCATGCAATTGGGGTCAAAACTCTTAATTTGGCACTTCAATTAGAAGGATCATATCATAGGGAACATGTATACTAAGTTTCAAGTTGATTGGACTGAATTCGAAACTACCTCGACCAAAAACTTTAACCTGAAGCGGGACAGACGAACGTACGAACGAACGAACGAACCGACGCACAGAACCGAAAACATAGTGCCCCTCTATTGTCGTAGGTGGGGCATAATAATAATAATTATGATTGAACTTGATGACTTGAAAACAAATTTTAGAACGTTTTCCAACAATTTTATGTGTATTACTCACAAAGGTCCCCCTATTCTTAAAGAATTCAATTATATACTAGTATTTTTAAGGCGATATATACTGGTCAACAAAAGAAACGATACAAGACTTTTTTTTCAAATTAAAAATAAAGTTTTCATTCATTGGACCAATATTGAAGGTAGTAATACTTAATCATTATGGAAATATAAATCCGCTTAAAAAAAACTTTTTTTTTTGCTTTCGTTACGTTTTTTTGCGATTTTGTTTTTACAAAATTTACATAAAACGACAATTTTGAAAACTGAAGTTCCAACTAATGATGCCAACCTCTCATTTAAAGGTACAGACAGTGTTTGCCATCAAGTTGTTTTTTAAAAATCATACAGTTTCTTCGTTTATTTTTTTAGCCCCACGAGAAATCGTTAAAATGTATACATTATTAACTGACTTACCATAGACAGTATGTGTAAAGTGATATTTAAAAAGCGGTAACAATCTTAAAACTAATCCAAAAGGTTCCAAATTTACTGTGTGTTGTTTTCATTAAAAAAGCATCGATTTGAGACGAAAAAAAATAATTTTTTTTGTGCATTTTTTGAGATTTCAAAAACACTTTTTTTCCCAAAAAATTGAAAAAACAATATTTCAACCAATTATGTACAACATACACAGAACTTGATTAGCATATTGAATATTTTTAAACAAATTTGAAATTTTATTTTGTACTTAGAATAATATGTGTTGATTTTTTATTCTACTTTCCGCAAAACTAATTTGCAACATATGATTTTCATTATCACATGTGCATACATTGCAAATGAAAGTTTATTAAATTAGTGTATCTCATTTTATTTTATATTTAATACTTTTTGATAAATTTTATTTCAAAGTCGTGTATCGTTTCTTTTGTTGACTAGTATACAAAATACAAAAAAAATCAGTAATCATTTTAGTTTAAGGAACCAAAGTTGTATGCGACAATGGTAACAATCTGTGACATGTATTGAACGAAAGCTTATGTAAGAATTACTCTTATCGTTGCAGATAATTTTGGGGTCCGCTATAAAACCATGTTTTTTTCTCTCTAAAAATCGGTAAAGGTGACAGCCTTTAGCTTTGGTGTACCAGACTATGTGTCCAACGTAGAAAAAATCAATAGTTCAGTAAGGAAACATATAATTGCTTTATGTGGACTGTAAAAAAAATGAACATACATTTTTGGTTATTGTTCTATATTAGTAAGTAGTTGCATATACAGGTGTGGGGATATTCTTCACATATTGGACCCATTAGAAGTTGTGTTTCCACTTTCGATTTCGTCCAGGCAAAGTTAGAAAAAACTGTCTTTTTCTTACGTGTTCACATGGATCCTTACAGTTTGGCAACAAAAAAACAATATTATATAGGGTGAAAAAGGGGATTCTTCCGAATTTAACCAAATGTGCTTTATTTCATAGATTGTAAAGAAATTAACTCAAATATGAAGTTTAATAAATATTAAATGAAGATTGATAGAATCCTGGGCCTTACATATGATAACTCAGCATAAATTAACAGTTTACAGTATGCATAGTTTACTTAAAGTCCTTGATACAAAATTAATTCATGATATTTGCATATTTGTAAGTTAAATTGTTAAGAAGTGCTTATATTTACTCTTCACAGTCATTGACACTCATAGATCCTTCCTGAATATTATTTATGGGGTATTTTTGTCCTTTCGATAACCCAAAAGTAAGCCGCAACACCTAAATCTGTTTTTTTGTCACCACGTTATAATAAATACAAGCTAGAAAAACAAAAATATCTCAAGAAAACTTACAAGAGTGTGTTCTATACTGAATATGTACTAAATATTCCAAATTGCTAGAAACAGCAGAGTGATTTAGGAAATTTGAGGTCCCAGGGGCAAAAAACATAGAAAATTGCCTACTCCCTGGGTCTTAAAACAAATAATATAGCATGTAAATGCTATGATTTTATGATTTTAAAGTTCTTGATATAGAAAACAATAACTATGCTTGGAAGTTATGCAAAAATCAGATGTTAGCAGTCATCTCTACAACATTTTAAGAGAATTTATTTCTCAGACTGGTATCTGCATACAGACAACTTGCAAATATGGTTTTGTTTGAACACTTCTAGTATATATAGTAGCTAAATTGTGTCAGATATATGGTTACATATGATACTGTTGTGACAAGAATTCTAAATTAACCATTTGAGGCAGAAAATGTGTTCTTTAAGTGCCAGTCTGCCTAAGAATCAGGCAGTGATGAAAACATGACCAAAAACCCCCACACAATTTGACATTGATTTCAGTTCATAATATGTAGTTATGCACAAACATAACATTCATTTCTGTTTTCTGTTCTGGTAATAGAAGATACAATTTGGTTGAAATGCACTACAAATTAACAAATAAGGGGAGATAACTCTGTGTTTTGCTATCATTCTAACCAATATTCTAACCGAGTTATTTGATATTACCAGACACACACAAACGAAAGACTAATAATTTTTAACTCAGGATGATGGTTAGTATTAAATAGAATGATTAGGTGTTTTTTTTCTAATCATGTTTTTATTTTTACCTTAATTGCCTCATTCTTACAAAGACTGACACTTTAAAATTGACAAATAGGCATACAGTAAGATGTGGACTGGAGACAGAGGCTGGATTGGATACTTTATATAATCTTGAATGTTGTAATGATTAACTGCTAAACATTACATTTATAATATTCTGATATGCTTTCAATATGTTATCGAAAACAGTTTTTATCAGGTTCTAGGCATTTTTTATCAGAAAATTTGCAAATAGGGTAAGCTGGAAATAATTAAAGTCTTGTTTTCAAATTCTTTAAAAAAAATTGAAACAGGGGAGGGGGTATACAATGTATAGTAAAGAAAAACTTAGAGTATACACAGTGAATTTTTTAAGACTATAATTCTGATAAATGAGCATTAATGTGAGAAAAACTGATTTTAGAGAGTTTTCTATTTGATTAAATGTCTGTATAGGTTGCACTTTGTAAATACAGCTGTTGCTCAAAACACGCCTCTTTTGGGGAGTAATTGAATATTCATAGAAAATTAATTTTGTTTACATACTGGTTCCCAGTTATGCTCTCTGTGGTCTATATCGCAGAGAAGGAACTTGGGAATGTTACTTGTAAATAAACACGTGTATAGTGTTTACATTGAAATTTGTGGTAACCTTTCATTCC
Organism: Mytilus trossulus; assembly: GCF_036588685.1. NCBI lineage: Eukaryota > Metazoa > Mollusca > Bivalvia > Mytilida > Mytilidae > Mytilus > Mytilus trossulus. Next base: position 60,488,212 of record NC_086378.1, on the reverse strand, counting down.
AGGTAGGGGTAGTTTAGAAAATTAGTGTAGGTTTAAACTCTGAGACGTTCAGGGCATATAAACGTTAAAAATATGTCGCACAGCCCTATATTTTGACCTTTGAAAAAAATTGTGGTGCATATGAATTTTCAATTCTAAGATAAGATTTTTTTCAAAACGTCATAGTAAAAGTGGTACAGTTTCAGCCGTAAAAGGAGTTCCTATGGAAATTGCATTGTCAATATTTACAGAAATGCAACCTAAAAGACTGTTACGAATTGGTTGAATATAAATATAGAAACTGGAAAAGCCAAAAAAAAAAGCCACAATAGGTCCGTGTGCTTGTTTTCGAGATATAACAATTGCACATTTAGCGGGAAATAATTCTCTCAAAATTTTTCATACCTTTAATATTGCCACCTTTTTTCTTTCAAAAACCATGACAAAATAAAAATGATTTTAAAGATTTTCAAAAATGACATCTTAATTATATGTTATCAAACTATTTAAAAAAAAGTAGAGGTAAGTGGGCATTTTCTTTAAATGATAAAACCAGAGGATTATGGTAGGAATTCAAAAACAAGAGGAGCAAAGATCATTTACGAACGATCCAAGAGTTGTTACGAGTTACCAAAAGCAGTTGACGCTTGATTATTAATTTTTACGAATAATAACGACGTAATTACGGCAAAATATACGATTTGTTACAAGTTTCATAGAGTTTTATAAATAATAAATGAAAAATAACGATTGAGCAAAAGCTAACACAGGAGCCGGGACCGAAACAAGTCAGCAAATAATTGATGATCTGAGCATAATGGAGTGATCCTGCGCTCAGTTAAAGGCTATCTAAGACTATGTAACAGATAACTACGATCAACTTTAGAGTATTGAACGATCTTAAAACGTGCATTGAACAAGCTTTTATCGGATTGTTACGAGTTTGTTATAGAATGTGTCTATTCACGAAAGCTTTTACGTGTTGTTATAGGTACGAGTTAGTTAGGAGTATATTTACGAGTCCTTTCTCAAAATATAAAGCAATACATTAAGAATACGTAACAAATATGTATATATTCGTAAAGTAGTCGAAACTACACGTAAAGTTGTTGTAATCTTCATAATATCCCGTGAAGCCATAGTAACACGATCCAAATGAATTTATTAACAACAAGTAATCACTTGCAATAATCCTTATTAAACGAAAACCTTAACATATTAGTTTTTTTCGAGCAATTTACTAATTATAATTGCATGCGAACGATTTACGATACTAACGGATTGATACGAGATATTTATGGAAAAATCAATCCGTGGACATTAGTAAGTAGATTGATTAGTACACGTTCTTAAGGGTGTCTGCGAATTGTTGCGAGTTGTGACTAGTTACATGTATTTACGTATGCCAGTGAGTTATTTACGGATGCATGCGATTGACTACGAGTTGGAGATCCCTAATGACTTGTAAGAAATTCTGTGTATATGAAGGGGCATAATAAAACAAAATTGAGATTTTAATGGAAAGGATATGTGCCAAAAAGGATATCATTAAGTTATCATTTAGCTATCATTTAGTTATCATTCCGCTCAGTCCTTAGTTTTCTTTGCATTTGTTTGACTTTTGATATATAATACACACGAGTTTGAATGTCCCTTTGGTATCTTTAGCCTGTCTTTCATCACGTGAAATTTCATTAAATTCTTCCCGATATTAGAAGGATTCTGCAGGTGAGAATCTGATTTGTACCAGAGCATCACTTTTTTGCCTTATTTGCAATGCGTTTATATATTTTAGAAAAATTTCATGCTGGACAGACACCAAAATAAACAGGTTTTCTATATATTCACATAAGCAGGCAAAAATGGTAAATTTGCTTTGTATATTTGTTCGACTGATTTTTCGGGAAACTAAAACGTAAGTCAATGAAATTCAAATGCTTTATTGTAAAACAACTTTTTTCTGCTACCTTAGAATTATAAAAAAATATACGTTAATTCACCAAAGGTAAATCGCTAACTGAATATGCAATATTAGGTCAATTTCAAACAAATATCAACTTTTCAGTCGAAACTAAGAAGGTTTAGGTTAACCGAGACGTTTAATAGTTTCGGTGTTGAATACATAATAAGTGACAGTTTTCTGACATTAAATTTACAATGATGTTTGTATTGGAGCTACAAATTTCTACACTTATATTTATGAGAAAGCTACACACCTTATTTAACATCCCTAAACCCCAGGTTGGGAGGAATGTTGCTACATAGAAATGGAAAGTTCACATTGAGAAACCTGAACTCACCTCTTTGTGTAAAGTTTCGTTTTCAACTGACATTCAATTGACATTCAATGTCAATTTCTAGATGTAGGTCAAGATAAGAGGCAGAACCAACTGTATCTGTTGTATCCGTTTTTTGGTCACCATACCAACCACATTTTAAATTATGTAGTGAGAGAAAAGCATCTGTATAGTGAAAAGTGAAGTAAAAATGTAATACTTACTTCTCTTCTGTCTTCCTATGGAGTTTCTGTATGTAGTCAGTTTCATTTGAAAAATATCCCAAAGTCGACAAGGAATGGAGCCCAGTTGGTTCCCAAGGGAATGACGATTGTTTTGTTGAAAAACATACCCTCCAAATGTGGCACATATGTTGTCAATCAAGAAATCAAGCAACTTGAAAATGTTACTTTCAGCGAATATTCTGTTTCAATCAGAGGGATGTTTTGAAAGAACGATTTATTCAACCCTAAGAAAAGACACTTGTATTTACGCTTGCTAATGTGTTCTATTAATTTATGCACGATGTACATTCTTTAAACGTTTTCAATACAAATGCAACAGATAACAAAGGGATCATTATCTAGCACTTTTCAGACATGAACAATTATAAACAGATTCTTTGCAATAGAAAATGAGAATTTTATTTATAAGTATAAGTTTTTACTTTACCTTCCGTATTCTGTTTGCTGGTCATCGATCTGTGATTTTATTCGAAGGGGAACACATTTAATATATATAGTGCCATAGCCCACGGAAATCGTGGTGGCATAATGGTATCCAATTTCAACTGCCAAAAGCAAATAATTAATTCGTTATCTGATATGCAATGGCTGAATTATAAATTAAAATCAATTCTAACAACAAAAACTTTGATATGGACAATAATACCAGTAATTTCCATTCTTATTTTAAGTAAACCTCCTTGTTTTTCTGATGGTTCATGGTATCCAATATAAGTAATGAAATATGATAAATGTTTTCCCCAACAACTAGCGAGACGGAATACAGACATGTATTTAAGGAAAATATATATCGATACTCCGTTCTGACAATATTCATGTCATAATTAGTAAATGAATTAAAATATGATACCATTTATATAATGAATGAGAGAAAATATGAGTACTACACTGATAAGGCATCTTCCGGAATTGGGAAACTAATATATTTGTATCTTTTAACATTGATGATATAAATAATGAAATCCGATATACATAAAATTTCTGCATCAATCTTATCTTCCATTTTTTTTTATGTTTGATAGGTATCCGATTTCAATGATCAAAGTACATTCAAAGTACATTCAAAGGCACTAACTAAAAGTGCATTTTTTCTAGCGAAAATTTTTTAAACGTTGTTTGCCGTTTGCTATAGTTTGTTAAACGTTACAACAGTAGAAATAAAGTTTATTGTCATTTCTTTGTCTTCATTAGATTAATTTTAAATAGCAGCACTGAACTAAAGCAAAGAATACACATAACAGAGGGACGAAAGATACCAAAGGGACAGCCAAACTCATAAATCTAATATACTTAAATTTGACTAATTGTTAATATTATTTTTAGTTATGATGATCAGGATTATACCTGTTTTTCTTTCGTCAGAATCCATCTTTTTATGTGGGTAAAATATGAATGGATATTTAATTAAATGTTAAAGTAAGAAAAAATGCCACGTTTTTACTAATAAGCGACGAACGAAAACATTAAACCCATGTAAGAAACAAATGATATAAAAGTTTGCTCGCTGAACTGTTTGTATGGGTGTTAAAAAGAAATGCACTCTAAACATTTGGACATTCATACAGACCTTCTTAAACACAAACTGACCACACGTACTTTATATTTACATATACAATGAATGCACGGTGAATGAACGATCCAAAAATTCATGGAAGATAAACATAAAATGGATGATGAAGACTGATGAACCCACGATACACGCACGGTGCATGATGAATGATGAACGCACGATACATACATAGTGAATGATGAACGCACAATACATTCATGGTGCATGATGAATGATGAACGCACGATACATGCATGGTGAATGATGAACCCACTATACACGCACGGTGCATGATGAATGATGAACGCACGATACATGCATGGTGAATGATGAACCCACTATACACGCACGGTGCATGATGAATGATGAACGCACGATACATGCATGTTGAATGATGAACGCACGATACATGCATGGTGAATGATGAACGCACGATACATGCATGGTGAATGATGAACGCACGATACATGCATTGTGAATGATGAACGCACGATACATGCATGGTGAATGATGAACCCACTATACACGCACGGTGCATGATGAATGATGAACGCACGATACATGCATGGTGAATGATGAACGCACGATACATGCATGGTGAATGATGAACGCACGATACATGCATGGTGAATGATGAACGCACGGTGAATGATTCATTGTGACGTTACGCGCGATGTTCGTACCACATTGCAAAAATTGACGTGTTCGGCAAGATACGGGTCTCAAAATTGCAATTTTGTTATTTGAAATAAATTTCTGTTGTACGCATTTTAAAATATAAGGTTTTTCAAAAGAAAAACGAAGAAAATAATTGTACAAACTATGTTTTATGTTATACTATACGACAAGCTTCAATTTAAAAAAAAAACCGGGATTTTTGAGGGTGTCCCGCGTAACTTGTTTCGTTTATTGTAACAACTGAACCATGATTTTATCTTAACCATTAAATATTTAAAAAAAAACGGATTTTTCCATTGTCTTACAGAAATGTTTCTTCAGTCATTTACCCAATATTTTATGATGTTATTATAATTCCATAGAAAAAATGCGTTCCATACAACTAAGGAATTTCTGTCCTACTGGGAATTTTTAGGGGGTTTACAGTTTTGAGAGTTCCCAAAAAATAATCTAGAATTGAAAAAAGTTAGAATTTTTATTTCTACGTCAATATTATTTTGCTTAATTTTCTAAATTTCTAGACAAATATCCTGTAAAATATAAAATAATGATTTAGTGGCGATTTTTCAAAGGCTTACAATGTTGTCGCACTTCCATTTTTTGGCATAAAAACGAACTTAACTCAAATTTCCGGCATTTTTTTGCTTATCTGTGCTCTGACAAAATCGATTTTCATGATTTTTCGAAATGTTATTTTTCTCAATTTTCCAAAAATCTAAAATACATCAATCACCTATAAATAATTTAAAATCACTGTCAATTTTTCGGAGTCTTACTAGAATGTCGCACTTGTGTAAAAACGACGTTTCAGACTCAATTTTGACGAGAACGTTACAAACCATTTTTCTGATTATTCAAAAGATTTTGAAAACGGTTAAAATTTATAACTTTTTCATATTCTACCACATGCCGTTGAATTTTGTATTAAAATAAATAGTTTTGACCGAAACCCTGCGATATTTAAACCTAAACCGATACGAAGTCTCATTATTGAAGAAAGCTAATATTCAGGTTTGTAGACACAACAAATCTTGATTCGGTTCAAAATTTTAAACCTACTCGTGGATACAAACTTCACATTAAGTTTTTACTCACAACCGGACAAGCTAATATATATTTTATGTTATTTATGCGACAAATGTATAATTAAGCATTATGAAATGTGTACAGTTTTACTGGTTAACCTAAAAACACAATTGCATGGTAGCAATGAGGTCGTGCCTTTATATATTGATATTTGACCTGATGGAAAACATACTAATGAAGAAGACACTGAATATGCAATCACTGACTTAATTGCAGAGAGAACTCTACTGTCCCTATAAACAGATGAAGAAAATACAAAGTACTATTTAATATGCGCATTTACTTGCCCTGAACTTTAAGAAATATGGAAAATGACGATTTTGCGGGGCGTTTCTTTTACAGAAAAAAAAATCTTTCATCGACCGTACTTCGAAGCATATTTGAATAGATCCAAATAAAATTGTCGTTTTAATTGATTAGACAAAAACCTAACAGCACGATACTCCAAGAAATAGTCGTTGTCATGCTTTCACAGCAGTTAGTCCAGTTAAGAGTTAATTCCCGATTTTAACCTACTCGTCCCGAAGCCGTCCGTTTGGACTCTCATACTAGACAAAATGGAACTTCAAGGTAGATTATGCAAAAAATGTTGCTATGACAAAATATGATTTATGATCAATACAGACATTAAAAAAAATTCAAAATTAACAAAAACTTATAGTTTCTAGTACATATCCTTAGGAATGTCATTGTCTCAAAGATGAAATAGAGATTGAAAATATATATGCAATATAAAGCAATACGCTCCAACAATTTAAGATACATTTATCAACCAAGCTCCAGATTCTTCATATCGTTTTTGTTATACTGTAACGCAAATAAACAGTGAAGGAATTAAAATAATTATTTAGTTATTGTTCCATGTACACAGCAATACAATTGAATGTATTGATCACAAACAAATAAACAAACACGCATTAATCATTTGTCAATAACATAAACGTTAGAAAGTTTAACTTTTTTAAAAGATAAGCTTGTTTACTGAAAAAGTCGTGACGTCGTGTTACACTTGTATGTACGAACATCGCGCGTAACGTCTAATTAAGGGCATACGATACAGTTTTGATCCTGTATTTACAAGTTCATGAAAATTTGCATAAAGGCTAGTTTTTACCTGATTAAATCAAATATGAAATTTTGTATATTTGCTCAAAATTCAGATTTGTGGCCGTAATTTCTTTTTCAAAAGAAAGACATAACTTTTTTGTTATAAAAGATAAATACAAATTGTTTTTTGTTAAATAATCGGTAATTTCTGTATTTTATAAAAAATATGCATTTTTATATTCAGAAATAACTCATATTTATCAAATGTTCATGAATTGAGGAAAACATGTCATTTTTTACTGCATGTTTATCAAAATTAAAAAAAATCCTCTATTTACAGTTTTATAAAATTTGGGTCACATAATTTCCCTGCAAAATGAAACAAAATGCCGTTTTGAAAAATAGGGGTCCATGAACTCGTTTTCAAATTAAATCAGTTTGAATGATGAAAATCAGTCGAAAAATGCATCTTTGCCCCATATGTCACACTTTGACGTCGCGAAAATAACAAATTACGTTAGCAACGTCATTACCTTCCCTGTAACTGTATCGTATGCCCTTAAATATTGAGGAATGAATGATAAGCACTTAAAACACGATTCGAAAAGACATATTATTAAGAATGGCATTTAAAATTGACATTTGTTAATAGTAATTAAAATGTATAAGGGTACATGTGCATGTACAATGTATACACATTTTAGATATCTCGCTTTCAGTGTTGATAAGTCGGCAATTTTACAAAACATTCAATGCCGCACTTACGATTAGATTAATTGTAGTAATTTTTTTAAGTGTATTTCCAATATCAATGAGTGTCGTCGAATTATAAAACTCATCGATTTTATTATTCAATCTATTATTAAATAAGATAAACAATTTATGTATTAATTGTTACATTGTCATAAAAGGCGCGTCATGTCATTTTTAAAAAGGGTTCCCAACCCAAGATAAATGTGTTTTAACCGTTTATTCCCTTTCAAAATCATTGATTGCCGAAAAGGGAGGATCCCACCACTGGACCTCAACCACTAATCCACGCATGAAATATTTGGTCGATTTATTTTTATATGTGGCAAATGTTGCTGGAGCATTTGCGTCCGTTTGCTTAGGGTAATGCTACTGTCATTGTCTTTTGCTAGGTGTGATATCACTAGATTAAGACCCTTTTGGGGTCGTGTGATGATTGAAGATGAACTGGTAAGTTCAGTTCTAGATTAGTCTAACTCAGTTTCAGGAATATGGAGCTTATTGTCTATACATAGCTTATCACGCACTAGAGAGACTTGTCTATTTTGTTGTTTAGCGTGTTTAAATATAGGATTGAGGTTCTTTTGCTTTTCTTCAATTTCATGAGGAAATTGTTCCAGTATTCCATAAGGTTTACCTTTAAGTTTTGTTGCATTTTCTTATACATATTCATATCTAGATGATATAGGAATATTGCAACGATTGGTGCTCTTCTGTTGTCTCCTTGTGTTCTTAACAGATGGACATTGCCGAATTCGATCCTGTAGTCGATCTCCAACTCATTGCACAAAAAACCCAAAGCAATAGCTCTTCATTATCTTCCCCCGATACTCTATGTAAGCCCTTAAAGATAAGATTGTTTTTCATTGACCTGTACTGCAGGTCAAGAATGGCTGCCTTTTGGGACTGTATTTCCTCCGATTTTATGACTGGTTGAACCCGCCAATGATTTTTCAATGCTTCTTAGTTCCTTATTCTTAAAACAATAGTATTATATAAGGTTCGGCTCCTTTCCCCTCTCCTTATTAACAAGAAACCACCCCTTTTAAAAAGTCATTAATCCACTTCTGATAAAACTACGCAAACCAAAAATGGGTTTTTGTGATTTATCTCTTCCGTTTAATAATATTTGTTTCATTAAGACAAATTAAACAATTTAGTTTATCAGGATCTGTTTTTAAATTTGATACCCTTATACAGATTTCAATAACGTCTTTACACTAAATCCATTGGATATTGGATGTGTACTGATTGATAAATTAGTCTTAGATGCATGATATTTTTTATTAGTTGTTAGTGACTTTAAATCAGCTGTCATTAACTGCGAGTACTTTCAAGTCTGTACTTAATGTCTTTTTGTTCTAGGGATGTACAAGTATCCTCTGTGTTTTTGCTGGATATATTTCTATTTGTATTCATCTGATTAGTTAAGCCTTTTTCAACTATTCTTATGATGAACTGTTACACCATTATCCTAAGCTAGGGGAGGTTTGGAATGGTGCTAACATGTTTAAACCCGCAACAATCTATATGTTTGTAGCAGTCCCAAGTCAGGAGCCTGTAATTCATTAGTTGTCGTTTGTTGCTGTGTTGCATATTTGTTTTTTTTTCATTTTTTTGTACATACATATTGTATGCCGTTAGTTTTCTCTCTCCTACTATGCATGTTCCCTTTGACAGCGTTTTTTTACGAGATTTCAACATGAGGAAATATCTGTACCGCATTAATGTATTTGTTGTAATTGTAAAACATGTTCTCCAAATATTGTTTTGTTTTCTGAAAAAGGACTTCACAAATAATCGAAACATAAAGAAGTATAGAAAATAACATTGTATAATAGACAAAACAAAAGAGCCAGTTGATTACAGAAGTGGCAGAGTTTAACTCAGTAATCAATAGTCCAATAGTTTACAAATATCACTTAATATAATCAAGAAGATAAATCGTTAACTAGACAACTTTTATATCTGAATTGAATATAGGTACAATTTAATTTCAATTTTACGTGAAGGAAAAAAAAAGTAATGAGACATTTAAAAACGAAATTATTTTCTCACTGTTTCGCCATTTTTACATCTAACTGTCATACATTTTCATTTCTTCAGGCTGGACGGTTGATATGAATGAGTTTCTTTAAATAAGACGAAACATTACATTTCACTTCTTGTGGAATTGTCGGTAATAAGAAATTGTTGATCTTTATTTACAGCATATGCAGTTTAATGTCCAATCTGCTGTGCATTTATGTTCTGTTCCTGGTTGGCCATCTCAAATGATTGTGGTTCCTGTCCATAGTATCCTTGTATTGGCATCTGATTTCCTTGTGAATGACCTGGGTTTTGTTGGTTATTTGTCATATTTCCCGGTTGTTGATCATAGTATCCTTGTATTGGCATCTGATTTCCTTGTGAATGACCTCGTTCTCGTTGGTTATTTGTCATATTTCCCGGTTGTTGACCATGATATCCTTGCATTTGGGGCATCCACATTTGATGGTATGCTTGCTGGTTCCCTGTATGTATTTGAGTGTTTCGCATGTTATGTATCATTCCAGAATGTGCTATGTTCATAAATATGACTTCTTGTTGCTGAAAAAATAGAATAACTACATAACTAATGCAAATTCACATTAGTCCCGAAAAAAGTTTAACTATTGCATTGTATGTGCGTTTGTAATATGCATGTTTAGCCACTGGTAAAAACTGTTGAGTGTTCGATACATGTCTGTCTTCGAATATTATTCAACAGGATTTAACATTGAGTAGCATGATGATTTTCAATTGTTATTAAATGATATGCTATGTTTACATTTCATGAGTAAACATTAACGTGGTATTGTTTCTTATATTGTGTTTTGATATATCAATGCATAATTTAACTGTCAACTTAAAGGTTACTAGAACACAACGATATCGCGGGTCCGTGACTGAAATATAGGACTTTCACTTGTTATTAGCCTGGATTGTTAGTATTCGTAATGTCATTTGATTGAGTCATGTTAATATAAGTTAGACAGCTTTCTCTGTTTTCAATTTTTTTTTATTAAACATGTCCTGGTTTCCTCACTACAGTATAGTAGCAGAAACGACAGTTGTTGGTATAGTAGCAGAAACAACATGTGACATATACATGGTACCATTGGTATAGTAAGAGAAACGACATGTGACATATACACTGTACATTGTACCATTGGTATAGTAGCATAAACGACATGTGACATATACATTGTACCATTGGTATCGGTATTGAATTTTACCCGGCACTTGTTGATTCTTGGTGAAACTTGATTTTATGAATTCAAAAACCAAAAGTGCTTGGAATGGTGTAACTTTTAATCAAAACCATTGTCATCAATTAGTAATTATAAAAGTTATTGTATATAATTCTTCGTTGTTTTAGTAATATAAACATTTATGAAAATAAATATGCTGACATTTCCCGCATTCAGCTGTGAGCAACAGCAGCAGTGTGCTGCAGAAACAATAGACCACTTTCGAGTTCATCCGTCACCGGAAAAAAACTCGTCAATCATACGCGCCATTATCACCGTCATCTGTGCGTTTAGGGGCGTCGTCACTTCCTTACAATGTTGAGCGAGTGGTTGGAAAATTATAATTATATATTGTACGAATTATTCGGCAAATTGAATTCTGAAAATAGACAATCAACAATGCTGTCATTAGGGAATTGTCAGTAAGTACCTACAGAGCAACCATTATTTCTATTTTTACCTGCACAAAAACGATCACTAAGACGCTTGATGAACGTAAATAGTGCAGGGATACAGGCGAGCCCCTCTATCTGGTAAATGACGTCATAAAGGCGTGCATAATTCACGAGTTTTTGCCGTTGACGGATAAACTCGAAAGTGGTCTATTGATATCATGATGAATTCGATAAAAGACAAAACAGCTAGGATGGAAGACACTGTAATAACACTTCCCGTGTTTGTAGTAACAACAACCTAAAAAAGAATCTTTCAAAAATAAATGTTAACAAATTAAAAAAAACAAACAAATAGTTTGTTTTAACCTTAATTACGTGTACTTAATTGCTTTCATCTGCTGCAGTATAATTGATACTGTGAAATGCAATTACGAAAACAGAACAACTGTTTCTGTTCCAGTACTAATAGACCTACAATGAATGTAGAGTTTTATCAAGCCGGCCAGTTAATAGCGTATTTTCTCAGTACAATTATGATAATACCGATATTTCTCTTATAAAATTGACAATATTAAAATTAAATATAACATATACTTAATAAACATAGTACATTTAATATAAATAACTCTGAATACTTGTATTGGTCCTGACACAATACGATTTCGAAATGTACTAGTTGTTGTTGAACCAAAAAAAAGTGCTTTATATACAATAATTATTATAAAAACAAATTGTATTTAATTGCACATGTTGTATCATTTGAAAGTTTCAATTTATACTTTGCGTTCAATGACCGGTACACAATGACCAGTAACTAAATAACAATAGTCTCTTTATGTAGAACAAGATATGTCGACTATTTTAACTTTTTATTGATCTATTCCTTGATGTGCAGTTTAGAGGATGTTATTTTTGTGGGGAAGAAAACAAGAGAACATTATTCTTCTGTATTTCTGTTGTGTTCTTTTCATTATGCTAAATATGATTTAGTTGTATAATTATAATATGCATATTTTTATTTCATGTTTTGTAGTTTGTAGGCACTTTGTTTGGCTTATTCTCATTTCGCCTTAGCTGTCAAAATTTACATATAAAATTAATCCCAGTTTGCCTTAGTACAAATTTTCAGGTAAACAAGAATTAACTAAGGCGAAATGGGAGCTTCTGTAAACATTGTAATTAAGTTATGTTTTGTTTGTATTGCAATTAGTTGATATTTGTTATTTTGATGTCAAATATTACCATGAAATACTATTTAAAAGAAGATATATTTTTTTTGTTTTTTGTTTACTATTTTGTGTCCCACTTTTTAAAAATGTGTTATTTTTAGTTCTTCTTTTTCTGAAATTGTATTTTTGTTTACTCATGTATAATATTTTTAAACAAAGTCTTAGTAGAGATGACAAATTGGATAAGGATATTTCATATTTTAATGAAAAAATAAAGACAAATATCAAACTATCATAAAAAATATTTTATTTCAATCAGCACTGAATTCAAAGCACAATGTTATTACAATAGCATAAGAAATAGCACTAATACATAAAACATGAGTATTTCCATAAAGTTCATATTGTGAAATACAAGACACTAATTTACACATTTGAATGTTCAAAGTTCGTCTAATTTCCAAGTTTGAGGATGAATGATGCTGCATCACCATACTGAATATAGTCTTTCGTACCATTGTGTAGTGATTCCTTCAAAGTTGCGAATCTTTCTTCTAGTTCCCTGTACTTCTTTGCTTTCCTTCCTTACCTCGTTAGCTGCTTGCTCTTTCTTTAACACATTGATGATTTCGAATATATTTGGATGTGCAGTTTTTACTCTCTTTTTTAACTTGTTATGCCAGCCCTCTAAATGGTTATTTGTTCTGGGTCCTTCTGTTTGGTGGTGGTTCCAGGTTGGTTGTTGGTATCTACCTTCTAGCCATGTAAGAAATATATAGTCTGTTAATTTGGTCCAAGCATCTGACTGTGGTGCATTTTCCAAGGCATGTAACCAGTAGTCTTCCACACGATCTAAGGGCAGTAATGGTAAAGCTGCTGTACGACGGACGAGTTTGTTGACATCTGGGACATCTTTATACTGAGTTTGAAGCCCTTATTCCTGTGTCTTTTTCCATATTGCTTTTGCGTAGTGGAACAAACAACCTTTGAGTTCTGCGTTTGGAAAGACATGAGATACTGCATTTCTTGATGCACATTGAAATTCAGTAATTATGTAGACAAAGCTAACTAATGACCTGATCATTGGTAAATTAATATTTGGACCAAGCTTTAAGAAGTCAAAGAGTACCATGCATTATCTTTATTATATATAATTAAAACAATTTTAAAAACAATATTTATTATTTTATTTATTTTATTTAAAATTTCTGTAATATATTTAAATAAGACAGTGGGAAATTCATACAATTGATACTGAATAATGTTAATTATAGATTTTTTTCTTCTAAAATCACAATTTTTCAAATCATAAAGTGTCTTTTTATAAATAAATGTTAAAATAATAATCCAAGAGACACAAATCTCTAATTACTTAATGTTTATATTGTTATAAAAACACAGAGCTTTAATTTGTTTATTTAATTTTTTCATCTAAATTCACATTTCGCCTTAGTACAATTCCCACCTCGCCTTAGTATTTTTGTTTACCTTTTTTACCTGGAATTCACAACTAAGGCGAAATGGGAACACACCCTTTGTTTGTATGATGATTGAAAATATACTGAACGACTTTAAAAACGCAACACTCATTTTCTTGATTTTTGTTTACCAAATGTGTTTGATTCTCTTACAACTACTTTTCATGCCTATCATACTTCTTTCTCTTTGCAAAAAAATCAAAATTTGACTTACCAGTGGTTATTGAACATACCGATTTTTTACATTTTACTTAACTAAACATTCTTGCTGCTTACAATTAACTCTACTTATTATGAACTTGCCCCAGTAGTTTCAGTGGAAAATGATAGTAAAAATTTACAAATTTTATGAAAATTGTTTAAAATTGATTTTAAACATGTTGAAGGACAAAAACTCCTAAAGGGGTCAATTGACCATTTCGGTCATGTTTGACTTATTTGTAAATCTTACTTTGCTGAACATTTTTGCTGTTTACAGTTTATCTCTACAGTATCTATAATAATATTCAAGATAATAACCAAAAACAGTAAAATTTCCTTAAAACTACCAATTCAGAGGCAGCAACCCAACTACAGGTTGTCTGATTCATCTGGAAATTTCAGGGCAGATAGATATTGACCTGATAAACAATTGTACCATATCCAACTATAGCAGTCATCACGTGACGTTGGTGACGTCACACATCACCCGTATCAAGCCCAAGTAAAATGTATAAAAATGCATAGGGGCTTTCTGGAATCGATGAAATACATTACTTTAAGTTCATGATACTAAAAGTGTGGGTCTATATTGTAATTCCTCATATCTTTAGAAATATAAATATTCCTTTTGGAATAGTTTAAATTTTTATCTTCCCCCTTCCAAATGCTTTTGAAAATTTGTCTTGTTGCCTCGATAGTTTACACTGTTAAATCATACAACTACGATAAATATTGGATTTTCTGTCGTCTTTAACCTTAAATTGCGATTTAAACAAAACAGATGGAATAATTGTGAGTATTTGTGCTTAAAGATTTACTCTAGTAGTAGTTTCAGAGGAGAAGATTTTTGTAAAAGTTAACGACAACAGACGCAGGAAGACGTCGGACGTCGTACGCCAAGTGATGAGAAAAGATCACTTGGTCCTTCGGGCCAGGTGAGCTAAATAAATGAATCAGCCATTAAGAATACTGCAAACAGGAAATCACAAACGTGCTACAACCATACTGTATGCCTTCGAAAACTCGTCTTACTGACTTCTGACAAAGATACAAGTAGACAAGATTTGTTGCTGGCTATCGTTTCACAAAGAATCGTACGATTTACGTTTACGATTAAACTTACGTTAACCGTAAGATTTTACCTACGAGTGTTTCACACAGGTGATCGTAAACGTAACGTAAAAGTAAAGTAAACTTACAATTAAAATGAAAAATAGGTGCTCTCTTTGACAGTCGCGTTCATGTCTTTAAAAAGAAAATTGTTCTATCAAAACCAGGAAAAAAATTCATACCATCGTATTTTGAAATAGTTATCAGTTTTTTTTCTTAGTATGGTAATTAGGTTTAGTGAGGTAAGCATGGTAAGTGTCCAATCTAGTTACATGTATCAGAACTTTTTTGCTTTGATTTTATTAGAAAATTGACTGCCGGTGGGCGTTTTTTTTTCATGTGTGATCAGAGAATTGTGTCAATGAACAGATCAACGTATAGTGACAATGGAACGTCAACAGAATTTGATTACATAACGTCATTTGCCAGGCATGTTTTTACGGTCGCAACGTCAAATGCTAATCAAATTGCTGAATGCTATTGCGTACAGATGCATTCCATAAATGTTTCCCATCAACTGAATTGCCATAAAATTTACTAAAGGAAAACCTTTAAAGCCCGCAAGTTCCAACGGCATAATAGCCAAAATCAATTAAAGTGTTGAACGAATGCAAAATCAGGAGGTGTTAAACAGAACCCAAATGATGTCAGACAGAACTTGTTGACCATTCTGACAATAATTTTGGCGTTTGTAACTGGCAGTCATCGCTTTGGACGGTGACACATTCATTAAAAAATAACAAAACAATAATCTAGTGTTGCGTTTCTAAAGTCAGTCAGTATGCATGTCATCTTTTGAATATTTCCACTTATGTGAGTTTCACTTTGTTTGTTAAAGGAATTTTTGGAAACCGGTTTTAATACAGGAGAATAACTGCATTAATACATAGTACGTAATACTATTTAGTGTATATAATTTTTCTATATGTTGAGATACTGCAATGATATGAACCCTTGATGCATATACCACTGTTATTCATTTACTTGTCAAATATTACATGTATTAAAAGAATAAAAAGTGAAGTGTGGTGTACTAATTAATACTGTTTCATAAAACTTACAATAAGGGCTCCGATAACTGCTAAACAAAACAGAGTGGATGAAAACACAACTGCTGATATTATATTACAAACCAGAAACGCGATGGTCTACAAAATAAAAACAATAATTTACTGTATTGATCTAAATCGACATTGTTAAAACCGACACATAAATAACGGAATATATTACGGATTACAAATGTGTCGAGGTTTGTGATTGGATAACAACACAAAGATGTCAGTATATATTCAGGAAACTGCCGGGGTATATACGACGTTTTTACCCCCAAATTGGAACCTCAAACCGTCATCCTAACACCGGTCACTATGTGACGTACGTAGTAAAAAGCCATGAGACTGTCAGAGGCTCACAGAGGGAAAATAACGACGGGCTTCAGTCAATAATACAATTTGGATACAAAATCATGCACTTCACACTTTTAATACTTAAATGTAATGTTAAAAGTGTTATAATCAATTATTACATACACGATAAAATTATGTTCACAGCAAATTAGAAAATCCTTCACGTATGCCGAACATATCAGGTTGGGTTTTCAACTTATATATGTGTTGTCAACAAATACCTGCACTTGAAAATAACATTAAGTCAGGGGTAACCCGTAATATATTTTTTTATGTCTAATTCAGGTCTCAGAACGGGTATATACCTGAATAACATATAATATTCATGGTTGCTTTTTACAAAATATCTGTTTGTGTTTGGTGGTTACAATGCTGTTGTTTAGATTTGTTTTCTTTTTCTGTTTTGGCATAAATATGGCCGATAATTTTGTTCGTTTAAATCATTTTTCCATTTTAGTTATGATGTTTTAAGCTGACTATACGGACTGAAACTTCTGTTGCTTATTACAGAGGTCATACGATGACTTTGAACAGCATAAATTCCCATGATTTTGAGGACTGTCTCAAGTGCATATATGCAACGGCTCCGTATCTTTAAGTTAATAAATTGATGGTTGCTGATAAAAAAAAATCAAAATTAGGTCAAAATGAAACATCTTTCTACACTGTTTTTTTTAGGTGGACTGATGAACTCAACTGCAAATGTATAGTACTTACAAATAGCATTATAAGAATATGATATATTATCAGTAGTTTTGAAACGAGAACATGGAGAAAGACACACATACTCATAAGGCTAACAAAAAAAACATCAAATCAACAGAAAAAAAACTATTTATACATACAAAATAACACAGAAAACTGAATTCTGAGGAACACGAACCTAAAACTAGGAATGATATCAGGTACTCCGGAATAAGAAAAGAGTAGTGAAAAGCTCTGTTCCTTGCAACTGAATGTACAATGGGTTTGATTCTAACATTTGTCATTAAAATGCATTTACTTAAAGTTTATATTTATACAGGCTAGGGATTTAATCTTAAAATTGCATTTTATGATAAAATAAGCAACGTATTAAGTACGTACAAAGCATCTCCAGCTTGATTGACGTTGATCTGTCATGCATTACGGTAAACAACCTGTCATTATAAACTGAAAATAAAAAGATGATCAAACCAAATGTGAATGACAAATCTTTGTAACAAACCACAGACATGATTTGACTCTCCAATCAGAAATCTTCATGTGTATTGAAATGTATTGATAACTCAAGGCACAATCTTTCATCTGTTATTTTCATTTAAATCTTTTTTTAACCGTTAGATTTTGTCTTTCTATTGTATCATATTTGTGTAAAATTGTTTAAAACGGTTCAATTCTGAATCATTCTGACAACGTTTACAAACGACAACTCTATGCTATTCCGTTTCACCTCGATTCATGAGGAAATCGTGGATGAGACGAATCATAAAACTAACCAAAATACTGAAGTACTGAACATCGGATGACTGCAAGTTCTTGTGAATGGTCACAAGGACTTGTCTCAGAGAAATAAAATCACAATTATATACCTGAAAAATGCGGTAAATGTACAGATATGTTTTTTTCTGAGACATTTTCGTGCGTGAATGATAAATAAATTACAGGGAATTCAGCCCCATTGTAATAACTATAACTACATGTATATTATCGTGATACCAAGCAGTATACTCAGGTTTGTTGTTATATATTAAATTAATATTTGTATATAACAATTACATGTACATGTAAAAGATTACCAGCTTTAATTAGTTGTAAATATGCTTACATGATGTATATTTTATTCTAATATGACGTGCTTCTTTCGCTTTGTAAACAACGCTGTGAGTGTGAAAAATCTCGATATATCTATACTTAGCGCAGACTCAGAGATATACATAATAATGGATGTTACAATATACCTCCCACGTAAAGATCGTAAAAAATCCACATGTATTTGAACCTACTCAGCGAACACTTTGTCAATTTTATTGTATTAGAAGTTGTGATAAAACAAAAGACAAAAGAACTTTTATTCTTATTCGGATGCATAATAAAAAGAATTAATATATTGCAACGTGTTTTGTTTATTTCCTAGATAAAGAAACACAGCTATATTTGTGCAATGTCAATTTCATCATGGAACACTTTCTCTACAATCAGAGGTTCACTAAGGGATGAAAATATTAAGCTTGATATTTATGTAACGATTTTAAAAGCTATCAATATACTAATTTAAGTTGCAGTATAAAAACATTTTTAAGTCAATGTCACCAAAAAAAAAACACCTTTTTTGTAACCATCGAAGTTCTTATAATATTGTATTAAAATGGAATTATGATGTAAGTTTTGTTTTGTTTTCTTTTTTCAGCGATTCAACATGGCAGCTCCTTCGTTAAGAAATGTCAATTTTGGTTTTGACGGTAATTTACAAGAAAATATGTAAATTTAAAATAGGAAATATTGGGTTTGTGAATTTAACATATTTTTTCTAGTGGTTATTATCGAAATAATCAATGTAAGCTAAAGATTTATGAGAATATTTGAGCGTTATCTAACAAGGGAGTAAAAAAGAACAGCTACACATACGGCATACCCACCCTCGCTTCAGTATTTGAATGAATTTATTTGTCCTATAAGAATGGAAGCCATAGAGTTGTTGGAAATTTACACATGGCCTGGGCCGTGATATTCGTAAATTTCATCCCTCGCTAACGCTCAGGATAAAATTTCGAATATCACGGCCAAGGCCATTTGTAAATTTCCAACAAATCTATGGCTTCCATGAATTATTTCTTAAATAGTACATATAAAATCAAAAACGCTAATTACGTTCCAACGTTTTTAATACAATTGATCCATATCATTTTGATAACCAGTAAAAAGTAATATTTCAAAAATACTGAACTCCGAGGAAACTTCAAAACTGGAATCGCTTATCAAATGGCAAAATCAAAGGATAAAACCTATCAAACGAATTGACAACAACTGTCATATTCCTGACGTGGTACAGGGTAATGTTAACATTTCATGGGCTAGTTTGCTTCATGCATCTTTGCAATGATAAAGTAATTGTGACTGGTTGTCATTGTTCAAGCATTCTTTTTTATGTGCATAATACAACCGTGCCTTAAGAAATATATTAATTGAATGATAACTAGATTTGTAATTGCTAGCAATAACGGATGGCACCCTTCCCCCATTGCCAGGTGAGCGGCAGCCATTTTGAAAATTCCCAAAGTCAAAAAATACATCTACACATGCAAATTGTCATTTTTGTAAAGTTATATTAAGTTTGGAGTATTTTGAGATTTTTGAGATTTTTGGTGTTTCCATGGTAACGGCGGCCATTTTGAAAATTCCAAACTCAAAAGTCAAGTCTACATAAGCTAGGCAACATTTGTTATAAATTTCATTAAATTTAAAGCATTTTGAAATTTTTCATATTTTTGCTGTTTCCATGGTAACGGCGGCCATTTTGAATATTCCAAAGTCAAACCCCTGCTGCAATTTTTTCCTTCCATAATCATATACCATTAAATGTCTCTAGAATAAATTTAACATTGATGTTCTGGAATGTTCTGTGAAAATTCAAAGTTTTGACCTTTTAGCATTGTTTCCATGGTAACAAGAGATATTTTGGAAATTCCAACGCCAAATTCCACATCTTCCAATGTTGCTCATCCTTACTGTGAAGTTTCCTGAAGTTTGGAACATTTTGAGAATTTTGAAATTTTTGGTGTAGTTTCCATGGCAACATAGTAGTTCCAATGAGTGCCAAAATCATCCAACACCTGTGTATAGTGGGCACCTACATTGTATCAAAATATACTGATTCTGAGTTAAAGCATTACCAAACAGTTCACCAAAACCAAAAACTGGATTTTTTTGCATTTTTTCTGTTTCCATGGAAACGGTAGCCATCTTGAACCATTCCATGCTTACTGCAACTCTGCATGTGGGGGTCCTTACTATAGTAGAGTTCAATCAACATTGGTCCATTGGATTTCGAAAAATCGCCTGGACAAAATTGGTTGCAAGAAAAATAATAATAACTAGATTTGTAATTGCCAGCAATAACGGATGGCACCCTTCCCCTATTGCCAAGGTAACAGCAGCCATTTTGAAAATTCCAAATCAAAGAACGGATTTACAGATGCCTATTAACATTATTGTAAATTTTTAGAAAGATTAGAGCATTTTGAAAATTTTGAAATTTTTCGCATTTTACCAGTTTCCATGGTAACGGCGGCCATGTTGGTGGTGCCAACCCTTATTTGCAAATCTGCACATGGTGGTTAACATTATTGTTGAGTTCCATTAGCATTGGTCCATACAGTTCCAAGAAATTGCCTGGACAAAAAAAGTGGAAGAAAAATAATATTAAAAATAATAAGAAAAAAAGAAACGAAGAATAACAATATGTCACCCAAACTCCGTTTAGGGTGCCATAACTAGAATTGCCATTGCAAGCAATAGCGGATGTCACCCTTCCCCCCATTGCCACTAAGTGGCAGCCATTTTGAAACATCTAAACTGTAAATGCAGATCTATGAATTGCAATATATCTTTCTGTAAATTTTCAGTACAATAAGTGCGTTGACAAAAGTGTCACATTTCTGCTGTTTCCATGGCAACGGCAGCCATTTTGAAAATTCCAAAGTCAAAAGTCTCATCTGTACATGTTAGTTGACAATAATACTAAATTTCATTAAGTTTTGAGCATTTTGAAAATATTTGACATTTCTGCAGTTTCCATGGCAACGGTAGCCATTTTGGAAATTCCAACTTCAAAAATCTCATGCAGACCTGACAGTCAGCAATCATATTAAGTTTCATTACTTTTTGAGCATTTTGAAAATTTTTGACATTTTGGCTGGTTTCTATGGTAACAGATACCATTCCAAATTTCTAATGGCAGATACCACATTGGTACATGGGAGGGAACATTCCATCAGAGTTTCAATGGATTTGACCTACCATTTTAAGGAAGTAAATGCCACTTTTAATGGTTTTTAAAGCGTTTTTACCATTTTTGCCCTGTTTCCATGGAAACGGCAGACATTTTGGAAATTCCAACGCCAAATTGCACATCTTCCAATGTTGCTCATCGTTACTGTGAAGTTTCATTGAATTTGGAGCATTTTCATAATTTTTAAATTTTTGGTGTAGTTTCCATGGCAACATAGTAGTTCCAATAATTACCAAAATCACCCAAAATCAGTATATGCCTGGCACCTTCATTGTATCAAAATATAATGATTCTGAGTTTAAGCATCTCCAAATTATTCACCAAAAACAAAAACTGGAATTTTTCACAATTGTTCTGTTTCCATGGTAACGGCAGCCATTTTTTTTGGTCTTGAGACCCACTGCAACCCGAAATTTTTTGTTCCTCATTATAGTTCACTTTCATCAAGAGTCAGGTTCCATTGTCTCCAAAAAAGCTGCCGGACAAAAATCATTGGAAGAATAAGAATAATAACTAGATTTGTAATTGCTAGCAATAACGGATGGCACCCTTCCCCTATTGCCAAGGTAACAGCAGCCATTTTGAAAATTCCAAAGTCAAAGACCGGATTTATACATGCCTATTAATATTTTTGTAAAGTTTTAGAATGATTGGAGCATTTTGAAAATTTTGGAATTTTTCGCATTTTACCAGTTTCCATGGTAACGGCGGCCATGTTGGTGGTGCCAACCCTTATTTGCAAATCTGCACATGGTGGTTAACATTATTGTTAAGTTCCATTAGCATTGGTCCATACAGTTCCGAGAAATTGCCTGGACAAAAAAAGTGGAAGAAAAATAATATTAAAAATAATAAGAAAAAAAGAAACGAAGAATAACAGTATGTCACCCAAACTCCGTTTAGGGTGCCATAAAAACTCCGTTTAGGGTGCCATAATAACAAAGAAACGGAGGAATAACAATATGTCACCCGACATTGTCGATCGGGTGACATAACTAGATTTGCCATTGCAAGCAATAGCGGAGGATGTCACCCCGTTCTAGACTTTGTCACAGTAGCAGCAACCAGTTTGAGTGTACCAAAGTCACATAGCACGTATAGTATACATGCCTTAGACCCCCCCCCCCCTTTCTCTTCTCGTAGACTAAGAGTGATGTCTATATATAGTTGGGGAACTCATTAGACACACGCGCGAAGAAGAAAGGTGGTGTCACGTGATACTGAAGTATATTATCGTGGAGTTAGTACATTACTATTCTTTTTAGAGGGGACCTTGGACAGACAACATGTGTATATATTGACGGAGCGGCATACTAACTGTTCATTTTATTCTTCAATATCTCGCGTATCACACGATACATGTATTTTATCTTGTACAATTTAATTACACGCTTATCGATTGATTTCAGCTAATGTGTATATTTTTGCAGGTGTTCAATTAACGGATGTGTACTTTAATGCAAGTGCAGAAATGTCAATTATGTGTACTCTTCGTGTTTCTCTCTCTCTCAGTGGCGATTTTCTCTCGCACGATTTTCGTATAGAATAGAAGCACTTTGAATTATGTATTAGTTTTCTTCTAGCATATTCTAGAAGACGTTTTGCACATAGTCTTAATCACAGAATTTTGTCTCAAATTTTCGATTTTTTTTTTTTTTTTTTTTTTTTTTTTTTAGCTGTTTCCATGGCAACGGCGGCCATTTTGAAAATTTCAAAGACAGATGACAATACAATATAATTTTAACGGGAATGAGGTTAAAATCTGTACAAAAATGTTACTTTGACGTTTTTTACCATATGGGCCCCATGTGCACTTTAAGCGTTATCTCCATGGTAACAGCAGCTATCTTAAAAATTCCAACGGCAATGAATTCTACAGTTTATACTACTGTTTTCTACTTACGGTTTTTTTGGTCGTATCTGTAGCGGTTTATTTTCTATGAATGAATTAAGGATTTATTTTCGTTTTTTTCACGTTTGGACGGTTTCCATGACAACGGTAGCCATTTTGAAAGTTCTCAAGATGGAAGTCACGCCTTCTATCGATGAGTTATTAGTTCTGAAAGTTTTATGTAATTTGGACCATTTTTCGGTTTTTTACATTTTTGCCGTTTCCATGGTAACGGCGGCCATCTTGAACCATTCCATGCTTCCTGCAACTTTGCACATGGGGATTGTCATTATGGTGCAATTTTATAAATACATGTCAAGGCATCTCCGAGAAATCGGCTGGACAAAAAGTGTGGAAGAAAAAATTCGTAGAATAACAATATATCCCCCCTTTTTCAAAGGGGTGACATAATAATATGCAAAAGTCGTTTGTTTAACAGATAATTAAACGTATTTTGTTTCATAAACTCAACGTGAAAGATATGTGGATTGGTTGATTGATGGTTTGTGATCATGATTGATCAATCATTGATTGATTAATCGTTTGATTGATTGATTAATCGATTGATAGGCAGTTTGTAAAATGGGAAGGGGACGTTTTTTTCCGATATCTGCACTTGACTCATTACTTGTTTGATCTCAAAACTTGATTGATTGATCTCTTATCATGATTTGATCACTTGAATCATGATTTGATTGATTGATCAATACTTTGTATAGCATAACGTGACACATTTTGCATTGGTTTATTCCTTGTCTATACGTTTTGTGCTGTTCAGTGACAAATATCTGTGAACAATTTTACACGTACAATTGAGAAAAATACTCTATTTCCTGTTTTCTCATCAGAAAAAATGAATAGCGAATGAGTTATTCTAACACTAGATTTGCCATTGCAAGCAATAGCGGAGGATGTCACCCCGTTCTAGACTTTGTCACAGTAGCAGCAACCAGTTTGAGTGTACCAAAGTCACATAGCACGTATAGTATACATGCCTTAGACCCCCCCCCC
The DNA here is from genome assembly GCF_036588685.1 of Mytilus trossulus. NCBI lineage: Eukaryota > Metazoa > Mollusca > Bivalvia > Mytilida > Mytilidae > Mytilus > Mytilus trossulus. The sequence goes on along the minus strand of NC_086378.1, from coordinate 60,463,679 downwards.
CCCCTTTCTCTTCTCGTAGACTAAGAGTGATGTCTATATATAGTTGGGGAACTCATTAGACACACGCGCGAAGAAGAAAGGTGGTGTCACGTGATACTGAAGTATATTATCGTGGAGTTAGTACATTACTATTCTTTTTAGAGGGGACCTTGGACAGACAACATGTGTATATATTGACGGAGCGGCATACTAACTGTTCATTTTATTCTTCAATATCTCGCGTATCACACGATACATGTATTTTATCTTGTACAATTTAATTACACGCTTATCGATTGATTTCAGCTAATGTGTATATTTTTGCAGGTGTTCAATTAACGGATGTGTACTTTAATGCAAGTGCAGAAATGTCAATTATGTGTACTCTTCGTGTTTCTCTCTCTCTCAGTGGCGATTTTCTCTCGCACGATTTTCGTATAGAATAGAAGCACTTTGAATTATGTATTAGTTTTCTTCTAGCATATTCTAGAAGACGTTTTGCACATAGTCTTAATCACAGAATTTTGTCTCAAATTTTCGATTTTTTTTTTTTTTTTTTTTTTTTTTTTTTTAGCTGTTTCCATGGCAACGGCGGCCATTTTGAAAATTTCAAAGACAGATGACAATACAATATAATTTTAACGGGAATGAGGTTAAAATCTGTACAAAAATGTTACTTTGACGTTTTTTACCATATGGGCCCCATGTGCACTTTAAGCGTTATCTCCATGGTAACAGCAGCTATCTTAAAAATTCCAACGGCAATGAATTCTACAGTTTATACTACTGTTTTCTACTTACGGTTTTTTTGGTCGTATCTGTAGCGGTTTATTTTCTATGAATTAATTAAGGATTTATTTTCGTTTTTTTCACGTTTGGACGGTTTCCATGACAACGGTAGCCATTTTGAAAGTTCTCAAGATGGAAGTCACGCCTTCTATCGATGAGTTATTAGTTCTGAAAGTTTTATGTAATTTGGACCATTTTTCGGTTTTTTACATTTTTGCCGTTTCCATGGTAACGGCGGCCATCTTGAACCATTCCATGCTTCCTGCAACTTTGCACATGGGGATTGTCATTATGGTGCAATTTTATAAATACATGTCAAGGCATCTCCGAGAAATCGGCTGGACAAAAAGTGTGGAAGAAAAAATTCGTAGAATAACAATATATCCCCCCTTTTTCAAAGGGGTGACATAATAATATGCAAAAGTCGTTTGTTTAACAGATAATTAAACGTATTTTGTTTCATAAACTCAACGTGAAAGATATGTGGATTGGTTGATTGATGGTTTGTGATCATGATTGATCAATCATTGATTGATTAATCGTTTGATTGATTGATTAATCGATTGATAGGCAGTTTGTAAAATGGGAAGGGGACGTTTTTTTCCGATATCTGCACTTGACTCATTACTTGTTTGATCTCAAAACTTGATTGATTGATCTCTTATCATGATTTGATCACTTGAATCATGATTTGATTGATTGATCAATACTTTGTATAGCATAACGTGACACATTTTGCATTGGTTTATTCCTTGTCTATACGTTTTGTGCTGTTCAGTGACAAATATCTGTGAACAATTTTACACGTACAATTGAGAAAAATACTCTATTTCCTGTTTTCTCATCAGAAAAAATGAATAGCGAATGAGTTATTCTAACACTAGATTTGCCATTGCAAGCAATAGCGGAGGATGTCACCCCGTTCTAGACTTTGTCACAGTAGCAGCAACCAGTTTGAGTGTACCAAAGTCACATAGCACGTATAGTATACATGCCTTAGACCCCCCCTCCCCTTTCTCTTCTCGTAGACTAAGAGTGATGTCTATATATAGTTGGGGAACTCATTAGACACACGCGCGAAGAAGAAAGGTGGTGTCACGTGATACTGAAGTATATTATCGTGGAGTTAGTACATTACTATTCTTTTTAGAGGGGACCTTGGACAGACAACATGTGTATATATTGACGGAGCGGCATACTAACTGTTCATTTTATTCTTCAATATCTCGCGTATCACACGATACATGTATTTTATCTTGTACAATTTAATTACACGCTTATCGATTGATTTCAGCTAATGTGTATATTTTTGCAGGTGTTCAATTAACGGATGTGTACTTTAATGCAAGTGCAGAAATGTCAATTATGTGTACTCTTCGTGTTTCTCTCTCTCTCAGTGGCGATTTTCTCTCGCACGATTTTCGTATAGAATAGAAGCACTTTGAATTATGTATTAGTTTTCTTCTAGCATATTCTAGAAGACGTTTTGCACATAGTCTTAATCACAGAATTTTGTCTCAAATTTTCGATTTTTTTTTTTTTTTTTTTTTTTTTTTTTTTAGCTGTTTCCATGGCAACGGCGGCCATTTTGAAAATTTCAAAGACAGATGACAATACAATATAATTTTAACGGGAATGAGGTTAAAATCTGTACAAAAATGTTACTTTGACGTTTTTTACCATATGGGCCCCATGTGCACTTTAAGCGTTATCTCCATGGTAACAGCAGCTATCTTAAAAATTCCAACGGCAATGAATTCTACAGTTTATACTACTGTTTTCTACTTACGGTTTTTTTGGTCGTATCTGTAGCGGTTTATTTTCTATGAATTAATTAAGGATTTATTTTCGTTTTTTTCACGTTTGGACGGTTTCCATGACAACGGTAGCCATTTTGAAAGTTCTCAAGATGGAAGTCACGCCTTCTATCGATGAGTTATTAGTTCTGAAAGTTTTATGTAATTTGGACCATTTTTCGGTTTTTTACATTTTTGCCGTTTCCATGGTAACGGCGGCCATCTTGAACCATTCCATGCTTCCTGCAACTTTGCACATGGGGATTGTCATTATGGTGCAATTTTATAAATACATGTCAAGGCATCTCCGAGAAATCGGCTGGACAAAAAGTGTGGAAGAAAAAATTCGTAGAATAACAATATATCCCCCCTTTTTCAAAGGGGTGACATAATAATATGCAAAAGTCGTTTGTTTAACAGATAATTAAACGTATTTTGTTTCATAAACTCAACGTGAAAGATATGTGGATTGGTTGATTGATGGTTTGTGATCATGATTGATCAATCATTGATTGATTAATCGTTTGATTGATTGATTAATCGATTGATAGGCAGTTTGTAAAATGGGAAGGGGACGTTTTTTTCCGATATCTGCACTTGACTCATTACTTGTTTGATCTCAAAACTTGATTGATTGATCTCTTATCATGATTTGATCACTTGAATCATGATTTGATTGATTGATCAATACTTTGTATAGCATAACGTGACACATTTTGCATTGGTTTATTCCTTGTCTATACGTTTTGTGCTGTTCAGTGACAAATATCTGTGAACAATTTTACACGTACAATTGAGAAAAATACTCTATTTCCTGTTTTCTCATCAGAAAAAATGAATAGCGAATGAGTTATTCTAACACTAGATTTGCCATTGCAAGCAATAGCGGAGGATGTCACCCCGTTCTAGACTTTGTCACAGTAGCAGCAACCAGTTTGAGTGTACCAAAGTCACATAGCACGTATAGTATACATGCCTTAGACCCCCCCCCCCTTTCTCTTCTCGTAGACTAAGAGTGATGTCTATATATAGTTGGGGAACTCATTAGACACACGCGCGAAGAAGAAAGGTGGTGTCACGTGATACTGAAGTATATTATCGTGGAGTTAGTACATTACTATTCTTTTTAGAGGGGACCTTGGACAGACAACATGTGTATATATTGACGGAGCGGCATACTAACTGTTCATTTTATTCTTCAATATCTCGCGTATCACACGATACATGTATTTTATCTTGTACAATTTAATTACACGCTTATCGATTGATTTCAGCTAATGTGTATATTTTTGCAGGTGTTCAATTAACGGATGTGTACTTTAATGCAAGTGCAGAAATGTCAATTATGTGTACTCTTCGTGTTTCTCTCTCTCTCAGTGGCGATTTTCTCTCGCACGATTTTCGTATAGAATAGAAGCACTTTGAATTATGTATTAGTTTTCTTCTAGCATATTCTAGAAGACGTTTTGCACATAGTCTTAATCACAGAATTTTGTCTCAAATTTTCGATTTTTTTTTTTTTTTTTTTTTTTTTTTTTTTAGCTGTTTCCATGGCAACGGCGGCCATTTTGAAAATTTCAAAGACAGATGACAATACAATATAATTTTAACGGGAATGAGGTTAAAATCTGTACAAAAATGTTACTTTGACGTTTTTTACCATATGGGCCCCATGTGCACTTTAAGCGTTATCTCCATGGTAACAGCAGCTATCTTAAAAATTCCAACGGCAATGAATTCTACAGTTTATACTACTGTTTTCTACTTACGGTTTTTTTGGTCGTATCTGTAGCGGTTTATTTTCTATGAATTAATTAAGGATTTATTTTCGTTTTTTTCACGTTTGGACGGTTTCCATGACAACGGTAGCCATTTTGAAAGTTCTCAAGATGGAAGTCACGCCTTCTATCGATGAGTTATTAGTTCTGAAAGTTTTATGTAATTTGGACCATTTTTCGGTTTTTTACATTTTTGCCGTTTCCATGGTAACGGCGGCCATCTTGAACCATTCCATGCTTCCTGCAACTTTGCACATGGGGATTGTCATTATGGTGCAATTTTATAAATACATGTCAAGGCATCTCCGAGAAATCGGCTGGACAAAAAGTGTGGAAGAAAAAATTCGTAGAATAACAATATATCCCCCCTTTTTCAAAGGGGTGACATAATAATATGCAAAAGTCGTTTGTTTAACAGATAATTAAACGTATTTTGTTTCATAAACTCAACGTGAAAGATATGTGGATTGGTTGATTGATGGTTTGTGATCATGATTGATCAATCATTGATTGATTAATCGTTTGATTGATTGATTAATCGATTGATAGGCAGTTTGTAAAATGGGAAGGGGACGTTTTTTTCCGATATCTGCACTTGACTCATTACTTGTTTGATCTCAAAACTTGATTGATTGATCTCTTATCATGATTTGATCACTTGAATCATGATTTGATTGATTGATCAATACTTTGTATAGCATAACGTGACACATTTTGCATTGGTTTATTCCTTGTCTATACGTTTTGTGCTGTTCAGTGACAAATATCTGTGAACAATTTTACACGTACAATTGAGAAAAATACTCTATTTCCTGTTTTCTCATCAGAAAAAATGAATAGCGAATGAGTTATTCTAACACTAGATTTGCCATTGCAAGCAATAGCGGAGGATGTCACCCCGTTCTAGACTTTGTCACAGTAGCAGCAACCAGTTTGAGTGTACCAAAGTCACATAGCACGTATAGTATACATGCCTTAGACCCCCCCCCCCTTTCTCTTCTCGTAGACTAAGAGTGATGTCTATATATAGTTGGGGAACTCATTAGACACACGCGCGAAGAAGAAAGGTGGTGTCACGTGATACTGAAGTATATTATCGTGGAGTTAGTACATTACTATTCTTTTTAGAGGGGACCTTGGACAGACAACATGTGTATATATTGACGGAGCGGCATACTAACTGTTCATTTTATTCTTCAATATCTCGCGTATCACACGATACATGTATTTTATCTTGTACAATTTAATTACACGCTTATCGATTGATTTCAGCTAATGTGTATATTTTTGCAGGTGTTCAATTAACGGATGTGTACTTTAATGCAAGTGCAGAAATGTCAATTATGTGTACTCTTCGTGTTTCTCTCTCTCTCAGTGGCGATTTTCTCTCGCACGATTTTCGTATAGAATAGAAGCACTTTGAATTATGTATTAGTTTTCTTCTAGCATATTCTAGAAGACGTTTTGCACATAGTCTTAATCACAGAATTTTGTCTCAAATTTTCGATTTTTTTTTTTTTTTTTTTTTTTTTTTTTTTAGCTGTTTCCATGGCAACGGCGGCCATTTTGAAAATTTCAAAGACAGATGACAATACAATATAATTTTAACGGGAATGAGGTTAAAATCTGTACAAAAATGTTACTTTGACGTTTTTTACCATATGGGCCCCATGTGCACTTTAAGCGTTATCTCCATGGTAACAGCAGCTATCTTAAAAATTCCAACGGCAATGAATTCTACAGTTTATACTACTGTTTTCTACTTACGGTTTTTTTGGTCGTATCTGTAGCGGTTTATTTTCTATGAATTAATTAAGGATTTATTTTCGTTTTTTTCACGTTTGGACGGTTTCCATGACAACGGTAGCCATTTTGAAAGTTCTCAAGATGGAAGTCACGCCTTCTATCGATGAGTTATTAGTTCTGAAAGTTTTATGTAATTTGGACCATTTTTCGGTTTTTTACATTTTTGCCGTTTCCATGGTAACGGCGGCCATCTTGAACCATTCCATGCTTCCTGCAACTTTGCACATGGGGATTGTCATTATGGTGCAATTTTATAAATACATGTCAAGGCATCTCCGAGAAATCGGCTGGACAAAAAGTGTGGAAGAAAAAATTCGTAGAATAACAATATATCCCCCCTTTTTCAAAGGGGTGACATAATAATATGCAAAAGTCGTTTGTTTAACAGATAATTAAACGTATTTTGTTTCATAAACTCAACGTGAAAGATATGTGGATTGGTTGATTGATGGTTTGTGATCATGATTGATCAATCATTGATTGATTAATCGTTTGATTGATTGATTAATCGATTGATAGGCAGTTTGTAAAATGGGAAGGGGACGTTTTTTTCCGATATCTGCACTTGACTCATTACTTGTTTGATCTCAAAACTTGATTGATTGATCTCTTATCATGATTTGATCACTTGAATCATGATTTGATTGATTGATCAATACTTTGTATAGCATAACGTGACACATTTTGCATTGGTTTATTCCTTGTCTATACGTTTTGTGCTGTTCAGTGACAAATATCTGTGAACAATTTTACACGTACAATTGAGAAAAATACTCTATTTCCTGTTTTCTCATCAGAAAAAATGAATAGCGAATGAGTTATTCTAACACTAGATTTGCCATTGCAAGCAATAGCGGAGGATGTCACCCCGTTCTAGACTTTGTCACAGTAGCAGCAACCAGTTTGAGTGTACCAAAGTCACATAGCACGTATAGTATACATGCCTTAGACCCCCCCCCTTTCTCTTCTCGTAGACTAAGAGTGATGTCTATATATAGTTGGGGAACTCATTAGACACACGCGCGAAGAAGAAAGGTGGTGTCACGTGATACTGAAGTATATTATCGTGGAGTTAGTACATTACTATTCTTTTTAGAGGGGACCTTGGACAGACAACATGTGTATATATTGACGGAGCGGCATACTAACTGTTCATTTTATTCTTCAATATCTCGCGTATCACACGATACATGTATTTTATCTTGTACAATTTAATTACACGCTTATCGATTGATTTCAGCTAATGTGTATATTTTTGCAGGTGTTCAATTAACGGATGTGTACTTTAATGCAAGTGCAGAAATGTCAATTATGTGTACTCTTCGTGTTTCTCTCTCTCTCAGTGGCGATTTTCTCTCGCACGATTTTCGTATAGAATAGAAGCACTTTGAATTATGTATTAGTTTTCTTCTAGCATATTCTAGAAGACGTTTTGCACATAGTCTTAATCACAGAATTTTGTCTCAAATTTTCGATTTTTTTTTTTTTTTTTTTTTTTTTTTTTTTAGCTGTTTCCATGGCAACGGCGGCCATTTTGAAAATTTCAAAGACAGATGACAATACAATATAATTTTAACGGGAATGAGGTTAAAATCTGTACAAAAATGTTACTTTGACGTTTTTTACCATATGGGCCCCATGTGCACTTTAAGCGTTATCTCCATGGTAACAGCAGCTATCTTAAAAATTCCAACGGCAATGAATTCTACAGTTTATACTACTGTTTTCTACTTACGGTTTTTTTGGTCGTATCTGTAGCGGTTTATTTTCTATGAATTAATTAAGGATTTATTTTCGTTTTTTTCACGTTTGGACGGTTTCCATGACAACGGTAGCCATTTTGAAAGTTCTCAAGATGGAAGTCACGCCTTCTATCGATGAGTTATTAGTTCTGAAAGTTTTATGTAATTTGGACCATTTTTCGGTTTTTTACATTTTTGCCGTTTCCATGGTAACGGCGGCCATCTTGAACCATTCCATGCTTCCTGCAACTTTGCACATGGGGATTGTCATTATGGTGCAATTTTATAAATACATGTCAAGGCATCTCCGAGAAATCGGCTGGACAAAAAGTGTGGAAGAAAAAATTCGTAGAATAACAATATATCCCCCCTTTTTCAAAGGGGTGACATAATAATATGCAAAAGTCGTTTGTTTAACAGATAATTAAACGTATTTTGTTTCATAAACTCAACGTGAAAGATATGTGGATTGGTTGATTGATGGTTTGTGATCATGATTGATCAATCATTGATTGATTAATCGTTTGATTGATTGATTAATCGATTGATAGGCAGTTTGTAAAATGGGAAGGGGACGTTTTTTTCCGATATCTGCACTTGACTCATTACTTGTTTGATCTCAAAACTTGATTGATTGATCTCTTATCATGATTTGATCACTTGAATCATGATTTGATTGATTGATCAATACTTTGTATAGCATAACGTGACACATTTTGCATTGGTTTATTCCTTGTCTATACGTTTTGTGCTGTTCAGTGACAAATATCTGTGAACAATTTTACACGTACAATTGAGAAAAATACTCTATTTCCTGTTTTCTCATCAGAAAAAATGAATAGCGAATGAGTTATTCTAACACTAGATTTGCCATTGCAAGCAATAGCGGAGGATGTCACCCCGTTCTAGACTTTGTCACAGTAGCAGCAACCAGTTTGAGTGTACCAAAGTCACATAGCACGTATAGTATACATGCCTTAGACCCCCCCCCCTTTCTCTTCTCGTAGACTAAGAGTGATGTCTATATATAGTTGGGGAACTCATTAGACACACGCGCGAAGAAGAAAGGTGGTGTCACGTGATACTGAAGTATATTATCGTGGAGTTAGTACATTACTATTCTTTTTAGAGGGGACCTTGGACAGACAACATGTGTATATATTGACGGAGCGGCATACTAACTGTTCATTTTATTCTTCAATATCTCGCGTATCACACGATACATGTATTTTATCTTGTACAATTTAATTACACGCTTATCGATTGATTTCAGCTAATGTGTATATTTTTGCAGGTGTTCAATTAACGGATGTGTACTTTAATGCAAGTGCAGAAATGTCAATTATGTGTACTCTTCGTGTTTCTCTCTCTCTCAGTGGCGATTTTCTCTCGCACGATTTTCGTATAGAATAGAAGCACTTTGAATTATGTATTAGTTTTCTTCTAGCATATTCTAGAAGACGTTTTGCACATAGTCTTAATCACAGAATTTTGTCTCAAATTTTCGATTTTTTTTTTTTTTTTTTTTTTTTTTTTTTTAGCTGTTTCCATGGCAACGGCGGCCATTTTGAAAATTTCAAAGACAGATGACAATACAATATAATTTTAACGGGAATGAGGTTAAAATCTGTACAAAAATGTTACTTTGACGTTTTTTACCATATGGGCCCCATGTGCACTTTAAGCGTTATCTCCATGGTAACAGCAGCTATCTTAAAAATTCCAACGGCAATGAATTCTACAGTTTATACTACTGTTTTCTACTTACGGTTTTTTTGGTCGTATCTGTAGCGGTTTATTTTCTATGAATTAATTAAGGATTTATTTTCGTTTTTTTCACGTTTGGACGGTTTCCATGACAACGGTAGCCATTTTGAAAGTTCTCAAGATGGAAGTCACGCCTTCTATCGATGAGTTATTAGTTCTGAAAGTTTTATGTAATTTGGACCATTTTTCGGTTTTTTACATTTTTGCCGTTTCCATGGTAACGGCGGCCATCTTGAACCATTCCATGCTTCCTGCAACTTTGCACATGGGGATTGTCATTATGGTGCAATTTTATAAATACATGTCAAGGCATCTCCGAGAAATCGGCTGGACAAAAAGTGTGGAAGAAAAAATTCGTAGAATAACAATATATCCCCCCTTTTTCAAAGGGGTGACATAATAATATGCAAAAGTCGTTTGTTTAACAGATAATTAAACGTATTTTGTTTCATAAACTCAACGTGAAAGATATGTGGATTGGTTGATTGATGGTTTGTGATCATGATTGATCAATCATTGATTGATTAATCGTTTGATTGATTGATTAATCGATTGATAGGCAGTTTGTAAAATGGGAAGGGGACGTTTTTTTCCGATATCTGCACTTGACTCATTACTTGTTTGATCTCAAAACTTGATTGATTGATCTCTTATCATGATTTGATCACTTGAATCATGATTTGATTGATTGATCAATACTTTGTATAGCATAACGTGACACATTTTGCATTGGTTTATTCCTTGTCTATACGTTTTGTGCTGTTCAGTGACAAATATCTGTGAACAATTTTACACGTACAATTGAGAAAAATACTCTATTTCCTGTTTTCTCATCAGAAAAAATGAATAGCGAATGAGTTATTCTAACACTAGATTTGCCATTGCAAGCAATAGCGGAGGATGTCACCCCGTTCTAGACTTTGTCACAGTAGCAGCAACCAGTTTGAGTGTACCAAAGTCACATAGCACGTATAGTATACATGCCTTAGACCCCCCCCCCCCTTTCTCTTCTCGTAGACTAAGAGTGATGTCTATATATAGTTGGGGAACTCATTAGACACACGCGCGAAGAAGAAAGGTGGTGTCACGTGATACTGAAGTATATTATCGTGGAGTTAGTACATTACTATTCTTTTTAGAGGGGACCTTGGACAGACAACATGTGTATATATTGACGGAGCGGCATACTAACTGTTCATTTTATTCTTCAATATCTCGCGTATCACACGATACATGTATTTTATCTTGTACAATTTAATTACACGCTTATCGATTGATTTCAGCTAATGTGTATATTTTTGCAGGTGTTCAATTAACGGATGTGTACTTTAATGCAAGTGCAGAAATGTCAATTATGTGTACTCTTCGTGTTTCTCTCTCTCTCAGTGGCGATTTTCTCTCGCACGATTTTCGTATAGAATAGAAGCACTTTGAATTATGTATTAGTTTTCTTCTAGCATATTCTAGAAGACGTTTTGCACATAGTCTTAATCACAGAATTTTGTCTCAAATTTTCGATTTTTTTTTTTTTTTTTTTTTTTTTTTTTTTAGCTGTTTCCATGGCAACGGCGGCCATTTTGAAAATTTCAAAGACAGATGACAATACAATATAATTTTAACGGGAATGAGGTTAAAATCTGTACAAAAATGTTACTTTGACGTTTTTTACCATATGGGCCCCATGTGCACTTTAAGCGTTATCTCCATGGTAACAGCAGCTATCTTAAAAATTCCAACGGCAATGAATTCTACAGTTTATACTACTGTTTTCTACTTACGGTTTTTTTGGTCGTATCTGTAGCGGTTTATTTTCTATGAATTAATTAAGGATTTATTTTCGTTTTTTTCACGTTTGGACGGTTTCCATGACAACGGTAGCCATTTTGAAAGTTCTCAAGATGGAAGTCACGCCTTCTATCGATGAGTTATTAGTTCTGAAAGTTTTATGTAATTTGGACCATTTTTCGGTTTTTTACATTTTTGCCGTTTCCATGGTAACGGCGGCCATCTTGAACCATTCCATGCTTCCTGCAACTTTGCACATGGGGATTGTCATTATGGTGCAATTTTATAAATACATGTCAAGGCATCTCCGAGAAATCGGCTGGACAAAAAGTGTGGAAGAAAAAATTCGTAGAATAACAATATATCCCCCCTTTTTCAAAGGGGTGACATAATAATATGCAAAAGTCGTTTGTTTAACAGATAATTAAACGTATTTTGTTTCATAAACTCAACGTGAAAGATATGTGGATTGGTTGATTGATGGTTTGTGATCATGATTGATCAATCATTGATTGATTAATCGTTTGATTGATTGATTAATCGATTGATAGGCAGTTTGTAAAATGGGAAGGGGACGTTTTTTTCCGATATCTGCACTTGACTCATTACTTGTTTGATCTCAAAACTTGATTGATTGATCTCTTATCATGATTTGATCACTTGAATCATGATGTGATTGATTGATCAATACTTTGTATAGCATAACGTGACACATTTTGCATTGGTTTATTCCTTGTCTATACGTTTTGTGCTGTTCAGTGACAAATATCTGTGAACAATTTTACACGTACAATTGAGAAAAATACTCTATTTCCTGTTTTCTCATCAGAAAAAATGAATAGCGAATGAGTTATTCTAACACTAGATTTGCCATTGCAAGCAATAGCGGAGGATGTCACCCCGTTCTAGACTTTGTCACAGTAGCAGCAACCAGTTTGAGTGTACCAAAGTCACATAGCACGTATAGTATACATGCCTTAGACCCCCCCCCCCCCTTTCTCTTCTCGTAGACTAAGAGTGATGTCTATATATAGTTGGGGAACTCATTAGACACACGCGCGAAGAAGAAAGGTGGTGTCACGTGATACTGAAGTATATTATCGTGGAGTTAGTACATTACTATTCTTTTTAGAGGGGACCTTGGACAGACAACATGTGTATATATTGACGGAGCGGCATACTAACTGTTCATTTTATTCTTCAATATCTCGCGTATCACACGATACATGTATTTTATCTTGTACAATTTAATTACACGCTTATCGATTGATTTCAGCTAATGTGTATATTTTTGCAGGTGTTCAATTAACGGATGTGTACTTTAATGCAAGTGCAGAAATGTCAATTATGTGTACTCTTCGTGTTTCTCTCTCTCTCAGTGGCGATTTTCTCTCGCACGATTTTCGTATAGAATAGAAGCACTTTGAATTATGTATTAGTTTTCTTCTAGCATATTCTAGAAGACGTTTTGCACATAGTCTTAATCACAGAATTTTGTCTCAAATTTTCGATTTTTTTTTTTTTTTTTTTTTTTTTTTTTTTAGCTGTTTCCATGGCAACGGCGGCCATTTTGAAAATTTCAAAGACAGATGACAATACAATATAATTTTAACTGGAATGAGGTTAAAATCTGTACAAAAATGTTACTTTGACGTTTTTTACCATATGGGCCCCATGTGCACTTTAAGCGTTATCTCCATGGTAACAGCAGCTATCTTAAAAATTCCAACGGCAATGAATTCTACAGTTTATACTACTGTTTTCTACTTACGGTTTTTTTGGTCGTATCTGTAGCGGTTTATTTTCTATGAATTAATTAAGGATTTATTTTCGTTTTTTTCACGTTTGGACGGTTTCCATGACAACGGTAGCCATTTTGAAAGTTCTCAAGATGGAAGTCACGCCTTCTATCGATGAGTTATTAGTTCTGAAAGTTTTATGTAATTTGGACCATTTTTCGGTTTTTTACATTTTTGCCGTTTCCATGGTAACGGCGGCCATCTTGAACCATTCCATGCTTCCTGCAACTTTGCACATGGGGATTGTCATTATGGTGCAATTTTATAAATACATGTCAAGGCATCTCCGAGAAATCGGCTGGACAAAAAGTGTGGAAGAAAAAATTCGTAGAATAACAATATATCCCCCCTTTTTCAAAGGGGTGACATAATAATATGCAAAAGTCGTTTGTTTAACAGATAATTAAACGTATTTTGTTTCATAAACTCAACGTGAAAGATATGTGGATTGGTTGATTGATGGTTTGTGATCATGATTGATCAATCATTGATTGATTAATCGTTTGATTGATTGATTAATCGATTGATAGGCAGTTTGTAAAATGGGAAGGGGACGTTTTTTTCCGATATCTGCACTTGACTCATTACTTGTTTGATCTCAAAACTTGATTGATTGATCTCTTATCATGATTTGATCACTTGAATCATGATTTGATTGATTGATCAATACTTTGTATAGCATAACGTGACACATTTTGCATTGGTTTATTCCTTGTCTATACGTTTTGTGCTGTTCAGTGACAAATATCTGTGAACAATTTTACACGTACAATTGAGAAAAATACTCTATTTCCTGTTTTCTCATCAGAAAAAATGAATAGCGAATGAGTTATTCTAACACTAGATTTGCCATTGCAAGCAATAGCGGAGGATGTCACCCCGTTCTAGACTTTGTCACAGTAGCAGCAACCAGTTTGAGTGTACCAAAGTCACATAGCACGTATAGTATACATGCCTTAGACCCCCCCCCCCCCCCTTTCTCTTCTCGTAGACTAAGAGTGATGTCTATATATAGTTGGGGAACTCATTAGACACACGCGCGAAGAAGAAAGGTGGTGTCACGTGATACTGAAGTATATTATCGTGGAGTTAGTACATTACTATTCTTTTTAGAGGGGACCTTGGACAGACAACATGTGTATATATTGACGGAGCGGCATACTAACTGTTCATTTTATTCTTCAATATCTCGCGTATCACACGATACATGTATTTTATCTTGTACAATTTAATTACACGCTTATCGATTGATTTCAGCTAATGTGTATATTTTTGCAGGTGTTCAATTAACGGATGTGTACTTTAATGCAAGTGCAGAAATGTCAATTATGTGTACTCTTCGTGTTTCTCTCTCTCTCAGTGGCGATTTTCTCTCGCACGATTTTCGTATAGAATAGAAGCACTTTGAATTATGTATTAGTTTTCTTCTAGCATATTCTAGAAGACGTTTTGCACATAGTCTTAATCACAGAATTTTGTCTCAAATTTTCGATTTTTTTTTTTTTTTTTTTTTTTTTTTTTTTTAGCTGTTTCCATGGCAACGGCGGCCATTTTGAAAATTTCAAAGACAGATGACAATACAATATAATTTTAACGGGAATGAGGTTAAAATCTGTACAAAAATGTTACTTTGACGTTTTTTACCATATGGGCCCCATGTGCACTTTAAGCGTTATCTCCATGGTAACAGCAGCTATCTTAAAAATTCCAACGGCAATGAATTCTACAGTTTATACTACTGTTTTCTACTTACGGTTTTTTTGGTCGTATCTGTAGCGGTTTATTTTCTATGAATTAATTAAGGATTTATTTTCGTTTTTTTCACGTTTGGACGGTTTCCATGACAACGGTAGCCATTTTGAAAGTTCTCAAGATGGAAGTCACGCCTTCTATCGATGAGTTATTAGTTCTGAAAGTTTTATGTAATTTGGACCATTTTTCGGTTTTTTACATTTTTGCCGTTTCCATGGTAACGGCGGCCATCTTGAACCATTCCATGCTTCCTGCAACTTTGCACATGGGGATTGTCATTATGGTGCAATTTTATAAATACATGTCAAGGCATCTCCGAGAAATCGGCTGGACAAAAAGTGTGGAAGAAAAAATTCGTAGAATAACAATATATCCCCCCTTTTTCAAAGGGGTGACATAATAATATGCAAAAGTCGTTTGTTTAACAGATAATTAAACGTATTTTGTTTCATAAACTCAACGTGAAAGATATGTGGATTGGTTGATTGATGTTTTGTGATCATGATTGATCAATCATTGATTGATTAATCGTTTGATTGATTGATTAATCGATTGATAGGCAGTTTGTAAAATGGGAAGGGGACGTTTTTTTCCGATATCTGCACTTGACTCATTACTTGTTTGATCTCAAAACTTGATTGATTGATCTCTTATCATGATTTGATCACTTGAATCATGATTTGATTGATTGATCAATACTTTGTATAGCATAACGTGACACATTTTGCATTGGTTTATTCCTTGTCTATACGTTTTGTGCTGTTCAGTGACAAATATCTGTGAACAATTTTACACGTACAATTGAGAAAAATACTCTATTTCCTGTTTTCTCATCAGAAAAAATGAATAGCGAATGAGTTATTCTAACACTAGATTTGCCATTGCAAGCAATAGCGGAGGATGTCACCCCGTTCTAGACTTTGTCACAGTAGCAGCAACCAGTTTGAGTGTACCAAAGTCACATAGCACGTATAGTATACATGCCTTAGACCCCCCCCCCCTTTCTCTTCTCGTAGACTAAGAGTGATGTCTATATATAGTTGGGGAACTCATTAGACACACGCGCGAAGAAGAAAGGTGGTGTCACGTGATACTGAAGTATATTATCGTGGAGTTAGTACATTACTATTCTTTTTAGAGGGGACCTTGGACAGACAACATGTGTATATATTGACGGAGCGGCATACTAACTGTTCATTTTATTCTTCAATATCTCGCGTATCACACGATACATGTATTTTATCTTGTACAATTTAATTACACGCTTATCGATTGATTTCAGCTAATGTGTATATTTTTGCAGGTGTTCAATTAACGGATGTGTACTTTAATGCAAGTGCAGAAATGTCAATTATGTGTACTCTTCGTGTTTCTCTCTCTCTCAGTGGCGATTTTCTCTCGCACGATTTTCGTATAGAATAGAAGCACTTTGAATTATGTATTAGTTTTCTTCTAGCATATTCTAGAAGACGTTTTGCACATAGTCTTAATCACAGAATTTTGTCTCAAATTTTCGATTTTTTTTTTTTTTTTTTTTTTTTTTTTTTTAGCTGTTTCCATGGCAACGGCGGCCATTTTGAAAATTTCAAAGACAGATGACAATACAATATAATTTTAACGGGAATGAGGTTAAAATCTGTACAAAAATGTTACTTTGACGTTTTTTACCATATGGGCCCCATGTGCACTTTAAGCGTTATCTCCATGGTAACAGCAGCTATCTTAAAAATTCCAACGGCAATGAATTCTACAGTTTATACTACTGTTTTCTACTTACGGTTTTTTTGGTCGTATCTGTAGCGGTTTATTTTCTATGAATTAATTAAGGATTTATTTTCGTTTTTTTCACGTTTGGACGGTTTCCATGACAACGGTAGCCATTTTGAAAGTTCTCAAGATGGAAGTCACGCCTTCTATCGATGAGTTATTAGTTCTGAAAGTTTTATGTAATTTGGACCATTTTTCGGTTTTTTACATTTTTGCCGTTTCCATGGTAACGGCGGCCATCTTGAACCATTCCATGCTTCCTGCAACTTTGCACATGGGGATTGTCATTATGGTGCAATTTTATAAATACATGTCAAGGCATCTCCGAGAAATCGGCTGGACAAAAAGTGTGGAAGAAAAAATTCGTAGAATAACAATATATCCCCCCTTTTTCAAAGGGGTGACATAATAATATGCAAAAGTCGTTTGTTTAACAGATAATTAAACGTATTTTGTTTCATAAACTCAACGTGAAAGATATGTGGATTGGTTGATTGATGGTTTGTGATCATGATTGATCAATCATTGATTGATTAATCGTTTGATTGATTGATTAATCGATTGATAGGCAGTTTGTAAAATGGGAAGGGGACGTTTTTTTCCGATATC
The DNA here is from genome assembly GCF_036588685.1 of Mytilus trossulus. Lineage (NCBI taxonomy): Eukaryota > Metazoa > Mollusca > Bivalvia > Mytilida > Mytilidae > Mytilus > Mytilus trossulus. Next base: position 60,446,310 of record NC_086378.1, on the reverse strand, counting down.
TGCACTTGACTCATTACTTGTTTGATCTCAAAACTTGATTGATTGATCTCTTATCATGATTTGATCACTTGAATCATGATTTGATTGATTGATCAATACTTTGTATAGCATAACGTGACACATTTTGCATTGGTTTATTCCTTGTCTATACGTTTTGTGCTGTTCAGTGACAAATATCTGTGAACAATTTTACACGTACAATTGAGAAAAATACTCTATTTCCTGTTTTCTCATCAGAAAAAATGAATAGCGAATGAGTTATTCTAACACTAGATTTGCCATTGCAAGCAATAGCGGAGGATGTCACCCCGTTCTAGACTTTGTCACAGTAGCAGCAACCAGTTTGAGTGTACCAAAGTCACATAGCACGTATAGTATACATGCCTTAGACCCCCCCCCCCCCCTTTCTCTTCTCGTAGACTAAGAGTGATGTCTATATATAGTTGGGGAACTCATTAGACACACGCGCGAAGAAGAAAGGTGGTGTCACGTGATACTGAAGTATATTATCGTGGAGTTAGTACATTACTATTCTTTTTAGAGGGGACCTTGGACAGACAACATGTGTATATATTGACGGAGCGGCATACTAACTGTTCATTTTATTCTTCAATATCTCGCGTATCACACGATACATGTATTTTATCTTGTACAATTTAATTACACGCTTATCGATTGATTTCAGCTAATGTGTATATTTTTGCAGGTGTTCAATTAACGGATGTGTACTTTAATGCAAGTGCAGAAATGTCAATTATGTGTACTCTTCGTGTTTCTCTCTCTCTCAGTGGCGATTTTCTCTCGCACGATTTTCGTATAGAATAGAAGCACTTTGAATTATGTATTAGTTTTCTTCTAGCATATTCTAGAAGACGTTTTGCACATAGTCTTAATCACAGAATTTTGTCTCAAATTTTCGATTTTTTTTTTTTTTTTTTTTTTTTTTTTTTTAGCTGTTTCCATGGCAACGGCGGCCATTTTGAAAATTTCAAAGACAGATGACAATACAATATAATTTTAACGGGAATGAGGTTAAAATCTGTACAAAAATGTTACTTTGACGTTTTTTACCATATGGGCCCCATGTGCACTTTAAGCGTTATCTCCATGGTAACAGCAGCTATCTTAAAAATTCCAACGGCAATGAATTCTACAGTTTATACTACTGTTTTCTACTTACGGTTTTTTTGGTCGTATCTGTAGCGGTTTATTTTCTATGAATTAATTAAGGATTTATTTTCGTTTTTTTCACGTTTGGACGGTTTCCATGACAACGGTAGCCATTTTGAAAGTTCTCAAGATGGAAGTCACGCCTTCTATCGATGAGTTATTAGTTCTGAAAGTTTTATGTAATTTGGACCATTTTTCGGTTTTTTACATTTTTGCCGTTTCCATGGTAACGGCGGCCATCTTGAACCATTCCATGCTTCCTGCAACTTTGCACATGGGGATTGTCATTATGGTGCAATTTTATAAATACATGTCAAGGCATCTCCGAGAAATCGGCTGGACAAAAAGTGTGGAAGAAAAAATTCGTAGAATAACAATATATCCCCCCTTTTTCAAAGGGGTGACATAATAATATGCAAAAGTCGTTTGTTTAACAGATAATTAAACGTATTTTGTTTCATAAACTCAACGTGAAAGATATGTGGATTGGTTGATTGATGGTTTGTGATCATGATTGATCAATCATTGATTGATTAATCGTTTGATTGATTGATTAATCGATTGATAGGCAGTTTGTAAAATGGGAAGGGGACGTTTTTTTCCGATATCTGCACTTGACTCATTACTTGTTTGATCTCAAAACTTGATTGATTGATCTCTTATCATGATTTGATCACTTGAATCATGATTTGATTGATTGATCAATACTTTGTATAGCATAACGTGACACATTTTGCATTGGTTTATTCCTTGTCTATACGTTTTGTGCTGTTCAGTGACAAATATCTGTGAACAATTTTACACGTACAATTGAGAAAAATACTCTATTTCCTGTTTTCTCATCAGAAAAAATGAATAGCGAATGAGTTATTCTAACACTAGATTTGCCATTGCAAGCAATAGCGGAGGATGTCACCCCGTTCTAGACTTTGTCACAGTAGCAGCAACCAGTTTGAGTGTACCAAAGTCACATAGCACGTATAGTATACATGCCTTAGACCCCCCCCCCCCTTTCTCTTCTCGTAGACTAAGAGTGATGTCTATATATAGTTGGGGAACTCATTAGACACACGCGCGAAGAAGAAAGGTGGTGTCACGTGATACTGAAGTATATTATCGTGGAGTTAGTACATTACTATTCTTTTTAGAGGGGACCTTGGACAGACAACATGTGTATATATTGACGGAGCGGCATACTAACTGTTCATTTTATTCTTCAATATCTCGCGTATCACACGATACATGTATTTTATCTTGTACAATTTAATTACACGCTTATCGATTGATTTCAGCTAATGTGTATATTTTTGCAGGTGTTCAATTAACGGATGTGTACTTTAATGCAAGTGCAGAAATGTCAATTATGTGTACTCTTCGTGTTTCTCTCTCTCTCAGTGGCGATTTTCTCTCGCACGATTTTCGTATAGAATAGAAGCACTTTGAATTATGTATTAGTTTTCTTCTAGCATATTCTAGAAGACGTTTTGCACATAGTCTTAATCACAGAATTTTGTCTCAAATTTTCGATTTTTTTTTTTTTTTTTTTTTTTTTTTTTTTAGCTGTTTCCATGGCAACGGCGGCCATTTTGAAAATTTCAAAGACAGATGACAATACAATATAATTTTAACGGGAATGAGGTTAAAATCTGTACAAAAATGTTACTTTGACGTTTTTTACCATATGGGCCCCATGTGCACTTTAAGCGTTATCTCCATGGTAACAGCAGCTATCTTAAAAATTCCAACGGCAATGAATTCTACAGTTTATACTACTGTTTTCTACTTACGGTTTTTTTGGTCGTATCTGTAGCGGTTTATTTTCTATGAATTAATTAAGGATTTATTTTCGTTTTTTTCACGTTTGGACGGTTTCCATGACAACGGTAGCCATTTTGAAAGTTCTCAAGATGGAAGTCACGCCTTCTATCGATGAGTTATTAGTTCTGAAAGTTTTATGTAATTTGGACCATTTTTCGGTTTTTTACATTTTTGCCGTTTCCATGGTAACGGCGGCCATCTTGAACCATTCCATGCTTCCTGCAACTTTGCACATGGGGATTGTCATTATGGTGCAATTTTATAAATACATGTCAAGGCATCTCCGAGAAATCGGCTGGACAAAAAGTGTGGAAGAAAAAATTCGTAGAATAACAATATATCCCCCCTTTTTCAAAGGGGTGACATAATAATATGCAAAAGTCGTTTGTTTAACAGATAATTAAACGTATTTTGTTTCATAAACTCAACGTGAAAGATATGTGGATTGGTTGATTGATGTTTTGTGATCATGATTGATCAATCATTGATTGATTAATCGTTTGATTGATTGATTAATCGATTGATAGGCAGTTTGTAAAATGGGAAGGGGACGTTTTTTTCCGATATCTGCACTTGACTCATTACTTGTTTGATCTCAAAACTTGATTGATTGATCTCTTATCATGATTTGATCACTTGAATCATGATTTGATTGATTGATCAATACTTTGTATAGCATAACGTGACACATTTTGCATTGGTTTATTCCTTGTCTATACGTTTTGTGCTGTTCAGTGACAAATATCTGTGAACAATTTTACACGTACAATTGAGAAAAATACTCTATTTCCTGTTTTCTCATCAGAAAAAATGAATAGCGAATGAGTTATTCTAACACTAGATTTGCCATTGCAAGCAATAGCGGAGGATGTCACCCCGTTCTAGACTTTGTCACAGTAGCAGCAACCAGTTTGAGTGTACCAAAGTCACATAGCACGTATAGTATACATGCCTTAGACCCCCCCCCCCCTTTCTCTTCTCGTAGACTAAGAGTGATGTCTATATATAGTTGGGGAACTCATTAGACACACGCGCGAAGAAGAAAGGTGGTGTCACGTGATACTGAAGTATATTATCGTGGAGTTAGTACATTACTATTCTTTTTAGAGGGGACCTTGGACAGACAACATGTGTATATATTGACGGAGCGGCATACTAACTGTTCATTTTATTCTTCAATATCTCGCGTATCACACGATACATGTATTTTATCTTGTACAATTTAATTACACGCTTATCGATTGATTTCAGCTAATGTGTATATTTTTGCAGGTGTTCAATTAACGGATGTGTACTTTAATGCAAGTGCAGAAATGTCAATTATGTGTACTCTTCGTGTTTCTCTCTCTCTCAGTGGCGATTTTCTCTCGCACGATTTTCGTATAGAATAGAAGCACTTTGAATTATGTATTAGTTTTCTTCTAGCATATTCTAGAAGACGTTTTGCACATAGTCTTAATCACAGAATTTTGTCTCAAATTTTCGATTTTTTTTTTTTTTTTTTTTTTTTTTTTTTTAGCTGTTTCCATGGCAACGGCGGCCATTTTGAAAATTTCAAAGACAGATGACAATACAATATAATTTTAACTGGAATGAGGTTAAAATCTGTACAAAAATGTTACTTTGACGTTTTTTACCATATGGGCCCCATGTGCACTTTAAGCGTTATCTCCATGGTAACAGCAGCTATCTTAAAAATTCCAACGGCAATGAATTCTACAGTTTATACTACTGTTTTCTACTTACGGTTTTTTTGGTCGTATCTGTAGCGGTTTATTTTCTATGAATTAATTAAGGATTTATTTTCGTTTTTTTCACGTTTGGACGGTTTCCATGACAACGGTAGCCATTTTGAAAGTTCTCAAGATGGAAGTCACGCCTTCTATCGATGAGTTATTAGTTCTGAAAGTTTTATGTAATTTGGACCATTTTTCGGTTTTTTACATTTTTGCCGTTTCCATGGTAACGGCGGCCATCTTGAACCATTCCATGCTTCCTGCAACTTTGCACATGGGGATTGTCATTATGGTGCAATTTTATAAATACATGTCAAGGCATCTCCGAGAAATCGGCTGGACAAAAAGTGTGGAAGAAAAAATTCGTAGAATAACAATATATCCCCCCTTTTTCAAAGGGGTGACATAATAATATGCAAAAGTCGTTTGTTTAACAGATAATTAAACGTATTTTGTTTCATAAACTCAACGTGAAAGATATGTGGATTGGTTGATTGATGGTTTGTGATCATGATTGATCAATCATTGATTGATTAATCGTTTGATTGATTGATTAATCGATTGATAGGCAGTTTGTAAAATGGGAAGGGGACGTTTTTTTCCGATATCTGCACTTGACTCATTACTTGTTTGATCTCAAAACTTGATTGATTGATCTCTTATCATGATTTGATCACTTGAATCATGATTTGATTGATTGATCAATACTTTGTATAGCATAACGTGACACATTTTGCATTGGTTTATTCCTTGTCTATACGTTTTGTGCTGTTCAGTGACAAATATCTGTGAACAATTTTACACGTACAATTGAGAAAAATACTCTATTTCCTGTTTTCTCATCAGAAAAAATGAATAGCGAATGAGTTATTCTAACACTAGATTTGCCATTGCAAGCAATAGCGGAGGATGTCACCCCGTTCTAGACTTTGTCACAGTAGCAGCAACCAGTTTGAGTGTACCAAAGTCACATAGCACGTATAGTATACATGCCTTAGACCCCCCCCCCCCTTTCTCTTCTCGTAGACTAAGAGTGATGTCTATATATAGTTGGGGAACTCATTAGACACACGCGCGAAGAAGAAAGGTGGTGTCACGTGATACTGAAGTATATTATCGTGGAGTTAGTACATTACTATTCTTTTTAGAGGGGACCTTGGACAGACAACATGTGTATATATTGACGGAGCGGCATACTAACTGTTCATTTTATTCTTCAATATCTCGCGTATCACACGATACATGTATTTTATCTTGTACAATTTAATTACACGCTTATCGATTGATTTCAGCTAATGTGTATATTTTTGCAGGTGTTCAATTAACGGATGTGTACTTTAATGCAAGTGCAGAAATGTCAATTATGTGTACTCTTCGTGTTTCTCTCTCTCTCAGTGGCGATTTTCTCTCGCACGATTTTCGTATAGAATAGAAGCACTTTGAATTATGTATTAGTTTTCTTCTAGCATATTCTAGAAGACGTTTTGCACATAGTCTTAATCACAGAATTTTGTCTCAAATTTTCGATTTTTTTTTTTTTTTTTTTTTTTTTTTTTTTAGCTGTTTCCATGGCAACGGCGGCCATTTTGAAAATTTCAAAGACAGATGACAATACAATATAATTTTAACGGGAATGAGGTTAAAATCTGTACAAAAATGTTACTTTGACGTTTTTTACCATATGGGCCCCATGTGCACTTTAAGCGTTATCTCCATGGTAACAGCAGCTATCTTAAAAATTCCAACGGCAATGAATTCTACAGTTTATACTACTGTTTTCTACTTACGGTTTTTTTGGTCGTATCTGTAGCGGTTTATTTTCTATGAATTAATTAAGGATTTATTTTCGTTTTTTTCACGTTTGGACGGTTTCCATGACAACGGTAGCCATTTTGAAAGTTCTCAAGATGGAAGTCACGCCTTCTATCGATGAGTTATTAGTTCTGAAAGTTTTATGTAATTTGGACCATTTTTCGGTTTTTTACATTTTTGCCGTTTCCATGGTAACGGCGGCCATCTTGAACCATTCCATGCTTCCTGCAACTTTGCACATGGGGATTGTCATTATGGTGCAATTTTATAAATACATGTCAAGGCATCTCCGAGAAATCGGCTGGACAAAAAGTGTGGAAGAAAAAATTCGTAGAATAACAATATATCCCCCCTTTTTCAAAGGGGTGACATAATAATATGCAAAAGTCGTTTGTTTAACAGATAATTAAACGTATTTTGTTTCATAAACTCAACGTGAAAGATATGTGGATTGGTTGATTGATGGTTTGTGATCATGATTGATCAATCATTGATTGATTAATCGTTTGATTGATTGATTAATCGATTGATAGGCAGTTTGTAAAATGGGAAGGGGACGTTTTTTTCCGATATCTGCACTTGACTCATTACTTGTTTGATCTCAAAACTTGATTGATTGATCTCTTATCATGATTTGATCACTTGAATCATGATTTGATTGATTGATCAATACTTTGTATAGCATAACGTGACACATTTTGCATTGGTTTATTCCTTGTCTATACGTTTTGTGCTGTTCAGTGACAAATATCTGTGAACAATTTTACACGTACAATTGAGAAAAATACTCTATTTCCTGTTTTCTCATCAGAAAAAATGAATAGCGAATGAGTTATTCTAACACTAGATTTGCCATTGCAAGCAATAGCGGAGGATGTCACCCCGTTCTAGACTTTGTCACAGTAGCAGCAACCAGTTTGAGTGTACCAAAGTCACATAGCACGTATAGTATACATGCCTTAGACCCCCCCCCCCCCCCCCTTTCTCTTCTCGTAGACTAAGAGTGATGTCTATATATAGTTGGGGAACTCATTAGACACACGCGCGAAGAAGAAAGGTGGTGTCACGTGATACTGAAGTATATTATCGTGGAGTTAGTACATTACTATTCTTTTTAGAGGGGACCTTGGACAGACAACATGTGTATATATTGACGGAGCGGCATACTAACTGTTCATTTTATTCTTCAATATCTCGCGTATCACACGATACATGTATTTTATCTTGTACAATTTAATTACACGCTTATCGATTGATTTCAGCTAATGTGTATATTTTTGCAGGTGTTCAATTAACGGATGTGTACTTTAATGCAAGTGCAGAAATGTCAATTATGTGTACTCTTCGTGTTTCTCTCTCTCTCAGTGGCGATTTTCTCTCGCACGATTTTCGTATAGAATAGAAGCACTTTGAATTATGTATTAGTTTTCTTCTAGCATATTCTAGAAGACGTTTTGCACATAGTCTTAATCACAGAATTTTGTCTCAAATTTTCGATTTTTTTTTTTTTTTTTTTTTTTTTTTTTTTAGCTGTTTCCATGGCAACGGCGGCCATTTTGAAAATTTCAAAGACAGATGACAATACAATATAATTTTAACTGGAATGAGGTTAAAATCTGTACAAAAATGTTACTTTGACGTTTTTTACCATATGGGCCCCATGTGCACTTTAAGCGTTATCTCCATGGTAACAGCAGCTATCTTAAAAATTCCAACGGCAATGAATTCTACAGTTTATACTACTGTTTTCTACTTACGGTTTTTTTTGACGTTTTGTCTGTAGCGGTTTATTTTCTATGAATTAATTAAGGATTTATTTTCGTTTTTTTCACGTTTGGACGGTTTCCATGACAACGGTAGCCATTTTGAAAGTTCTCAAGATGGAAGTCACGCCTTCTATCGATGAGTTATTAGTTCTGAAAGTTTTATGTAATTTGGACCATTTTTCGGTTTTTTACATTTTTGCCGTTTCCATGGTAACGGCGGCCATCTTGAACCATTCCATGCTTCCTGCAACTTTGCACATGGGGATTGTCATTATGGTGCAATTTTATAAATACATGTCAAGGCATCTCCGAGAAATCGGCTGGACAAAAAGTGTGGAAGAAAAAATTCGTAGAATAACAATATATCCCCCCTTTTTCAAAGGGGTGACATAATAATATGCAAAAGTCGTTTGTTTAACAGATAATTAAACGTATTTTGTTTCATAAACTCAACGTGAAAGATATGTGGATTGGTTGATTGATGGTTTGTGATCATGATTGATCAATCATTGATTGATTAATCGTTTGATTGATTGATTAATCGATTGATAGGCAGTTTGTAAAATGGGAAGGGGACGTTTTTTTCCGATATCTGCACTTGACTCATTACTTGTTTGATCTCAAAACTTGATTGATTGATCTCTTATCATGATTTGATCACTTGAATCATGATTTGATTGATTGATCAATACTTTGTATAGCATAACGTGACACATTTTGCATTGGTTTATTCCTTGTCTATACGTTTTGTGCTGTTCAGTGACAAATATCTGTGAACAATTTTACACGTACAATTGAGAAAAATACTCTATTTCCTGTTTTCTCATCAGAAAAAATGAATAGCGAATGAGTTATTCTAACACTAGATTTGCCATTGCAAGCAATAGCGGAGGATGTCACCCCGTTCTAGACTTTGTCACAGTAGCAGCAACCAGTTTGAGTGTACCAAAGTCACATAGCACGTATAGTATACATGCCTTAGACCCCCCCCCCCCCCTTTCTCTTCTCGTAGACTAAGAGTGATGTCTATATATAGTTGGGGAACTCATTAGACACACGCGCGAAGAAGAAAGGTGGTGTCACGTGATACTGAAGTATATTATCGTGGAGTTAGTACATTACTATTCTTTTTAGAGGGGACCTTGGACAGACAACATGTGTATATATTGACGGAGCGGCATACTAACTGTTCATTTTATTCTTCAATATCTCGCGTATCACACGATACATGTATTTTATCTTGTACAATTTAATTACACGCTTATCGATTGATTTCAGCTAATGTGTATATTTTTGCAGGTGTTCAATTAACGGATGTGTACTTTAATGCAAGTGCAGAAATGTCAATTATGTGTACTCTTCGTGTTTCTCTCTCTCTCAGTGGCGATTTTCTCTCGCACGATTTTCGTATAGAATAGAAGCACTTTGAATTATGTATTAGTTTTCTTCTAGCATATTCTAGAAGACGTTTTGTCTGTAGCGGTTTATTTTCTATGAATTAATTAAGGATTTATTTTCGTTTTTTTCACGTTTGGACGGTTTCCATGACAACGGTAGCCATTTTGAAAGTTCTCAAGATGGAAGTCACGCCTTCTATCGATGAGTTATTAGTTCTGAAAGTTTTATGTAATTTGGACCATTTTTCGGTTTTTTACATTTTTGCCGTTTCCATGGTAACGGCGGCCATCTTGAACCATTCCATGCTTCCTGCAACTTTGCACATGGGGATTGTCATTATGGTGCAATTTTATAAATACATGTCAAGGCATCTCCGAGAAATCGGCTGGACAAAAAGTGTGGAAGAAAAAATTCGTAGAATAACAATATATCCCCCCTTTTTCAAAGGGGTGACATAATAATATGCAAAAGTCGTTTGTTTAACAGATAATTAAACGTATTTTGTTTCATAAACTCAACGTGAAAGATATGTGGATTGGTTGATTGATGGTTTGTGATCATGATTGATCAATCATTGATTGATTAATCGTTTGATTGATTGATTAATCGATTGATAGGCAGTTTGTAAAATGGGAAGGGGACGTTTTTTTCCGATATCTGCACTTGACTCATTACTTGTTTGATCTCAAAACTTGATTGATTGATCTCTTATCATGATTTGATCACTTGAATCATGATTTGATTGATTGATCAATACTTTGTATAGCATAACGTGACACATTTTGCATTGGTTTATTCCTTGTCTATACGTTTTGTGCTGTTCAGTGACAAATATCTGTGAACAATTTTACACGTACAATTGAGAAAAATACTCTATTTCCTGTTTTCTCATCAGAAAAAATGAATAGCGAATGAGTTATTCTAACACTAGATTTGCCATTGCAAGCAATAGCGGAGGATGTCACCCCGTTCTAGACTTTGTCACAGTAGCAGCAACCAGTTTGAGTGTACCAAAGTCACATAGCACGTATAGTATACATGCCTTAGACCCCCCCCCCCCCCCCTTTCTCTTCTCGTAGACTAAGAGTGATGTCTATATATAGTTGGGGAACTCATTAGACACACGCGCGAAGAAGAAAGGTGGTGTCACGTGATACTGAAGTATATTATCGTGGAGTTAGTACATTACTATTCTTTTTAGAGGGGACCTTGGACAGACAACATGTGTATATATTGACGGAGCGGCATACTAACTGTTCATTTTATTCTTCAATATCTCGCGTATCACACGATACATGTATTTTATCTTGTACAATTTAATTACACGCTTATCGATTGATTTCAGCTAATGTGTATATTTTTGCAGGTGTTCAATTAACGGATGTGTACTTTAATGCAAGTGCAGAAATGTCAATTATGTGTACTCTTCGTGTTTCTCTCTCTCTCAGTGGCGATTTTCTCTCGCACGATTTTCGTATAGAATAGAAGCACTTTGAATTATGTATTAGTTTTCTTCTAGCATATTCTAGAAGACGTTTTGCACATAGTCTTAATCACAGAATTTTGTCTCAAATTTTCGATTTTTTTTTTTTTTTTTTTTTTTTTTTTTTAGCTGTTTCCATGGCAACGGCGGCCATTTTGAAAATTTCAAAGACAGATGACAATACAATATAATTTTAACGGGAATGAGGTTAAAATCTGTACAAAAATGTTACTTTGACGTTTTTTACCATATGGGCCCCATGTGCACTTTAAGCGTTATCTCCATGGTAACAGCAGCTATCTTAAAAATTCCAACGGCAATGAATTCTACAGTTTATACTACTGTTTTCTACTTACGGTTTTTTTGGTCGTATCTGTAGCGGTTTATTTTCTATGAATTAATTAAGGATTTATTTTCGTTTTTTTCACGTTTGGACGGTTTCCATGACAACGGTAGCCATTTTGAAAGTTCTCAAGATGGAAGTCACGCCTTCTATCGATGAGTTATTAGTTCTGAAAGTTTTATGTAATTTGGACCATTTTTCGGTTTTTTACATTTTTGCCGTTTCCATGGTAACGGCGGCCATCTTGAACCATTCCATGCTTCCTGCAACTTTGCACATGGGGATTGTCATTATGGTGCAATTTTATAAATACATGTCAAGGCATCTCCGAGAAATCGGCTGGACAAAAAGTGTGGAAGAAAAAATTCGTAGAATAACAATATATCCCCCCTTTTTCAAAGGGGTGACATAATAATATGCAAAAGTCGTTTGTTTAACAGATAATTAAACGTATTTTGTTTCATAAACTCAACGTGAAAGATATGTGGATTGGTTGATTGATGGTTTGTGATCATGATTGATCAATCATTGATTGATTAATCGTTTGATTGATTGATTAATCGATTGATAGGCAGTTTGTAAAATGGGAAGGGGACGTTTTTTTCCGATATCTGCACTTGACTCATTACTTGTTTGATCTCAAAACTTGATTGATTGATCTCTTATCATGATTTGATCACTTGAATCATGATTTGATTGATTGATCAATACTTTGTATAGCATAACGTGACACATTTTGCATTGGTTTATTCCTTGTCTATACGTTTTGTGCTGTTCAGTGACAAATATCTGTGAACAATTTTACACGTACAATTGAGAAAAATACTCTATTTCCTGTTTTCTCATCAGAAAAAATGAATAGCGAATGAGTTATTCTAACACTAGATTTGCCATTGCAAGCAATAGCGGAGGATGTCACCCCGTTCTAGACTTTGTCACAGTAGCAGCAACCAGTTTGAGTGTACCAAAGTCACATAGCACGTATAGTATACATGCCTTAGACCCCCCCCCCCCCTTTCTCTTCTCGTAGACTAAGAGTGATGTCTATATATAGTTGGGGAACTCATTAGACACACGCGCGAAGAAGAAAGGTGGTGTCACGTGATACTGAAGTATATTATCGTGGAGTTAGTACATTACTATTCTTTTTAGAGGGGACCTTGGACAGACAACATGTGTATATATTGACGGAGCGGCATACTAACTGTTCATTTTATTCTTCAATATCTCGCGTATCACACGATACATGTATTTTATCTTGTACAATTTAATTACACGCTTATCGATTGATTTCAGCTAATGTGTATATTTTTGCAGGTGTTCAATTAACGGATGTGTACTTTAATGCAAGTGCAGAAATGTCAATTATGTGTACTCTTCGTGTTTCTCTCTCTCTCAGTGGCGATTTTCTCTCGCACGATTTTCGTATAGAATAGAAGCACTTTGAATTATGTATTAGTTTTCTTCTAGCATATTCTAGAAGACGTTTTGCACATAGTCTTAATCACAGAATTTTGTCTCAAATTTTCGATTTTTTTTTTTTTTTTTTTTTTTTTTTTTTTAGCTGTTTCCATGGCAACGGCGGCCATTTTGAAAATTTCAAAGACAGATGACAATACAATATAATTTTAACGGGAATGAGGTTAAAATCTGTACAAAAATGTTACTTTGACGTTTTTTACCATATGGGCCCCATGTGCACTTTAAGCGTTATCTCCATGGTAACAGCAGCTATCTTAAAAATTCCAACGGCAATGAATTCTACAGTTTATACTACTGTTTTCTACTTACGGTTTTTTTGGTCGTATCTGTAGCGGTTTATTTTCTATGAATTAATTAAGGATTTATTTTCGTTTTTTTCACGTTTGGACGGTTTCCATGACAACGGTAGCCATTTTGAAAGTTCTCAAGATGGAAGTCACGCCTTCTATCGATGAGTTATTAGTTCTGAAAGTTTTATGTAATTTGGACCATTTTTCGGTTTTTTACATTTTTGCCGTTTCCATGGTAACGGCGGCCATCTTGAACCATTCCATGCTTCCTGCAACTTTGCACATGGGGATTGTCATTATGGTGCAATTTTATAAATACATGTCAAGGCATCTCCGAGAAATCGGCTGGACAAAAAGTGTGGAAGAAAAAATTCGTAGAATAACAATATATCCCCCCTTTTTCAAAGGGGTGACATAATAATATGCAAAAGTCGTTTGTTTAACAGATAATTAAACGTATTTTGTTTCATAAACTCAACGTGAAAGATATGTGGATTGGTTGATTGATGGTTTGTGATCATGATTGATCAATCATTGATTGATTAATCGTTTGATTGATTGATTAATCGATTGATAGGCAGTTTGTAAAATGGGAAGGGGACGTTTTTTTCCGATATCTGCACTTGACTCATTACTTGTTTGATCTCAAAACTTGATTGATTGATCTCTTATCATGATTTGATCACTTGAATCATGATTTGATTGATTGATCAATACTTTGTATAGCATAACGTGACACATTTTGCATTGGTTTATTCCTTGTCTATACGTTTTGTGCTGTTCAGTGACAAATATCTGTGAACAATTTTACACGTACAATTGAGAAAAATACTCTATTTCCTGTTTTCTCATCAGAAAAAATGAATAGCGAATGAGTTATTCTAACACTAGATTTGCCATTGCAAGCAATAGCGGAGGATGTCACCCCGTTCTAGACTTTGTCACAGTAGCAGCAACCAGTTTGAGTGTACCAAAGTCACATAGCACGTATAGTATACATGCCTTAGACCCCCCCCCCCCCTTTCTCTTCTCGTAGACTAAGAGTGATGTCTATATATAGTTGGGGAACTCATTAGACACACGCGCGAAGAAGAAAGGTGGTGTCACGTGATACTGAAGTATATTATCGTGGAGTTAGTACATTACTATTCTTTTTAGAGGGGACCTTGGACAGACAACATGTGTATATATTGACGGAGCGGCATACTAACTGTTCATTTTATTCTTCAATATCTCGCGTATCACACGATACATGTATTTTATCTTGTACAATTTAATTACACGCTTATCGATTGATTTCAGCTAATGTGTATATTTTTGCAGGTGTTCAATTAACGGATGTGTACTTTAATGCAAGTGCAGAAATGTCAATTATGTGTACTCTTCGTGTTTCTCTCTCTCTCAGTGGCGATTTTCTCTCGCACGATTTTCGTATAGAATAGAAGCACTTTGAATTATGTATTAGTTTTCTTCTAGCATATTCTAGAAGACGTTTTGCACATAGTCTTAATCACAGAATTTTGTCTCAAATTTTCGATTTTTTTTTTTTTTTTTTTTTTTTTTTTTTTAGCTGTTTCCATGGCAACGGCGGCCATTTTGAAAATTTCAAAGACAGATGACAATACAATATAATTTTAACGGGAATGAGGTTAAAATCTGTACAAAAATGTTACTTTGACGTTTTTTACCATATGGGCCCCATGTGCACTTTAAGCGTTATCTCCATGGTAACAGCAGCTATCTTAAAAATTCCAACGGCAATGAATTCTACAGTTTATACTACTGTTTTCTACTTACGGTTTTTTTGGTCGTATCTGTAGCGGTTTATTTTCTATGAATTAATTAAGGATTTATTTTCGTTTTTTTCACGTTTGGACGGTTTCCATGACAACGGTAGCCATTTTGAAAGTTCTCAAGATGGAAGTCACGCCTTCTATCGATGAGTTATTAGTTCTGAAAGTTTTATGTAATTTGGACCATTTTTCGGTTTTTTACATTTTTGCCGTTTCCATGGTAACGGCGGCCATCTTGAACCATTCCATGCTTCCTGCAACTTTGCACATGGGGATTGTCATTATGGTGCAATTTTATAAATACATGTCAAGGCATCTCCGAGAAATCGGCTGGACAAAAAGTGTGGAAGAAAAAATTCGTAGAATAACAATATATCCCCCCTTTTTCAAAGGGGTGACATAATAATATGCAAAAGTCGTTTGTTTAACAGATAATTAAACGTATTTTGTTTCATAAACTCAACGTGAAAGATATGTGGATTGGTTGATTGATGGTTTGTGATCATGATTGATCAATCATTGATTGATTAATCGTTTGATTGATTGATTAATCGATTGATAGGCAGTTTGTAAAATGGGAAGGGGACGTTTTTTTCCGATATCTGCACTTGACTCATTACTTGTTTGATCTCAAAACTTGATTGATTGATCTCTTATCATGATTTGATCACTTGAATCATGATTTGATTGATTGATCAATACTTTGTATAGCATAACGTGACACATTTTGCATTGGTTTATTCCTTGTCTATACGTTTTGTGCTGTTCAGTGACAAATATCTGTGAACAATTTTACACGTACAATTGAGAAAAATACTCTATTTCCTGTTTTCTCATCAGAAAAAATGAATAGCGAATGAGTTATTCTAACACTAGATTTGCCATTGCAAGCAATAGCGGAGGATGTCACCCCGTTCTAGACTTTGTCACAGTAGCAGCAACCAGTTTGAGTGTACCAAAGTCACATAGCACGTATAGTATACATGCCTTAGACCCCCCCCCCCCTTTCTCTTCTCGTAGACTAAGAGTGATGTCTATATATAGTTGGGGAACTCATTAGACACACGCGCGAAGAAGAAAGGTGGTGTCACGTGATACTGAAGTATATTATCGTGGAGTTAGTACATTACTATTCTTTTTAGAGGGGACCTTGGACAGACAACATGTGTATATATTGACGGAGCGGCATACTAACTGTTCATTTTATTCTTCAATATCTCGCGTATCACACGATACATGTATTTTATCTTGTACAATTTAATTACACGCTTATCGATTGATTTCAGCTAATGTGTATATTTTTGCAGGTGTTCAATTAACGGATGTGTACTTTAATGCAAGTGCAGAAATGTCAATTATGTGTACTCTTCGTGTTTCTCTCTCTCTCAGTGGCGATTTTCTCTCGCACGATTTTCGTATAGAATAGAAGCACTTTGAATTATGTATTAGTTTTCTTCTAGCATATTCTAGAAGACGTTTTGCACATAGTCTTAATCACAGAATTTTGTCTCAAATTTTCGATTTTTTTTTTTTTTTTTTTTTTTTTTTTTTTAGCTGTTTCCATGGCAACGGCGGCCATTTTGAAAATTTCAAAGACAGATGACAATACAATATAATTTTAACGGGAATGAGGTTAAAATCTGTACAAAAATGTTACTTTGACGTTTTTTACCATATGGGCCCCATGTGCACTTTAAGCGTTATCTCCATGGTAACAGCAGCTATCTTAAAAATTCCAACGGCAATGAATTCTACAGTTTATACTACTGTTTTCTACTTACGGTTTTTTTGGTCGTATCTGTAGCGGTTTATTTTCTATGAATTAATTAAGGATTTATTTTCGTTTTTTTCACGTTTGGACGGTTTCCATGACAACGGTAGCCATTTTGAAAGTTCTCAAGATGGAAGTCACGCCTTCTATCGATGAGTTATTAGTTCTGAAAGTTTTATGTAATTTGGACCATTTTTCGGTTTTTTACATTTTTGCCGTTTCCATGGTAACGGCGGCCATCTTGAACCATTCCATGCTTCCTGCAACTTTGCACATGGGGATTGTCATTATGGTGCAATTTTATAAATACATGTCAAGGCATCTCCGAGAAATCGGCTGGACAAAAAGTGTGGAAGAAAAAATTCGTAGAATAACAATATATCCCCCCTTTTTCAAAGGGGTGACATAATAATATGCAAAAGTCGTTTGTTTAACAGATAATTAAACGTATTTTGTTTCATAAACTCAACGTGAAAGATATGTGGATTGGTTGATTGATGGTTTGTGATCATGATTGATCAATCATTGATTGATTAATCGTTTGATTGATTGATTAATCGATTGATAGGCAGTTTGTAAAATGGGAAGGGGACGTTTTTTTCCGATATCTGCACTTGACTCATTACTTGTTTGATCTCAAAACTTGATTGATTGATCTCTTATCATGATTTGATCACTTGAATCATGATTTGATTGATTGATCAATACTTTGTATAGCATAACGTGACACATTTTGCATTGGTTTATTCCTTGTCTATACGTTTTGTGCTGTTCAGTGACAAATATCTGTGAACAATTTTACACGTACAATTGAGAAAAATACTCTATTTCCTGTTTTCTCATCAGAAAAAATGAATAGCGAATGAGTTATTCTAACACTAGATTTGCCATTGCAAGCAATAGCGGAGGATGTCACCCCGTTCTAGACTTTGTCACAGTAGCAGCAACCAGTTTGAGTGTACCAAAGTCACATAGCACGTATAGTATACATGCCTTAGACCCCCCCCCCCTTTCTCTTCTCGTAGACTAAGAGTGATGTCTATATATAGTTGGGGAACTCATTAGACACACGCGCGAAGAAGAAAGGTGGTGTCACGTGATACTGAAGTATATTATCGTGGAGTTAGTACATTACTATTCTTTTTAGAGGGGACCTTGGACAGACAACATGTGTATATATTGACGGAGCGGCATACTAACTGTTCATTTTATTCTTCAATATCTCGCGTATCACACGATACATGTATTTTATCTTGTACAATTTAATTACACGCTTATCGATTGATTTCAGCTAATGTGTATATTTTTGCAGGTGTTCAATTAACGGATGTGTACTTTAATGCAAGTGCAGAAATGTCAATTATGTGTACTCTTCGTGTTTCTCTCTCTCTCAGTGGCGATTTTCTCTCGCACGATTTTCGTATAGAATAGAAGCACTTTGAATTATGTATTAGTTTTCTTCTAGCATATTCTAGAAGACGTTTTGCACATAGTCTTAATCACAGAATTTTGTCTCAAATTTTCGATTTTTTTTTTTTTTTTTTTTTTTTTTTTTTTAGCTGTTTCCATGGCAACGGCGGCCATTTTGAAAATTTCAAAGACAGATGACAATACAATATAATTTTAACGGGAATGAGGTTAAAATCTGTACAAAAATGTTACTTTGACGTTTTTTACCATATGGGCCCCATGTGCACTTTAAGCGTTATCTCCATGGTAACAGCAGCTATCTTAAAAATTCCAACGGCAATGAATTCTACAGTTTATACTACTGTTTTCTACTTACGGTTTTTTTGGTCGTATCTGTAGCGGTTTATTTTCTATGAATTAATTAAGGATTTATTTTCGTTTTTTTCACGTTTGGACGGTTTCCATGACAACGGTAGCCATTTTGAAAGTTCTCAAGATGGAAGTCACGCCTTCTATCGATGAGTTATTAGTTCTGAAAGTTTTATGTAATTTGGACCATTTTTCGGTTTTTTACATTTTTGCCGTTTCCATGGTAACGGCGGCCATCTTGAACCATTCCATGCTTCCTGCAACTTTGCACATGGGGATTGTCATTATGGTGCAATTTTATAAATACATGTCAAGGCATCTCCGAGAAATCGGCTGGACAAAAAGTGTGGAAGAAAAAATTCGTAGAATAACAATATATACCCCCTTTTTCAAAGGGGTGACATAATAATATGCAAAAGTCGTTTGTTTAACAGATAATTAAACGTATTTTGTTTCATAAACTCAACGTGAAAGATATGTGGATTGGTTGATTGATGGTTTGTGATCATGATTGATCAATCATTGATTGATTAATCGTTTGATTGATTGATTAATCGATTGATAGGCAGTTTGTAAAATGGGAAGGGGACGTTTTTTTCCGATATCTGCACTTGACTCATTACTTGTTTGATCTCAAAACTTGATTGATTGATCTCTTATCATGATTTGATCACTTGAATCATGATTTGATTGATTGATCAATACTTTGTATAGCATAACGTGACACATTTTGCATTGGTTTATTCCTTGTCTATACGTTTTGTGCTGTTCAGTGACAAATATCTGTGAACAATTTTACACGTACAATTGAGAAAAATACTCTATTTCCTGTTTTCTCATCAGAAAAAATGAATAGCGAATGAGTTATTCTAACACTAGATTTGCCATTGCAAGCAATAGCGGAGGATGTCACCCCGTTCTAGACTTTGTCACAGTAGCAGCAACCAGTTTGAGTGTACCAAAGTCACATAGCACGTATAGTATACATGCCTTAGACCCCCCCCCCCCCCCCTTTCTCTTCTCGTAGACTAAGAGTGATGTCTATATATAGTTGGGGAACTCATTAGACACACGCGCGAAGAAGAAAGGTGGTGTCACGTGATACTGAAGTATATTATCGTGGAGTTAGTACATTACTATTCTTTTTAGAGGGGACCTTGGACAGACAACATGTGTATATATTGACGGAGCGGCATACTAACTGTTCATTTTATTCTTCAATATCTCGCGTATCACACGATACATGTATTTTATCTTGTACAATTTAATTACACGCTTATCGATTGATTTCAGCTAATGTGTATATTTTTGCAGGTGTTCAATTAACGGATGTGTACTTTAATGCAAGTGCAGAAATGTCAATTATGTGTACTCTTCGTGTTTCTCTCTCTCTCAGTGGCGATTTTCTCTCGCACGATTTTCGTATAGAATAGAAGCACTTTGAATTATGTATTAGTTTTCTTCTAGCATATTCTAGAAGACGTTTTGCACATAGTCTTAATCACAGAATTTTGTCTCAAATTTTCGATTTTTTTTTTTTTTTTTTTTTTTTTTTTTAGCTGTTTCCATGGCAACGGCGGCCATTTTGAAAATTTCAAAGACAGATGACAATACAATATAATTTTAACGGGAATGAGGTTAAAATCTGTACAAAAATGTTACTTTGACGTTTTTTACCATATGGGCCCCATGTGCACTTTAAGCGTTATCTCCATGGTAACAGCAGCTATCTTAAAAATTCCAACGGCAATGAATTCTACAGTTTATACTACTGTTTTCTACTTACGGTTTTTTTGGTCGTATCTGTAGCGGTTTATTTTCTATGAATTAATTAAGGATTTATTTTCGTTTTTTTCACGTTTGGACGGTTTCCATGACAACGGTAGCCATTTTGAAAGTTCTCAAGATGGAAGTCACGCCTTCTATCGATGAGTTATTAGTTCTGAAAGTTTTATGTAATTTGGACCATTTTTCGGTTTTTTACATTTTTGCCGTTTCCATGGTAACGGCGGCCATCTTGAACCATTCCATGCTTCCTGCAACTTTGCACATGGGGATTGTCATTATGGTGCAATTTTATAAATACATGTCAAGGCATCTCCGAGAAATCGGCTGGACAAAAAGTGTGGAAGAAAAAATTCGTAGAATAACAATATATACCCCCTTTTTCAAAGGGGTGACATAATAATATGCAAAAGTCGTTTGTTTAACAGATAATTAAACGTATTTTGTTTCATAAACTCAACGTGAAAGATATGTGGATTGGTTGATTGATGGTTTGTGATCATGATTGATCAATCATTGATTGATTAATCGTTTGATTGATTGATTAATCGATTGATAGGCAGTTTGTAAAATGGGAAGGGGACGTTTTTTTCCGATATCTGCACTTGACTCATTACTTGTTTGATCTCAAAACTTGATTGATTGATCTCTTATCATGATTTGATCACTTGAATCATGATTTGATTGATTGATCAATACTTTGTATAGCATAACGTGACACATTTTGCATTGGTTTATTCCTTGTCTATACGTTTTGTGCTGTTCAGTGACAAATATCTGTGAACAATTTTACACGTACAATTGAGAAAAATACTCTATTTCCTGTTTTCTCATCAGAAAAAATGAATAGCGAATGAGTTATTCTAACACTAGATTTGCCATTGCAAGCAATAGCGGAGGATGTCACCCCGTTCTAGACTTTGTCACAGTAGCAGCAACCAGTTTGAGTGTACCAAAGTCACATAGCACGTATAGTATACATGCCTTAGACCCCCCCCCCCCCCCCCTTTCTCTTCTCGTAGACTAAGAGTGATGTCTATATATAGTTGGGGAACTCATTAGACACACGCGCGAAGAAGAAAGGTGGTGTCACGTGATACTGAAGTATATTATCGTGGAGTTAGTACATTACTATTCTTTTTAGAGGGGACCTTGGACAGACAACATGTGTATATATTGACGGAGCGGCATACTAACTGTTCATTTTATTCTTCAATATCTCGCGTATCACACGATACATGTATTTTATCTTGTACAATTTAATTACACGCTTATCGATTGATTTCAGCTAATGTGTATATTTTTGCAGGTGTTCAATTAACGGATGTGTACTTTAATGCAAGTGCAGAAATGTCAATTATGTGTACTCTTCGTGTTTCTCTCTCTCTCAGTGGCGATTTTCTCTCGCACGATTTTCGTATAGAATAGAAGCACTTTGAATTATGTATTAGTTTTCTTCTAGCATATTCTAGAAGACGTTTTGCACATAGTCTTAATCACAGAATTTTGTCTCAAATTTTCGATTTTTTTTTTTTTTTTTTTTTTTTTTTTTTTTTTTAGCTGTTTCCATGGCAACGGCGGCCATTTTGAAAATTTCAAAGACAGATGACAATACAATATAATTTTAACGGGAATGAGGTTAAAATCTGTACAAAAATGTTACTTTGACGTTTTTTACCATATGGGCCCCATGTGCACTTTAAGCGTTATCTCCATGGTAACAGCAGCTATCTTAAAAATTCCAACGGCAATGAATTCTACAGTTTATACTACTGTTTTCTACTTACGGTTTTTTTGGTCGTATCTGTAGCGGTTTATTTTCTATGAATTAATTAAGGATTTATTTTCGTTTTTTTCACGTTTGGACGGTTTCCATGACAACGGTAGCCATTTTGAAAGTTCTCAAGATGGAAGTCACGCCTTCTATCGATGAGTTATTAGTTCTGAAAGTTTTATGTAATTTGGACCATTTTTCGGTTTTTTACATTTTTGCCGTTTCCATGGTAACGGCGGCCATCTTGAACCATTCCATGCTTCCTGCAACTTTGCACATGGGGATTGTCATTATGGTGCAATTTTATAAATACATGTCAAGGCATCTCCGAGAAATCGGCTGGACAAAAAGTGTGGAAGAAAAAATTCGTAGAATAACAATATATCCCCCCTTTTTCAAAGGGGTGACATAATAATATGCAAAAGTCGTTTGTTTAACAGATAATTAAACGTATTTTGTTTCATAAACTCAACGTGAAAGATATGTGGATTGGTTGATTGATGGTTTGTGATCATGATTGATCAATCATTGATTGATTAATCGTTTGATTGATTGATTAATCGATTGATAGGCAGTTTGTAAAATGGGAAGGGGACGTTTTTTTCCGATATCTGCACTTGACTCATTACTTGTTTGATCTCAAAACTTGATTGATTGATCTCTTATCATGATTTGATCACTTGAATCATGATTTGATTGATTAATCAATACTTTGTATAGCATAACGTGACACATTTTGCATTGGTTTATTCCTTGTCTATACGTTTTGTGCTGTTCAGTGACAAATATCTGTGAACAATTTTACACGTACAATTGAGAAAAATACTCTATTTCCTGTTTTCTCATCAGAAAAAATGAATAGCGAATGAGTTATTCTAACACTAGATTTGCCATTGCAAGCAATAGCGGAGGATGTCACCCCGTTCTAGACTTTGTCACAGTAGCAGCAACCAGTTTGAGTGTACCAAAGTCACATAGCACGTATAGTATACATGCCTTAGACCCCCCCCCCCCTTTCTCTTCTCGTAGACTAAGAGTGATGTCTATATATAGTTGGGGAACTCATTAGACACACGCGCGAAGAAGAAAGGTGGTGTCACGTGATACTGAAGTATATTATCGTGGAGTTAGTACATTACTATTCTTTTTAGAGGGGACCTTGGACAGACAACATGTGTATATATTGACGGAGCGGCATACTAACTGTTCATTTTATTCTTCAATATCTCGCGTATCACACGATACATGTATTTTATCTTGTACAATTTAATTACACGCTTATCGATTGATTTCAGCTAATGTGTATATTTTTGCAGGTGTTCAATTAACGGATGTGTACTTTAATGCAAGTGCAGAAATGTCAATTATGTGTACTCTTCGTGTTTCTCTCTCTCTCAGTGGCGATTTTCTCTCGCACGATTTTCGTATAGAATAGAAGCACTTTGAATTATGTATTAGTTTTCTTCTAGCATATTCTAGAAGACGTTTTGCACATAGTCTTAATCACAGAATTTTGTCTCAAATTTTCGATTTTTTTTTTTTTTTTTTTTTTTTTTTTTTTAGCTGTTTCCATGGCAACGGCGGCCATTTTGAAAATTTCAAAGACAGATGACAATACAATATAATTTTAACGGGAATGAGGTTAAAATCTGTACAAAAATGTTACTTTGACGTTTTTTACCATATGGGCCCCATGTGCACTTTAAGCGTTATCTCCATGGTAACAGCAGCTATCTTAAAAATTCCAACGGCAATGAATTCTACAGTTTATACTACTGTTTTCTACTTACGGTTTTTTTGGTCGTATCTGTAGCGGTTTATTTTCTATGAATTAATTAAGGATTTATTTTCGTTTTTTTCACGTTTGGACGGTTTCCATGACAACGGTAGCCATTTTGAAAGTTCTCAAGATGGAAGTCACGCCTTCTATCGATGAGTTATTAGTTCTGAAAGTTTTATGTAATTTGGACCATTTTTCGGTTTTTTACATTTTTGCCGTTTCCATGGTAACGGCGGCCATCTTGAACCATTCCATGCTTCCTGCAACTTTGCACATGGGGATTGTCATTATGGTGCAATTTTATAAATACATGTCAAGGCATCTCCGAGAAATCGGCTGGACAAAAAGTGTGGAAGAAAAAATTCGTAGAATAACAATATATCCCCCCTTTTTCAAAGGGGTGACATAATAATATGCAAAAGTCGTTTGTTTAACAGATAATTAAACGTATTTTGTTTCATAAACTCAACGTGAAAGATATGTGGATTGGTTGATTGATGGTTTGTGATCATGATTGATCAATCATTGATTGATTAATCGTTTGATTGATTGATTAATCGATTGATAGGCAGTTTGTAAAATGGGAAGGGGACGTTTTTTTCCGATATCTGCACTTGACTCATTACTTGTTTGATCTCAAAACTTGATTGATTGATCTCTTATCATGATTTGATCACTTGAATCATGATTTGATTGATTGATCAATACTTTGTATAGCATAACGTGACACATTTTGCATTGGTTTATTCCTTGTCTATACGTTTTGTGCTGTTCAGTGACAAATATCTGTGAACAATTTTACACGTACAATTGAGAAAAATACTCTATTTCCTGTTTTCTCATCAGAAAAAATGAATAGCGAATGAGTTATTCTAACACTAGATTTGCCATTGCAAGCAATAGCGGAGGATGTCACCCCGTTCTAGACTTTGTCACAGTAGCAGCAACCAGTTTGAGTGTACCAAAGTCACATAGCACGTATAGTATACATGCCTTAGACCCCCCCCCCCCCCCCTTTCTCTTCTCGTAGACTAAGAGTGATGTCTATATATAGTTGGGGAACTCATTAGACACACGCGCGAAGAAGAAAGGTGGTGTCACGTGATACTGAAGTATATTATCGTGGAGTTAGTACATTACTATTCTTTTTAGAGGGGACCTTGGACAGACAACATGTGTATATATTGACGGAGCGGCATACTAACTGTTCATTTTATTCTTCAATATCTCGCGTATCACACGATACATGTATTTTATCTTGTACAATTTAATTACACGCTTATCGATTGATTTCAGCTAATGTGTATATTTTTGCAGGTGTTCAATTAACGGATGTGTACTTTAATGCAAGTGCAGAAATGTCAATTATGTGTACTCTTCGTGTTTCTCTCTCTCTCAGTGGCGATTTTCTCTCGCACGATTTTCGTATAGAATAGAAGCACTTTGAATTATGTATTAGTTTTCTTCTAGCATATTCTAGAAGACGTTTTGCACATAGTCTTAATCACAGAATTTTGTCTCAAATTTTCGATTTTTTTTTTTTTTTTTTTTTTTTTTTTTTTAGCTGTTTCCATGGCAACGGCGGCCATTTTGAAAATTTCAAAGACAGATGACAATACAATATAATTTTAACGGGAATGAGGTTAAAATCTGTACAAAAATGTTACTTTGACGTTTTTTACCATATGGGCCCCATGTGCACTTTAAGCGTTATCTCCATGGTAACAGCAGCTATCTTAAAAATTCCAACGGCAATGAATTCTACAGTTTATACTACTGTTTTCTACTTAAGGTTTTTTTGGTCGTATCTGTAGCGGTTTATTTTCTATGAATTAATTAAGGATTTATTTTCGTTTTTTTCACGTTTGGACGGTTTCCATGACAACGGTAGCCATTTTGAAAGTTCTCAAGATGGAAGTCACGCCTTCTATCGATGAGTTATTAGTTCTGAAAGTTTTATGTAATTTGGACCATTTTTCGGTTTTTTACATTTTTGCCGTTTCCATGGTAACGGCGGCCATCTTGAACCATTCCATGCTTCCTGCAACTTTGCACATGGGGATTGTCATTATGGTGCAATTTTATAAATACATGTCAAGGCATCTCCGAGAAATCGGCTGGACAAAAAGTGTGGAAGAAAAAATTCGTAGAATAACAATATATCCCCCCTTTTTCAAAGGGGTGACATAATAATATGCAAAAGTCGTTTGTTTAACAGATAATTAAACGTATTTTGTTTCATAAACTCAACGTGAAAGATATGTGGATTGGTTGATTGATGGTTTGTGATCATGATTGATCAATCATTGATTGATTAATCGTTTGATTGATTGATTAATCGATTGATAGGCAGTTTGTAAAATGGGAAGGGGACGTTTTTTTCCGATATCTGCACTTGACTCATTACTTGTTTGATCTCAAAACTTGATTGATTGATCTCTTATCATGATTTGATCACTTGAATCATGATTTGATTGATTGATCAATACTTTGTATAGCATAACGTGACACATTTTGCATTGGTTTATTCCTTGTCTATACGTTTTGTGCTGTTCAGTGACAAATATCTGTGAACAATTTTACACGTACAATTGAGAAAAATACTCTATTTCCTGTTTTCTCATCAGAAAAAATGAATAGCGAATGAGTTATTCTAACACTAGATTTGCCATTGCAAGCAATAGCGGAGGATGTCACCCCGTTCTAGACTTTGTCACAGTAGCAGCAACCAGTTTGAGTGTACCAAAGTCACATAGCACGTATAGTATACATGCCTTAGACCCCCCCCCCCCCCTTTCTCTTCTCGTAGACTAAGAGTGATGTCTATATATAGTTGGGGAACTCATTAGACACACGCGCGAAGAAGAAAGGTGGTGTCACGTGATACTGAAGTATATTATCGTGGAGTTAGTACATTACTATTCTTTTTAGAGGGGACCTTGGACAGACAACATGTGTATATATTGACGGAGCGGCATACTAACTGTTCATTTTATTCTTCAATATCTCGCGTATCACACGATACATGTATTTTATCTTGTACAATTTAATTACACGCTTATCGATTGATTTCAGCTAATGTGTATATTTTTGCAGGTGTTCAATTAACGGATGTGTACTTTAATGCAAGTGCAGAAATGTCAATTATGTGTACTCTTCGTGTTTCTCTCTCTCTCAGTGGCGATTTTCTCTCGCACGATTTTCGTATAGAATAGAAGCACTTTGAATTATGTATTAGTTTTCTTCTAGCATATTCTAGAAGACGTTTTGCACATAGTCTTAATCACAGAATTTTGTCTCAAATTTTCGATTTTTTTTTTTTTTTTTTTTTTTTTTTTTTTAGCTGTTTCCATGGCAACGGCGGCCATTTTGAAAATTTCAAAGACAGATGACAATACAATATAATTTTAACGGGAATGAGGTTAAAATCTGTACAAAAATGTTACTTTGACGTTTTTTACCATATGGGCCCCATGTGCACTTTAAGCGTTATCTCCATGGTAACAGCAGCTATCTTAAAAATTCCAACGGCAATGAATTCTACAGTTTATACTACTGTTTTCTACTTACGGTTTTTTTGGTCGTATCTGTAGCGGTTTATTTTCTATGAATTAATTAAGGATTTATTTTCGTTTTTTTCACGTTTGGACGGTTTCCATGACAACGGTAGCCATTTTGAAAGTTCTCAAGATGGAAGTCACGCCTTCTATCGATGAGTTATTAGTTCTGAAAGTTTTATGTAATTTGGACCATTTTTCGGTTTTTTACATTTTTGCCGTTTCCATGGTAACGGCGGCCATCTTGAACCATTCCATGCTTCCTGCAACTTTGCACATGGGGATTGTCATTATGGTGCAATTTTATAAATACATGTCAAGGCATCTCCGAGAAATCGGCTGGACAAAAAGTGTGGAAGAAAAAATTCGTAGAATAACAATATATCCCCCCTTTTTCAAAGGGGTGACATAATAATATGCAAAAGTCGTTTGTTTAACAGATAATTAAACGTATTTTGTTTCATAAACTCAACGTGAAAGATATGTGGATTGGTTGATTGATGGTTTGTGATCATGATTGATCAATCATTGATTGATTAATCGTTTGATTGATTGATTAATCGATTGATAGGCAGTTTGTAAAATGGGAAGGGGACGTTTTTTTCCGATATCTGCACTTGACTCATTACTTGTTTGATCTCAAAACTTGATTGATTGATCTCTTATCATGATTTGATCACTTGAATCATGATTTGATTGATTGATCAATACTTTGTATAGCATAACGTGACACATTTTGCATTGGTTTATTCCTTGTCTATACGTTTTGTGCTGTTCAGTGACAAATATCTGTGAACAATTTTACACGTACAATTGAGAAAAATACTCTATTTCCTGTTTTCTCATCAGAAAAAATGAATAGCGAATGAGTTATTCTAACACTAGATTTGCCATTGCAAGCAATAGCGGAGGATGTCACCCCGTTCTAGACTTTGTCACAGTAGCAGCAACCAGTTTGAGTGTACCAAAGTCACATAGCACGTATAGTATACATGCCTTAGACCCCCCCCCCCTTTCTCTTCTCGTAGACTAAGAGTGATGTCTATATATAGTTGGGGAACTCATTAGACACACGCGCGAAGAAGAAAGGTGGTGTCACGTGATACTGAAGTATATTATCGTGGAGTTAGTACATTACTATTCTTTTTAGAGGGGACCTTGGACAGACAACATGTGTATATATTGACGGAGCGGCATACTAACTGTTCATTTTATTCTTCAATATCTCGCGTATCACACGATACATGTATTTTATCTTGTACAATTTAATTACACGCTTATCGATTGATTTCAGCTAATGTGTATATTTTTGCAGGTGTTCAATTAACGGATGTGTACTTTAATGCAAGTGCAGAAATGTCAATTATGTGTACTCTTCGTGTTTCTCTCTCTCTCAGTGGCGATTTTCTCTCGCACGATTTTCGTATAGAATAGAAGCACTTTGAATTATGTATTAGTTTTCTTCTAGCATATTCTAGAAGACGTTTTGCACATAGTCTTAATCACAGAATTTTGTCTCAAATTTTCGATTTTTTTTTTTTTTTTTTTTTTTTTTTTTTAGCTGTTTCCATGGCAACGGCGGCCATTTTGAAAATTTCAAAGACAGATGACAATACAATATAATTTTAACGGGAATGAGGTTAAAATCTGTACAAAAATGTTACTTTGACGTTTTTTACCATATGGGCCCCATGTGCACTTTAAGCGTTATCTCCATGGTAACAGCAGCTATCTTAAAAATTCCAACGGCAATGAATTCTACAGTTTATACTACTGTTTTCTACTTACGGTTTTTTTGGTCGTATCTGTAGCGGTTTATTTTCTATGAATTAATTAAGGATTTATTTTCGTTTTTTTCACGTTTGGACGGTTTCCATGACAACGGTAGCCATTTTGAAAGTTCTCAAGATGGAAGTCACGCCTTCTATCGATGAGTTATTAGTTCTGAAAGTTTTATGTAATTTGGACCATTTTTCGGTTTTTTACATTTTTGCCGTTTCCATGGTAACGGCGGCCATCTTGAACCATTCCATGCTTCCTGCAACTTTGCACATGGGGATTGTCATTATGGTGCAATTTTATAAATACATGTCAAGGCATCTCCGAGAAATCGGCTGGACAAAAAGTGTGGAAGAAAAAATTCGTAGAATAACAATATATCCCCCCTTTTTCAAAGGGGTGACATAATAATATGCAAAAGTCGTTTGTTTAACAGATAATTAAACGTATTTTGTTTCATAAACTCAACGTGAAAGATATGTGGATTGGTTGATTGATGGTTTGTGATCATGATTGATCAATCATTGATTGATTAATCGTTTGATTGATTGATTAATCGATTGATAGGCAGTTTGTAAAATGGGAAGGGGACGTTTTTTTCCGATATCTGCACTTGACTCATTACTTGTTTGATCTCAAAACTTGATTGATTGATCTCTTATCATGATTTGATCACTTGAATCATGATTTGATTGATTGATCAATACTTTGTATAGCATAACGTGACACATTTTGCATTGGTTTATTCCTTGTCTATACGTTTTGTGCTGTTCAGTGACAAATATCTGTGAACAATTTTACACGTACAATTGAGAAAAATACTCTATTTCCTGTTTTCTCATCAGAAAAAATGAATAGCGAATGAGTTATTCTAACACTAGATTTGCCATTGCAAGCAATAGCGGAGGATGTCACCCCGTTCTAGACTTTGTCACAGTAGCAGCAACCAGTTTGAGTGTACCAAAGTCACATAGCACGTATAGTATACATGCCTTAGACCCCCCCCCCCCCTTTCTCTTCTCGTAGACTAAGAGTGATGTCTATATATAGTTGGGGAACTCATTAGACACACGCGCGAAGAAGAAAGGTGGTGTCACGTGATACTGAAGTATATTATCGTGGAGTTAGTACATTACTATTCTTTTTAGAGGGGACCTTGGACAGACAACATGTGTATATATTGACGGAGCGGCATACTAACTGTTCATTTTATTCTTCAATATCTCGCGTATCACACGATACATGTATTTTATCTTGTACAATTTAATTACACGCTTATCGATTGATTTCAGCTAATGTGTATATTTTTGCAGGTGTTCAATTAACGGATGTGTACTTTAATGCAAGTGCAGAAATGTCAATTATGTGTACTCTTCGTGTTTCTCTCTCTCTCAGTGGCGATTTTCTCTCGCACGATTTTCGTATAGAATAGAAGCACTTTGAATTATGTATTAGTTTTCTTCTAGCATATTCTAGAAGACGTTTTGCACATAGTCTTAATCACAGAATTTTGTCTCAAATTTTCGATTTTTTTTTTTTTTTTTTTTTTTTTTTTTTTAGCTGTTTCCATGGCAACGGCGGCCATTTTGAAAATTTCAAAGACAGATGACAATACAATATAATTTTAACGGGAATGAGGTTAAAATCTGTACAAAAATGTTACTTTGACGTTTTTTACCATATGGGCCCCATGTGCACTTTAAGCGTTATCTCCATGGTAACAGCAGCTATCTTAAAAATTCCAACGGCAATGAATTCTACAGTTTATACTACTGTTTTCTACTTACGGTTTTTTTGGTCGTATCTGTAGCGGTTTATTTTCTATGAATTAATTAAGGATTTATTTTCGTTTTTTTCACGTTTGGACGGTTTCCATGACAACGGTAGCCATTTTGAAAGTTCTCAAGATGGAAGTCACGCCTTCTATCGATGAGTTATTAGTTCTGAAAGTTTTATGTAATTTGGACCATTTTTCGGTTTTTTACATTTTTGCCGTTTCCATGGTAACGGCGGCCATCTTGAACCATTCCATGCTTCCTGCAACTTTGCACATGGGGATTGTCATTATGGTGCAATTTTATAAATACATGTCAAGGCATCTCCGAGAAATCGGCTGGACAAAAAGTGTGGAAGAAAAAATTCGTAGAATAACAATATATCCCCCCTTTTTCAAAGGGGTGACATAATAATATGCAAAAGTCGTTTGTTTAACAGATAATTAAACGTATTTTGTTTCATAAACTCAACGTGAAAGATATGTGGATTGGTTGATTGATGGTTTGTGATCATGATTGATCAATCATTGATTGATTAATCGTTTGATTGATTGATTAATCGATTGATAGGCAGTTTGTAAAATGGGAAGGGGACGTTTTTTTCCGATATCTGCACTTGACTCATTACTTGTTTGATCTCAAAACTTGATTGATTGATCTCTTATCATGATTTGATCACTTGAATCATGATTTGATTGATTGATCAATACTTTGTATAGCATAACGTGACACATTTTGCATTGGTTTATTCCTTGTCTATACGTTTTGTGCTGTTCAGTGACAAATATCTGTGAACAATTTTACACGTACAATTGAGAAAAATACTCTATTTCCTGTTTTCTCATCAGAAAAAATGAATAGCGAATGAGTTATTCTAACACTAGATTTGCCATTGCAAGCAATAGCGGAGGATGTCACCCCGTTCTAGACTTTGTCACAGTAGCAGCAACCAGTTTGAGTGTACCAAAGTCAC
This sequence comes from Mytilus trossulus, assembly GCF_036588685.1. Lineage (NCBI taxonomy): Eukaryota > Metazoa > Mollusca > Bivalvia > Mytilida > Mytilidae > Mytilus > Mytilus trossulus. The sequence continues at coordinate 60,414,246 of NC_086378.1, read as the reverse complement.
ATAGCACGTATAGTATACATGCCTTAGACCCCCCCCCCCCCCCCCCTTTCTCTTCTCGTAGACTAAGAGTGATGTCTATATATAGTTGGGGAACTCATTAGACACACGCGCGAAGAAGAAAGGTGGTGTCACGTGATACTGAAGTATATTATCGTGGAGTTAGTACATTACTATTCTTTTTAGAGGGGACCTTGGACAGACAACATGTGTATATATTGACGGAGCGGCATACTAACTGTTCATTTTATTCTTCAATATCTCGCGTATCACACGATACATGTATTTTATCTTGTACAATTTAATTACACGCTTATCGATTGATTTCAGCTAATGTGTATATTTTTGCAGGTGTTCAATTAACGGATGTGTACTTTAATGCAAGTGCAGAAATGTCAATTATGTGTACTCTTCGTGTTTCTCTCTCTCTCAGTGGCGATTTTCTCTCGCACGATTTTCGTATAGAATAGAAGCACTTTGAATTATGTATTAGTTTTCTTCTAGCATATTCTAGAAGACGTTTTGCACATAGTCTTAATCACAGAATTTTGTCTCAAATTTTCGATTTTTTTTTTTTTTTTTTTTTTTTTTTTTTTAGCTGTTTCCATGGCAACGGCGGCCATTTTGAAAATTTCAAAGACAGATGACAATACAATATAATTTTAACGGGAATGAGGTTAAAATCTGTACAAAAATGTTACTTTGACGTTTTTTACCATATGGGCCCCATGTGCACTTTAAGCGTTATCTCCATGGTAACAGCAGCTATCTTAAAAATTCCAACGGCAATGAATTCTACAGTTTATACTACTGTTTTCTACTTACGGTTTTTTTGGTCGTATCTGTAGCGGTTTATTTTCTATGAATTAATTAAGGATTTATTTTCGTTTTTTTCACGTTTGGACGGTTTCCATGACAACGGTAGCCATTTTGAAAGTTCTCAAGATGGAAGTCACGCCTTCTATCGATGAGTTATTAGTTCTGAAAGTTTTATGTAATTTGGACCATTTTTCGGTTTTTTACATTTTTGCCGTTTCCATGGTAACGGCGGCCATCTTGAACCATTCCATGCTTCCTGCAACTTTGCACATGGGGATTGTCATTATGGTGCAATTTTATAAATACATGTCAAGGCATCTCCGAGAAATCGGCTGGACAAAAAGTGTGGAAGAAAAAATTCGTAGAATAACAATATATCCCCCCTTTTTCAAAGGGGTGACATAATAATATGCAAAAGTCGTTTGTTTAACAGATAATTAAACGTATTTTGTTTCATAAACTCAACGTGAAAGATATGTGGATTGGTTGATTGATGGTTTGTGATCATGATTGATCAATCATTGATTGATTAATCGTTTGATTGATTGATTAATCGATTGATAGGCAGTTTGTAAAATGGGAAGGGGACGTTTTTTTCCGATATCTGCACTTGACTCATTACTTGTTTGATCTCAAAACTTGATTGATTGATCTCTTATCATGATTTGATCACTTGAATCATGATTTGATTGATTGATCAATACTTTGTATAGCATAACGTGACACATTTTGCATTGGTTTATTCCTTGTCTATACGTTTTGTGCTGTTCAGTGACAAATATCTGTGAACAATTTTACACGTACAATTGAGAAAAATACTCTATTTCCTGTTTTCTCATCAGAAAAAATGAATAGCGAATGAGTTATTCTAACACTAGATTTGCCATTGCAAGCAATAGCGGAGGATGTCACCCCGTTCTAGACTTTGTCACAGTAGCAGCAACCAGTTTGAGTGTACCAAAGTCACATAGCACGTATAGTATACATGCCTTAGACCCCCCCCCCCCCTTTTCTCTTCTCGTAGACTAAGAGTGATGTCTATATATAGTTGGGGAACTCATTAGACACACGCGCGAAGAAGAAAGGTGGTGTCACGTGATACTGAAGTATATTATCGTGGAGTTAGTACATTACTATTCTTTTTAGAGGGGACCTTGGACAGACAACATGTGTATATATTGACGGAGCGGCATACTAACTGTTCATTTTATTCTTCAATATCTCGCGTATCACACGATACATGTATTTTATCTTGTACAATTTAATTACACGCTTATCGATTGATTTCAGCTAATGTGTATATTTTTGCAGGTGTTCAATTAACGGATGTGTACTTTAATGCAAGTGCAGAAATGTCAATTATGTGTACTCTTCGTGTTTCTCTCTCTCTCAGTGGCGATTTTCTCTCGCACGATTTTCGTATAGAATAGAAGCACTTTGAATTATGTATTAGTTTTCTTCTAGCATATTCTAGAAGACGTTTTGCACATAGTCTTAATCACAGAATTTTGTCTCAAATTTTCGATTTTTTTTTTTTTTTTTTTTTTTTTTTTTTTAGCTGTTTCCATGGCAACGGCGGCCATTTTGAAAATTTCAAAGACAGATGACAATACAATATAATTTTAACGGGAATGAGGTTAAAATCTGTACAAAAATGTTACTTTGACGTTTTTTACCATATGGGCCCCATGTGCACTTTAAGCGTTATCTCCATGGTAACAGCAGCTATCTTAAAAATTCCAACGGCAATGAATTCTACAGTTTATACTACTGTTTTCTACTTACGGTTTTTTTGGTCGTATCTGTAGCGGTTTATTTTCTATGAATTAATTAAGGATTTATTTTCGTTTTTTTCACGTTTGGACGGTTTCCATGACAACGGTAGCCATTTTGAAAGTTCTCAAGATGGAAGTCACGCCTTCTATCGATGAGTTATTAGTTCTGAAAGTTTTATGTAATTTGGACCATTTTTCGGTTTTTTACATTTTTGCCGTTTCCATGGTAACGGCGGCCATCTTGAACCATTCCATGCTTCCTGCAACTTTGCACATGGGGATTGTCATTATGGTGCAATTTTATAAATACATGTCAAGGCATCTCCGAGAAATCGGCTGGACAAAAAGTGTGGAAGAAAAAATTCGTAGAATAACAATATATCCCCCCTTTTTCAAAGGGGTGACATAATAATATGCAAAAGTCGTTTGTTTAACAGATAATTAAACGTATTTTGTTTCATAAACTCAACGTGAAAGATATGTGGATTGGTTGATTGATGGTTTGTGATCATGATTGATCAATCATTGATTGATTAATCGTTTGATTGATTGATTAATCGATTGATAGGCAGTTTGTAAAATGGGAAGGGGACGTTTTTTTCCGATATCTGCACTTGACTCATTACTTGTTTGATCTCAAAACTTGATTGATTGATCTCTTATCATGATTTGATCACTTGAATCATGATTTGATTGATTGATCAATACTTTGTATAGCATAACGTGACACATTTTGCATTGGTTTATTCCTTGTCTATACGTTTTGTGCTGTTCAGTGACAAATATCTGTGAACAATTTTACACGTACAATTGAGAAAAATACTCTATTTCCTGTTTTCTCATCAGAAAAAATGAATAGCGAATGAGTTATTCTAACACTAGATTTGCCATTGCAAGCAATAGCGGAGGATGTCACCCCGTTCTAGACTTTGTCACAGTAGCAGCAACCAGTTTGAGTGTACCAAAGTCACATAGCACGTATAGTATACATGCCTTAGACCCCCCCCCCCCCCCCCTTTCTCTTCTCGTAGACTAAGAGTGATGTCTATATATAGTTGGGGAACTCATTAGACACACGCGCGAAGAAGAAAGGTGGTGTCACGTGATACTGAAGTATATTATCGTGGAGTTAGTACATTACTATTCTTTTTAGAGGGGACCTTGGACAGACAACATGTGTATATATTGACGGAGCGGCATACTAACTGTTCATTTTATTCTTCAATATCTCGCGTATCACACGATACATGTATTTTATCTTGTACAATTTAATTACACGCTTATCGATTGATTTCAGCTAATGTGTATATTTTTGCAGGTGTTCAATTAACGGATGTGTACTTTAATGCAAGTGCAGAAATGTCAATTATGTGTACTCTTCGTGTTTTCTCTCTCTCTCAGTGGCGATTTTCTCTCGCACGATTTTCGTATAGAATAGAAGCACTTTGAATTATGTATTAGTTTTCTTCTAGCATATTCTAGAAGACGTTTTGCACATAGTCTTAATCACAGAATTTTGTCTCAAATTTTCGATTTTTTTTTTTTTTTTTTTTTTTTTTTTTTTAGCTGTTTCCATGGCAACGGCGGCCATTTTGAAAATTTCAAAGACAGATGACAATACAATATAATTTTAACGGGAATGAGGTTAAAATCTGTACAAAAATGTTACTTTGACGTTTTTTACCATATGGGCCCCATGTGCACTTTAAGCGTTATCTCCATGGTAACAGCAGCTATCTTAAAAATTCCAACGGCAATGAATTCTACAGTTTATACTACTGTTTTCTACTTACGGTTTTTTTGGTCGTATCTGTAGCGGTTTATTTTCTATGAATTAATTAAGGATTTATTTTCGTTTTTTTTCACGTTTGGACGGTTTCCATGACAACGGTAGCCATTTTGAAAGTTCTCAAGATGGAAGTCACGCCTTCTATCGATGAGTTATTAGTTCTGAAAGTTTTATGTAATTTGGACCATTTTTCGGTTTTTACATTTTTGCCGTTTCCATGGTAACGGCGGCCATCTTGAACCATTCCATGCTTCCTGCAACTTTGCACATGGGGATTGTCATTATGGTGCAATTTTATAAATACATGTCAAGGCATCTCCGAGAAATCGGCTGGACAAAAAGTGTGGAAGAAAAAATTCGTAGAATAACAATATATCCCCCCTTTTTCAAAGGGGTGACATAATAATATGCAAAAGTCGTTTGTTTAACAGATAATTAAACGTATTTTGTTTCATAAACTCAACGTGAAAGATATGTGGATTGGTTGATTGATGGTTTGTGATCATGATTGATCAATCATTGATTGATTAATCGTTTGATTGATTGATTAATCGATTGATAGGCAGTTTGTAAAATGGGAAGGGGACGTTTTTTTCCGATATCTGCACTTGACTCATTACTTGTTTGATCTCAAAACTTGATTGATTGATCTCTTATCATGATTTGATCACTTGAATCATGATTTGATTGATTGATCAATACTTTGTATAGCATAACGTGACACATTTTGCATTGGTTTATTCCTTGTCTATACGTTTTGTGCTGTTCAGTGACAAATATCTGTGAACAATTTTACACGTACAATGAGAAAAATACTCTATTTCCTGTTTTCTCATCAGAAAAAATGAATAGCGAATGAGTTATTCTAACACTAGATTTGCCATTGCAAGCAATAGCGGAGGATGTCACCCCCGTTCTAGACTTTGTCACAGTAGCAGCAACCAGTTTGAGTGTACCAAAGTCACATAGCACGTATAGTATACATGCCTTAGACCCCCCCCCCCCTTTTCTCTTCTCGTAGACTAAGAGTGATGTCTATATATAGTTGGGGAACTCATTAGACACACGCGCGAAGAAGAAAGGTGGTGTCACGTGATACTGAAGTATATTATCGTGGAGTTAGTACATTACTATTCTTTTTAGAGGGGACCTTGGACAGACAACATGTGTATATATTGACGGAGCGGCATACTAACTGTTCATTTTATTCTTCAATATCTCGCGTATCACACGATACATGTATTTTATCTTGTACAATTTAATTACACGCTTATCGATTGATTTCAGCTAATGTGTATATTTTTGCAGGTGTTCAATTAACGGATGTGTACTTTAATGCAAGTGCAGAAATGTCAATTATGTGTACTCTTCGTGTTTCTCTCTCTCTCAGTGGCGATTTTCTCTCGCACGATTTTCGTATAGAATAGAAGCACTTTGAATTATGTATTAGTTTTCTTCTAGCATATTCTAGAAGACGTTTTGCACATAGTCCTTAATCACAGAATTTTGTCTCAAATTTTCGATT